>NC_136541.1:22473928-23183967 GCF_910591455.1 Pholis gunnellus | reverse complement strand
GAGGTTCATGTTATTCCCACGTGATTCCAGCCTTCATGTCCCGACTAACCAGTAGGAGTCGCGTTGATCCCTCACTGGCTTTCCACCCACATTCACTGTCAGTTGTGTTTTGCTGCTTTCAAACTGCCAAGCTAAACCCAGCGGGAAGTAAATCAGACAAATTCATATTCAGACACTGAAATATTGTCTGAAGGCTTCTGTACTATTCTGATATGTTTTGGGTAAAGGAAACACAAGCTAAACTAATATTGGCAAACTTTTCTCTCTGCTTTGAACTGCATCATCTCCATCCTAAAGCAATGTTTCATGTTGAGAAACGTTGGACATGGTTCCGTTGAGCATTTCTAAACGGTCCTATTTGACGTGGTGACGATGACTCACTGATGCAGAGAACAGGACAATAATCAGTCTAAATGGTCCTTTATTCAACAGCCTTATTCAAACTTTAATCAGCCCTGTTCCTGAACACGGTTGGCTCTCTGACAATACCAATACAGCACTTCAGCGTGTGCAGTGCCAAGTGATTAACTGAGCTCAATTTCACTTACCTCTCAGTTGAAACAATGTAATTGAGGGACTGTAGTCAAATAATTTGAATTATGCAAAGTGAAAGCTGTTTGGATCTTCTCAAATTTGCAGTTTCCAGAAAAACAAAAGTTTTTAATAAGCCCCGAAACCAGACAAGTCTCTCAGCCTCCCTTTCCCAGTAAGACACCATCCACAACAGAGCCAGTCTGACAGTCAGCCACAAATTGGGCAGACAAGTCCCAGTTTTAGAAGCGTATCCACGTGGTACGCAAACCCAGCGGACACATACAAATAACTGGCAAATGCTGTTGAATATATTCACATAAGGTTATACTGTAAATGAATGGAATCAAAAGAACTACTCCAAAAGCAACGGTTGCAAAGATAAAGTTTTTGCCCTTTGAGGACATCTCATCGGGGCCTGTGTGGATGAAGATCACACTTCTTCAAAATGGTGAACATAGTAGCTCTTTTATGTAATAACCAGCTAAATGGCAGTGAACTATGTGTAAGCATACCTTGTATGTTGTGGGGCCATGCTGTGCTGCTCAATACATGTCTACAGAAATCAAAGGAGCAGGAAGATGAATGTAACATAAAGCACTACTTTATCCGTGTGGGAGAAGACGGTGGTGATTTGTAAAAGGCTTCCTTCCAATGTCCCTGCTGGTGTATCGAAATTCTGGACCCAGACATGTATATCTAAACAGAGAAAAATTCATCTTGTATGGCATTTTGCCGTCTATATGACGTTGCACATCACATCTATCCTGGCAGAAGTCATTTGTGAGCTCTCACCGTGTTTTATTAATTGATGTGAATGCCCTCAGACACATCAATATGAGTGAACACATGCAGGCCAGTCATGCCTCCAGCTACGCTGAACTCTGCCTCTAGCTAACTGCCGCAAAACAGAAATAGAACACATAGAATGTGAAAACGAGCCCACAGGACGGTTAAGGGGGCTAAGGCAGATTTGAACTCCTGTTAAAGGTGAAGTCCATCTTAAAACAACAGTAACGGCACATTCAAACAGAGGCCTGTCTAGAGTTGGAAAATATTCATCAGTTATCCAATTGCAGTGGAGGACAGGCAGGAAAAATACCACAAACAACTGTCCTATCTACCTACAAGTGGTACACGACAACGAGTTCAGTGTGCAAACTACGGGGGTTTCTGGGGACACTTCCGACCCCCTAAAAGCCTCAATTGCAAAATTTCAAGGGATCTCTGAAATCACAAGACAAATATTTGTCACTTGAAATTGTCACATTAAAATGTCTTTTAAAAGCTAACCATCTGTGTAGAACTTCAGCATAATACTGGAGCGCTAAGTGGAGGTTGACCCCTGAATTGCCACAGGGTATTTATACGGAGACTGAATGAGATGTTTCCTCGGCCAAAACATCTCATGAACGACGGGGCCTCCGTCCTCTCTCCATAAGTGCTTCAGCCTTCCCTTCACCCAGAGCAAGTACTACTCTACCTTGCACCGGCATCTTTACTTCTGAGGATATTCCGTATCATAGCAACCGTCTCAAAACGCTGCGCCTCCAAAGTGCTGTTGAAGCAGATAAATCATTTAACTTGCATGTTTATATATATATATATATATACTGTATATGTATGTGGCCTACCTGTGTTCCTATGATGTACCTCACTGCCCCCCCACCATGGTCTTTAATCCCAACTGCTTCCAGTGGAGCTACTCAGTGGCCATCAGTGAACTCTGTGGTTTGTAATGGGCCACTGCCAAGTGTGGATCTGATGAGAGGACCTTGTCATCTGGGCGAGGGTTTAGTGAGCATGCACGCTCCTCGACGGCCAACTAGATATTCCAGCGGCGTACTCGAGGAGGGCCTGCTTCCATCGAGCCGCTTGTAAACACCACTGGGTTTTCATGGCAAAAATTAGAGGCCTCTTAAGAAAGCCGAGTGACTCGGTTGAATTGCCTTTTTTTGGCTTCTTCCTTCCACATGGCTGCTGGGGACGTCATGCCAATGACCGGTTCCGTGAGTACACCGGTCAAATCGACTCTCATTTCCGGCGACCTCTCTCTAGTTGCATGAAGGGAATCCAACTGAGCATCTGTGAGATGAGATAGGACAAAAAGAGGTGCTACAAGCAGAGATGTGCTGGCAGGAATGGAGAGAAAGCACACGGGGCTGACATCCCTTCTGAAAAAGTCTGACAAAAAGCAAAAGACGATGTTTTGTGTATTCCATCACATCATTTTATTTTCTTTACCAAATTTTCTCTGGACTAGCTGTCGAACTTTTATCAAATTCTCCCTCTATATCTATTTTTCGAGGTGTCCACTTTTGTAATGCGTGAAATCAGCTGCTATCAGCTGTAAACCACTTTCTGGAGGGACAGGAGCAAGAGGCTGCGGGGCTATCTCGAGCATGCACACACACACACACACACACACACACACACACACACACACACACACACACACACACACACACACACACACACACACACACACACACACACACACACACACACACACACACACACACACACACACATTCACCTCACACATGGTTGGCAGCCGGGGCCAGGAGTGAGTGACTGTGGGCTGTTATCTCAGACATATCTCCAGACAGCGGTTATCCAAATCCGTGCACTCGGCTTGGCACGGCACACAACCCCGAGCCTTTTAGTCACTCTAGTCTGTACAGATGGATAGGACAGAGAGAGAGAGAGAGAGGGCAGTTTAGATGCATTACCAAGGAGAGATGGAATGAAGGCAGAGGCCGAGAAATGGGGAGAGGAGAGAGAGCGAGAAAGGAACATTCCTGATGTGGGTGATGGGGTGGGGGGGAGCAAACAGGGAGAGCAAGCAGAGACGACCAGAGAGACGACTGGCCTGTCTGCATTTAGCTGCTCCGTGTCAGGAAGTTGGTCACTGACCAGATGCTCCCCGACACGCTACGGAACTGTCACAACATCCACCCGAACAGGTCGCTTAAAAAAATTAGCCATTTGAACTAAAAGCTGCCATTTTTTCAGGAAAGGTTTGGTTCAAATAAATTCTGTTGCCTACCGAGAGCCAGAGGTTGCACAAATGTAGCCTTTGTCTCGTAGTGTTCTTGCATCGTATGTGATGTAAACGCTAAGAAAAGGAAGGTGGAGGACAAGCTCCAGGTCTCTGTTCTCCATTCATCATGTAGGCCAGCACAGCTGTGCGTATGTGGTTCATTAAAAAAAACATGACGTGTTAGCAGGTGGCTGCAGCTGCAGAAACATGAGTGCATTCCTGCAGCTGCAAGCAGCCTGCTACTGTACAAAGGGCTGTCCCATTTAACATGCATAGTCATTTGTAGCTGGACCACCAAGTCGCGCTGGTGTAATGCCACAGCTACAAAGACCAAGCACCTGACATCTAAGACCTCGTACCACCGAATATGACATGTAAAGGGCCAGCACAAGTCTGCCCAGGAGTGCACACGGTATTTGATGCATGTCTTGTAGAAATGGAATGCGTGTTTCTTACAACGCAACTGCAGCTGTCATTGCAGATGGAGAACACACGCGACTCATTAGAAATGAATGAACTCGCAGCATAAGCCAACAGGCTGACATGGTCGGTGTGGACGAGGCGTAAGACGGGAGAGAGGAAGAAGCAGAGACTGGCTGCTGATTTGGCTCTTGGGTGGCCCTGCAGACAGTTAGTGTTAGCGTAGCTTTGAGCACTGCGTGTGTCCATTTGCATTGGTTGCCTCAAAGTGTCATTCTCCATGTTTTGACATTAGGTTTTGACTGTTATCTAATCTTGTAATGTTTTTCCTCATTCTAGAGGTTGTTTAAGGAACCAGGTTGCGGCACCACAATTTTTGTTTTATTCATCATGATAACCAACTTATTCTCATATAACGGTTCAAATAATAACTTATGCAAAGTTTTATGTAAAAAAAAGAAAAGAAACAGCCCCTAACCTTTTTGGAGTGTTGAGTTGCACCATAAGTGCACCTGCAACAAAACTAAAACCAAAACTACTTAACTTTTTAGAAAAAGATTATGTTTAGGGTTTAAACAACTACGATTGAAATACTTCATAAGGTTTGGGAAAGTTTAGGTTAAAATACTCCCTTAAATATGGAAGTTACACAACAAATAAGTCTACGTTGACTTCTGGTTTCACACGGGAACTAAACCACGGTCTCAACCAGCCAGACCTCCTTACTTCACAGACTTGTATCGAAGGGATGTTCATTATAAACCATTTGACCGATTATTGCTATCAGTTTAACACTTCGAAAGAAAAATATTAAGAAAGTTAAAAAAAGTAGAGAGCGGCTCATCAATAATTTAACCTGGTCCACCTTAAAGGTAACCCCTTCACATAAATCTGCGAGTGGCAAGCAAGCAGCACCTAGCAGCTGTGGTGGGACTGATGGGAACATGGCTGCATGTGTTCACGACAATACATGAACCTCCATGACTTCTAGCTCTCCTGGACGGAGAACCGGGAACTCAGTCTCCTGTTTTGTTTACACTGCAGCTGGTGGTAAATGATGAATTCACCTGTTTGTGGGTTAGGTTATGGTTGTTGGGTTAGGGTTATTGGGTTAAGGTTATTGGGTTAGGGTTGTTGGTTAGGGTTGTGGGTTAGGGTTATTGGGTTTGGGTTAGAGTTATTGGGTTAGGGTTGTGGGTTAGGGTTAGAGTTATTGGGTTCGGGTTATTGGGTTAGGGTTAGAGTTATTGGGTTCGGGTTATTGGGTTAGGGTTAGAGTTATTGGTTTCGGGTTATTGGGTTAGGGTTGTGGGTTAGGGTTATTGGGTTAGGGTCGTGGGTTAGGGTTAGAGTTATTGGGTTCGGGTTATTGGGTTAGGGTTAGAGTTATTGGGTTTGGGTTATTGGGTTAGGGTTAGAGTTATTGGGTTTGGGTTATTGGGTTAGGGTTAGAGTTATTGGGTTTGGGTTATTGGGTTAGGGTTAGAGTTATTGGGTTTGGGTTATTGGGTTAGGGTTAGAGTTATTGGGTTTGGGTTATTGGGTTAGGGTTAGAGTTATTGGGTTCGGGTTATTGGGTTAGGGTTGTGGGTTAGGGTTTTTGGGTTAGGGTTGTGGGTTAGGGTTATTGGGTTCGGGTTATTGGGTTAGGGTTAGAGTTATTGGGTTCGGGTTATTGGGTTAGGGTTAGAGTTATTGGTTTCGGGTTATTGGGTTAGGGTTGTGGGTTAGGGTTATTGGGTTAGGGTCGTGGGTTAGGGTTAGAGTTATTGGGTTCGGGTTATTGGGTTAGGGTTAGAGTTATTGGGTTTGGGTTATTGGGTTAGGGTTAGAGTTATTGGGTTTGGGTTATTGGGTTAGGGTTAGAGTTATTGGGTTCGGGTTATTGGGTTAGGGTTGTGGGTTAGGGTTATTGGGTTAGGGTCGTGGGTTAGGGTTAGAGTTATTGGGTTCGGGTTATTGGGTTAGGCTTGTGGGTTAGGGTTAGACTTATTGGGTTCGGGTTATTGGGTTAGGGTTGTGGGTTAGGTTGGGATGGGGGCGTGACCTCCTGGTGAAGGTCACGGGGGGCACGGGCACAAGGGGAACATGTGTCTAAGAGATCTCAGTGTTCTTTTCATATAGAGCATAGATTTTGCTAAAAGTCCCCCCATGATAAACTAAAAATTAAAATTAAATTTAAAGTTAAATAAATTAAATAAAGTATATAAAAAGTTATAAAAAAAGTTATAAAAAGATAAATACACATTATATATATATAAATATATGCACACACATGCACACCACATCTAAAACTTAAGGTAAGTGCTTTTTAAAAAAAAAGGGGAATCAAACATATAAATAAAACAACAAGATGAGGAAACACTGGTTTAAAAGAGATAGTTAAAATGGACAGTCCTTTATTTAAAATATTATCCGTCTGCGTGCGAAAATTAAGAAAAACTATAGTTAAATATGTGGCAACCCCACCACCGTATATGTCTAAAGGAATAAATAAATAATTTAATAAAAAAATAAAATAAGAGAATTAT
The DNA here is from genome assembly GCF_910591455.1 of Pholis gunnellus. Lineage (NCBI taxonomy): Eukaryota > Metazoa > Chordata > Actinopteri > Perciformes > Pholidae > Pholis > Pholis gunnellus. Next base: position 23,177,442 of record NC_136541.1, on the reverse strand, counting down.
AAATTAATTAACCCATGCAATATATATATATATATATAGAGTAAAACATGCAAGAGTTTAAAAGCACACAATATTGGATAAAATAAATATTATATACAATAACATTATTAATTTAATAAATAATTAAAATAAATATATATATATAATAATAATAATATATATAATTTAAATATTAAATATTACATATGACTGCATGGTGGAGGGGTACCTAAAACAGTAGGGGGGGGGGGGAAACCCACGGTTGTGGGTTAGGGTTAGAGTTATTGGGTTAGGGTTGTGGGTTAAGGTTATTGGGTTAGGGTTAGAGTTATTGGGTTAGGGTTGTGGGTTAAGGTTATTGGGTTAGGGTTGTGGGTTAGGGTTAGGGTTATTGGGTTAAGGTTATTGGGTTAGGGTTAGGGTTATTGGGTTAGGGTTGTGGGTTAAGGTTATTGGGTTAGGGTTATTGGGTTAGGGTTAAGGTTATTGGGTTAAGGTTATTGGGTTAGGGTTAGGGTTATTGGGTTAGGGTTGTGGGTTAAGGTTATTGGGTTAGGGTTGTGGGTTAGGGTTAGAGTTATTGGGTTAGGGTTGTGGGTTAAGGTTATTGGGTTAGGGTTAGAGTTATTGGGTTAGGGTTGTGGGTTAAGGTTATTGGGTTAGAGTTATTGTTGCAGCTGTGCGGCTTGTTAGGATATTTCTACCACAGCAGCCCTGCAGGATCGGCACTAATCCAGTCAGGTAACGGTTAATGAGAGTCAAATATCAGTCAGAAAATACCCACTTTGATGCTCTTTATACGTCACTTGTCCTAGTTCACGATAACGTGGATTACTTACCAATTGATTGTGTGGGTTATATACAAATTATACTGCATTATTTTCATATACTACCATTTGGAGATACATATATTATGATGTAATTGCATTAAAGCTGCTGCTACTTTCTACTCTGTATATAACATCTATCACATGTCTGACTTGGGAAGGAAACACTACTCTCTGTTGCTATTCCTGAGGTTTCTCCCCTACTTTCAGTGAATTTCTGTATTTATCTGAATTGAGGGTCTGAGGATTGACTTGACTTGATTATATGGCGAGGCTCTCTCGACACAACCCCTCAGCACTCCTCGGGCCTAAATGCCATCTTCTCTGGTAGAGGACTGAAACCAACGCCGGTGCTCCGATCTCTCCTGCCTTCATGGAAATTGTCTTTATTTTTATTTTTGTTGTCATTTTGAAGTGTCCTTTTCAAAAACACCACCAAGTGGCCCAACAATCAAATTCTTTTTTGCCTCAATGTCCATTCAAAAGCACACGACTTCAGCACCTCTCTTCTCTTTCCATCTTACCATCATTGCATGACCTTTCTCTTCCACTCTTTCTCCTCCTCCTCCTCCTCCTCCTCCACACAATCATTGTCTCTCTCTCTCACACACACACACTTGTTCAGACATGAAAGCCTCAACAGAGGCAGATGTATTGTAGGCCAACATCCATAATACATCTGGAGGAGTTGGTCAGAAACTTTCTACTTTGTCGAGAAGGAGCAGATGACTCCGGCTTGGTAATGACCGTGCACCTATATGCACACGCGTGCACGTATAGCATGAGTAAAGCATGTCTTTGAGCGAGCACACACACACACACACACACACGTGTATCCCACTGTAGTAATGACACGGCTGTCACTGTGGTTCAGTGTAGAAGGAGAAGAGCTACGCTGGTTGACAGACTCTCTCTCAGAGTTGGAGATGGCAGAGCTCTCTGACACCTGCCGTGTGTGTGTGTGTGTGTGTGTGTGTGTGTGTGCGAGAGAGCGAGAGAGAGAATGACAGGAAGTGATAAAGAGCGAGAGAAGCAGACAGAACATTTCCGTGCATATACTTGAATTCAACACACTCTATGTGTGTGTATATATATATATATATATATATATACGTATATACACACACATAGAGTGTGTATATATATATGGCCGACACATTATGCATCGCTTTCCCTCAACATACTCTCTCTTCATGCCAGCGCTTACCGTCCCACTGTCGGAGTAGATATACAATATGACACACACACACACACACACACACACACACACACACACACACACACACACACACACACACACACACACACACACACACACACACACAGACAGAAAACAGAAGGTAGTGCACATGCTCGGACTTCTGAAATCCATTTTCAGCCTTTCATCTTCTTCTCCTTCCTGTCATCCATCCGTCCCGTCTATCCTGTCACCATCGCTCACCGAGACTCTAATACTAACAGTCTTCCCTGGTGCTTCTCAAACTCTCTGCTGCTGAACGGTGCATAAATCATCTGAACTAAATTCAATGTAAAACGTAGATTGACAAATTTAATTAATCAGTCAATGATATGAGTCACATGTAATCTTTTTCATTTAGTTGTGGTTTATTTTTATTCATCATATCGATTTAGTTTATTTTTTCGTTTATTCATTTTTTTCGGTTCAGTAGTTTCGTTATGTAGTTAGTCTAATAAATATTTCATTTATAAAGAACATGATCATTTGATTTGTGTGTATATGAAATAAAAGGTCTCTGTACACCTTGAGAAGAACTCCGTAAAACCCTGAGATTAAGATTTAATTGCTAAATATCAAATCTTGAAGTTTTCCCAATGGCGTTCAAAATTGGACGTCCAAAATTCGCTCGTTAAACTACTGGTGGCTTATGGCGTAAGCTGAGTGCCATCATTCTTTAATACTAATGTATGGGTTTATAAGTCATAATTGAAGTTATATAATTACATATCTTGATATTAATTCATATTTATTAAATCTGCTACCAGCAACAACACTACACTGCTCACAGAGAGAGTAATACAGAATCCGTGCTCAGGTAAATGAATGGTGCCCTGTGGAATTGTCTTTGCTTTCATTTAGTGTTTCCGTAGAGTTTTAATCACCAACATTAATTGTGTGTGTGTCCTTGAGGTCTAACAACACTTGCTGAGTACATTTCCTACTCTACTTTGAACATTTAGAATCCGGCATTGTTTCCATCCGTGCTTCTTCGTTTGCAGGATTCATCTTTCCTGCTCTAGCTGAGGGCGTTACCGTTTACCTCAAGAATACTCTGGCTACGTTTGTTAGCGGTGCGGAGGCATACAAAAACCTCTCCCTAGCACTACAAGAGGTTTAAAAAAATCCAACGGCTACCTTTTAGAATCAGTTAAAGAAATGCTTTGATTATGCTCACTTTGCATTATGTAATGTTTTAAATCCTGTTGATTTTCAAGCTATAAATGGTTACGACAGTCAATTATTAAAGCATGCAAGTGAAGGGCACCATACAACACTATCCTAACAACTTGTCAGAAAACCTGATGGGGTGCAGATTAGACAAACACACATTGATCATTTGAGCCGTGTTGTTTACTTACCACACCAACAGCCTTTAACAACTACAGAAACTCAGGGACCTTGAGAGGAACTCATGTGAATTCTGCCTGCAGGGAAAATCGGTTTAGAACCCGGGCCGTAGTTCCTGCCCCCCAAAAAGTTCCTGCTCCTGAAGTTCTCTTCACTCAGACGTGAGTCTGAAGCAGTGACTGCTGCTGACAACAGCCTTTTGTAATCTGATCGTTTTATATTCCTGGGGCTTCAAGGCAAAGAGATGTTCAGGCTAACATTATTAGCTATGGCACAGACTTGTTTTCAACCATGTGCTGATATAAAACGGATTCTGAAACTTTAAAGTATACACACAACACTATATTTATTTAAGGATGAGTCTCCATTTCTGCGACGGTCTGCTAATTATAGTGTGTTTTGAGACTCTTGAAACATAGATGAAGCTAAAGAATTCACTTCATTAAAAAACAAAAACCGTAAAAAAGGATACGGAATATGAGACTAAATAAAGAGATCCAGACCGTTTTGATGCTCGTCGAGGAGCCTCTCATTTCAAAATATCAAACCTTTTATTAAATAAACCTGCGGAGAGCTGTCGATTCAAGTCTGCTACGAATCACGGCCCCCTGAATGATTAAGCCGAGAGTGTGTGTGTTATAGTTTGAACCCACAGTAATGACATCTCAGTGGTAGTCTGGGACAGACAGTACCTCTGGGGCTCGGAGATAAGCCTTGGGGTGTATGACAGATCATCAGCCTCAAAAGGTTAACCAGGAGGGTGATAACAGTCTTGTTATGTGGGTCATGCAGGGAGGGCACCAACCACCAAAGTACCCCATAGAGAGTGCTGATTCTATTGTTTGAAATGTCTTCCTCTTTTTAATTGTTATAAGATTATTTACCAATAAACATGGCATGGTTCCTCATTGCATGTTTGCAACAAGCAGGACTTTATTATCACTCCGACTATATAAACTGACTAATACATGTTTTGTGCTTATTGACGAGGTAAGTCTGGAGGAATGAAGCCTTTAAAGTATTTGTTTCCTGTCTCTTTCGAGAAGAATCTGCTCTCCAGATGATTCCAGTTCAGTGCAACCTGGGTCTTTTTTCAGTAGTTTTAACCATCATTTTAACCCTAACTCCACGCGGAGTTATGTTCGTACATAACAAAAGTTAAAATGAGACGAGACACGAATAATGGTCTCCTGGGTGAACGTCCTGTGTTCCCATCCAACAACCCCAACCTCATCCAACTTTGTTTTAATATTACGCCATCTAGTTATCCTATTATGTGTTCCATCTACTCTTGTATTGAGGGCATAGGGAAATATATATGCTGGTAAATTACACTGAGTCATTGCTATATTTACAGTACAGTACACTGTACGTGTTATTAAATCACACATGTAATTTGAGTTAATGCTCTGGGTGTGTGTTAAAGGAGAAGAGCTTAAAACTCCAGCAACACTTGTAGTGTTTTTCCCTCCAGCATTTTTGTGGAAGGATTTATTAAATAAAATCTAAGTATCAAACACTAAGCATGTGTGAATGCTCCTCAGCTCCCACAAGCCCTCTCCCTCTGTGACCAGTAAAGGTCACTGCCATCCAACTAAACAACCATTACCCTCACCAAAGGTCACCTATTTGCTGAGTATATAACAGGGTAATTAAAAGGTCCTTGATTTCAACGTGTTACAATTTACTTTAAGATAGAAGACACCGTGAAAGGTTATCACCACAGCAACCCTGTCGTTTATCATACATGCTTTTTTGAAGGGGTAAATGCCAGATCTAACAGTTCTGACAACCTATTCCTGGGTATTTCCATCAGCCTTCAACCCCACGGTTCAAACTTTTTGTTCCAGACCTTTGAAGTGTGAAAATTGACTAACGCTTAACAGTCTCAAAAATAATCCCCATGCCACCCACTCATGTACTTGCCCTAAGTGTGCAGGAGATTTTTAGAGGACAGGATACTCAGTAAAAAAAACATTTAACCTTTCATCCGCCCAGTGAAGTTTAACTCAGCAACCCATTCACACTTATTCACAGGTGGGAGCTCACCATTACAGCCCCCCATTTTCTGTAAATGGAAAGAGCCATTACAGGGTAATTGCCTCACTCAAAGGTGCACTGGCAGTATTTCTATAAGGAATGTCTTTTAAGCAGCACTACAATGTCCTACTTATTCTCCATTCTCTGACTTCTGTAATGATATGGGTTTGAAGTGGAGACTGTGAAAGTTTGATCAAAAGCTCAGGACCTGAAAGATACAATTTTGCCCAAACATGCCGCCGTGTCAAACCTGTGGAAGTACCGAACAAGGGAGTCAATTTTCGAACTTTAGGAATTTCACAAGGATTTCCAAAAGGATTGAATGGTCAGTCACCTTCCAAATGTGTCACTGCCTCAGTACATTTACAGTGCAGCCATTTGAAGAAAAAAGCAGCTTGGTACAGTAACTGATTGGTAGACTCTAAAGGTGAGAAAGTCTTCCATCAAGTAGGGGACTGCTTCCAAATTCTGATTCCCACCCACTGGTCTGTCCAAACAGTATTAACAGCTGGGAAGTGTCTTCTGACACCTGTGTGTCTTTCAGAAGCTCAGCTCATACACTTGGTTCTGCCACTGTGCAGCAAGAGAGTAGTTCATGTACGGAATGGTTTGACTTTGGAGCCATTTTATTTTTGACTTGACCGGATGAACAGTCAAATCTTTTATGCACCGATAACTCTGCATCCAAGTCCTCCAACTAAACACAATAGAGGTTGTGGTTGTTTTCCATGTCAACTGGGCAAACTTTACTTGGGAAAGATTGCAAGTGAACCTAAACTTTAGGCTGTTTTATCACAGATTGGGCCCACGGTTTAAAGACAGTCAGTGTAAAAGTCGCACACTGCCTAGACCAATCATCCATCTTACCCTCCTCCTTAAAACACCATATATACTCTTCACACGTCTTGTATCTCATTGATGTCAGTTGCCGAAATGGTAGTGGAATCCTAAAGTGATGAGTTTTTTGATGTGGGTTTGTATTACATTATCATAGGTGACGGTCAGCATGCCTCCAGTTTAGAGAAACAGACAGGAGTAACACCACGGAAGCTTAGCAATGTACCAGAGAATAAAGTATAATTAAAGCTGAGGAAAGGGAGAAGGAGTTTTCACCTCCTGTCTCTTCTGTTCGTTTAAGTTTGGCCACTAAAACTTTTGGAAAGAATGAAGAATATCTTAAAATCCCAATCGTGCATATTAAGCTGTTGGGTGGAGAGCAAGAGACACACTGATGGACGAGGGTTGGTAGGTCGAGATTCATTATTACACGTTTCTGAGCCCAGTGCTATTGATTTACATGCTCAGCATTGCGCCTAAAAGAAGAGCCTTCGACATGTTGGACTTGACACATCAAAGTGAGCTCAGATAAAGCAAGTGCTCTTCGTGTTTCAAACTCCTACCTACCTCCCCCCTCAGTCTGGGCAGAGAGGGGCAGAATTCACCGCAGGGCGAAGACAGAAATGAAGCCTGCCACCTCGCGGCGTTTCAATACCTTCATGATGCCAACAGATTTTTATCCATCCAGTGCCATAAATCAGCGATGTGAGGGTGTGCTTTAATGTACATTTCGCTGTCAAGGTGGGATGAAGAACTACAGTTGGAAAGACCGCAGGAATAACAAAGTAGGGAAGAGGGTGGGAGAGTGGGAGAAAGGGAAGACAGTGAAAAATCACCACAGAGTAGAAATGAGAGAAGAGAGTATTTGAGAGAAAAGGGAGGTTAGAAATGAAAGTGTGAAACGGAGGTGATGCATGGGTGAAAATGGGAATTGCGGGCAGGTTTCCACACCGGAAAAAAGAAGGAGGTGGAAGCCACAAGTTAATGGGCAGAGGGAGGACGGGAGGGAGGGGAAGTGAGCGTGTCCCAAAAGCAGCCAGTGTGTAAGTGTGGCGGACTCAGTTACCCCGGGGCTTCCTTTACTCCAATGCCTCCCCAGAGAGGCAATTAACAAAGAAATTATGGAGGATCAATTCGCCCCAAGGCTGTGGGTGTCTCCCATGCCGTTTAAGTGTGCTAATTAATTTATTGCTCAACAGTAAGAAGAGAGAAAGAGAGAGAGAGACAGAGAAAGAAAACTCATGTTTACAATGCTTACTGAGGGAATAAATCAAGAGTCAGTAGAGTCATTTTCTCATAGACTTCTATACAACCAGAGGAGTCGCCCCCTGATGGACAGTAGAGAGAATGCAGGTTTTTAGAACCGGAGGTTGACGCCTGGTTATATTGCAGTGATTTAAATATCTGTACTTACTAATAGTATAATAACGGTCAGTCTGTCTGTGCTTCCTATCCAGAGGCTCGACAGATAATGGGGAAGAGCTTTGCCTGCCAGTCACACCCCCACTGCCTTATCTGTCATTTACCACCATGGAACTAGGGGCCATGGTGTGTGGCAAGACCGGAACTTCTTATTCAACAATTGTCTGCCAAGACACCTTAAATATTGTTATTCTTAGTGCATAACTAAAGCTTAACCATCTAGATAATTGCTTGCAAACACAATTTGTTTTGGGTGATTTAGTCTTAAAGATGTAGACCATTAGCTACTATTGGAAGTCAATTTCCCCTTTATACGTTCGATGACAATACATCATTTTATCATCTTAGTAATATTGATTGATTAGTTAAAATAAACGTACAAATCAAATAACGAATCATCGTCAAACTTCATTGATCATAATTCTAATATAAAATATTGGAGACTAAAATCCCATGTCAAGCTGTGAGATTAATGAATGCAGGGAGTTTTCAACCAAAGCAGACATGTTTTTACTCTCGCTCAACAGAACGCTGAATCGTTTTGGATCAATTGACTCGGTAGGCTTGTTTCATACAGATTTCTGTGCTCAGCTAAGAGCGCCGACGCTTTCTTCTCCGCTTGGATTTATATCTGGCCTCTGGCAACATCTGCCATCTGAGAGAGTGATTTGATGTACAATCTGGAAATGGACTTTTTACCACACCAACCTTGATATCGTCTTACCCCCGACAAGCCAGAGACTCACTTCTTGTTACTAAAAGAGAATATGTCTCGGGAGCAGCACTGGGGAGAGGAAATACAGCGGTGTGCAAACCACGGTGACACAAATACCTCTCAGCTACCGCCCCGGATCACAACTTCACTGCACAACCTGAGGACGCAGCTCTCCCCCGGCAACCCCTCCCACCTGTGCTCCTCTAAAACAAACGTCTGCATTCTAATTAAACCCAATCAAACTAAGCACATCTAACGTTTACACTAAACGAAGCGCTATAAATAAAATGGATCTCTTCTAATTTAGGCACTCGCGCATGAAAGGCGTCGCTAGAGTGCCTGCACTCTTCTCCACCTTTCCTGAAAGAAACAAACAAATTAGCCAACTTACATTAAAGCGTGCCCGCTGTGCACGACAGGCATCTATTTTCAGGTTGAAGTTCTGCTTCAGATCTGCGGCGGGAGACGGCATCTCTCAAAGAAGGCGCAGCAGATTTTATTTGACTGTTGGGAGTTTTTTGGTGTACTCACATAATCCTCTGAGGAAGTTTGATTCCCAGAAAAAAATTGGTTGTTGACTTTTTAATTTGGATTTCTCAGCCAGTCATAGCTCAAAATATGGGTCTATGTTGTCAAAATGTGTACGTTTGCATTGGCGTGCAGCTGACGGCAGCCAGTGGTTCTCAAACCAGGATATTAGTTACAAAGCAGCAGGAAATGGGAGCAGAATAAGAATAGAATATATATAAAGACTATATTTATATATTTGATTTGGTATATAACTATCATAGGATTTAATGCTTTTTATGGGTGGGAGGTCATTTATATGTCCATCCATCCATCCATCCATTTTCCTCCGCTTATCCGGGGTCGGGTCGCGGTGGCAGCAGGCCAAGCAGGCTGACCCAGACTTCCCTCTCGCCCGCAACATATTCCAGCTCATACTGGGGGATCCTGAGGCGTTCCCAGGCCAGCTGGGAGATATAATCCCTCCAGCGTGTTCTGGGTCTTCCCCGGGGTCTCCTCCCAGTTGGACGTGCCTGGAAAACCTCCAATGGGAGGCGTCCAGGAGGCATCCTAATTAGATGCCCGAACCACCTCAGCTGACTCCTTTCGATGCGAAGGAGTCGCGGCTCGACTCCAAGTTCCCTCCTGATGTCCGAGCTCCTTACCCTATCTCTAAGGCTGAGCCCGGCCACCCTACGGAGGAAACTCATTTCGGCCGCTTGTACCCGTGACCTTGTCCTTTCGGTCACGACTCAGATTTCGTGACCATAGGTGAGGGTAGGAACGTAGACCGACCAGTAAATTGAGAGCTGAGGCGGAAGCTCTCAATTTACTCTTCACCAAGACGGTCCGGTGCAGCGCCTGCTTTACTGCTGCAGCCGCACCGATCCGCCTGTCGATCTCCCGCTCCATCTTACTCGTGAACAAGACCATTTATACATCATTATATGTCATTTTTCTGAATACTAAATAAGACAAAGGAATACTAAATGGTCTCTCTCAACTTGTGGTGTGACTGACACATCGTTCACACAACTAAATCCCAGATTGTCACGGTATTTTGGATAAAAAAAATCTCAGGTTTCTATTTGTGTGTATGCACAGAATGTATGGGGGAGGTTGTGTTTCCCCCCTTCTACCCTCAGGAGACTGCTTGAGTGTGAAATGGCTGCTTGACAGACACCACCCCTGAGACAAATATGAATATGGAAGCACACATGCACATTGGCACATACCTACCAAAACATTCTCTCACGTTAACAAGCAGCTATATGGAGATATAAAAGAGTAGCTAAACCCCCAAAACATTTTTGTTTTTAGCTGAAAACCAAAATGTGTGGGTATTTTGTAGCATTGTTGATGGATTTAGGTCTACATTTTTACATTTTAGTGATATAAGTATGCATAGCGACTGCTCACTACTGGTCGTAACCTGGCCATTGCAATTGAATTGAATGCATTGACTTTGGCTATTGGCTGATCTGGAAGCAGATGACGTATATAGAGGCAGCTTTTGTCACCAACCTCCATCCCTGCCCCTTCCTATAAAAACCAGCATCTCCTGAATCTGCAGGCTGCAGAGAGAGAAGTATTAGCGAAAAGTAGCTTTTACCCTTTCGATAAGCCTGCAAATTGCTTATGCTAATTAATAGCACTAATTGTAATTTCTGGCATCATATTATATTATGATAATTTGATATAAAATGCTAGCGATTGGCATTTGCAATCGGTGCTAGTGATTTATGGCAATTAGCCCTAGCATTTAGCACAAGCTAATTGAAAGGGTACAGCTATCATGATGGTAATTTAACAGTTTAAGTCTGGCTAAATGTTAAAGTAACACAGACCGAGTCCAGCAGTTCATGTGGTGCTATTATGTTCTGTAACTGTAGCATGAAAGCATGGTGAAATTAGCATGCTAGCTAGCTAACTAGCCAGTCGCTAAATAAGTAAAATTTAGCAACATAATGCTTCATCCACATACACAGAGAAGAGAAGAAAAAGCATATTGTATGACGTGTCTTAGACCACCTACCAGCCCTGCCCATGTTTATACTTTTGTTCTCATTCTAAGATGCCAACCCTAACTCTTGGTTAGTTACTCTTAAATGCACCACGTGGCCAAAGTAGAACCTGACAGGTCTGCACAGAGCCGTGATTTTAACTCTATCCATCACGTTTGGGATAAACAAACTAGTAACCAGGCCTTATCGCCTAACATCAGTGTTGGACCTCACAAATACTCTTGTGGCTGAATGGGAGCAAATCCCCTGAAGCAAGGTTTCAAATTGTGGAATAACTTCCCATCCCCGAAAAGTATATTCATATATTCGTCCCGGCAATCTCATATTTGTGCAACGTTCAGGTGTTCATACATGTTTGACCATATCGCGTGTGTCACACCTCGCTCTGTCGTGACGGTTAAAGACCACTGTGGATGGGATATGTTACAAGATTGAGTGCTAATGACATTCTGGCTTCCATTGTTGAGTAATCCAATAAACCTAATTGAATGACCATAGACGAGATCATTTATTTAGAATGATTAAAAAATAATCTGATTCATTTTTAATCTAATGCACAGCAGCTACTTAAACTGTTGTTAAGTGGTATCAGAAATAGTACTATTCTAAAGGCAGTTCTGTCTGGGATTATGTCTTTACACTAATGCAAATGAAGTTCCCAGAAGCCTCTTACTTTATCTTACTTTGCCTGTGTATCATTTTGTGTAACCCCAAAATTGGAAAACACTTGAACGCAATTCCATTGTAAAAGTACAACACTTTTTGGACCTTAATTCTGGCCTCGGCTAGGGATTGAACAGTTAAATCACAAGTCTCTAAACCGTGGCGTCTTTTGATTGAGGCGGTCGTTTCCAAATGAGAGCGGAGACCAGTTTTCCTTCTGTCCGCCGTGTCCATCCATCCTCGTTAGAAAAACCCCTCTTGCCTCTTTGCGACCCGCGCCTTAACATTACTCCACTCCTGGAACCAGCCGGTATTAAGACTGACTCTTCAATCCCAGACGATCGATGCCGTCACTTACCGAGCGAGTCACACCACTGATTACAGCGTCCCTCAATTTACAGTGCCGTCGGTGGAAGGAGAGGGGTAGTGGAAGGGAAGGAAGGAAGGAGATGGGTGAACTGCCAGATTGGTTGGACTCCCTGCTGGGCTAGTGTGGGCATAATAAGGCCATGCTTCCTCCAGGTGTAGATGGTTGCAGGAAAATAAGTTTATTGCTTACAGTAGTTGCTACAAATGTTATTTTTACCTTAAAAAAAAAAAAAAATCATTTAATCCTTAGATGACTAGGAAAATAACCACCCAGGAGTGCTTCACATTCTCTACTCTGTTGGAAACCAGCCGACTCTGTGTGAGCTGAGGTTGTGCTGCGATTAGAGAAAGCATGTTGGTCTCTTGTTGGCGGATTATTACATGTGCATTCATGCCTTGCACACTCAAGAGTCATACAAAGTGAAAACAGATATTTGTGTGATGACATGAGAAGCAATGTTTGGTTAAGGACTGACTCCCTGCAGATTCTCCAGGTCACACACATGGTCTGAGTTAGAGCATCTTTATGTAATATATGGGTGTATATTTACAAGAGGGATTCACATCAAATCCTTTGAATTTGATTGGACCACTAAGAGGTGGCCGAGTTTAGTGCGATGTGGAGCTACAGAGAACTGTTGGACTTCCCGCCCCTGAGGGCAGAATGAGTCATCAAACATTTGAAACGTTATCGGAAGAGAAAAGACAGGAATTTTGATGTAAAAATACTCTGATACTGATTTACATATATTTGGGATATAACAAGAGATAAACGAACAATTAACACAGGGACAGAAGATTAAAACTGGGAGAGTGTCTTATTTACTTCACTGGAGCTTTAAAGACATATTTAACCAACTTGTGTCGAGGAGTAAAACATTTTCTCTCATTCCACATAAAAAAAAGGAGAAAGCCAGGAAAGTTAAGAGACAAAAGGCAGAGCAAAACACAACGCGACTCATTGTGTGCACTGCCTGACATGCCTCTGTGAAAACATGAAAGACATGAGTGGGAAGACATTTAGATGAGTGTTTCATATCTCACACTTGTAGATAGCCGGTGATGTTCAGAAGACAATACACCAGGATAGAAGAGAAAAAACTCAGAAGCTGTTGTTCACTTTCTAATCAAATATCTCTGTATCTATCCATCCATCCATCTATCTATCTATCTATCTATCTATCTATCTATCTATCTATCTATCTATCTATCTATCTATCTATCTCTGTATCTATCCATCTCTGTATCTATCCATCTCTGTATCTATCCATCCATCTATCTATCTATCTCTGTATCTATCCATCCATCTATCTATCTATCTATCTCTGTATCTATCTATCTATCTATCTATCTATCTATCTATCCATCCATCCATCCATCCATCCATCCATCCATCCATCCATCCATCCATCCATCCATCCATCCATGTATTTATCCATCTCTGTATCTATCCATCTACCCATCTCTGTATCTATCTATCTCTGTATCTATCTATCTCTGTATCTATCCATCTCTGTATCTATCCATCCATCTATCTATCTATCCATCTATCTATCCATCTACCCATCTCTGTATCTATCCATCCATCTATCTATCTATCTATCTATCCATCTATCTATCTATCTATCTATCTATCTATCTATCTATCTATCTATCTATCTATCTATCTATCTATCTATCTATCTCTGTATCTATCCATCTATCTATATATCTATCTCTGTATTTATCCATCTCTGTATTTATCCATCTCTGTATCTCTCTATCAATCCATCTATCCCTCTTTCCATCTATTTATCCATGTATTCAACCATCCAACCATCGTGCTATCCATTCATGTACCTTCATCAGCCATCTTAATGAGTTCCTTGGCCTTGATTAATATCCTGCTAATAAATGATGTGCGTTCTCAGAAGGTTGCCATCCTTGCGTTGACCACCACTCTTTTCATGCGTTAATGAGCGTGTTGGTGTATTTCCCAGGGATGGAACAAAGGCAGAATCGAAACCTGCTTTAAAGCCATTTTTCACTGCCTAGCTTATCAATCCATGTAAATTGATATGTTTGTGTCACGGGGCATGATGGAGGACTCAAACGCAGACCAGGCAGAGTAGCGTGAAGAAGGTAATTTAATGAACAATAATCCAATAGCAGACCATACAGGAATCGGCAGGGGATCCACAGAACAGACAAGAGACGAGGGGGGAAATCCAGCAGGAATGAGACAGGGAAGACAGACTGGAAAACCGGGAACAGGACAAGCCGAACGGGCGGGTAGACATTACAAGGATCTGGCAAGGAGTGACTGAGGGGCAGGAGTTTATGTAGGGGGAAGAACAGGTGAGAGGAGTTGTGCTGATGAGGGGGAGGTGCTTGATTAGTGATCAGAGGCAGGTGAAGGGAATAGGCTGAGGGAGTGACTGACAGGTAGAGTGAGGAGGGTAGAGAAACACAGAACACAGAGGCAAAGCCTAATCGTGACAGTTTGTGTGTGATTTGAACTGACTAACAGAGACATGACATCTAGTGTCTTCATGGTGTTGATTATATGGGAGGAGCAGTGCTTGTTGGATGGTGTTAGGTGGGATATGAATCAACTAAAACAACAGTATTACCAATTAGCTACTCAAAATGAAGGCTTTTCTCCTGGCACCACATAACCAGGGACCATATATCCCAGAATCCCAAGGAAGGAACACTGCTCTACCTTTGAGCTACAGTTGCAAACTGTAATGCTATGTAAGGCCAAGTCACATAACTACGTCATGTAGGTAGAGTGCTTAACAAACTTGCTTATTTTGACCAAAACCATGATCTTTTCCTAAAACTAACGAAGTAGTTGTGTTACCTAAACGTAAACTAATTGTTTCCTGTCAAAATGGAAGTTTGTACATATGTGACAAGCAGAAATAGACATGTAGAAATCAGATGCTTGAGGGGGCCTAGAGCTTCATAGTTTGAAACGAATGGGCACTGACCAAGCTGTTGTATTTGACGAGTTGGGAGTGAGAATGTTATATATGCAGGACCAAATAATGTAGCCTTGACGGAAAGTTTTAACCTAGATTCTTTCAAGCTTTTGAACAGTTGACCAATGCTGTTGTTTTTCTGGAGAGACCAGTCTCCCCCAAACATGAACAAAATAGCTTGACTGTTATTTGCATCGACTTCATGTTCATGATTTAATAAGGGTGATTCTTCACGCCTTCAGTCAAAGTTACAGTAATTGGGCCAATGTCTTTAATGGGGATTGTGGAGCTGTAGTGTTAAAAGAAAGAGGAGGACAATCCACAAAGACACAATCACAATTAAAGCCCTGGCATCCGCCAAATGGCCCTTATGGCCCTTATCTTCCTACTTTCAAACAAACACAAGTACAAACGAGGCAAACCTGCTTCCTGTCTAAGCCTATGGGAAAAAAACACCTCCCTAAAATAAATGTCATCATACTGAGGAAGTGCACATGAATGCAACACTGGGACCGGGATGCTCAAGGCTGGGACCCATTTTCATTCAAACATCAAAGAAACATAAAAGAAAGAGAGAAGGACAAGCACATACTCACATATACACACACTCTGTGACCGCCTGAGTTGCTGAATCCATTCATACTTGACTCAACCGGAGATTACTTACTTAGCATACAATACCCAAAAATCAACAGACATTACAGTGCTGCTTGGTGTGCACACCTGCCTGTTTGATGTAGTTACAAAGGGGAGATTTAAAATGTCCTCTACAAAGTGGCCACTGACTGTAATATCAAAGGAAACCAAAGGTCTAACTACAGAACCTCTGTATTGAGCCTGGACACAGCAGTAGGTTGCCTTTGGATAATAGCGCCACTGCAAAAAAAAAAGATATATATATACACACACCAAAAAGACAGCAGTTTGTACTCTTTTGAGGCAAAATGCTTGTGAGGCAGAACAAGCACAATGTTCCAAGACTCTCATGCAATCTTTTTAGATTTTCTTCATTTTCAGGCAGGTTTAGCGGATGTGGAGCTAGTCATGGTTAAACCCATTGTAATAGTGCTACTATGCGCCGTCATCTGTAGGTATCCCATGACATATTTTTGTATGTTATGCACATAATCATAAAGGAGCGTACAAAGACCACAAAAGCACAGCGGGATGGAGGGGAGGTGGGTGGATGGGTCCAACAAACAGCGCTCGTTCAGCCAGGAGACCGCTGTTTGTTCCCCGCGTGAAACCGGAAGTCAATGTTGAGTTATTTGTCACGTAATTTGTGTACTTCAGGAACAGCATTTCCGTATATTTCAATCCAAAACATGATATTTTCTCATGTCTAAATAAGTGGGTTTCCGGCCTAAACCTAACTAAGTATTTCACCATCTTTTACTTTGAAAAAGGCCGTATGCATGTAACGAGCAAAACTTGACAGCAGATTTTGATACATGTTGCTGGCTTTCGTAGGAAAATGCACAGAAATTGAGGAGTACGTTTTCGCAAGATATCATATGAACCGTTGTATGACGATATGTTGAACAGTGATACTCGTTACCTGGAGAGATTGGATCAAGATATATGTTTCTAAAATGTTTTTTTGTAAAAAGCTGTGGAGCTAACATTAGCAGAGTACATTAACACGTCATTAACAAGCGTTAACACGATGCTACACTAGCCACTGAAGGTATAATGAATGTCTAAACATGCTGCTTTAGCTTTTTAATGATTGGAACAGTGAATAGAGACCTACCAGTCTTTACAGGAACACTGTTGTTCCCTAATATCATTGTTTTCTGTCTGGATCTCCAGGTGATGTGGTGGTTCACTTTCACACTGTGATCTGTAGCTTTAGCTTCTATCTTTAGCTTTTTAACGTAGCTTTTTCACTGCTGAATCAGTTTGACATCCTGGATACATCCTTCAAACACATGTTGTAGACCCTTCTGTCCACTTCTTTCTGAAATCACTAATAAGGTAATATTTCTTCAGGGAGTGCAGTTAGTGGCAGTGTGGGCTCCATGGCAGCACTGCCAGCTTGATGGAGTTTATTGAAATTGAGGTTTTTCTCCCCCAAGTATTTCTTTTAGGTTAATGTCATAAAGAACAGAACGTCAAAGCTTCGTCCAAATATTCGGTACAGCCCTGAATTCAAATACCTCGCAGCTTTTGGGCTTTTTATGGAGCAAGCGGTGTTGAATTTGAGTGGAGCAGGGTGAAATCTGTGTGCAGATGGATACTGAGAGGAGCGGCGTGAAGGTACCTAACAGCTCTGCATGCAGGGAGCAGGAACTCTCACTGCACCACGCCCACCACACAACATCATATTACATCATATTATATCATATGTGGTCGGCAAAAAAGATCGACAACATAGCTCTTACTGTTAAATAGATAACGTTTTGGTTTTACTGAGACTGATGCATGTCATTTACACTGAGTCTGAAAAGAAAATATTGCGATGAGCTTTCGGAAACTGAGTTCCATTTAATTTTGCACCTTTGTCTTGATGCATCATGGATGAACATATATATGTGTTAATTAACCTTTCCCCTTCTGCTTATCTACATCTCCCCTGCAGACTGAAGTAGTGAGGAAGAGCACCAAGCTTTTGACCTGAGATTCCTTTAATGAGCTTCAGAAAAAGAACAGGTGATCTTATTACTTTGCAGAGACAGATAAACGTGACCGTTAGGCAATAACTTCCATTATCAGCTGAAACTGTCGAGCTGCTGGTGATGTAGAGGGCTTGTTTTGAAAGTAAATAAATTAATAAAACAAACCCACTGTGTATTAGCCCATATCTCCTGCTTCCAAAATCTCCTAGCTTCCCCCGCGGTGGTAAGCATACGATATTCATGCACATATCACCATTATCAATATTTAATACCTTCAGAGACCATGGCACAGCTGCCGAAGAAATCTGTAATGTGGCTCTGCAGGGGTTGAAACAGCATGAGTATCTGTTCAGTGCACTTTCTTATTTATTCATATCAATATGACAAGAATTTCTAGTTTGTTTTTATCAGTTTGCATTAGTTCATACACACCAAGCAACATAAAAAAATGAAAGATGGTGCTGCATGCGATATGAACTGTGAGCCATGTTCTTATCCGTGGCGTCACCACAGCACAATGAGGCCTATTCTCCTGAGCCACCCACAAGCTCCAGATATTACTGTCAAGATAGAATAGAATATGGTAGAAAGTACCTTTTGGTTTGCATGCACAACATCTGCTATTAAAATGAGTGCATTAAAACACAACATATCACATCTATAGACATTAAAACACGTTTACATAAAACTTAATGGGAGCTACATTAAACGGAGTACAAGGTATTCGATGTTGAGTACTGAATCATGATTTAATAAATTCATATAAAATGCAGTGTGCTGAGGCAGCGAGCCGGCTCCAAAAAGTAGCTGTCCTTACTAATTAAGATATTTTATGGCAACAGGGACCAACGATTTTTCATAGATGTTTTTCTTTGTGCATGGGACTCTGCACCTTTGGCCTGAGGGCAGAAGCTGTAAGCGGTGATTTAGGGATGGCTGAGGTTGTAAGATTCAGCCACTGAAGGCCTTTACACACCGGGGTTTTTCTCTTTTGTGCACGATTAACTCGCCTATCAATTTTTTCTAAGCATCTTTTTTATCTTCAGTACTTTCAAACTGGATGCTAATATGTGGCGAAAAAGCAACAACACTTTTTTTCTGGAACAGCTGCGTTTTTCTGACCTTTCAAATTGCAAATAACGGCATCAACCAATCACGGTGTGAGGAATATATATATATATATAAACACGCACACCTTTAGTGTACAGGGAGGCTCCGCAGTCTGAACCAAGACAGTGCAGATTATTACTCCTTACAAACTATTTTGCTAAAAGTAAACCCAATAAAATAGCTCATGGTAGCTTGGATCACACTGAGATGCGTCGCAACAGGCGCAGCTGCTTAAAAAATGCCCCTTTGCAAAGCGAGTCTGGTAAAACAGCTGATGAGCCTGTGGAGCGGGGATGCGTGAGCAACCAGGCGATCAAATGTAAATGACGATAAAATGGATTCACTGCAGACATAACGTTCTTGCTGTTGCTCTGCTGTTAAAAGAGGTCGAGGGGAAGAATTATGTAATTCATTGTAATTAAAAAAGGCTAATATCAATGTCCGTCCTACCACGTCTAAACAGGAAGTCAGTGGTGAAGGTTGCCTTGGTCATGTGTGACATTGATGAGCGGTGCGACTCCGTGCCTTTAAAACAAATTGCTGCTTCACGAGTTGTTTTGATGTGAAATATTCACAGAAGATTCTTCTGTATCGTCGTTTATTCGGAAAGTTGCTTTTATAGAATGGTGAGAAGAGCTGAGGTTGTTTTTTTTTTTACTTCTCCTTTTGCATATACATTTTTAACATTCCTGTTTACATCCATTTGCAATACTGTCTACCACACATTTCTAAAAGCATGATATAATATATTACTGATGGATTAAAGTGCCATTCTTTGTTGTATTTTGTTAGTTGTTGGAACTACTTTCTCCACTTTTTGGTAGTTTAATCATATTTCATCATAAGTTTTGTATCCTAACTAATGCTGTAAAATAAAGTTCATCAAATCCAGTGAAGGCGCTTGCTGTTGCAGCTAACTTAAATAGCATGCCAAGCACAACGTGGTATTTCATTACATTCCATGTGGCTGTATACGCGTAGCATTTTTGTGTGGGAAATGACTGTGTGAAAACAAGCCAGTCAAGCTCTCCTGTTCCTCTGCGGTGCTTGATCCCTTACTTATTCCATATCTTAGCAAATACATTTACGCAATAACCGACCATGGCGAGCAAAGCTATCTCCACACATTACACTAAAACAACCACAAATTTCCTCTCCGGCTATTCAATCATCTTTGCGGTCGGTTTAACTGACTACCTGATGAGGGAGTATGAAACACCTACGTCTCTTTCATCATGATAAATCAGCAGAGGACAAAGTTGTTCTTGTCACTCTGAGCTTTTCTGAAAAGTTAAACAATTCTCTAACTTTTAAAAGTCTCTACTTTGCCACATAATCACCAGGTGCAGCTTTGTTTAAAAAGTCCTCATGGCAGCTCTCCATTTCTTTTAAGGTAGAAAATGGCAATTTGAAAAAAAGAAAGAATAAAAAGTGTGGAGATGTTTGTTGTCGTTTGCTGTAAGTTATATGACTATTGCTATTATTGCTGGTATTATCATTACTGCCAGCATCCGTAATGCTATTGCCAAATCAGTTTGTAACATCAGATTCAAGCAGCTACATTTGTCTGTTTGTGCAATAACAACAATACATTTCCCCAAAGATCTTACGATAGACCAGGGGTCTTCAGCGTTTTTCAGGCCAAGGACCCCCAAACTGATAGAGATGGAGCAGGGACCCCCGACTATATATATTGTATTAAATTGTGTTTTATATTAAACTGGGCCTAGTGCCATGTATAAACATACCTTGTTATTGTGCATTCAATGCTAAGCTATTCAAATAATACACAGGTTCATAAATTCATGTTTTTATTTTAAACATGTGAAGGTACAGTGAGTAGGGGGGCCGTGCCACGGCCATTTATAAACAGACCTGTTATCTTGCATACAATACTGAACTATTAAAATAATGGACAGATTCATGTTTTTTGGTTACAAAACGATCCATTTTCGCTCATAACTATGTCCAAACACTTGGTGTAATAATATACTGGCCTCAGTAGTTGGCTGTTGTGGATAGGAGCTGCAGTGTTTTAGCAGGAATATCTTGCAAAATGATTGCACAAGGGTTCGTGGGTGAAGTAAATGTCATTGTTTTAAAAACATTTTTACAACGGTATCTTCTTTTCAAATAATATTGCAGCGCCTTGTGTCTGGGATCTTAGTCAGCTGGGAACTGAATAGGCTCTCGGTCAATCACGGGGAACCTGACAGAGCCAGCATGTAACATGCAGCCTCGTGATTGGCACAGCAGCGATAGGGGCGTGTCCTCCTCTTTGTGTACAGGAGGCTTGGAGGGGCAGCTCCAGGCTAGTCTCCTGCTGTGAGTGAACCGTTGCCCAGCTTGAGAGACCTCTTGTGTCTGACTGAAATATAACATATTCTGCCTCCATTTATCCATTCGCTACAATATATTGGATTCATGTTAATGTGTATTTAAAGACATTTAAATTTGTGAAAAAAAATAAATAATTGTCTAACTAATCAACCAAAAATATCACGACCCCCCTGCAGTACCCCTAGGGGTCGCGGACCCCCTGTTGAAGACCTCTGCTATAGACTATAGGCACACACACACACACACACACACACTAGGTTGATGCTTTACGAGGGACTTCGGAGCATTTCTATTGCTTGTCCAGCCTCCACACATTTAGACAATGTTCCACATTTTGATTGGCTCTAGTTTTCAAAAGTCAAACCACTGCAGGACCAACGCTTTTCTAAAATCTGTCTTTTATCCGGCAGCAGTGAAGAAAGCAGTGAAGGCTGTCATCAGTGGGCTGTTTTTGATGTCAATCAAACTGTGCACACGCAGGTCAAGTGCAGGTTAACCTGTCACCCTCTTCGCTACTTTACTACAAAGTCAAAAACTATACAGATTAAGGGCGGATTATGATGGAAACAAATAAAACTGCTTTTCTCGGCGATTCTCAGAGATGTGAAACGATGACATGAACGAACAACGATGTGAAGCGGTGACTATGTAAAGGTATGACGCTCTGCTGAGATTGTGATTGGCTGCAATCTGCCGTCCCTCCAGGACTTGTTCGCTTCAAGGACCCTGAAGCGAGCAAGGAAGATTGTAGCCGACCCCTCTCACCCTGGACACAAACTGTTCATGTCCCTTCCATCTGGCAGGAGGCTGAGGTCCATATGACCTCAGCCTTACGCCATATGAAGAGCTTCTTCCCGTCTGCAGTCGGGCTCATTAACAGAGCCCGGGTCCCCCACTGACTCTGTCACCCCCAGGACAATTCCTTCTGGTCACTCCCCTGCACATCTATTTAAACTGCACATCTATTTAAACACACTCGACACTTTTAACATTTCACTTACATTCACTTGTCTGTCTTACAGTCCTGTATCTGTTTTTGTTGCGCACTTTATTTTATATTTAATTGTAAATTTCAAAAAATTGCACTGTGTTGACTGTTGTTGATTGTTTAATGTTTCTGTTTATTGTTAAATGTTACGCACCACCCGCCACGTCAAATTCCTTGTTGGTACAAACTTCCTTGGCAATAAACGGTTCTGATTGTGAATGTGAAGTGACAACAGCATGAAGCAACAATTATGTGAAGCAATGTGAATGGACAACGATGTGAATGGTCGAGAAGCGGCAATGATCCGAAGGTACCACAAAGCGAAGGGAAGACAATGTGAGGCAACAACGGCGAAGCAACAAGGACGTGAAGCAACCACAATTAGAGGGGACGACTATGTGAAGGGACGACAATGTGAAGAGTGACGACGATCTGAAGAGAGACGACAATGTAAAGAGGGACGACAATGTGAAGAGAGACAACAATGTGAAGACAGAGACAGACAACAATGTGAAGAGGGACAACAATGTTAAGAGGGACAAATGTGAAGACAGAGACAGACAACAATGTGAAGAGGGACAACAATGTGAAGAGAGACGACAATGTGAAGACAGACAACAATGTGAAGACAGAGACAGACAACAATGTGAAGAGGGACAACAATGTTAAGAGGGACAACAATGTGAAGAGAGACGACAATGTGAAGAGAGACGACAATGTGAAGACAGCCAACAATGTGAAGACAGACAACAATGTGAAGACAGACAACAATGTGAAGAGGGACAACAATGTGAAGAGAGACGACAATGTGAAGACAGACAACAATGTGAAGACAGAGACAGACAACAATGTGAAGACAGACAACAATGTGAAGAGGGACAACAATGTGAAGAGAGACGACAATGTGAAGAGAGACGACAATGTGAAGACAGACAACAATGTGAAGAGGGACAACAATGTGAAGAGAGACAACAATGTGAAGACAGACAACAATGTGAAGACAGAGACAGACAACAATGTGAAGACAGACAACAATGTGAAGAGGGACAACAATGTGAAGAGAGACGACAATGTGAAGAGAGACGACAATGTGAAGACAGACAACAATGTGAAGAGGGACAACAATGTGAAGAGAGACGACAATGTGAAGACAGACAACAATGTGAAGAGGGACAACAATGTGAAGAGGGACAACAATGTTAAGAGGGACAACAATGTGAAGAGAGACGACAATGTGAAGAGAGACGACAATGTGAAGACAGCCAACAATGTGAAGACAGACAACAATGTGAAGACAGACAACAATGTGAAGAGGGACAACAATGTGAAGAGAGACGACAATGTGAAGACAGCCAACAATGTGAAGACAGAGACAGACAACAATGTGAAGACATAACAATGTGAAGAGGGACAACAATGTGAAGAGAGACGACAATGTGAAGAGAGACGACAATGTGAAGACAGACAACAATGTAAAGAGGGACAACAATGTGAAGAGAGACGACAATGTGAAGACAGACAACAATGTGACGACAGAGACAGACAACAATGTGAAGACAGACAACAATGTTAAGAGGGACAACAATGTGAAGAGAGACGACAATGTGAAGAGAGACGACAATATGAAGACAGCCAATAATGTGAAGACAGACAACAATGTGAAGACAGACAACAATGTGAAGAGGGACAACAATGTGAAGAGAGATGACAATGTGAAGACAGACAACAGTGTGAAGACAGAGACAGACAACAATGTGAAGACAGACAACAATGTGAAGAGGGACAACAATGTGAAGAGAGACGACAATGTGAAGAGAGACGACAATGTGAAGACAGACAACAATGTGAAGAGGGACAACAATGTGAAGACAGAGACTGACAACAATGTGAAGACAGACAACAATGTTAAGAGGGACAACAATGTGAAGAGAGACGACAATGTGAAGACAGACAACAATGTGAAGAGGGACAACAATGTGAAGAGAGACGACAATGTGAAGACAGCCAATAATGTGAAGACAGACAACAATGTGAAGACAGACAACAATGTGAAGAGGGACAACAATGTGAAGAGAGACGACAATGTGAAGACAGACAACAATGTGAAGACAGAGACAGACAACAATGTGAAGACAGACAACAATGTGAAGAGGGACAACAATGTGAAGAGAGACGACAATGTGAAGAGAGATGACAATGTGAAGACAGACAACAATGTGAAGAGGGACAACAATGTGAAGAGAGACGACAATGTGAAGACAGACAACAATGTGAAGACAGAGACAGACAACAATGTGAAGAGGGACAACAATATTAAGAGGGACAACAATGTGAAGAGAGACGACAATATGAAGAGAGACGACAATGTGAAGACAGACAACAATGTGAAGAGGGACAACAATGTGAAGAGAGACAACAATGTGAAGACAGACAACAATGTGAAGACAGAGACAGACAACAATGTGAAGACAGACAACAATGTTAAGAGGGACAACAATGTGAAGAGAGACGACAATGTGAAGAGAGACGACAATGTGAAGACAGCCAATAATGTGAAGACAGACAACAATGTGAAGACAGACAACAATGTGAAGAGGGACAACAATGTGAAGAGAGACGACAATGTGAAGACAGACAACAATGTGAAGACAGAGACAGACAACAATGTGAAGACAGCCAACAATGTTAAGAGGGACAACAATGTGAAGAGAGACGACAATGTGAAGACAGACAACAATGTGAAGAGGGACAACAATGTGAAGAGAGACGACAATGTGAAGACAGCCAATAATGTAAAGACAGACAACAATGTGAAGACAGACAACAATGTGAAGATGGACAACAATGTGAAGAGAGACGACAATGTGAAGACAGACAACAATGTGAATACAGAGACAGACAACAATGTGAAGACAGACAACAATGTGAAGAGGGACAACAATGTGAAGAGAGACGACAATGTGAAGAGAGACGACAATGTGAAGACAGACAACAATGTGAAGAGGGACAACAATGTGAAGAGAGACGACAATGTGAAGACAGACAACAATGTGAAGACAGAGACAGACAACAATGTGAAGAGGGACAACAATGTTAAGAGGGACAACAATGTGAAGAGAGACGACAATGTGAAGAGAGACGACAATGTGAAGACAGCCAACAATGTGAAGACAGACAACAATGTGAAGACAGAGACAGACAACAATGTGAAGACAGCCAACAATGTTAAGAGGGACAGACAACAATGTGAAGACAGCCAACAATGTTAAGAGGGACAACAATGTGAAGAGAGACGACAATGTGAAGACAGACAACAATGTGAAGAGGGACAACAATGTGAAGAGAGACGACAATGTGAAGACAGCCAATAATGTAAAGACAGACAACAATGTGAAGACAGACAACAATGTGAAGATGGACAACAATGTGAAGAGAGACGACAATGTGAAGACAGACAACAATGTGAATACAGAGACAGACAACAATGTGAAGACAGACAACAATGTGAAGAGGGACAACAATGTGAAGAGAGACGACAATGTGAAGAGAGACGACAATGTGAAGACAGACAACAATGTGAAGAGGGACAACAATGTGAAGAGAGACGACAATGTGAAGACAGACAACAATGTGAAGACAGAGACAGACAACAATGTGAAGAGGGACAACAATGTTAAGAGGGACAACAATGTGAAGAGAGACGACAATGTGAAGAGAGACGACAATGTGAAGACAGCCAACAATGTGAAGACAGACAACAATGTGAAGACAGACAACAATGTGAAGAGGGACAACAATGTGAAGAGAGACGACAATGTCAAGACAGATGACAATGTGAAGACAGAGACAGACAACAATGTGAAGAGGGACAACAATGTGAAGAGAGACGACAATGTGAAGAGAGACGACAATGTGAAGACAGACAACAATGTGAAGAGGGACAACAATGTGAAGAGAGATGACAATGTGAAGACAGACAACAATGTGAAGACAGAGACAGACAACAATGTGAAGACAGACAACAATGTTAAGAGGGACAACAATGTGAAGAGAGACGACAATGTGAAGAGAGACGACAATGTGAAGACAGCCAATAATGTGAAGACAGACAACAATGTGAAGACAGACAACAATGTGAAGCGGGACAACAATATGAAGACAGACAACAATGTGAAGACAGAGACAGACAACAATGTGAAGACAGACAACAATGTTAAGAGGGACAACAATGTGAAGAGAGACGACAATGTGAAGAGAGACGACAATGTGAAGACAGACAACAATGTGAAGACAGAGACAGACAACAATGTGAAGAGCAACGACAATGTGAAGACAGACGACAATGTAAAGAGGGACAACAATGTGAAGAGCAATGTGAAGAGAGACGTCAATGTGGAGAGATGTTACAAGGTCAGAATATAAATGTTTATTATTTGGTTTGATAGACATCAAAATACTACCCTGATCACATTTATTTTTTTGGAATCTGTTCACCCTTACACACACACACACACACACACACACTAGCCTTCAAGTCTTCTGCCTCTCCCCTGACATGTTTTGATTAAGCTGATCACTCACAGTTAATGTAACCGGAGTGTTATCTTTCACAACTTTTGAGCAATGTATGCATGATCATCCACGTTGACATGCACACGCGCATGTTGACGGTTTATACATGAGTTTAAAAATTTGCTGTCAGAATCATTAATCATGATGTGCTAATCAGGTCTGTTTGTGTTTGTTTGTGTCTCCCTCTGAGAATCATGCTGTTTCTAACAAATTAATCCCCCCCAAAGGAGTGTGTGTGTAAATAAACCAAATGGTCCATGTTGTGCAAGATGTTGCTCTGTGTGATTTCTCCACTCTCTTTTGAAATGTGAAAATACGCCAGTGTTTTGCTAATGCTTGCTAATAGAGAGGCAAACAATCAGAGCTTCATTCATTACTGCCTTTTGATTTGTCTCAAATTTCATCTCACTCCGACGCTCTGTGTCTCTGTGGTACCGAGTAAGAAACAAACGTCATGCTCTTTGAAACTTGTCTCTTCGCCGAGAGGCATCCGTTTCCAACAGACCACCAACAGCTAATCCTAGATCAGTTGCATTGTTTGATTGGACATTTAATGCATTTCTGGAGATGTCAGATAGTCATAAGTAAAGCCAGGAAAGCAGTTGAAGAAACACTGTGGGTGCATTCAGAAAATACAGACAGACAAGATGTAACAGGAAAGTTCCAGCATACGACAGTTTGCAGAGGATAACAAACCAGTGTCTCTATCAGGACACATCTGCAGGGTTAGGATACACTTCTAGTGTACGGAACAACTTTATTGTTGGATATATGATGTTTTTCTTCAACACCAACCAGTGGGTGAAAATGTGTGCCAGTGCTCCCACGTTGGCCCATGTACCAGCAGATATCAGTGACTGTTATTATAATCTGAATTTCCACACTTATTAAAAGATACAAGCCTGCTACATGTGCTTTACTGTTATACATTTCATGTATGTACTGTATGTAGTGCTATATTTTATTGATACATGTATCTCATTCCATTCTCTCATATCTCCTTACATTTGTGCAATGCTTTTGGATAATCGTGTCTGGTATTTTTACGGACGATCCTCTTCTTATAGTATATGTGGTGCTATATTTGTATTTGTATTCATGTCATCTCATTTTATCTTACATGTTATTGTCATTTGATCAGATTTGTATCAGCTGAGCTGTCCCCATCTCTCATCCAGTACAGTGTTATTGTAACTTTGACCCTGCATATGAGTAATGAAGTAAAGCTGCGTGTTGTATGGAGGGCTACCTGTTCCAGACTTGTTAAAGACAGACAGCCAACGCTAGATAGATACGCTCCTTTTCAAGTGGAATACAAACTTATCAGCTGGATAAGACCTCCCAAAGGTGAATGTGAAGGGACAGACGGCTTAAGTCGTTGATAGTGGACAGCTAGAGCGGTGTAAACTTGTTGTATCAGCATTTGTATCCCACACGGTGTCATTTCCTGGTTAGCAATGTGCCATTAAAGTTGATAGCGAGTCTTCTAGCAGTGCTGGCTCTCATCCGATGTCATTCACTATGAACTCCGGCCTGAGTGACTTGAGCCTTAAACACAATAATTCAGTGTCCTAATGTGTGTTTTTTTTATTGGAAACATGCACAATAGCTGTAGTATCATTGTAGTTTTACTTTACTCATTCTTTAAAAATAGTGTCTGTTTCTTTTTCGATGGCCCGGAGGAAATGAAGTTGCCTCGGACCCTCCAAAACAAGTTGGTTATGATGCTCAGATATCATAAAATTGCTTTAATTTAATATGAATGTATGACAAATCATCTTGTACAGTTCCCAACAAATATCAGGCTACTCAAAAGCATCCGATCTAATTTATTTTGGATCTCGGGGGGTGCTGGCCACTGCAGCAGTTATTAGAAGGACTGGGTTTTGTATGATAACATGTCAATTCAGTTCCACTTTCCTGCAGATGCAATCAGTGGTATTTAGTGAGGATGTAGATGATTCTACTCATCTGTGTTTGCAGATGCATTAAGTTTGGAATGGTTTTATCTAATCTTTTAAAAAGAAAGAGGTGTCACGCTACAAGAGTAAGAAGTTTAAGTACGCATGTTCGTAAGCTGGTTCACTTCATATGGGTCCTTAGTCACTACCTCGGAGCAGCGCTGCACACTCAGTTACAGGTGAGACGTCCTGCAGACAACCTTTGCATAGAAGCACTCTGAAGCGTTTGAGAGGTGGTGCTGAAACAACGACGGGCCCACTTTCTAAAAGAGCCACGTTTCAAAGGTTAAAAACCACCTCTGTTTCCATCAAGAATGCTGAGAGACACAAAGATCTTATAGATCTGTAGTATAAATTGAAACTAGGGCTGCAACTAACGATTATTTTACTAATCGATTAATCTGTCGATTATTTGTTCGAATAATCGATGAATCGGATAAAAAAACTAAAAAGCATTAATTTCCAACCCTTTATTCAAAAACAGAACTGACAGTGCACATTCACAGAGCAACACATCTTCAGAAAGTGCACAAACAGGTTGCTCGAACATCCCTGAGCTGTTAAAGTAATAATTAAAAAAAAAAAATGGACTAATATCAGGAGTGGGGTTCAGCGGGTTCCCCACGCCTCTCAGTGAAGGGTACACACACGCTGATCCACTCAGTGTGGCGCACGTGCAGCCCCGGACATCTCAGGGCATCACAGACCTGTTATTGCTCAATCTCGTGTGGCTGAACGCCACTCGTCCCTCTAAGAAGCTGGACGCCGACCGCACGGGGCCGCGTAACTAGTTAGCATGCTGGAGTCTCGTTCGTTATCGGAATTAACCAGACAAATCGCTCCACCAACTAAGAACGGTCATGCACCACCACCCACAGAATGGAGAAAGAGCATCAATCTGTCAATCCTTTCCGTGTCCGGGCCGGGTGAGGTTTCCCCCGGCCGCCCCTCTTAATCATTCCACTATTCCTAGCTGCGGTATTCAGGCGACCGAGCTGCTTTGAACACTCAAACATCTCCGCGACTTATTGAGTGGCGTAATAATCGTGCGACACAACGAATCGATAATGAAATTCGTTGCCAACTCTTTTGATAATCGATTTTTATCGATTCGTTGTTGCAGCCCTAGTTGAAACTTTTAGTTTCTGGACAGTAGTGTTTTGGTAAAGCATGTATATAAAAATAGAAGATGCATCTAATTAATGAGCTGAACTAGGTGTTTCAGTGACAAAAGTTCTGGCCTCTGTTTCACTCCAATTATATCATGTATGGAATTCGAGTGCATTACTTCTCATAACATAAACTATGAATCTAACATGAGATCAGGCTGAAACATTGAGTCACCAGGGCTTGTGGTGGATGCGGTTACAGTAAAGATTGTCAGTGTGCAGTCACGTATGTTAATATAAAAGTGACAAGAGCTTTCTTTTTTGTTCAGTCTGACATCTTAACAATTTACATCCTCAATAAGATTCAATGTTTTTTGTAGCTGAGACAGGGAAGGGGAGTATTGATATTATATAACACATTGTGGCTTTTGGTCTTTGTTAGGCAAAAGATGACACTGACATGATTCAGTATTTTTTCTTGTTTGTTACATACATGGATTGTAACATGACAATAAGATGCAAGTTATTTTGAGTAGAGTAGAAGAATAGTGCTGCCGACATAACAGCACCTTTAAATGTGTGATCACTAGTTAATTACAGAAGTCAGAGGAGGACTTTACAATTGTGAGGGTTCCTTCAGCATTACCTATTCATCCATACTAAATGAGGCGTTCAGGGTCTCAACAACAGCAGATTTAGGGTAGGATTAGCTATCTGTACCATCTGTACAGATAGATACAAGGGTTCAATTCAGAGCCCGCCCTTCTGAGACACAATGCTGAGAATTGAGTCATAATTAGGCGGGATTGACAGCGTCTTTGAGGTAATTAAGCAGAAAAGACTGATGTAATTCCCCCCCCGGGTGGGCAGGGAGGGAGAAGCGGCGGCAGGAAGTGCTGTCGAGTCTGGAATTCAAAATGATTATTGGGGGATGATGAGTTAGAGGAGGGACAGAAGGGAGAGAGAGAGAGGGAGAGAGAGAGAGCCTGACCCACGGCCTCCCTCCACTATCTGTCATGCCCGTTTGCTCCCATGTTAGAGTTGCGTACACAACCCCTTCGTCAGCCCCGCGCCTTTACGATGCCATAATAGTTAGCCATGACAATATGCGTCTAATTAACAGACTTTATGCGATTAGTCGGCCTATCCATTCATCTAATGGGATTCGCCTCATTACCGGATGACTTCATATGGAAAATGATCTGACTGCAGACACACACACACACACACACACACACACACACACACACACACACACACACACACACACACACACACACACACACACACACACACACACACACACACACACACACACACATTGGTGTGTGGAGGAGATGATGAAAGCTCATTTAATCAGAGAGCCAATTCCATATGATGGGGGGGGGGCAATGTTTCCTCCTCTCAATGATAATGATTGCGAAGGACAAAATCATCTAGTCTGATAATGCTGGATGTAAAACGGCCAATTTATGTCGAGAATATATGATGTACAATTCACACTGTGCAACTATGAAACGCAAAGACGGATACGATGGAGCGTCTCCAAGCAGTGAAAGCCTGGACCTGATCATTTTTTTCAGCTTGTGAGTAGCTTTGAGGATTGACAAGCTAAGTAAGGCAGCTGTCGCCAAGGGGATTAAAGGAGTGGGACTTTGATTGGAATAGCGAACCCCTGACAACCTTGCGGAGGAATAAAATTGAATGACTGGAGTCTGCAGTAAAAGTCGCAAGGTCTGTGATACCTTGACTACCATTTCCTCGGAGATGAACGCGTGTGGCATGCGGTGTAGGAAAGAGCCTGCATGCTCAGTCAGTGTTACCTTGATAGATTAACCGGGAGGCTGTCATGTCACGTAAAAGGAACTTTCTACTGGCTTTAAAAAGCCTGTTTGGTAAGCTGCTACTGAGCCAAACCCAAACCCTGATGCCACGCTAGCAATGTGACTCGACAGAAGGTAGAGTTGATCGAACCCTCGTGCGGTTCAATTGCAGGGTGGAACCTATTGCAGCAGAAGTAATCCAAAATGCAGGGCTGCTTTCGTGGGCATTTGTCGATATAGTCACGGGTATACGACAGGTTAATGTGAGTGGGAGGGGACTGACCTGGACAACGACTGATATGGTAAGGAGCCTAGAGAGTTGCCACAAAGAGGATTAGAGGGGGAGAGTGGTCTGATTGGCAGGGTCATCTTCTAATCAGACGATTGGCGGTGCGATCCCCGGCTCCTCTCGTCCATGTCGAGGTGTGTCATCAGGCAAGACACTTATGCTGTGTTCACAAAAAACACATTTTGAGTGTTGATGGAGCAGCAATGTTAGCAAAGCCTCGCGCCGATCGATCCAAGCTCCATTCAGAGAACAAGTGTCTTCAAAAGCTTTTAATCCTTTTATTGCGATTAAGTCACAGCAAAAGCTGTTTATTGTGGGTTTGTACAGCTAGTAATCCAGCTGACCGTCATCTGAGTGCCTCCAGATGACGGTGTGAACAGACACCACAGCGTTTAGTTTCCCGGGACATCTGGTGCTTCCACAACATGTACAAAGAAGCCATGACTGATGAACCGTTGTCGCTCCTCTCTGGCTAGTCTATCAGCCAACATCAAAGCTATCATATATATATATATATGTCCTGGGCTGTGTTAAACATGCATGCTCCAACGGCAGCCGATTATGCAATAGTTGTGAGAAGAAAAAAAACCCTAAAAGAACATGTCATGGACGTTGACTTTTGGAACATAAAGGCATCCAAACGTTGCCTGGATGCAGTGAGAGACTGGAATTTGGCGAGTGCCATGATCCACATGTGAAGCACTCACATCCACTGACAGTCAGAAAGTAAATATACTGAAATAAGCTTCCAGCAGATGGTAACCATGGCCCCTCCAAACATGGCACCATACTTGACACTGGCAGAAACTGAAGTCGGAGGGGTGAGTGGAAGGACGAATACAGACACAATGCATTTAGAAATTAAATGTCATTGAACATGAGCAGTTTTTATTGATTCAGATCGAACGATTACAAAATGTGATGTCTTTTCCCAGCAGACTCCTGCTTTGCCTGTAGCATCTATATGGACAAGTGTCTGTCCTCACCTCTGTTTAGGGTTCACTGTGCAATGCAAGACTCAGCACTGAGAATCAGCTCCATTCGTACTGCAGCCGCTACAATCGCTTACTCAGAGTCAACTGGAAACTAATTGGCACATTGTTGTGGCAAACCCGAACCATTTCAATCCAAAGGTCATTTCTTCTGATCCTAAAACGGGCCTCGGGAGAGTTAAAACCACTGTGGCGGGAAAAAAAACGTGTGTGAGCTCCGTTGGTGCACTTGAATCTGAATCCTGTTTCAGTCCTAAAGGGAAAATTAAGAATAACAAAATATCTTTAATAATACAGCATCAAAGAAGAGTTTCTCAGAGCGATATTGATGATTTTACCTTCAGCAATGTCATCAATAGTCACCCAAAATATTTGGATAATAGAACCTGGTTAACGGTTAGTGACGTACCAATGATCACATATACCATGATCAGTATCAGTGTGTTGTACTAAAACTCCATAGTACTTCATTTAATACTTGTTTCCTCTCTAAAGGTCACTGGTGTGAATCTACTGCTGCATTATTACAAATCTGCACACTTTGGTATATGTATTGAAAGTAGTCTGTACCATGCAATATAGACCATTTTTAAGATATATTTTTCCTTCTTTTGGTCATTATATCGATTGTGGGAGAATTGAGGCTTCCCTGTGCAGATGGATGAGGCTTCATAGGACAGCTCTTCAAAGAGTTTGCAGACGATGCATTTCAACTTCCTACTCAGCTGGAAACCGCGAGGGTGTCGGGGAACGGGGCTGTGCGACGCTGTCGGGGATCAACAAGAGATAAACATATTTTATAGAAGACTCAAGAAGAAGATCTGAACCAAAGAGGGCAAACACCACTGGCTCCTGACTGCTGAGCTTTACACTAGTGAAGATGGATGGCTCATTCTGAACTCCGGCAGCAGCGGTTTCTTTTTCATATGGCCCAGGAAATACATATGTTTATTGAAACTCCACTATAATAAGTTATTATGGTTGAAATATATAAAGCAGAGAATGTTAGAGCGGGAAACAGAGATGGGATACTAGTATGTGCGCTGCTGTGCGCTGCAGCTGTATCTTGCTAATTAATGCAAGGGCACACCCCAGGGATAGTACTAGAGGAAACAATATACAGGAAAACATCCCTGGGCAAGGTCAAAGTCATGTACACACACGCATGGACTCTATATGAGTCGGTCAGAGCCTGTATCCATTCACATACAGCAGCCTGATAGGAGCAGGGCCCGGCCCCCCAGCCCTCGGCTCCACCCTTCCCTCCGTCCTCCATCTCTGTTGCCTCTCTCTTCCCACTGCCTACGGGGGTGTCTATGTATGTGCCAGCCATTGGAAGACATTTTATGATAAATATCCCCCCCCCCCCCAAGCTTACTGTGTCTGTTTGAATGCTAATCAATTTCTCTGAAATTTCCACTGGCCTACTTATGGTTTCATAGCCACTGCTCCCTCCTCTGATATTATTTTACTTTTCCGCTCTCATCTCTCCTTTTCTCTCGTCATCTTACCTTTTTTCCCCATCTTTCCTTTCCTTTTATTTCCTCTCCTTTCCTTATCCTTCCACTCTACATCTCTCCACTTATCTTTCCTCTCCCAATCTTTCCTTTCATCTCCTCTCCTCTCCTTATCTTTCATCTCCTCTCCTCTCCTCTCCTTATCTTTCATCTCCTCTCCTCTCCTTTCCTTATCTTTCCACTCTCAAACTCTCTCCACTCATCATCTGTCCTCTCCCAATCTTTACTTTCAATTCATTTTTTTCTACTGTTCACTCGCTACCTTTCCTTAGCTTTCTACTCATCATTTTTCCTTCCCTTCCCTCTCCTCTCCTCTCCTCTCCTTTCTACTCATTATATTTAATTCCCTTTCATTTCCTCTCCTTTCCTTTCTATATCCATCCACTCGCGATCTCTCCAGGCGTATCTTTCCTCTCCCAATCGTTACTTATCTTCTATTTCCTATCCTTTCCTTTGCTGTTCCCTCGCTACCTTTTCTTGGCTTTCCACTCGTCGGCTTTCCTTTCCTTTCCACTACTTACTTTTCCTTTCCTTCTATTGCCTTTCATTTCCTCTCTTTTCTTTTTCTCTTTCCTTCCCTCTCCCCCCTCCTCTTTCCTTCCATTTCTCAGTTTGCATCCTCTTTTCTTATTTTAAATTCTCTTGTATTTTCTCATTTTATAAAAATGTTCTCATCTCTTTGTCCTGGCTCTTCTTTTCTCCACACTACTCGCTTTGTCTCGCCCAATTCTATCCTCATTCCTCCTCTCCTCTCCTCCTCTCCTCCTCTGTCTCCCACTTTCCTTGGCGAACCGGCATGAACACACACACACACACACACACACAAGTGGGGGGAGACATAATCCTCTACCTTTCTCACACTCTTTCCCATGCCTGTAGCATACAGATGTAATGACATGGCAGACAGGAGCATGTGGGAGTACAGCAGGTGTGTGGAGAGCAACTCTGAAAGCTTCAATGGGAGCTTAGGCTGAAGGAAGAAAGGAAGGAAGGTGAGAGGAGAGAGGAATAATGCCTTTGGTGTGAATCAATGGTGTGGGATAGTTTCCCTTCCCACTGTGAGCAGAATCTGCCGAGCTTCTCATCACTTCAGGCTCCAAAAGGCCCCCGAGATATATTCTTGCTTTGGGAAATGGCAGTGTATGAAAGAAGGATACAAGAGGGAAAGGAAGGAGGGAAGGAAGGAAGTGAAGGTATTCAGAAGGTAAAAAAGAGGAGGACAAGAGGGGGAATATCCAGGGGATAGAGGGAATGAAAGGAAAGTCAGTTGCAGGATGGATGCTTTCTTGAAATATTAACAGATAAACATAAAAAGTGGACACAGGGCATCGGGGAGGAGGAGCACAGCGATTGAGATGGACGGACACAACTGGAATATGTAAATACAGACAGAGGAGGGAGGAAGGGAGTGAGATGGGGATAGACGTTATGGAGGGGAAAAGGATGCAGGTTGTAGGAAAAAGAGGGAATAGAAGATTAAAGTCTCGGAGGGGAATCAACGGCAGCGGGTTGCGTGTGGAGAGGAAAGAGCTCTGTGGGATTCTTATGCTCCATATGGGGTCAATGAGTGAGGGATATGCAGATGTATGGTGATGGTAAAGATGGTTGGAAGGAAGGAATGATGGGATGAGGGGGGAAAAGAAAAGAAAAAGCGACGGGGGATTTCAGAAGGCGAGCATCATGGGATTAATGAGGGAATTGAATGACCTGACTTGTGGAAGCGTTGCCGACTGGTTTCTAATAATGGCTACCAGAGTGTCAACTGATATCTTTGAGCTCTTGAAAGCACTGAGACAGCATGGTTTGGGCATGGTCGACCCTGGGGCAGGACCCAACCTATTATTATTTTTTACTTGCTCATTAATTCTAAGCTTCTCTGTGAAAAGCTTGTGAATGGCTATAAATGGCTAATAAGTCATGTGAAGCGCATGTACTGGAAGGAAAAGTAGAGAAATGATGGTAAAGAAATTGGATCCTCGTGGTTAAAGGACAGTTAATACGGCTGCAGGCTGAGCAGCATCATTATACAGTCTCATTAGTCTGCATTCTCCACTGGGTACCAAACTGCTTTTCCCTGGCTGTAGATGAGGCGGAGGTGGCACCATCCTTATCACACACGTGACCCGCGGCAGCCATTTAGGAGTTCTATCGATGACATGAATATTGAAGAAAATGACGATTGTTGCATGGATTGTCCATAATTAATGGAATATACCCAGAAAAGAAGCTATTGTTAGATTAAATAGTGTATATATTTATATATAAAACAATAAAGCCACAATGTTTTTATTATAATGTGAATAATAATATAACAACAATAATAATTTCTGTTGGGGTCCAGTAGTATTTGTTCTAAGTGTGTACTGAAGTAGTGTATCACATGACATGGTTAAACTGTTAGATAGTAACATAACAATTTGAATCTGCTGGTAAATTATTATTTACACAACGGCATATCTCCTTCTGTTTGTGAAGCATTTAATACATTTTAAAATAATTGGGTTCTAAGTAATCCCCTTTCATCAATCATTTATTTTGATCATTTTTCTTCCTGAGTTAGTCTTATTTAATCATATATCTAGCAGCCATGTTGTCAGATTTAGTGTGAAATGATGTCATGTTTTAAAGATGTTTGTTTGAACTTTTGGATATGATCAAGTAGGAAAAAGCTTTTCTTTACATTTTACCGGCGCAAACCGACCCACACTGGCATTGTAGTTCAGGCACACATGGAGAGGTGGCTGTAGCGGCTTCACCTTCTCTTTGCAACGGCCTTTTTAAACGCCAGCTGGCGATATAAAACTATAATAAGACATCAAACGGCAGAGAATGATCTTTACGTATGTTACGATACAGCACTGTCACGGAGTAATGCCGCAATGGCATTTACAAATGAAAGAAATCCACTAAGTGCAACGCTTGTTCGGAAAAAGGTGTTTTCCATGAAGCTACCCGTCAGAGTTTTGTCAAGAGATGGAGGCGGGATGAAATTTGACAATGTCTGCCACCTCGTAACTCTCTATGCCCTCGATGGAGGGTGAGGACACACTTGGAAGAGAGATCATAATGTCGTGGACAATTTATGCTGCACTATCCTGATTATAAGACAGTGTCTCTTTATGGAAATCCATCCATCAATTATCCACTGAACCTACAGTACCTTTTCTGTGTATGGTGCTGGATCCAATCCCAGCTCAATTTAAAAAGAAAGTCCCAAAAAATCCCATCAGTCAGGGAAAATAATTCCAGCTGCTGCTTCCAAGAGCTCTACATGTACGAGAAACATATAATAAATGAATGGTATAATACATATGGGCTTATGTGTTATTTATTCTTATGTAAGTATCTATGGCACGTTTGTAGGCAATATTCAACGAAACAAAGTGGCTCAGAAGGTTATTTGTGAGTACTGACCTTGCGAAGTCACACTAGCCGTATTACACGCAACGTTTGGAGCTACATCACATATTAATGCCGGCACATTTACATACCTGTTAATGCAGTTAAATTATTCAAAATGGACAGCCCTCTGACTTCCCCTCGTATCCCATCACAGACTGTGTTGCCTACAGCCTTTTTCACAGGGTTAGGGGGGTTTTCTCACACCAACTCTTGTTTATTCATGCAAATTGCATCACATTGCACACAGTTTAATATCACACTGTGCCAGACGGTAACAAAGGCAGAAGCGAAGGTTGTAATGGGAGATATGATGAAAAACAATATGTTTGGGAATACTCAGGAAGCAAGATCTTCTTCTGACAGAGCAGCAGATGTAGAGTGAAATATGGGAAAGTGAGAGTCAAGTAGGAGGAATTTTGATGATTTCTGAAAACAAAAAAGTATCTGCTCAGGCACTGAATTAACTCGTCCCCATGCACCAAACTACCAGGCAACCCAAGAATATATTCACGAAGATCCACAGCTGAATTTGTAAATTGCTGTTGGGGCAATGTAATCCTGATTATTACCATTCTCCATCTCATTTTCATTCC
The DNA here is from genome assembly GCF_910591455.1 of Pholis gunnellus. Lineage (NCBI taxonomy): Eukaryota > Metazoa > Chordata > Actinopteri > Perciformes > Pholidae > Pholis > Pholis gunnellus. The sequence goes on along the minus strand of NC_136541.1, from coordinate 23,139,192 downwards.
CCTCATCAGGACAGCAGGTAGGTGGTGAAGCTGAGTGCTGCTCATTTACATTCCCATCCTCTTCCAGCGTTCGTTCAACCCGTGATCTGATTCCAGAGGCTGGCACACTGGTGTAAGAAGAAAGTTAATCACGCTAGTTAATAAGCGAGATGTGGTGGACGAACACAAGGTGTAGGCCTCCGTGTTGCACCGACAGACTATTAGATAACTCAAGAGTTTGAGTCACTACCTCCTGTCGGGATGAGATTTGCATCTGCAAGGCCCTGTAGCTTACTTTATTGCAGATCGGAGACATTTTTCATTTACATGTACTTTCTCCAATATGATGAGTTTGCTCTCAACTTACAACATGGGATGAAAAAAGAAGAAAAAAACTTTTAACCAAAACTAAGACAAAACAATCAGCTCTGCTCCCAGTCGTTTTGGAACAGGTGTTCTTTGGAAAAGTTTATTTTTGCAGTAATAAACAGTGACAACTCATAGCCGGAGCAGCGAACACGCTGCTAAGTTTTTCAGACAGTTTCCCTATAAAAAGGAGCGAGGTGCTTTTCAGGAGCCGATACTGGGTGAAGGGCCTGACAGCAGCCACAGCTTCAAAGTCCACCACACGCCTACTCCAGATTCACCAGGGGGTTTCGTCAAGCACAGCCTCTTAGTAAAATCGAGTCCTATAAGGTATTGCCAAAGGAACGTCTGAAGGGTTTCACATTAAAACATGTTTAAACATTAAAACACAGGCTCTTCTTAGAGTTCTGGGCAGCGTTGGAGTTGGAGCAAAGCAACCCCTCAGCCTGTGACTTAGTTGGTCTTGACCACTGCCCTCTACACTGTCATGGCAACCGCATCAGAAAAAGTTAGGACTCTCTAACCTCTTGCTGCCATGTATTCACTCTACATGTGCAATAGCTGTAAGAAGATGACCCGTGGGTTGGAGAGCTTCTCGACAAGGGGTCAACGAGCCGACATCTGTGGATTGACGTGGTACATTGTGTCTGATACAATACAACAAGGTCTGCCAACAATACAGCTCATATTATATGTACTACTAGCAGGCACACAGGGTTCAGCACACTCACCAGCGTATATACGCAGCCTATTCTTCAGCTTTCACAATCACATCTTGGAATAAAAAAAAGAGAGGGTCAGAGATTCACCATGAGATTTGCAAATAAATAAATAACTTCACGAATGAGAAACATAAAGGAGGGATATAGTGTCTCTAACTGCCTGACATTGACAACATGATGTATACAACTCATCAGTACTGCTGAGGTGTTATTCATCATGAACGGTGCGAGGAGGCACAAAGCTAAAGGTCACAAAGAACTACACAGCAGCAATGAAAAAACATGGAATGACTTGAGACCATCTGAAGGGTCTTCTGACAGACCTGGAACATATGGAATATGTATGTTTGTATCATTCCAAAGGAGGACGCCAGGATGCATTCAAGTGCACCAAGCCATGATGGGATCACTACATCCATGAGGCTGGAGGGCTGAAAACACCCACTGGTGCTTCACAGCTTCTTTATGGCACTGGTGGATGATATTGACATTCTTAATTCTACATCCAAAGTTCTGATTGTTTTTTTGTTGCGTCCCTCAACTCAGAAAACAGCCATTAAATGAGCACTTCACCAGACCTATTCCTATCGCATGTGTGGAAATGCTTCCACATTTAGATTTATTTCCTGCTTCACCCTTAATCCACCAGACTGGGTAGACTGGCATTCAAAGCAAGGCGCTGTGAACACCAACTGGTGTGACTCAGTGGTGCTGGCTGTCACAGTCCAGTGTGACTGGCAGTTCTAGTCCTTCTGCTTTGTTTTCTTAAAGCGCTCACACTCCAATATCTACACTCTCTGGATGCTATAATGAAATGCAATTTCATCTTGTTCAAAACAGTTGGGTATTGCTCGCTGAATGACCAGAAAAATACAGTGCAATTCAGATATTATCAAACTGTGAAGCTTCATGGGAGAGTTGAAGGGGCCAGAGGAAAGAACAGGGATGCCCCGATCACGTTTCTCTCATTTCAACTGCCTCAAAGTCAGTGTAAAGCCACAGCAATTTGAAAGTTATCCTTTTACTTTCTTTTGGTCACCTATAGTGGATATTTGCATAAAAACACACTCAAATGAGAGGGAAACAAAAGATGATTTGAATTGATTTCAATACACTGGCATTAGTAGTTTTAAGGGAGTGTTATAAGCAGCTTAGAGCTAGTGTTAGGAAGTTAAACAGGTCTTAATTCTAATATCTATGTTGTATTGTTGTGGGTTACACTGCTACTTTAAATGGTGCCAATTTGGCAAATCGCACAGAAGTCACTGAATCAACATCATAGTTGTTGTTTATCATCTGTCAAAGCATTATGGGAAGTCTAGCTCCAAAACTTTGGGTATGATAATCCCTCAAATAATATCTCAATTTTGTGTGAGGGGGAGGGGGCACAGTGTCAGTCTTTGAAACCCCCCGAGGAACACCATCTGTAATGTGCCAACTGTGATTAAGCTGCTGCTCCTCTGGAGCGCTGATGTGCGTCAATGCCGGTAAGACACAACAGTGGCATTTCTTGTCTGTGGGTGTACACAGAAATGTATCGCGCAGGTGTTTTGACGCCTGTCACACACTATGTTTGTCGACCTTTAGTGATGGCGGGGTTTTGAGCATTGAGACCTACAGTTACCGTGGTGACACAATGAACTGAAAGAGAAAGGAAGGAAATGATGACGGGAGGAGCAAAGTAAGCACCCGTTGGCATGACAAGAAAAGCTTACGAACATGTACTCCAGTCTCGTCACAACACTCGTCTTATATTCCCATCACGCTGACACACACTTCATCGACACACACACACAAACACACACACACAGCATCTGGCAGAAAGTTTGCTACGACTTCTTTGAGCGAAAGAGACAGAAAAGGCGAGGCCAGCCCGAGTTACTTTTCATGACCCCTTCGCCCCAGTGAGGCCCACGAGTTCCTCAGAGTTCCTCCGACTGCGTGGACACGGAGCGGTTGGATCTTCCTGGTGTAACAGAACCCGGTGGACCCCTCATCACAATTCAGGCGGCGGAGAAAGGGAGAGCATTAAATATGTATGGCTCAGTTGTTGATGCTGCACAGAAACCCTGAGACATATCAAACAGCCAGAGTCCCACTGACAAACAAATGTGTAGCGATATGGACCCATGCCTCTGGTGGCAGATGTGAACTGCTGCGAACGTGGAGATGTGCTGACTGCTGAATCTGATATGAGCGCAAAGACATTTCTGTACACAACGCAGCCTTCATACTGTGATTATCTGACTGCTCTCATACCTAAATTCTACACTCGGTACTCCTAATGTCAATTTGAATTCTTACGTTTCTGCTGCTGCATTGCACATTTACAGCATTTAATGCTGTAATTAAAATGTACATTTCAAGCACTTCTGAAAGGTACAAGAAACTCAAAATGGTGACTTGCAAGTAAATAGAGGAGGCATTAGTTATGTTGGTGGTCTTATCAGCTGATTGATGTGCCATTAATTACTGATTATACTTGCTTTTATAGAGTCTTATTTGGATTTGTATCGTCTTCATTTCCAGGTTCAGATGCTGGTTTTTTTATTACTGGTAAAAGAAAACAGGTCCAAAAAGGGCGTCGTCTTTTGATGTGTAATTAGTCCAGCTGGTACTGAGAGGATGCCGACCTCGGGGAGGGGTTGAAAAATGCAGGAGAAACTTTCCAAGTACGGACAAAGAGGGATAGAGAATAGAGAATGTTTCCAGTCCGACATTTAAATGCCACAGCAAAGGGGTGCGTTTTTTTCCTAATTATTTGACAAATGGCTACATAACACCTCAGGTTTTGCCCTATTTGTACAACCATCAACTCAATTTGAAGTGAAATGAAATAAAAGGGAAAATAAGGGTATCAAATCCCTCTAGAAATGTCTCTGCAGTCCATGCAGGCATCTAACATTTAAAAAGGAAAGAGCTACACTTTTTGCTTCATTAAAAAAAAAAAGAAGTGTAGATAAAAGAAGCTGCAGAAAAATACAAAAATCAATGTGTAGCCTTTGATGAATGTGCGTTTTCTTACAAGGACAGACACAATCAAATTGACGAGAGGAATTAGATTTTGACATTGCAGGTGCTTCTTTCATCACGGTAAAACCACGGAGCCATTCCTCATAGTTGGCAGCAGTTTGTCAAACTGAAGGTTGGCGTGCGTGAGAAAAAACAAAACACGAAGCACCACGGTGCGATTCAGAACTCAATCTTTGTCTATTCACATGAAATGATCCTCTCCCACTCCGTTGATTACTTTGTGTGAGAGTTCTGACCGAATCCATCTTTCTGTTCAAACAGAACAGATTATACCGCTCACCGCCACGGAGCGGGAGAGGAAGCAGCAACCCCGCTAGTTTGAGTCAATGACAAACTTCAGTCTTAATCAAAACACATCTCACGCACACACACGCACGCACGCACGCACGCACGCACACACACACGCACGCACACACACGCACACACACACCTCAGCTGGCATCTCTCAGCTCAGAGTTTGAGTATTCGGTCCGAGGCCAGGCAGCTGGTTGGGATTCAGCGGGGCGACTCTTATCTAGGAGAGATTGCTGATAGACACCTTGGCTTTGGTAGAAAACATTTTAGATTGTCATAAGTCACGGGGCCAGATGCACACCAGATGTAGAACTTGCTCTTTTTATTGTTTACCTGACAAAATAATCAAAGTCTATTCTTAATTAGAGGGAACGGTTCAAAATACATTAATATAATATTTTCCATAAAGCAACCTTAAAAACAGGTCACATCTGTGGAGTGCACATACTGTATATTTCTATGCACAATATATAATTAGTTCTGAGTTTGTCATTTGGTTGACTGGATTCTTTGACCCAAACAAGATGTTGCATTTCTGTCAAACTTTGGTAAAAATATCTACAGTCCATCCCAAGCAGTGAGAACAACCGTCGGCGACAGCTTTCGACACTTAAAGCTGCTTTACTAGCGCACATCATGATGAAAGTTACACTTCTTTGGAGTTAAAATGCACTTTTAAATATTCGAGACACACAAGCTCTACATTTAGGATGCGTTTGCTTTTCATGTCAGCTATTTAAAGTCAAATAGAACACATGTCATCAGTGGACATGAGCATTCAGTGTGTGTGTGATGTTCAAAGTGGATTTCAGTGAAAAAAGAGATACTTATGTCTCAGCGTGTGTTTCACACCTTTCAGTTTGTGTTTGCTCAGTGAGGAAACCATTACATCTGATCGGCTGCTTTTAGCTGCGCAGCATGTGGCGGAGATCCATTCTGAACGTGTCGGAGGCGGTTTCATAAAGTGGTGAATTACTACAATCTCCGGAGATAGTTTGGGATGCTGATTACCAAAATGTACTCCTTTCACGTGGATGTCAGACGTACCACGGGGGGTAAAGTGCAGTAATTTGTGCCTTAACAGATGAATATCATTCATGTTGAGATGGATTTACACCGGCTGATAAAGGAATTGGAAATGTAACCTTGCTGTTGGATTGCCACTGGAACCACAAAACCACCTTTTTACTCACAAATAGTTATCTGTAGTGCAAGCTACACAGTAACTCCTCTGTGTAGGAGCATACAAAAAGGACAGAGAAAGGAAGCACAATCATTTCTGGAGGAATTATTAATAATAAAATGTACTTGCGGTACAATAAATGTAGTTTGCAACCAACAAAACAAACATGTGCAGTACATACAAATGCATTACATGAATGGATGGTTACCAGCCGGTTGTGGTCAAGTAAAAACCTCCGGTTCTGAAAAGTGGAGCAAATGCCTTAGAAAAGTGCCTTAGAGCTGCATTCTCTCTAATGTCCACCAGGGGGCGACTCCTCTGGTTGTATAGAAGTCTATGAGAAAATGACTCTACTTCTCTCTTGATTTATTACCTCAGTAAACATTGTAAACATGAGTTTATGGTCTCAATCTCTAGTTTCAAGTCTTCTTCAATACAGCGTGATGTTCATTTAGTAAATGATGGTCCATTTAGAGTCAAACAGACCATAAAGCAGGGGATGCTTTAGGGCACACACTGTGACCACAACGTTGGTGGTCACAGTGTGTTTTCAGTGTGTTTTCAGTTCATGAAAGTAAACTAACATTTTGGTCGCCTAAAAATGTCTTACTCCGTGTTCGTTTTTTTCTTAGCTCCACCCTCTTGTTTCACTTCAGGTTCCAAAAAGCCAGGATGGCTTCATCTGGATTAAACAAACCTTGGCTGGAGACTCAAACTCAAAAATTCTTGGTAGAGTTTGGTAGATTAATTGGCCAGGCCAATATATCCGGCAGTATTAGCTTGTTGCATTGGTCAATATCTAAATTTGTATAGGCATATATGTGAGCTCATTAATAACATGGAATTGTGCAGAAATGCCAGACATATTTTATTAGTTTATTCATGGAACGGGTTGTGTAAAGAGTACGAGCCTCAAAAATCCTGTATGTGTCGGGCTATAACTCCTAGTAGGAATACATTAAGTATAAAGTGCTTCGTTTGTGCAAACAAAGAACACAGCCCGGTGGCAGAAATTGTCGAAGTTGTTGGTGGGAAGCCGGTGAGGGATAGTGTCCATGTTGTTAGAGCCGCCTGACCAATTAGTCTACAAATTATGAACATGCTCAACACTTCAGCCATTCCTTATGTACCACAACCATGTGGTTGTTTACCGTTAAAATAGCACTATCTTACTTTATGCAGTAGTACGTTGTAGTAGTACGTTGTTACGTCGCATTTACACAATGACATCATTAGGTAAATGTTAGTAGGACTTAAGAATTTTAGGGATTTTATATTCATGCAGCTGTATTAAGTACAGCATTTTCCCCAACGTGCAGTAAATCACCAAAACGTGCGGATGTTTGCTATTTTGGTGACTGGCTGTCCATCACAGTGGATGGGAGAGTCACCAGCAATCCAGTAGCACACTGAAATTTGTGTCACGACTCCTATACAAGTCAACAGTGCACTGCACACAGTGGAGAGGGTGTTATTTTACAAGGGAATGAGAGGAGCCAGTATGATTGGTCCTATAGTCTATACGACAGTGGATTCCTAGCTGCCCTCCAGCCTGCACTACAACAAGAATACACATTTGGTGCATCACCATTCCATCTGTGCGCTGCCACTGTACACATAACTGCCATACCTTACTGTGCATACTTTTACAGCCCTAAGTAGTGTCTGCAGGCCTTCTCCAGTTTCCATACAACCCCTCCAGCAATATGTTAGAAGAGTTTGTTTATAGCCTGTGAGGCGAAAACCCTGGGCAAAAAAAGTCCAGAAAGCACTCACGGCTGCTTGTTAAAAGGGGCCTGTGGAGCTTTCTTGTATAAAGACAAAAAGTTCTCCACAGGGAACCTTTCAGCTACACTCAAACCAAAATCCGCCAAGACAGCTCAGATGACCATATAAGTATTTTGTAGCAGCTCCTCTCTTATCCGGACCTTGGTGGCTGGACAAGGAGGGCAACGATGAGGCGGATCTTAGTGACAAACTGCACCTGAACAATAAAAATGAGGGGAACAAATATAGCGTTCCTCCCCAGTGTAAATTACGCCCTGGCATGACTGTACTTTGTAACCCTTGATTGTGACCTCCAGTTAGTGACCATGATGCATTGCAACAGCTGACACATCAATCTTATTCCAAAATAAATGTTTTTCTTACTAAAAAGGCTTCCAGGTTTGCCTTCTCTCTCTCCCTTCATGTCTTGTCAAACCTCTTCTGTCTTCGACTAAAAAAGGCCACAAGAATAAATAAATTGTTATATGATATATATTACTAAAATGTATTCCATGATTCTCTGTCAGAAACATTAATGCTGGTCCAAAATGATGGAATCAGTATTCCACACACAAAGAAAGAGAGTGTAGATTGACTGTAAGTGGGTTTACCTTCCACTACGCTCCTGTGAAGGAGGACCACAAAACCATTCAGTTCAGGACATACGAGGTTTCCACAGGACACATGGCAATATTCACTATCCAATCAAATTGATTTAGAAAAAGAATGAATGCTGGATTCAGACTGAGACAAGTGCTGCATGCACAGCACCGAAAGCCCTGGGAAGTCAAATGCCCTCCCCTATAGCCCAGTGTGTGCTCCCTCCCCTCTCCTTCCTCCTCTTCAGACCTAATTAAACAAAGGCAAAAGAATGGAGCGTCTCGGCTCTTATTGCGTTCTGCGGGGATAATTAGACGTGGGAATAAACTAGGAGGACTGATACAGCTCAGTTAGCAAACAAAAGCAGGGAGGGAGGATACGGGGAGGTCTCGGGCTGCTGCCGTATTTAATATTCATAATTCTATTGAAATGGATTTGGTGCCCACCCCCTCCCTCCCTCCCCCCCGAGGCTCCGTTACAGTACAGTCAGTCCCACTCACTCTTTTACTAAAAGGTGCTGTGGTGGGTTTGGCCTGTAGGGGGCAATTTAGTAGCGTGACACCATGCTTGTACTAAAAGTGTGTGCGTGTGTGTCTGTGTGTGTGTGTGTGTGTGTGTGTGTGTGTGTGTGTGTGTGTGTGTGTGTGTGTGATAGTGGAAGCTTCTATGTTCAATTCAAAAATCCATTCAGTTCAAGTCGATTTCCTGAACAAATCCAGATAGGAGGAGGTCGGCACGCGGAGCCTAACAAGGAATAATTAAAGATGAATGGTTTCTCATCAACAAATTAATTGCCACTTCAATTTACATATGGGAGTGCAAGTGAATTTACTGGTGTGTGTGTGCGTCTTTTTTCCAATGGCGTGGTGAGGATTAGTGACGGTGGTTTTTATTTAGTATCTTAGTTAAAAGGCCGGTGCATGAAACCGAGCGCTCCGGATCCCGATCACACTGAGCGCTGGAGATGCAGCGGGTTGCAGCGGCTCGGTTTGTGCGTGTGTTTGCGCCGATGAAGGAGAAACATGGATGGCACAGCTGCAGCAACAAAGAAGTAAAGTAGGCGAAACACATCTTACTGGGGAGCTTCTTTTTTCTTTTTGCTCGCGTGCTCATGTGTGTGTGGTAAAATACGAACAAACAGAATCATGTTTACCTATGAAACAATCCCTCAGTGCAGGACCCCTCGAGCTCGCCAAGATATGTTAATCCAGATGTTGTGCTTCCACGTGCCTGCTGAATTAGCTGCCCTCCAGAGTGCTGATAAGAGATTCTGCACAGGTCTGAGCACAGTTCTCTCTCTTTTATCATCATATTGCATGCATCCCTTTGTCTTCTTCTTCTTTCTACCCCACGATTATGTTTCTCACTTCAACTCTTTCAAGAAATCTCGCGGCTCACTTGACAAGTTGTGAGGAGTGGAAAACGGTGCCACTTGCACGGCGCTGATTCGTAACAACTTAACAACAACAGAGAGGAAACCGGAACCTCACCCGGGTTGTAGAATCCCTGTCAGACTGGAAACATTTCAAGCGTTTCTATAAAGCAGTGTTGACTTTATTATGTATCTCTATCAGCTGTAAACACTAGCTACGGTTAGCAGGATTTAATAACTGCAATGCTGATATCTATAAAGACGCTACTTTAATGTAGCAACACAGTGGTCGCTGGCTCAAACAGATACACCCCCAAAAAATGGTCCTAATTCAGATAACGTATAATTACTGCCTGATTACTTGGAATAACGAATATGAGAGTATTAGAACCAAACAAAGGATATCCACCTTTTGTCATCTACATTTTGACTTTTCAAAGAGGTGTAACTGGCATTAACAATAAATCTGTTGCCGATGTTCAGATGCTGTATAATTGCAATGTGGATGGTTTGTGCAAATGAACGATGTTTGGCTTCCCTCCTATTTGCTGTTTAGCTCTGGGTGCCTTTAGTGTGGTAGGAGGTCGAACGTTGTTTATTTGACCCTTTTTGCAGCCGACGTCATCAAAAGTATTCCTGTAAATGTTGCCAACAGAAGTGGGCGTTTTGCCAAAATGTTCGGTTGTCGGGATCAAAGTTTCAACAGCGGTCTCAACTTTTACAGAATTCCAACAAGGTTTCAGCTTAACCAGTGACCGTGTTAACTGGTGACTTTAAGCTGAATGCGTCCGTGGTTGCTCGTAGTATCTTTCCTAAATGGTTGGCATGGATAATAAACACAGATAAGTCTAAAGTCAATTGAAGGCAGTTTTGAGCACACCGACATGTTCTGATGGTGTCCACAAGAGCTGCCGTCACTACGAGCAGCCACGGACGCAGACGGCCGAGGGTCACTAGTCAACCGGTGGCTTCAGGTGTCAAACTGCTTTACGTACGTCATCATTGTTTTCAAAAAGAGATTCATGGGACAAACACACATCTGTGATGGTTTAAAAAAAAAAATCTAAATAATCATAAAAATGACATTTTCCTAAATCATCAATCTGTCTCCTCTATTAAACCTGAGTTATGACTAACTGGCAACTGTCTCCCTGTTTCCCTTTTTAAAACCAGCTCTAATTAACATGCTCAGCTGTGTTACCTTAAAACTAAAAATGTAATTCTGGTGGGGAAAATCCAGATTGGATTCGACTGACATATTGTTAGTATATATACGTATACGTCCATCCCCCACAGGGATGATGGTGGAAATTCTAAGCCAGGTGATACATGCAGCCATATGTTCTGTATCTTTAGATATATATATTTTTGCTTCCCTACACACAAAACATTTATCGGTGAATACATTTGAATATATTTGTTGAATATGTGTTTTCAAAGTGAAGCGTTCCCTCCTCGGTTCCATCTGCTACAGAAGCACACACCTGACACACACACTCATCCAGGTCTTATCTTACAATGCAGCATGGGATGGGATAAAACTGTGTGTGTGTGTGTGTGTGTGTGTGCACGGTACACACAGTCTCCAGAGGAGAAAGCTAATTCTTCCATTTTATTCAATAATGCAGGAGGAGAGAGATTTTCTTTCCCCGATTTTGTGGAAACAGGAAACTATCGACTTGCAGCACCAAAAAAAACAATAGAACAATTATTGTTTGAAGGGGAACTATACGCCCAATCGTCAAAATTCATACATGCTAATAATATGGTCTTCATAAACATGAACAGATCTGTCCCAAATCCAAAAACTAGAGTGCTGAAATGCAATTTCTTTTACATCAGAGTAATTTATAACACCGCCATAAAGTATAATATTTTAACAGTTTATTGTCGTAACTATTGTTGTTACTAAGTATTTGTTAATGATTTGTAAACCATTAAGAATTAGTTTGTTTCCATCTATTAACATTATTTATGTAGAAAATAAGTTTTCTGGTCCATCGTGCCATGTAGATATAGATAGATAGATATGTAATGCAACATAGATGTTTTATACATGATTTCTGAAAGTTTTTTAATTAATTTAGTAATCATTAGCAAACACTTAATATTGTTTATAAAACATTCTAATGTTAACAATAAACTATTACCGTCTCTTATCAGCTATACAATATAACTTATATTCATGTTTTTGATTTTAATATAACTCATATTAAACACACGTATGGTAACATAATTAATAATAAACTAGAACATAAGGAATAAATAGTGAACATGACCAATTATGATTTCATAGTTAGTTTGAAGTGGAATAACTATGGACGCTGTTTGCTCTTTGTTAGTGAGGTTTTGTAAAGAACCAGCAGACATTCTGTGGGTCTTCCATTCATCGTCTATGGAGCACCTCACACTACCTGATCACGTCACACGCTGCAGACTTCCCTCTCTGCTTTCTGGCTTTGACAAAGAGCAGCTCATGTTCACAAATATGGATTCAACTTTCCCAGCCCATGGTGTTCCTTTTTAAATCAAGTTTTTAAATAAAGGACGACACCATCTCTCCTCTACTTTGAAAGAGAGACCAATGAGTGAAGAGCAACGGGGGAGGTAGAAAGGGCCTACAGCAAGCACACACACACACACACACACACACACACACACACACACACACACACACACACACACACACACGCACACACACACACACACGGTCACAGACAGCTGCAGACACACACATCATCATAATCTATCTCATCAAATTTCCATGTGACTCATCCATTATACTGTAACTTCAGCAGTTTTTCATCCGTGACCATCTCGATCTTCAGCAACAAAAAAACGCAGCTGGAGCGTGAAGCCTTTGCCATACGAGCGGTAATTAGAATACTTAAAGAGCCAATCTGCAATCCTGAACTTACTTAACACGTGAGCAAAAAAGGGTTTTGTTCTCAGTTTAATTAGCAGGCCTGCTCGAACAAAGCTGGAGTTTGAAACAGTTCAACACGAGTTTTGGACCTTTTCAAACCCGCTGGCAGGTTTGAAAAGCCGGTTTTCTTTGACAAAAGCTGACAATATTACTCCATTTATCAGAGCCGGAAGCTGTAAAAAACAGACATTATACTCTGACTTTCAACTTTCCGACGGTTCTTGATCACATCATGTGTGCGACGAACACTTCCGTTAGTAAAAAACAACCAAAGCAAAGCTTAAAATTAAGATATTTTAATTAAAATCCCTTTTATTCTACTTTGTCTCACTTTAAATTTCACCAAAAATAAACCGTTGGCACAAACCAGATCGTAAAAAAACATTAAATTCTGCGCTCCTAAAAGTATGCCAGAAACATAGCAGGATGTCCTACTGCATCCAGTCCCTTTTTGCAGTGCAATCCAGCATGCTTCTCTGACTATTCTGACCCACAATCCTCTGCGCAGCGGATATATGAGCAAGAGGGTCAGAGTTCAAGGCGTAGTGTTACAACTGTATGTGTTCCCTGCACTGTTGTACCTTTTCCCTCTCTAGGAGCTCCTCCTAGGTGAGCTGCATTGCTCAGCAGGTGCACCTGGCCTTGGAAGGAAGGGCTTATAGAGGGGGCCTCTGGTGGTCTTGTTGCTTCTCAGCATAGAGGTTTGTATCGTCTTGTTTTCATGTTAATAAATCCCGTGAGCTTGCTGGTTTTAAAGGTGTTTTCTGCGGTTGATTTGGGTCGGTGGTGGGGCGTATAACTGTAGTATGTCCCAGTGAAATGCTCAATGCATGAAACATATGTACTATGTAAGGGCAGCTGCAGTATTTACTGGTGAACAAGTTTGTGATTAGGACACATTGTTGCTGTTCACATGGAGCAGAAAGGAGACGCCAAGAGAGGTTTTAAATATAAAGGTTCAATATGTTTATCACGTGGAGCCTCAATTCATTCTGCAAATATTGGTAACGCCTGAAAAATGTTGAATGTATAGATTCCATTGTGTTCCCATTATGATGAGCTATGGCATTATAAACCGTGTTATACTGCAGAACAGACATTTGAGTTTTTCTCTACTTCCACAGACGTGCAGTGAGAAACGAGGCCACAGTGAGTCAAATGTGACAGACGACAAAAACACACCCGGAACTGCTTGGTGTTCAGAGGGTGAAGTATGGATTCCCTACACGTCTTCCATTCAGGATAAAAAATGAATTCATGGATCGGCGTACACACAGAGAGTTACAGAGACCCAGGGCTAAAGATTTATAATCCAGCATTTCATTTCATCTCCGCACCTGAAATTAACATCTGGCTCACCATGGCGACGTGCAACTGCACAAACGGTGACTGGGAATGTCCGTCAGGCACGATCCGACACAAAGCAGCTCCCTGAAAACAATTTGCCTGAATCAGAAATCGAAGTGTGTCGATGAAACAAGAGTTTACATCCATGCCGGCGGCTCCGAGGCTGTAACCGTCTGTTTGGTGAAGAGGTGAAGTAGATGGTAAAAAATGGGAGCAAATAGCAGTTGATTGTCATGCTTACACGCTCACGATAACAACATTAACATGCTTTACTTTAGCAGGTTATACTTTTTATTATTGCCACATTAGTTTAGCATGTTTGCTCTAAAGATGTCCCTTAAGAATTTACATGACCACTGATTGGTCAAGTCTTTTCGTTCAGTATTGTCATTTGCAACATTGGCTTCCATTTCTTCTGCACCAGACAAAGGAGCCGACACTCCAAAGGAAACATGTCTTCCAGCATTAGAAGGTCGTGTTCCATCCATTTCTCCTGCTCCCAGCACCACCTTTTGTGTCGGTGCGGTGCTGTCCAGTCCTGCTTTTTGGCCCTTATTCCAACTGAACAGTATTATTAACAGATCGATATTCATACCAAAATAGGCTATGGATCATGATTTATTGGTGAAAACCAAGCAATCCTATGTAAACTAAATTCAGCAGCAGCCTCAGGATCCTTTGTTTCAGAACCACATTTTTCCGCTACTGCAACGATTCAACTGTGAGAATTGCAGTCACACGTATGTACACATGCATTGTACACAAAGTACAGTTGAGGTTGATGGAATGCCATTAGTCATAAACCAAGTTATCAGACAAATGGAAATGATGTTGGTTCCACACAGCTTCCATAGTCTGTAGCATGGCTAATAAGAATACTCATTAAAGAATGACTGTGACGATATTTACTGAGGACAGCAGTGATTGAACGGCACTAGACAATGCAAATCAAAAGTTTGCTCATTAGGAGCTCAGTAAACGTTCATGTCCACACAGCCAGAACTCTGATCACCTTTTGTTCTCACCTCATCCGGCACGCCTCCTCTGCACTATAGAGTCTCAACTGAACACAAGCTCATTAAATGTGCCACAGCTTTCCTTTACTAACCCTACACATATCTACACTTTTACACACATAAATGCCCCACAGACATCCCACAAATCTCTGCAAATACAGAGCATTTGCACTAAACCGCTCTTCTTTACATCTCCTTGTTACCCAGGCTATTGGTGCGAGCCTTTCTTCAAAGCAAGATGCACTCATTAATGTCAGGTGTGTCCGTAGGCACAGAAACTGTCTGGAATGCAGAATCAATGCCTTCGCTCGATATCTTGACATCGTTTTCACATATTCAAACTGACAAACGTGACCAGTGCTTTCATCTGACCTGAGGTCTGACACCAGCACTGCCTCTGACTTTTAAAAGCATCCAGAATGAACTCTTTACACTTTGGGTTTCAAAATGACTTGAAATAAAGTGACAGATCGGAGCTTCAGCATAAGGCCGGACTAGATGGGCTGGATGGTAGTAAGCTGGGCCCTGAATTGGCGATATTTTCAACTATGACACACAACAAGTATGCTGATTATGAAAAAGGGCTGCAAAAATCGAATTATTTCATGCAAAATGGATTGAAAAGCCTGTGATACATTTAAAATGTGACAGTTGATGAATCAGCCCAAAGAAAATGTCTGCCGATGCAAAACCTCGCAAGGAAACAATAATTGTATCAGGTCTCAGTATTTTCACTAGATTCTTCCAGAACAGTTTTTTTCTTGTTTTTACAACCTGTTCTCACTCCCAACTCGTCACATACGGCGTCTGATACGACACGTCCCTTTAGCGTCTGCATGTGAGCTAACAGCACTGTGTACCCTCCCACGCCATTTGTTTTTGTAAATCACAATGTATTCCTAAACCTAACCAAGAACTTGTGTCGCCTTAATGTAACCAAGTACCTTTGGTGTCTTAACCAAATTTAGTACATTTGTCGACTAAACCTTGCCAAGTACTTTTGTTGCTTTAATCTAATCAAGTACATTTCTTGATTAAAACTAACAAAGTACTGTTATTGCCTAAACCTTGCTGAGTACTTTTCTTGCCTTAATCTAACCCTAACCAAGTACTTTTCTTGCCTAAACCTAACAAAGTACTATTGTTGCCTAAGCCTAACCAAGTAAACACAAAAACTAAGTAAACCTACGTTTGAAGTTTGCATGTAACAAGCAGAAAGTCTGTTTCCTGTAATGAAGGAAGTTTATTTTGGAAAGACACAAAGCATGTATTGAGCGGAAACTGACCTTCCATTCCTGACTCGTCCTAAACTGCCTCTAGAGGGGTACCTAGAGACCGGACCAGGTGGGAATGAGAATGAGGTGGTTTATCAGTAAACAGGCCCACTGGTAAACCACCTCGTTCAAACACATTTTGACCGTCATGTTTACACACACTCAGTCCACAGGACTCGGACCAGCCAGAAGCAGGCTTCTGCCGGCATCCTTTCCTGCCAAGCAATGCCTCCAATCTACATGCAGAATGTGGAACACGGTCTAATTAATTCCGGTTGCCAATTTGTCCACATTTCAGCACGCATGTGAGGTCTTCTGTCTAATCACTGCAGGGTTTAAAGCATCAAGTGAGGGATGCGTTGAACAGCAGGGTCATGTTCCTCGTTCACGCTTGTTTTCTGAGAGGGAAAAAGAACACAGAATACTAAATACTAACCTCAGCTTCATGCTACATGCTAATTCTCTTGCGTGTTCCAGAGAATCACTGATGACCGCAGACAACAGCCTCTCTCAACATTTACCTCGATCAATTGAAAACGGGCACGAAGCCCGAACACCATGCAGGAAATATGTTTTTCCATTATATGGCAATTTGAAATACATAAATCATACCGCGTGGCTTGTTGGAGTGACGAGACATTTCAATCCCCGCCGTGTAAACATTCCCAGAGTTGGCTGCCAGATCATGTTCAATAATAAATAATCAGATGAATTTCTATCCGGCTCGATGTTTATCTATCTGGGGAATGTTAATATCAAAGTGTTTGCAAAGCCTTCTTCTTCTCTGATGTGCCTCTCTGTCCACATTTATGTGTATAATATATTGTAAAGGCTTCACACGCTTTGTGTGCTGTATTTATATGTATTTGTCAAGCTTTATTTTAGTTTTTGTTCTATATTTATATTTATAAGAAGAAAATGAGATTGTGAGTCTTTGAGAGTACACATACTGTAAGCGTCACTGTTATTTGCCTTGCCTACGTTCAATCTACTTTGTTTTCAAATGGCATATCTCTTTTGTTTGAAGGGAAAATGACACTAAACGGATGTCACAGTGTTTACCAGCTATCTGCCGGCTTGCCTTGTGAAATCCACTTCCCAATTATTTGTCACTTGGCATTCTGTTTGTGGAACAAAGGGTGTGAGAAGAGGAACTACTTTATTGATCCCGTTGGGGAAATTAGTTGTTCTTTTAAACCCCTTGTTATTTTCAGTTATTCACACACACACACACATACACACACACACACACACACACACACACGCACACACACGCACACACACGCACACACACGCACACACACACACACACACACACAGGACATGCATCAATTGTTGTGAAGATAAGTCATGTTATATTAAGTTATGAATTTAAATGTTCGTCTGAAATCACAATTAGTGAAACATTGTTTTGCTGTCACAAAGCATGTCAAAGTGATAAAAGCTTCCACGCCTCTGAGTGGGCGTAAAAAAGCTGTGCTGGAAGATAAGTGTGCACTTTTTCATGGGAAATGTTTGTAAGTTAGCTCATTAACTAAAAGAAGTTGTTTTAAAATAAGCAACTATTAGCTAGAAAGCTGAAACACTGAAATGTCCCAGTTTTCAACACTAACTACCAAATTCTCCTGGCTTTCACAACAATAATTACTGTATATTAGTAATAGTAATAACAATATAGTAATAATAATAAACCCCAACCCAATATAAAAAAATAAACAATGCACCAAGCGTAGAAATTCAACACTGATTTGTCTGTCAATCAAAACATATATATATATATATATATGTATCATTTAGAGTATAATTCATGCATCCCTATACATGCAAGGGAATGCACAGGAGTCATTTTGAATTGAGCAAGGCTGTGTTATTGCATTATCATTAGTTGTGGATTGAACTTTGCGTTTGTAACATGAAGAATGTCTTCTCTAACAGTGACATAGTGTTGCGTTATTAATCCTCATGTAATGAAAGGAGAACAGCATGTGACTGTGTGTTAGTGGAGGCGGTTTGCCTTTGATATCTGAGCATCATGGCCACGAGAACTAAAAGAAGCAATCATATTACAAAGGTCCCTGTGTGCTGAAACACACCAATCCTATACAGACACATCATTTGCCACATCTCTCACGCATGCACGCATGTACGCACACAAACACACACACACACACACACAGAGAGCTTAGTGATGTGCCTTGACTGTAAATTAAAAATGGACTCAAGTCAGGAAGCAGATTACAAAGCTGGCAGAGCTGCTGCTTTTTAGACATTTCATGAAGACACTGGGGACGGTGATGGATTTACCACTAAGATGTCCCAGCTGACTTTACAGTTATTTCTCCAACTATCCTTGATATCTCTCTGTCTTTTTTTATTCCCTCACTCTTTCCTTCTTGCCATCTGTCTCTCTCTGGGAAAGATATTTCTGTCACACGCCCTCATTAAATCATAGACCAGCTACACTCTGTAAGTAAAGAAAATGTCTTCAAAGCGCACACACTCACACTCACACACACACACACACACACACACACACACACACACACACACACACTGGTAAATGACGAGAATGCTACCCAGCACAGTACAGGCAGTGCTTGCCTAATCCCTAGTTAATGAAAGCAAGAGAAGGCTGGGTCCAATGAATTGTTGCTGATTGCCAGCTCGTATAAATCCACTGTGAAATTAATGCTATTTATAAGAAAATGCCAATTCTACGATAAGACTGCTTCTCATTAAAATGCATCAAACACACAACAACAAAAACATCAAAAGCCACGATTAAATGGTGAATGACTTTTGTTTCCAAAGGAAAGAGGAGAACGTGTTGGAACGATCTGTTTCCAGACGTGATCGGTTAAAGTAGAGAAAGAACACTCTGATTTGTTTTCCTCTTCTTCTTAATCAAACCTAGTTTTCCACTGTAATCACACACGTCTGAGAGAGGAAGACGGACAGACAGACAGAGAGGTTTATAGATGGGAAAGTGGAGCTCGGGGCAGCAGAGAGGCTGCGTTACACAGGACGAATAGTCTGTTCGCTCATCAGAGTCGACATGTGGCTTGACTGATGGAATGGGGTGTGGTACTGTGTGGTACTGTGTGGTACTGTGTGGTACTGTGTGGTACTGTGGGGTTGGAGGTGGCAGCAGAGCAACAGACAGAAGGCCCTGTTTGATCTGCAGTGGACGGTCTGAAGTGCACTGAGGGCATCCAACTTCTCTTTTACTTAAACGGTGTATTCTGGGTGCAGAGTAGGGCGTGAGAGGCAGAGGGGTTGTTTTTAGTCACTCAAGCTGTTGAAGATGTGTTTGAGGCACAACATGAATTAAACCAGTTGGAGCTTCATCTCCTTTTAAAAGCAGGTGTGCCTGCACCTGCTGCAGTTCTATTTAAATGGCGGATTTGGCTAATTGGAGAAGGGAGCGGTTTTCTGCAGGGAAAATGTTTTTGGAAGGCTAAACGTCAACAAATATGGATCGAAGGAGAATATTTCGTCAGATAAAAACCTTTTGTGAATCTTTGGAAACCGCATCTATCTTTTTTTAAATCAATATTTGTCTTTTTGAAATGTTTCGATCACAGCAGTCGAAAACAATCCGACACACTGAAATCTAATTCTAGTAAAAGTAGACATACAAAAAAAAATACTGCAGCATTTAAATGCTGATTTAAAGAGTATTCTGAGTATTTACTAGTATTCGTGGAGACTTCACCATCGAAACGCCACAGTGTGCACCGTCCACGCGCCTAAACACTACTCAGGATCTTTATCATTTGTTTGAAAAACCATATGTAGGGGAAGCCTGTTACTGTGTGTGTGACAGAAGATTCAGGGTTACAAATACAACTTTATAATAAAATACAAATAAAAACATTTCCAACATAAATAGGATCAAAACATGTCATCAGACTGCAGGAAATGAAGCGTTTGACCCTCAAAACTTCCATTGGAGACCCGTCACCTTCTGATATCTGCACCCTTTAGCAGGAAAATGCTCCACCAGTAACGTTAGACCAGGCTTTTGTTGGTCAATGGAACAATTGCTTTCTGCTGCTTCAAGTTAGCATTGCGCCAACAATGCACTTGACCACACATCATTTCAAGCCAAACACGCCCGTGGGCGCACAGATGGGTGCAAGTTAATCTGTGACTTACACAACGTGGGCGCTGGTCCAGTAAATGTTTAAACTGCGTTGGTCTGAAACTAGCAGTGACAGTTGTGCTTCGCACCGTGTAACAAGGGTCCCAAAGGTTTCACTCATTAGTGAAGGCCGCACAGCATGGATTACATGAAGAAGAATCTTCTAAGTCTAGCTACACAAATAACAGTGAAATGTGATTATTTGAAGCGGTATGTGTGTGTATATGTATAGACTACAGCAACTATGTGTCAGCAGGCAGCTCATCAATGTGGAACTCTTGGTTTTGGTTTTATTGTTTGAAATCAATTAGCTGGAAATCTGTATTGATCTGAGTTGAATTTGAAGTCTTCAGCCGTCAGTGAATTTTTGAATTATTCACTGAATCTGAAGACATCCCATACTGAGGTTTTGCAGTTCACAGGTAAGGTATGAATAAACATTATTAGATATCATCATACTACAAGTTCAATATCTGCCTCTTGCTACAATTTTGAGCCATGGCTTGAAAAGCCAGATGTGTTTTCACTGATGGTGTCTATCAGACTTCCTCTTTGCACAGACTTTGTTTAATTGACTGCTCCCTCACTCTCTTGGGACAATTTAGACCTTTGGCGCTTTTATAGGTACATTAAGTTTGACGGGCTCACATATTTGCCATCTTCGATCCACTGGACTTAACCCTGAGTAGAGGTCTTATAAACCAGAGGAAGTAAAGACACCAGTTGCTTTGCAGGCCATTTAATGTGGTGTTTGAGTCTAGTGCTATCTATGTCGCTCACGTACCACAGACTGGTCTTTTTTTTAATTACGTATTTTCTCCCAGATTACGTAAGTATTAAGTATCGTCTTAAGTTTTGAATCAAAGCCGGAGGAAGTCCACGTAGAGAGGAGGTCGTGGTGGATCGAGGTGTCAAATGCAGTACTGTCCCCCAGGAGATCGCTGTTTGTGTCCCATGTCAGACCAACAGTCAACATCTTAAAATGACGTTACGTTTTACTAAACCTAACAATGTAGTTTCATTTTCTTTCAATTCACAAATAAGTAACTTGTTTAAAGCGACGACCGGAATCCGGGAGGAATTCCGTTTCCCTCAAACCGTAGTTGAGGATGCAGTCGAGATGCATGTAAGTAATGTTAGGAGGCAAGGTTGCATCTGAGGCTGATGTGTTCTCACTTGAATTTACAATCAATGTACACCAAGCTCTAATGCACTGCAATACAGTATCTCAGTTATGAGCCCACACTTTATTCAAGATTCCAACCAAATGAATACCCCTCTAATAACTCCGTCTCGAGGACTGCTGTAACATGAGCTATCTCGTGCAAAACCGTGGTCGCCTTGCTCAAAGGCCAGCCTCAGCATATTAACACTACTTTAGGGGCAAAGGAAGTCAGATGGCAGCACTACAGTTTTGCACTCTGCAGCTAACATTACCGCAGTTTCACAGGCGTGTCCGAGAACTACGGTGGCCTTCAGGTTGTGTAAAAACCATAGACTGTTTATAATGAGTGGATGTCGTCATTGTGACATCACCCATTGGTTTGTGAACTGCGGTTTTGAAGACTCGAGTTCTGTGTTTTGGCCGTCACCATCTTGGCTTTTTGCAACCAGTGAACAGAAGTGACTGTGTTTGGACTGCTGAGGAGTGACGCCCTGGTAGAGACGCTGTATACGGCTCTGGTAGCTAACTGTTCATCACAGTAGCCCCGCCCTAAAGCATATCCTGCTTTATGGTCTGTTTGACTCTAAATGGACCATAATGTACTAAATTGAAGAAGCTAGAGATTGAGACCATAAACTCATGTTTACAATGTTTACTGAGGTAATAAATCAAGAGAGAAGTAGAGTCATTTTCTCATAGACTTCTATACCAGTGATTTTCAACCAGTGTCCCGTTAGAGATCGCCAGGTGTGCAGTGGGAAAATGTCCAATTTCACTTAATGAGTAAAAAAAACATTATTTAGTTGTTGCAAATACTTTACCATTGTTGAGCGTCTGAGCTGCAATATAGTGGCTGGCTCAGTAATAATACTCTTCCATGCCGGTGGGTGGCAGCAGGTAGCGCAATAATGACTGTTAATTTAAAACAGTAGAATTAAATGACGCGCGGGAGAGGTTGCGGTGACAAGACAAACAGCGATGGAGAAATATTTGAAAAGGAAAAATGCAGACTCTGAACTGGGCCCTGGACAACATTCTAACCCAGATGAAAAGCCTCGTAAGGATCAACACATTGAGAGACTTGTCATTAAATTGTCAGCATATATCCGGCCCTCGGTACAACGGCCCGCCAGAACATATCATTGTTTATCATAACTGGCCTGCCACACCACAGAGCTCCGGGACGAAACGTGGCGATGTGAGCTGGCTTTTTGTGCAACATAACGAAGCATCTCACTGAGCTAAACCTCCAGCTTCATGGACGTGTGATCACAGACATGTGTGATGCAGTAAAAGCCTCCACCGCTGTGTTCCCGACTGTGCATTTTGCTGATAAACGGGCGCAGTTAGCACAGAGTTCACTCAGAGATTTGCCAACTTTGTCCAATGTCCCTTCTATCCTGTTTATTAAATGGTAATTTATTTGGCCCTCAACGTAGTCCCAATTTTTAGTTTTCTCACTCTCTGAAATTGAGTTTGACACCATGGCATAGATGCTGTATTATGCTAAAATGTGTCATTTTGTAACGTTTTTGGTTGTTGGTGTGCTGCGGGATCTTTTTAATGTAAAAAGTGTGCCGCGGCTCAGAAAAGGTTGAAAAACACTGTTCTATACAACCAGAGGAGTCGCCCCCTGCTGGACATTAGAGAGAATGCAGCTTTAAGGAGCTTCAGTGTTAGATTGTGTCCGTTCTGAGCTACTGTAGAAACATGTCGGTGCAACACAGCCAACTCTGTTAAGAGGACCCACTCACTATGTAGACTCATTTATTAGCAAAACGCAACGACTTTTAGTTTCAAGTGATTATACACCGATGAAAACAGAGTTATATATTTCATTTCTGCTAATAGAATTCACAAAATGCTACACAGACCTTTACTTTGTGAAATATTAGACTCCACTGTTAGTCCAATCATATTTCAATTTCATCAAACTAAATTGCACCAAAATGTGTCATAGAAAGTTCAATGTTCCACCCTCCTCAGAAAAAGTACCAACACAGCTCAGTTCTACAGGCAGGAAGCTTCTTCTGCATCTCCGCTGTCTGATCTGTGATGAGAACAGAAAAGGAGAGAAAAAGAAAGAGGAACAGGCACAGAAAAGAGATGACAGAACAATTCAGGAGTGTGAAGATTGCAAGAGCTAGAACATTTAACAGAGAATCCCCCACAGGCAGGGTTTAAAGAGGAAGGGAAGACAGATTAGAAAAGGAAAAGGAAAAGAAAGGAAAATAACCAAAAAAAAACCATATAAAAAAAACCCAAAAATGCTCCTTTTCTGGTGCAAGCCAAACCAGGAATATTAAGAGAGCGAGAGAGGGAGAACGTGGTGAAAGGAGGACGAGCGACGGCGATGCCAGGCCGGCTGCCTCTCCGCCTCCCCATCTCCTCAGCCAAGTAGAATCAAAATGTTTAGATTTCATCTGTGGGACGACCTTGACTGGCTGGAGGGTGGAATTAAACTTCTGCGGAGGAGAGTGGATGTTGGAGTGGCTAGACTGAAACGGATCATGTGGGACATGATTAGAAAATGCTGAACAACACGAGGAGGGCTACAATACATAATGAATCGCAACTGGCCCCGCCGCCTCTACTTCAGCGAGAAGTGTGTTTCAGATAAGAGGTGAAGGTGAGGGGATGTCGGGCTTTGTTTCACTCGGTAATTTACTCCAGTTTAACAAAAGCAAAGCTCTTAGACTGAGAAATTCCAATTCTCCATGTTTGGTTGGAAATGAGAGCACCAACAGAAAACACTGCTGCTTTCTGAAAGGCAGATCCAAGACTTTTTTCATGGAGTTCAATTTAACAACTAAATCTTGCAGCATCGATCAGATCAATCGGAGATATTGAGCGAGATTCCCACTTCCCTCTTTGTATCCTCAATTAAACTTTGCTGCAGCCGAATGGTGTCAAAAACAAGAAGGTTTTCCTGACTGAACTCCGTAGTGTGTAAAACATAGAACGTCTTCTTTATCACTGCCCTATTCTACATCCTTGTGTGGCTCATGTGACTATTTGCAGGAAAGGATGTTGTCTCCTTCATGTCTGGGGTAAACATATATATATATATAGATATACAGTATATATATATTGTGGAGAATTACAGTATTAAGAAGTATTAGTAGTAGAATTTATAGCACCCTTAGTGGTGAATAGAAGTGACACAATAATAAAATGTAAAATATGTAAGAGTCACAAAATATTTACTGAAGAATGAATTATATGTTTGTAATATGTTTACATGAAGGATATTATATGTTACAGTATATTGACATATTGAATGTATTGAAATCATGAATGCATAAACACTGGAGGATTTAAACACTGTAAAGAATAGCCATCAGGGAAAGTTAGGGAATTCAAGGCGAGGCTTTTCGGAGAGGGGAGGAGAAGCAGACTGCCGTAAGACAACAGGAGAGGACTCCTGGGTAAGACCATGCGGCCGCAGGACAGAGGGCAGGTCAGAGGTGATGTCAGAGGTGATGTCACAAGGAGCCCAGCCACAGAGATGAGCAGCGGATCGATGAAGGAGGGGTCAGAGCGATTGGAAGCCAATCACTGACCCCAGAAGACGGCCTTCGTGTTTTACGACAGATTTCGGACGCTTTCCGACCATCAAAGAACATAAAAGGAATGTTTGAGAGAGCGTGCGGTAGGCCACGGTAGACTCTGTTTTTCAGCAACCCGACTAGGTCGGACCTGTGAGGGGAGTTGCACGTGGTCTCTGCTCTCGAGATGCATACTATCGATAGTGTATTTTAGATTGTAATTGTCATCATCAGTTTACAGTTGTCATCGTTTAATTAAATACTGTTTTGAATTTGGACCGGATCGAGTTACTTTATGATGCGCCTGCGCAGAAAGAAGTAAACACAGCAGCGGCCTTGCGATTCCTCCAGAAGCTTCAGCCTCAACAATATCTATATATATCCTTTTATTCTAATGGCATAGTTGTATAACTATTGGACGCATTGTACAAGAAGACAAGAAAAAGTTAATTTTTTTAATTTTTATTAAACCCTGGAAAAAAATCACTTCACGCGATTGATAATCAATTAATTAAAGTAATAATTAATAGATAAAAAAAATTATAAATCTAGCTGAATCATATTG
Organism: Pholis gunnellus; assembly: GCF_910591455.1. Lineage (NCBI taxonomy): Eukaryota > Metazoa > Chordata > Actinopteri > Perciformes > Pholidae > Pholis > Pholis gunnellus. The sequence goes on along the minus strand of NC_136541.1, from coordinate 23,113,891 downwards.
CTGTTTTGTCAGCAATATTATCTCTTAGAAATAAAGTTAGAAATTGTGTCAGCAAAGGTGCGAGTCGTTAGAAGATGTGAGCTGTTGTTCTTCTGAGGACGGTCTCATTTTGAACGCTTCAGTGTTGAAGATAGAAAAGTACAAAGTGACTAACACACATGTCAATCATGTCCACAAACATAACAAATGCACGTTTGAGTGACTTCATCTTTCAGCATCAAGAATAAAGATGAATGTAATCTTTTACTCACTGCTCCACTGATCTGAACGTAGCTCGTATTTCTCTGCATTGTATTCTTATGAGTATTACAGCTTAAGATATTTTGCAAGAATATTTGCGAGTTTATTTGGGAGCTGAGGCGCTAAAATACTGCATTCACACAGCAGCAGAGAGTCCTACCCAGCCTCTCTCTCCCTCACAACCTCAACGGCCCGAGTTATCAAACACTGAGCTGACTCAGGCAGACTATTCATTCCCTATGATATCTTTAAGGCTCCCACTTCTCATGAAATAAACCTGTCTAAAATGGCTGTTTTGCTGAGCAAGGTAAAATGACTCACAGCTGTCTGGTAGGCAGCAGATTTTAAGGCAGCCGGCCCTTCAATCCTGTTTCTCTGTGGGTGTGAACATATGTGCACGTCTGCGTGTGAAGACATCAGCATATGGGAGAACTATCCATGCTTCTCCTCAGAGCTGTAGGTGGCTGTGAATACAACATCTGCACTATCTGTTAACTGCAACATATTAGTAGCTCACACATATAGTGTACTCTATATTTAGAATATTTAACAACTCTTTGCCTTTCTGACGGGGAACTGAAGCTGTGATCTATGCTCTGGACAAATCCACGAGACTCCACTGACGAAAATTGTCATTTTATCTTCGCAGAACGTGAGAGTTGTAGGTTTGTTTGGGTTATTGTATGACTTTAGTGAATACGAACTAACCTTTTCAATCTTCAAACCACAACAACACAAAAAAAAGGAAGCGACCGAGGCAGCCGTAGACCAGCCGCTCTGTACTGCGAGCTGTAATTATTGGGTGCAGTGAGCAGTTCGGCCTGTTCATGAGTCTAAACACTAACTGTCATCGTTCAAAGCCTCATGTGAAGGAGGACGTGGTGGTGATCAGCTTTTGTAAAAATGATCAGATACAAACCTCATAATAGTTTTCTCATCGTTGGGAAACGACCTCCTACTTGTGAGACCATCCGTCATATTCATGAAATATTAAGTCATGATGCGTTAAAATGACCTTTAGACCAAAGAGGTTCTGGTTTTGGATGAGTCTGTTTGTCAGCAGGATTAAGAAAAAACTACCGGCCCGATTCTCATAAGACCAGTAAGAACCAGAATCCAAATCACGGGATGGATACACTAATTATTTTGCACTTGGGGGAAACAACCTTGGTGAAGGTCTGAGCTCCCTTCTAGTTACATGCTAAATCTCATTTTCACATTTAATGAATGCAAATGTGTCCAAAATATGCTAAAAAAAAGATTAAAGTAAAATAAAAGATACCCCCATAACCTTCGTAGTTTTTAAGAAGTCATTTCAGATTCTGATCATTTTTGTATTGTTCTGTGCATTTATAGGTATCAATATAAATAGAATTCTTTATTGTTTTACTGTCTTATCTACGAGGACATAAGGAATGCACTCGTTAGTAAAATGACTTCCATTTATGTTGATTTCTTCTGGCTGGATGAGGATGAAAAAACTTGAGTTGTGCTTCAAGAAAGGAACCTTTTTCGTAGCAGATTTGATTTGCCAGGCCGGAGAGAGCGAGCAGAACGTATCGTTGAAGATCGAGCGGTGAAGTAATTCAATTCAATTCAATTTATTTTGTAGAGCCCAAAATCACAAATCACAAATTCTCCTCAGAGGGCTTTACGATCTGTACACATGTGACATCCTCTGTCCCGGGACCCTCACATCGGAACAGGAAAAACTCCCCCAACAAACCCTTTAACGGGGAGAAAGAAACCTATCATTCTGTAATGGTATGGAACCTAATGCAATGTGTGTCCACTGCTGCTTTATTTTGTCTTATAAACCCACGAGGGTTGGTATGTGCATGACACGAAAATAGCAATAAGATGAGGCATGTTATTTGTGGGAGTCACGCGAACACTAATTAAAAAACGCAGCGCCACTGCCTGCATGCGTTTCCTTCATCTAAACGTGTGATTCATACACTGTGATTTTCAGGGTTTTTGATTGTTTTATTCAATTCACGATGACGCTAACCAAGCAAGATGTGATTTTCTGTACAGAAATATGCCTCAAAGTCAACTCATACACACAGAGAAGCAGAGCATTAGCATGAATATACATGATGTCACCGTAGGGCACGACACCCCATGCCAAACATGATGATGAGAGATGGTTGTTAGGTAATAGTGTCCTGCCTCAGGGGGATCTCATGGTACAGAAAAACAACGTTTCTATAACAGCTCAAAGAAACGGGTTCTCTCAGGTGACAGAAAACGTGACTTTTTTGTCAGTATGTAGGTTTTTCATAAACTTTATTTGAGTGGTTTCTGTAGCTCTTCTGTAGAAGTGTGTCATCATATTGTGTGAATATAATTAGCTTGTTTAACATGAGAGAGCATCGTATTCCAGCTTTCCAAAGAAGTTCAAGAAAGACGCCGACGTGTGAAGTCTACATTATGTAAAGAAGCACCGTCGTCTCTTCAGGTGTCTTGCAATAAGGTTTCTGTCTTCCCTCCAGATAACCCCGCTGTAATGTGATTTCTGTAAATCCCCGCCGCCTGTAAACCGATGCACTCTTGGCTCCCGTCGGTTGTGGTGATGCTGGGTGTCTGTGGATGTGCTGACGGGGCAAAACGTCAACCAGATTTTGTGGCAGAGCAGCCGGACAATCTGTTTCTCATCTCCAATTTCAAACTTTCGCTGCTGGAGCGGTTCCACTTCGTTAGACTTGACGAGTTGGATGAGATTGTTGGATTTTGTCCTTCTGCTGCAGAATCACTCTCACACTCACACACACACACGCACACACACACACACTTTCTCACGACTGCAATGCTCACACTCTTACCAGCACAGGCTTGATGCACTGAATGAGCAAAAATGAGATTCTCGCGTGGAAGTGAAGACGTTTAAAAAAAGAGGTTTTGAGAGCAGGGACATCTGCTCCGTGTCTTGTCTTTAATTGTGTGGCGAGGTGGACAAGTGGAGGACGTTTATCGCCCTGCCTCCACCTCCCGGAGAGGCAGGTGACGTCTCCGCTGACACCGTATCACAGCTGCTCCACCTACAACATATCCTCCTCCTTGTCACATACCCATTCTTTACTCTTTATCTGCTCCTCTCACCTCCTCCTCTGTCATCTCCTCTTTCTGTTTTATTCCCGTCCTATTGTCTTTTTCTTTGTCTTGGTAGCTCCTCTGTCGACCTTCTGTCTAATGACTTGGGTCTATTTTTCCTCACCTCTTTTCACCTCCCTCTCTGCCCTCCTCACGCTCCCCTCTCTTTTTCTCCCCCTGAAGGCTGGACTGGACTCATGCTTAACTGTCACTCCTTGACCTCATCTGTCTCTCACATTTACAGTAAGTTTGTCGGGTGAGGAGGAAAAAGACCAAATCACATTGGTGTCATTGAGTCACACTGCTAAGATTTGCTCTGTGTTATATTGGCTTGTAATGAAGGGCCGGGTTGTGTAAATCACTGACAATAAAGTCAAATAATCAACATTCTTTAAATGTGAAACTTCCTAACTGTACTTATTATTTGTTGGTGAAGCTCTGTGTGATGCTGTCATGCGTTTTCGACTCTTTTCCACTGAATATTAACCCTGCGTTGGAGGTGTCATGGTGGCCGTCCTGTGTGGCTGGTAGGATCGCTCATTGCCTCAGTACCCACTTCCTCTTTCCTTTCCTATTTCCAACATCGTGGAGCCAGACCTTCTTCTTGTAAGCTGACGAAGGTTTGGTTTTAAAAACCACATAAAAAATTTAAAAAAATACAAAAACAGGAAGAAAATCCTGATGCAGCAATTTGAATGTTTGTGATTTAGAGAATGCTAAACAACAACAACAACCTCTCCATGTCTCCGCCCCTTTAAAACAAGCCATTCATCCAACGATTTACTGCTGACCTTCCAACCCAGTGAAACAAAATCACTGGTAGTGAACCCTTTATCCAAGATCTGTATCATATTCATAACACTAATACCCCTCCACCCCATTATTCAATAGACCCCCCCCCATCCTCCTCTCATCCTCTGCATCACACGCTGTGCTTCTCACTTGAACACAGTGGGACTCCTCTGAATAGAGCAGATGCTCTGAACTTCTACTCAGTTGAGTAAATGGCTGTTACTGTAATGTAACGTAGTGCAATGCATCACATCTATCAGTCTGTGAGGACAGAGATTCAATGTTACATCGTGGTTATGAGGGAACAGTCTGCAAGTGAGCCCAATCACCAAACGAGACACAACCGGCGCCCACACAGCGGACCCCACCAACACAAGCGTCATCCTGTTAGCTCTCTGGAGACATTCAAATTCACAAAAAAATACAATGTTTAACAAAAGTAAATACAGAAATATCTGGCAAAATGGCCTTCAATGTAAAGCGGTTACAACATGCATTTTTTTTCTTGCTATGTAAGTCCCTTCATGACCTCATCCTGTCTGCATGTGAGGATCACAGTACTAAACATCTCTGAGAAATATCAACAGGATTCATCCATTCAGCGTGGAACGGGTCAACACAACAGTAAGGAAAATAAATGGAGATCCAGAGGTACTTCTTAACTACAAAGATGTTTGTTTCTTAGAAATAGAACCAGAGTAGAACACACGTTGGACTTTCCTCTGTGGTCATGCGACTACAACAAAAGGAAATGGTGATTGTTGTTATGGTGACGAGTACGACACACGTCAGTAAAGTGTTGTTGCAGCTCGCCGGGAAGAGAGCGGACGCAGCTCCGTAGACGCATGGCTGGCTAGGTAGCTAGGTAGCTAGGTAGCTAGCTGGTCCTTCTCCGTGAGGCAGAGGGGCCGTTAGACCCAACGCTGCTGCTGTTGGCCACCAGCCTGCAGTTCGGCTCTTTTTCCGTCACCAGTGAAGCATTAAAGCATGGCGGAAATGGCAACCTAGCCAACTAGTGCACTGTTTTTAAATAAGATAGCTAGTTTGTTAATTCCACATTACTTTGATGCTACACAGAAAATGGGGCGCCAGCTGGTACATCCGGCACCTTTTCATGACAAAATTATGTTTTACATTATTTGATCACATCCTTGGAACGACAGAAAGGTAAAAACTGTTGCTTGACTGAAATATTTGTCTTGAAAACTATTTATTTAATGTCGCTTTTTAGCCATGTTACAACCAGAGCTCACGCCGTTACAACGGAGACTAACATGCTCTTTAATTACAACAGCAGACAGCCTCCACCTCTGTTATTCCTCACTATTCCCAATTAAAAAACTAAAAGAGAGCAGGCACATGTCGAACGCTTGCATGAAAATATTACACACCGTATGTAGGTAAAACAAATATGTATAGGAGTGAAAAATGCTCAGCCCAGCAGTCAGTAAAGAACTGAATAATACTAAGTAATAAGTGGACTTTGTTGGTGTTCTGTAGAGTCTGCAGAGTCTAACAGGACTCGCATTCTGCTCCAGAGTTTCACATCCAGGTCTTGTCTTTTAGAATTTCATCAGTATTGATCGGATAAGGATTCTATTAAAAGATCAGTGGTAATATTGCTCCTGCAGCTGCGATATCTTGTTATTGCATTCCGTGGTTATTGAACTCATTCCAGAAATATCATGTTTTTGTTATGAGGCAAGATTTCCGGTATTGAATAAGGAGATGATTACAGTGATGCTGGAATTAAAAGTCCCCACTGTACGCCCAGTGTGGTTTAGTATTTGGCACCAGTCATATTACACAAGGATGAAAAATGGTAATAGAAATGATAAGCAATTTATTATAATTTAAAATACTGCACTGCCCAAACAATGACTCATTTCTTCACAGTCACAGGCCGCTATCTGTCTGACTGGATATGTAAAACAAGAAATATCTGCTGTTTTTCTCCAATATTTGCCTACTTTATTACTGTACAGACAGTGAATGCTTCTTTTCTTTTGGTTACCCATGGTTACAAGGAACCATGTTGAGGGAAAGCTATCGACCCAACATTCTATGAAAAGTATATCTATGACAATTGTGGATCTACAGACTGAAATATGAGAACAGCATGACCTTGGCTGAAAAAATCAGACTTGAGAATCAGCCTCTGGGGACCAAGCAGGAGTGGTGACCGTGTGGTATATTCATTGTGGACTGCATACCTTAGGATAAAGGCTCACATGATGACATGTGGTCAGAAAACATTTCACATTTATTTTCTGAACGTTGTTTCTGCCTTGACACGGAAACAGTGTGAGCACTTGAAGGGCATTCAGCAGACAGGGTTAGAAGGCAGCGTCTGGTCAGATATCCGTTTCATAATCAGGGGACGAGGTACAGAGGCTCCACACAGCTGGGGCAAAGATGTTATCAGAGTGGGGTGGCCTGCTAAAGTGTGTCTTCTTATATTTCATCTGGAACTTAGCTGAAAGTAGCCATGTCGTGAGTTCTTTCTATGGCTTCAAGATAAGTGGAATAGTAACACTCAGTTATTAGCAGTCTATTAACATTTAATGAATAGCAAACCTGAATCAAGGGTCATTGAAGGTTCAAACCAGTTGCCCCAATAACTGTTGCCATCGTTAATTTCTGCAAACCACGAGCTAGAAAAACTTTCATAACTTTCATATCAGCCTCATGTCAGGCTTGCAGGAAAGCACAAAGTCACATGGTTAACATTGTGAACTGGTGCACAGAAGCTGCTTTGCAGTCAATAGAATATTATCTTAGCTTAGCATGAATGGCTAGTTCAGTGTGGTCAGGCCTAGAACCTTGTGTGGTCATCAAGTAATCAAGACGGACATGTGGAAGAAAGCCGGCAGAACAAAGGAAATAACATGAATACATGTATCATGACAATATGCAATAAATGAATTGTGTAATATCTGTCTACACATAGCGCATCCTAGCAAACATAATTTGCTTCTGAATGTTGCATAAAACCACCTCCATCTACTGAAGCACATACAAAAGACATATATATATATATATATATAGGGGTGAGCGTTGCATGATTCCCAGCTGGTATCCAGACAGGGCAGGTGGTGCCGGTCTGAAGAGTAGTGCCGGTATAGACGGGTCGCGGAGGTCAGGGCCAGCTGGGAATAATGTCTCTCCCGCTCCTCCTCACTGCTCTCCTCCTCCTCCTCCTCCTCCTCCTCCTCCTCCCCACTCTCGCCCCCGGAGCAAGACTTTCTCCGCTGCGTGTTTGTTAAAATGACAGGCCCTAATAGATTAAATAAGGTGCCTATTTTTACCTGGCTGCCCGGTAGCGTGATCACACTTACACACATACCAGCACGCAACGCTGCGCTGGAGGTCGGTAAAGAGCTGACACCTGACTCGGTGGGGGGGGCCGAGGTTGAGGAAGGAGGTCATAGTGATTTAATTGAGAGAGAAAGTGAAAGGGGGGCTGGCTCGGAGAGTCGGAGGAAAAAGAAACAGAGAACAGAGATGTAAAGAGAAAGGAATATCCAGGATACAATAGGAAGAGATTTAAGTCGGACTGACACCGTTTGCTGCAGACACATCGTTGCTCGTGTCTGAAATTTCCGTCCCTATTCTGTATTTTCAATTTGATCTGACATTTCACTATATAACAAGCTCCATAACGTCACCTTTAGGTGCTTTTGAAGCATATTCACATTATAATTGCCGTTGGGAGTGTTTTGACAGAGCTCCAAAGCATCAACATTATTTTGAAGCTGTTTTTTTGCAAACTGGTTCTCGCAATTTAATCTTTTTTTTTTCACGTGACAGTTCACGAAGTGAAACGAGAGACGAGCTAAATGAGGATAATCCTATTCACATCTGCCCTGGGTGTTTTCTGAAGGTATCTTGCGACGCCTCTGGTGCTACACTCCTTTTTTTAGGAGTGTCTCGAAGACTATCAATTATGAAACCATCACATCAATGCTTAACCACACAATACAAATTATGGATTCAAAACAAACAATGTGATGGCACCATTGTCACATCTTGAAAAACACAACATTTGTATTGGCTTTGAAAGCTTCATAAGTCATGTTGAATTCCTGCATGGTCATGCTACTTCCCTGCTTAGTAAATCAGTTACAAGACACCAACACACCAGTAGAGTCAACACACAACCAACGGTCATATTTCACCACCGAGGTATTACAAGAGAAACAGCGAACACCGCTATAGACACATCTGGATTTAGTGGACGGATTTTCTTTTCTTTTCTCTATCTAAGCCTTTTGTGGACCGGCGTTGTAAAAAAGTGTCTCACTAACACTCAACACAGCGTATCGTTACGATTATAACGCTGTGATGATAATAATGATAATGATAATATAAATGATACAAACTAATAATAGACTTCACACAGTGGGAGTGGTTCAAAGTGCTTTGCAACAAAGCGAAGACAACCGAATGAATAGAAACAGATTAAAACATGCAAATACTGCACGACTAACCCAAGCAATACAACGAAGGCATGAGAAAACTAAAACAAGTCAAAGATAGAAACAAAGGCAGAGAGACAGTTAAGTAAAGGCAACGCTGAATAAAGACGCTTTCAATTGTCTTTTAAAAACGTTCACCTTGGGGAGGGAATTCCATAGTGTTGGTTAAAAAAAGGCTGAGCTGACGACTTTCTTATTGGTGTGATGGTTTGTATTATAAAGATAAGAAATAGCAGCAGTGGATCCAAGAGGCTGAGAAGGATTATAAAACCACAAAGAATTAGTAATGGTGGCCAATCCCAACCCATTAAGAGCCTTGTGAACAAATAAAAGAACTTTAAAATAGAACTAACTGGTTTACAGTCAGGATGAAAGATAATGTATTGGTGCAGTTTAAATATTGTTTAGAGTGAGTTTCCACATGGTAAGTAAAGCTGCTGCTAACAGCCTTTAAAAGCTCTTTAACTTTCCAATCCGACGCGTTTGCTCGATGTAACGAGGCCCGCGACACGAACAGAGCCGCTCGCGTCTGGTCTCTGGCGGGGTAATAGAGGTCATTTGTCTGACAATAGGAAACTCATATCACAACATAGTGCCGGGAAAAAAGCGCTATTCATCACCCAGACAAGGCATCATGGCCAAACACGCACATGCACACAAGCTGACCGCGGTTAATGAGCTATGGGCCCCCGTCTCTACAAACATGACTGATCCAGCCATGATAGTCAGGCATTGTGTATGTGTGTGTGTGTGTGTGTGTTGCTTTAAAGTTCCTGGGTCATTAAACAAGTAGCGGAAGTCTTCAATTAACTTCACAGACCGTGGTGTCGCTCCGTGCTTCTTTTCACCTCCTGAGCTCCGCTCTGCTGAGTTCTAACTCGACGTCGCTGCACAGTTGCCACACATTACAGTCCCTGGGATGTTCTTTTTAATTATTGTTTTTGATTTTGTATAAAAGTGGAAATCCCTGCTGAAGGTATTTTTATATTCATGACAAATCAAGCTTCTCCGTAACAGGAGACCATCGTTTCTCTTTCCATGCTAATACAAACAGTATGAATCTTTCTTTTCCTGTGTCCGTTTGATATGCAATTATTAACAATATTCATAAATAAGCCTTGAAAACTGCACGCAGCAGCTGCGCCCCAGGCTGCTAAGATGTCGGGCACATCTTGTATTTAGAGCAAAGGGCGAGGACATGGATCATCAAACTCTCCTGTGAGCTCATTACTCCCTCCAAAAGGCCAGGACGATTCCAAGAAGCTGGGGAGGGATTAAGAAAGATGACTCTGATTTTCAATTTTTTCCAGTGGAGTCCATTTCCTTTCCTAGAGACGGATGGTCCTGGGCCAGGTTGAAACGGTTACCCGCTGAGGTTGAATCATATCAGATCCTTGCAGCCCGACTGTAATCACAGCGCTCGCTGTTTGTCAGGAAAATAAAACTCTGGGTGGATTTGGCACCAGTTCAGACAATCAGATTTTTGACAAGAGGTTTTCAGTGTTACCTCAACATGGGGACAGACAACAGGTGGACTAAAGGCTGAGGACGACACTGTTGCATCCAGAGCTGGTAAATGGCAAACAGTAAAGGTGCAGTAGAAACAGCTGTGAATAAGTGATGAATTCAATTACAATTATAAATGTTCTTACTATGAACAGTAGCAGTCTTTAGTTTCATTTTGTAAATCCAACATTATAAACAGTAGAGTATACAAATTTGGGCAATGCTTTATTTACCATGTTTTATATGTTGTCTAATTATTTCTCACAGAAATAACTTTATAATTTGCTACTTATTATAGGGGAAATACAAAGTTCTGAGCATCTCTTTAAAGGGGACACATGGTGCTCATTTTACGGTTCCTACCTGTATTTTGAATGTCTTTGTCTCATACTGTCCGTCTGAATATTCCTGTATTCAGCCTCTCTGTCTGAGACGCTCTGGTTTAGCGCCTGTCTCTTTAAATAATAATCAATAAAATGTTTGTCATGATATGTCCCATTTAACTTTAGTTTGTTGCGTTATTGAGCAGTTGTTGAATTCCTGAGGAATCTATTTCAAAGAGAACATCCACTAAAATCAAAGTTGATAATGAATATTCATTCATTATAAATGATTGGAAACTTGGTTTGTACATATCTTAATGTAAATGTTTGCCTGCTCAGCTGACAATAGATACACAGTCTAAACACTATTTCTCTATCAATAGGAACAAATGACAAATTCCTCCCCAAAAATGATGGCGCCATATCCGTTCCTTTCATTGAATGACCCTGTTTTGTTGGTTCATTAATGACACACTGTCCCTCCAAATTACAAGTGTACAAATGAGGCTCATATCTAATATATACACATGACAGTTTACAGACAAGAAGCTGAAAACTTTTTTCTTCTCCTTTTTGATTGTGTTGAATCATTTAACAGCGACTGCAACCGCTGTGTCAGAGGCGGCTGAAAATGAAGAGCAATGCACTTTTCATCTGGGGGGGGCTCTGTCTTCTAATGCCATCTGTCAGCGCAGATGTAACTGGGAGTGAGTGGTGCAGCGCAGCAGGGGTGTCCTTGGACGAGGGAAGGAAAGGAAAAAGAAAAGTGTCCGAGACGAACAAAGGAAACGACGGTGGACAGTTCGGAGCCGCTGAGGTGGAAACAAGCGCAGGTAACAAATCCACGCGTGGATGCATACGCTGGTATTCTGAGCGACACAACAACGAGTGAAGACGTCTCCACCTCTTCATTGTTCACTGCAGCAGAAGAGCCTCTGGAGGGTGCTCGTGTGGTTTACGCTAATTATCTTGAAACAGAACGGTGCTGATTGTGGTGCAAAGCCACAGAACGCTCCACAACACTGATGACTCAGACCGATGGTTGTTTGTGGAGACAACGCGCCGATGCAACAAGCCGACACGGTGCGATCTGTCTAAATGAAAGGACTGGTGCTACACATCAATGTTAACAGCTACTGTTTCACTGAAGTATCACCTCTCTGGCTATTTCAAATGAGATTGCAAGCTTTCACTTTCATTCAGCGGATGGACATAAATATAGAACAATTAGTGTATTCAACAGAGAGCGTGTGTGAAGCCGAATGTAAGTTTCAACCTTCTTTAATCCACTGGTGAGTACTGCTGATACCATTTTAATTATATTATTATTATTATGTATTTCATTTTTTAAGAAAAGAAGCCAAAGTTCATAAATGTTAAAAGTTGTCTAAACAGAAGCAGCTCTGCATGAACTTTGGGCTGACGTGGGATCGTGCCGAGGAAACGTTTCTGACAAACTGGCATGCTCACGTAGAAATATTGGATGTGCACATAACGCCAGCGAAGGGCCATTTCTGACGATGTGACATCACTTTGGCCGTGCGGAGACATCGAGCACGAATCACGCTTCTAGGAGGAAGTCAGGAGGTATAAAGAGTGATACAGTCTGTGTAGAGGTAGGATGATCGGTCCAAACAGAAGACTTTCACTCAGGAGATCGGTGTTACTTATTTTAACGTGTATGTTACATAACATACTTATTTTAAACCAAACCACTTTTCCTAAACCTAGCCAAGTTGTTTCATGTGAAAAGGGAAGTTTGTTTTCAAAAGACTGCATGCACGTAGATCAGAATCTGCTGCTAGGACAGCTAAAGTGAAATATTCATCTGTAAAACTTCACAACTAGATGAGCGAGTGTGAAGAAGCCAGCACAACTGTTCTGAAGGATTTAGGCCTTTAAATGATACTTTATACCGATGTTTGTTCAGACATTTCTTACTGTTTTTTAAGTTCACTAAAATAAATTGCACGTGCATATCGTGTTGTGTGTGGTGTTGGCTTGAGGGTTTGTCATGACATCATCTTAATGTTCTAAATCTTTCCAAACATCCGACACCAGCTTTCAGTAATTTTTCACATTTCAGTCAATACTAAAAATGATTGAGGTGAAATACTCAGGAATAGAAAGGAGAAGTGCTCCTCTGTGTCTGTTGCATGTTTTATGGTGCCCACACAACAAACCAAACCCCATGTGTCTGTGCATGTATCTGTTTCCTGTCTCTCTTTACTCATGCCCAAAATACAATTGCCTTTGTGGATTAATAAAAATGTTATTGAATTGAATAAAAGACCTACCACACTAAACAATCCATGAGGGGTACTTCCACAAAGAGTGCAGATGAAAAAACAGACTAATGGTTGAAACAAGTGTCCCAAGAGCATTTGTGCCACACTGCCACCCTGGGAGCCCATTACTTTCCTCTACAACACGGGTACCACCCAAAAGAAAGGGAACACAAGAAGAGCTTTGTTAAAAGTGGTCCCACGCGAGGTTTAAGTATTTCTCCTGGCAAGCATTCACTGTGCAGCCGAAGTATGATCAAGAGTCCTGCCAATTGTAAATGTGTAACATAATAATCCAGTCCAGCCCCACACACACTCAGCATTACAAGCCTCAACGTGTTTCGTGGCTGTGTGAGTCAATGAACACATAAATAGCCGCAGGAATTAATCCTCACACATCCCACACCGTCACAAACACACCTTAGGGCCAGTAATTACTGTGCATCGCTTTCATTCCTCGGTACCATTCATTGACACTCGAGTGTGTGTGTCCTACCTTTGCTAATGTCCTGGTACTCCAGCCACAGCTGTCTCTGGACCTGTTTGTTGGGGTACCAGATGGTACAGGACTCCTGGAAGCCATACATCGCCTCCTGCACGTAGTGGTTCCCGAACTCCCTGAGGATGGAGACAAAGTCGGCCCGCTGCGTCGCCCCGTCCAGAGAATGGATGGCCGAGCTGAAGGCTGGGTAGATGGTGGGAAGAAAAACAAAACCCGGAATGAGAAACAAAAGACAAAAAAGGTGAGTCAGAGGGAAAATATAGGAATGTGTTTGGTTTGCTCAGCCGCTCCCCGTCTTGTGGTACACTCTGACAACACATCTTATCAAGAGTAGCTTTGTTGATTTGTCTTTCCAATAAGAACGTTGCAGGTTTTTTCACTGACTAACTAACTAAAGGGAACCCTCAGAGTAAGATTAGCAGCCATGGAATTACTGTATATTGCCACTGCACATACCCCACCTTCAGTTTCCGAAACATGTAGTGGCCTGCTTCTTTAGTTTAAGGTTACTTTAAATAAAAAAAGTGAAGTTAAAATGCTAATAAAGGTTTTCAGAATGAATAGCAAACAAATAGCAGATGTGGTGCCGATTATATTAATGATAAGTTGGATAAGGTAGTAGATGGATCATTTATAAAGCTAATAATTGAAAGCATCTGCAACATTATGTCATTTGTGTGATAATATACATAGTTATTATTATTAGCAGCAGCCAGTAGAGTGGAGCAGAACTCATTAAAGCATGATTGTATTCAGGCACAGTGGCACTTTCTACTACCATGCTCACATTGATGGTGCTCAAATGCTGATGTTTAATCGGTATGATTACCATCTTGGTTTGGTGTGTTAGCATGCTAATAATTGCTAATTTGCATTAAACACAGCTGATAATGTCATTAGTTTTGCAGGTCTTTGGTTGTAGTTCAGCACGCATAACCTGATAACTTAAAGGGAACATAAGACGCTCATTTACAGGATCATGCTTGTATTTTGGGTTTCTACAAGAACATGTTTATATGATTTAATGTTCAAAAAAACATACTGTCTGTAAGAATATGCCTGTATTCACACTCTGAATACAGGCATACGCTGTGTGAAACGCTGCGTTTTAGCACCTGTTTCCCGCCCCCACCCGAAAAACCCAAGTCTGCTCTGATTGGCTTGTGTGAAAATGATGGCGTACCGTTGCCAAGGTAGTTCTCAAGCCGTGGGTAGGGATACTCGGATGGGGGGGGGGGGGGGGGGGGGGGGGGGGGGTGTTCTGATAAGCTTTCATGTGACATAAGAAGAGGAGCTAAATGTTTTCTGATCCATCCTACAAAAGACTGTGTTGTCTTATTTTACAGTTTGTAGGTTGGTAGGCACTTTATAAATGTGATTCCATCCTGATGGGAACATGGAAGCATGGACTAAAGTCCATTGGGTTCCATCCAATAGGTGTCAATACATTTTACTCAAAACGACACATATCAACCTCGTGGAGGAAATATGAGAGGATCACTAAAGTCATTAGGATACATTATGGGAAGTATTAATGTCTATCTGGTGATGTTGAGTTAGTCCGATGGATGAGAGCAAACCCAAAAAAAGTCATGGGATCAAAAACAAATCATCATCTTGGGACCATACATGTCTGTACGAAACTCACCTTCAATCACTCTTATAGTTTTTGCCTGCCATGCAATCCCCAGAGCCACAACACTAACGTGGCTATAACAGGTTTGTATTCAGAGAAACCACAACTATAATCATTTTTATGTTAAATTGTTTTAAGTCAAGGTTTTAGAGTCCAATGACATGCAATACAACACGATGTAAGATGCTTAATTACTGTTTGCCTATTAAAGTTTGGGTGTCACCTTCTAATAATTAGAATAACTAATAGAATCATCAAAGTGTGCCTGATAATGACATGCCGTCAATGTGATGTCCTTCGGCAGCAAACTTTTCTCAGAGCACAGATGTCCACTTGAGCGTTAAAGACCCCCATTATCCTTTTAAATCCAGGTTTGTCTCACGTTATTAACTGCACCTACTGAAGGCGTTGGAATTGACAGTGGCTGGAATTGAAGTCTGGAACCGAGTGTCTTAAATGGGTTTAGTGGACGTCTGAGCCGGCTGCTTACTATGCATGAATCCTTTCAAACAAACATCACACGTAGTGACCACATATGGACATGAACGAGCACAGGACAAAACAAATCTCATCACACTCCTACACAGGGAAATCCTTGATTTAAAACTATTTTAAGTCAAGTTTTGAGTTTTGTGTGTTTGTGTGTGTTGTAGCAAAGGCTCAGAATCAGATGGACGCAAGATTTGGTGTGAATGAATAGATAATGCAAGACTTTGGTAGCAGGTACGGGACACTTAACGTGAAGCTTTGAGCTTAAGCTTCTTTGTACTGCGACGCCGTCTTTATTTTCATATCAGCCTCTTTTTCCTTGCTCCATCAGTCAGCCGTCACTCACAGAGAAGCGCATGTTACGTTTGACATCGGTCACAAATCAACACAAATCAACTCTTAATGGCTGGAGTCGCCTGCTGTGGCAAGAATTGAGCTGTAATTGAATGTTTATTAATGCTAAAATGTAGCTCAAAGTAGAGAAGAGCCTTAAAGTCGGTGAACTGACTCAGTAAGGGCACTTCTGACTGCATGTGACAACACCGTCCACTGCCTTGTTGCCGGGAGACGTCAGCACGGCTCAAAGGTTGGAGATTAGTGTTTCCCTCTTTAGTTAGACCGGGACAAGTGGCAGCAGAAGCCTCAGGGTTAAGAAGTCTTTTTATAGCTAATGTAGACAGTGAATCTCCCTCAAGGACGTTTGTGTCCTCGGAGAGGCCTGAGCTGAGAGGACAGACACAATGGTGGGATAAAAGGACGTCTGTAAACCAGTGCATACAGCTCTGGATTCTCTGGGTCGGGCAAAGGTGACATGATTGAAAAGAAGAACACTTAACGTTTTGGAGCAAACTCATTTGACAGAGCGGGAGAACCAGAACATAAAGAGAAAGCTTTTTTGATCCCATCCGTAACAGATTGACCATGCGCTCACTGGGGTTCCATCTTAGTAAATATAACGAAACAGCAATTTGTCATTATCATTTCCGGGAGAAGCAGTATTAATACCTCGGTGCTCGTGCTTCACTCGTTCTTACTTCTCCTCTGACATTCAATCAGGGGGCCGGTGGAGTGAGAGACAGAGAGATGAGCGATGGAGGCTTCGCTATCGGATGTTACAAATCAGTCGCCTTGACCCCCTCCGGTGGCTGTTAAAATACGAAGAGATAAAGTGGGAGATGGAAGTAAAAAAAAAGACGAAAAAAAGAAAGAATTTCTGCTGGGACGCTTCTGAGCGAAGGGGAAATAGAAACGGTATCCTCGGCAGACGTGGCAGTCACTTTCAAACCCCAGCGGCACCGTTGGAAACGCATTAGAGGTGTCATGGCTGTATTTGCAGCAGGAGTGACTATTTATGATGGATTTTATGAATAATGCATGCATTTAAAACACAACAACAAAAAACAAACAAATGACTAAATCGCACTGTCCTTACAGTCAGGGAGAATAAAGAAATGTAATACTTCACGAGATTTTGACTTGTCGACAGGACAACCCGAGTTATCTAGTGAGGCAAATGTTCAGCGTCATCTCGACGTGTCGGCAGCCGGGAGCAGCCTTCAGAAGAAGCATTGCTTCACTAAATACCTATCCACAGTTATCTTATTCTGTGAAGTTTCCATGGCAGGCGCTGTCAGAACGCCTTGGTCTCTCTGTGGACACAAAGCCAAAGTGATGTATGTACGACAGGCTATCAGACAGACACAGGGAAGGAAATGATTTACACACATTGTGAGTGCGGACCTCCTTTCGATCCAACTCCATTATTTCTCTTTTAAACACGGTCCTGTGATATAAAACCAAGCTGGATTCTGAAGTGATCTTAGTTTTACATGATGATGCCAATGTGAGAGAACTTCCGTATGCCTTAATCACTGCTGCCACAATGAGCCGGTTCTACCATCTGTAGTAAGTTTTAAATCTGTACTTCTCAGACTGAAATAGAGCCAATGAAGAACTCTTCTGCACACATAAATACATAAAGGATGTGGACTTATTAGTATGTGTATGTGGGCTTAAAAGTAATAAACCACCAGCACCAGAGAACACACGGTGGATTGTTTTGAAAAGAAAAAGAATAAAAAAGCACATATGGAAATGAGGAACTCACACTGGGGAAGTGGTTTTTCCTTCCATGTGTAACGGGGGGGCAACGGGTCACAAAAGTCATGGTTTGGATCGTTTCATGGTTTCGAGTAACATATTTGATCAGCAGAACAGACAAGGCAATATACATTTTAGAGATCACTTTTTTTTTGCCGGCTGTACCGGTTGTTAATGTCATCATCATATTATGCCATGTCAGCCAACACAGATCGGCTCTGTTGTCGTTCTGTCTTGTTACAGCAGCTGGTATACACGGCTCCAAACTGTTTCTCTAAGACTACATGATACACATTGAGGCTCGTCCAGTTTTCCACGTGAAAGCCACCAAACCAGCGTTTCCAGGACATTTTTGGAGAGACCCCTGCCCACAGAGAAACCTAACGACATCAAAACGGTTACATATGTTCTTGTCCTTCCTCGTCTCAGTTGGCAAACAGCATTGCTGCATCACAGCCAACATCTGGTGAGGAGAGAGGCAGCCGGCCCGGCTCGCCAAGTCATTTATGTTCAACATAAATGCAGGTTAATGACAACAGCTGTGCTGTATGAGCGCCGATGTCGACATCACGGATGCCCGAAAATGGAATAAAGTCAACAGAAAGCAACCACACTTTGCTACACATGTCAGTCTGCTACACTTCCTCCTGCTCTCTGAGATCATCTATACCAGATCGATCTCGGAGACTTTCCCTGTCGCTCTCCAAAATAAAATAAAAATAAATTCAAAAAAAAAGAAGAAAAAAAAATCCTGTGCTTTTATTTTGAAGGGGATTTTGTCTGCAGCCTGTCTGCTCATCATCTCCGCTTGTGTGCACGTCTCAGAACGCGCAACTGGTGGGCCCCACCGAGGCGGGTCTATGAAGCAGTTTAGCCAATTGCTGATTAAAGATATAAATGAGTGACATACAATTTAGCCAATCAGCGTCTTCAAATAGATTCAGAGTGCGCGTTCTCGTCAGGAGAAGTCTCTACAGGCGAGCGCCAGCGCGAGCACTGCTCCTCCAAGACCCGTTTGAGAGGAGAAGTTTGGCGGAGATTCTGCAGTTAAAGAGCTGATCCCAGATCAGCCTGACCTCACAATCAGACAGCAGACTAGCGGGAAAGGGAAGCAGAACATGAAGCTTCTCTACTAGCTGCACCAGACAGGTTTGGCTAGCTGGATGCAGTCATGCTAATAACTTATTTAGCTTTTTAAAACAACGGGGACAGATCCAGCATGGACAGTTAGGGAGTGAGGGATGAGGAGATAAGGAAACATGAGAACACCAGGGTAGGGAGTGAGGGATAAGGAGGTAAGGAGACAGACACCTCACAGACTGCCTCAGACTGGCTGTCTGTGCTTATGAGCCGAACTACAAGGCACTCACAGTGTTCAGTCAAAGCATCACACTGACTTGAGTCACATGACTTCTGATGGCATTGTGATGGGACACAGAGCTGAACTGCACTTACATTAGTTGCACTGACTGAGAATTGTGTCAGTGTTGTGTTGTAACGTCAGTTGATAAATACAACAGTTAATATTGGTAGTTCATCCAGCCTGCTCATTGCAAATGTGTTTTTTCTTGTTCATATTGTGTGCGGTTAACAAATAATTTCCTTTTTATGTTGCACTGAAATGAAGTCATTTAGTGTGTTCTTGGTCACATCAATTTGAAAGCTGGACCAAAGTGTTTGATTTCATTCAATTACAATTAGACCAAATAAAAAGCCTCAAGTTGTAAGTACAGTCTGGACAGTCTTTTTCTCTCAACGCCTCAATAAGTAGATCTTGCCGGTCACCAAGGCAGAGGTCAGGGATCTTGGGCTTAAAAAGGTTGGTGACCACTGCCTTACCCTGATCCTAACCCTGACCCTAACCCTAACCCAAAGATGAGAATTTTGCGCATCCTGGGATACCAAACACGGCCATGTTTTTTGACGTAATTTTCATAAGCAAGCAGTAAGAATATAAGGGGAGGGGGTCGAAGCCACGCCCCCATCTAGGCCACGCCCCCAGCCCAAGGCAATGGGAGTCTATGACAGCAATACCAAAAGAACAAGCTAGAGCCACCAAACTTGACACAAAGCTGCTATGGATAACCAGGAATACACACACACAATTTCAGGAGTCTAGCACAAACTTTCAAAATATCCTCTTTTCTAACCATAAACCTTACAATAACCCTAACCCATCTATACTGTGTTTTAACACAGCCGAGCGCTTCTTCTCATTTTGATATTTTTCAGTTTGTTGTTGGAAAACTGAACCAGTACGAAGCAGCGATTTAATCGCCAACCTGCTGTGCCGCAATGATAAAATCTGTTTTTATGATTGCTTCATCTTTTGACAAAATCATCATGAAGCCAGGTTTCTACCAACACCTGCTCTGTTCATCCGACAGTTAGTGGCATCTTCACTGGACTGGACACAGCTCCGACCCTTTGACCTCGGACATGCTGACAGGTCAACCCCACTTTAAACATGACCTGCTTAGGAGGGAAGCTCTGTGAGAGATGTCTTTAAGACTTTACTGGTTTATCCAGGACGGACTCGAATTCAAAGTATCTCTTCTGTAAATAATAGGATGTTACAATGTTGGACACCCCAAGCTATGTTTATTACAGTACCTTATAACATGTATTAATAGAAAGGTCAATTACTCCCATGCATTTGTATTAATATGTGGTCTCCAGTTCAACTTATCCTACCATTTTTTAAACACTCAAGCTGTGTTAAACATTTGTATTAAAGGCTTCAAAAGCAGGAGGAATCCTGTACATAAATGCATCACTCTTCCTGCTTGATCTATTTTCATGGATTTATTGCTGAAGGTTCATGAAGGCAGCTGGAAGCTGGAAGGAAAGTTTTGGTGGTGTTCTATTGAAACTGTACTGCGCTGTATGATGCTGAAATCAAATGCTGTCATTAGACAATCTATTCATTTCTTAAAGTTTTCTATTTCTGGTAAAGTAAAGGAAACATCCACTCCTTCAGCCACTGACAGTAACGAGTGTGTGTTTCCATTTGCTCTGTGAGGCAGTAACCGACTCACTAATAGTATAACAGCATACTACTAATGCATCTGAAAGTCGGTCACCATTTGTCAAAGTCCGTGTGTTTAGGTTGCATTGTACATCTTTGTGGTCAATGCCCTTTCCAAACAGCGAGCGCACACTTATGTACGTCATCATTGTCCATAAGCTGTAAAACGGTCTAGAAAGGTTTTTTTCCCTTTTGTTGCTGAGAGAGAATCACGTTCCTTTTCCTTTTGTCTGGACACACCTGTCTTCATAAGCACCCCAAGACAGATGTGTGCCTCTGGATCTGCTGTACATTAAACATGATTATACATTATACAATTAACAGAGCTGTTGAGGTTGTGATTATAACAGTCGGAGGGCTCCGCAGCCCTCTTGTTTGGCTCTGCTTGTTGAGCAGCTTTTTTTGGTTTGTGCCCTTTTGAAGTGACATTCTGCTAATTTGTGATTAAAGGGAACTCGACCCTGACCCATTTACTGCCTTTCAGGGTTCTCTCCGAGGACTGCAGCTGAGCAGCACTGCCACAATCGCTGCATAATTGACTGTTTCAACAAGGGTTTAATTTGATATAATGGACCCAACTTGAACCTTTTAGCACTGCATCACAACATTGCCTCCAATGCACCCTGAGGTGACGGTCTTTACATGTTCCAGAACTGTATTACCATAAAACTGCTGCTGATAAGAGGAGACTTTGTTTTTTCCTCAGACATTTCCATTTCCTCAAGTACTGTACCTAAGTACAATTTTGAGGTACTTGTACTCAACTTGAGTGTTTCCATTTCATGCTACTCAATACTTCTCCTCCACTAGGCCTACATTTTGTATTCCTCCACATTTATTAGCTAGCTTTCATTAATAGTAACTACAGATACAGTTTAATAATATGACATACAACTCACAAACGCATTATGATTTATTATAAAGAATAAGTATAAGACTTGACTGCTACCAGGCAGTGTAAATAGTGAAAAAGCCTCACATTTAATTACACTTATTCATATTTCAATAATGTATATTTTTATGAAATGGACCATTCTGCCGAATAAGTACTTTTACTTTACGTGATATTTAGACAAAATCACTTGATGTTTCATTTAAAATCTCACTAAACTAAACATTTGCATTAACTAGATTCTGTAAAAAACATTGTGTGGGTGATTCTGCCATGACTGACTTGGGCGTGACCAACAGTCCCAAAAATGTAAACTGTTCGGTCAAGAGAGGTTGTAAAAATGTAAATATTTTTCAATACTGGCAACATGTGTGGGCATTTGGAAGAAATTTGGATAAAGCGATTCCATTCTTACTATCATTTTTTAAATACATTGTCAAAAAAAAAGTACTTTGTTTGTGATGAATGGCATTCTAACTGTTTTTAACTGCACTAACTACCTTTTTCAGCTCTTTCTCAGTGACGGGTTTGGGTTGGGTGCTTTGCTTTTGATGACTTTTAAAATAAGCTTAGCATTGAAAGATGAGCGATGATGTCATTACAGTTACTTAAAGCACAAGATGGGACTACTCGGCAGCCAAAAGGAAAAAGGAATCACATAGCTGATCAAAAATAATTAGTTAAACAAAGCAGCCGAGTTGTTACGACGAGCCGCTAACCTTCTTGTGTCACATTAATTACAATGGGATGAATAATAGATGGCCGCCGGCGTGAGAGTTTATGTCACAGAGACCCCCGACCGAACGCGTGGTCTCCTGCAGCATAAATAAACAATATAATAACATTTATAAATAGATCATGATTTTCCAGAAGCGCAGAGTGATTTACCTTGAGAGAGGACCCACTGATTGAGTTTGACGTGGTAGAGAACCGAACGAAGACTCCAGTGCTGAACGAGTGGGTAGCCGGACACCTCGCTGTAGTTCACCATACCTGCAGCAACACACACAAAACAAACACATGCATATGAATGCAGTCCTTGCAGGAGAGTTCACCACCTCATCTGGAACAAATATAGAGGGAAAAAGCTTCTAATGTGTTATTTTAATGTTATTTACTATCATAGTGGAGGAGAGAGTAGTCTTCAGCGTTTGATCAAAGGGTGCCTCTACATCTCATTCCTGTTTACTTCACCTGAAGAATCAGAAGGAATATTTGATCAATATTAATATTATCTCAGATGACAGGAGAGAGAAGTGAGCAAAGTCTCCGGTGTTAGATCAAAGTGGAGCCGATCTACAGGAAAAGAAACGCACACAGGAAATCAACATAAATTCTATTCGGAAATAGGGAAGTAGTAGAAGGCTTCAGTGTTTGATGAAAGCGAAGGCCAACATCTCACTTGAATATACTGAACATTTATACTTTTCATATCAGTGCCCTACCCCAGATACGTCCAACTTTTTCCTCTTTGGAAATTGCATCAAACCTAAAACCAATTTTCATCAATTCCTGCAACGTTCTCTCTTTGTAGCACAGAGTTCCTGCACGACACTGACGACGGATCGCATTCCAATGATGTATAAAACCGAGCAGGGCAATGCGTCTGTAATGAAAACGGAGACGACACCCCATTGCTGTTCATCATGTCTAATTAAAACAGTACAAAGAGATGTGGCGCCTACCGCCTCGTCAAAACTTCACAGAGATCATGAAGCGATCAAACGTGGAGAAAGCTGTGAGAATGACGACTAATGGAGGATTCATTTCTTAATTTAGAAGCTGTAACCTCACAGAGAAAGGGCAATTCTGTAATTAGGAGTATTCAAGTTTTATCACGTGGGAAATTTGGCAATGAGTAGGACGTGATTCATGCATAATGAGGCATAATCCAACTGTTGTCTCAGACTCCATCAGACAGCCTCTGTTCAGAACCAACAAGAGAAGAGAAGTGTTTCACCGCTGTTAGCCGGCTAACTAACTGCTTACATTTTAAGATTTTTTTTTTTTACTGAAAAACTAAACTTGTCTTTTACTCCAGCGCTGCGCTGACACACTGCGCTTTGGCCACATTTCAAAGCGATAGGTCAATCCAATTTAGCCGTTTCTGATTTCTAACCTTTTATTCTATTCTCTGTATGCTTTGCTCAAGAATATTGCCGCAGTTTGATCAGGGTGCTCCGATCGATATCGGCTGATACTCTTTCCAAACAGTTTGATCGGTGGTCTCTATAGAGGCCGATCAGAACAGCTGGCCAGATCACACATCCATTCTGAATTGAAACGTTCGAGGTACCCATATGTCTGCTCTTTCATTCACTTTTGAGTTAAACAGCTGGACACACACAAACAAAAACTATGTGTGAGTGTCCAGCTGTTTCACACACACACCAGGCCACATATAGTTTGTAAATAAACCAATAGGTCGACATGCATAACCGGTCAAAAATGTTCTTGAATTAACAGTTCACCGTTGACATCCCTAACACATACATCCACTATAGCCTACATTGTATAGCTCAACAGCCTCTCTGTGGTACCTTAGAATAGACTCTGGACTAGTGTCAGTGAAAGCATGGGTTAGTCATGCCTAGACGTGAACCCTTTGATCCTTGCTACGTTTCTCTTTAAGGTGGTAGAATGCAGACTTTGTAATTGATTCAACATGAATCTTCAAGTTCACGCCAAGATTCCTCACTTGGTTTTTGGTTTTTATCTCTCTCTGGTTTTGTCTGCAATTAAATGGAGAATGTTCAGGGCCATGCAGTCACTTAGTTGCTCAATTCTCTTGCAGAGATAATATGTGGGACCGTAGTTGCTTGGCGACAGAGCGGAGTAAATGTGGGTGATTTGAACTCATCAAAAAAAAAGTGTTTCAGTTATTTTACTTACAAAGGGAAGGTCTGATATTGGTCTGTAGTTGGTATCCAGACTCCTGATGGCTACAGTTGTCAAGGCTTCAGGAATATTACCTGATAAAAGAGTTATTCTGCAGTGAGTCACATCAGCCTATTAAAGGAGTATGTACATTATTGTCATTGCTGCTGATGATGTTAGAGAAGAAGGATTACGTAGTTCTCTTTAAAAAAAGAATATCAAGGTGAATTTAAAGGTTGATTTTCACCATCTGCATTGAGATTTTGGTCATTCTTCTCTCTGGATCATTACGGATTCTACCAGAGGATGATTGAACCCCAGCAGGCGCAACGCCGCTCTACATTTTTGTCAAAGAAACGGTCTAAAGGATCATTTACAGAGGGCAAAGCGAGGGTAGGCAATCCAGAAATAGCTGCGTTATTGATGCAGGGACGACAGTAAGGTTTGCCATTGGCAACCATTTTGGGAAAGTGGCAACCAATTCTTAGCTATTGGTAACCATCAGTGGCAACAGCTTTTTAATGTATTAAAAATAGGGACAGCAAACGACAACAAGTGCACTTCAAAAATAAATATATTTTGAATATTTGTTGCATTAATGCTGTTTAAATATTGCTGTTACAGAACCAACATGACAATGTTGGAAATTCGTTGCTGCATTGGTTTTACACACAATGGTGAAGACAATTGGGTTGTGGGGTGAATATTTCAACTGACCCGTCAACATCACAGACGAAGCAAGTTGATCCCACTGATAAAGAACCTGAATGAAAAAAGGATCGTTCGAGGGGGGAAAGTATCCCGGCATCTTGGAGCTGGACGGAAACTGATGCAGGCAAACATTGTACCCCACCTCGATATGGGACACTTCAAGTTAAAGATAGCTCGTCCTGCAGAACCACGAGGGCTGGACCAGCACTGGAGCTTGAAGCAGCACTAGCAAGGCAGCTCAACGGCATACTGAGGAGGCTGCAAGAACCGGAGCACCCGCCATCCAAAGGATTTTCATTATTAAGCTGACGTATAAGTGCAGTTTCTTAATTATTCAATATTTATTGTGACTAAAAATGGCAACCATATTTTCAACACCACTTTTAAAAGTCTGTGTTGAGCCCAATTCTTAAAGTTTTCTCTAGCACTGCAGAACCAGTCATCTACTAGATAAAACATTCCACTCCAACACCCCCGAGCACTTTAGTTAAGCTAAAGATAATTCTTCCATACTGTTCGTATTCTTCTTTAAAGCCCAGAATATATTGACTCCTCTCCATTCATCTTCTGCCGAAATCAATAATGCCCATCTCCTCTGCCCCGAGGAAGTCACCCATGTACGAAGGGTCTTTCATTATGATGCACTGCACGGCCTATCAAACGTCGCACAGGCATCTTGCTTCCCCGGCCGACGACCTGGCGTCCTATCCGCCGCAACAAAAAGTCTGTGACAGATGAAGCACAACATATGGACACGTAAGCGAAACTGCAATGGGACACATGAGCAAGAGGAAACATCCATCACACGCCGCAGTGGGAGAGACGTAGCGGTTCAACGACGGGTTGGAGGAACAATCGGCCTCTTTTTAACGGATGGAATAATCCCCCTCCCTTCTCCTTTGGTCATGGCTGTAAACATGAAATCATTTTTTATCATTACACACATCAAATCATGAAACCCAAGCTAGTTAAAGTGTCATTTGTATCAATGAGTAGCAGATTTTTTAGCGTACGACTGCAGGATCAGGCCATTAACATTAACATCACTGATATTGGGCCATTAGCAGAGAGCAGGCATATAAATCATCTCGTCTCCTATGGCAACTGACGTCTGCGTCGCGCTGCAGCGGTGGGATTGCAGCCATACATCACTATAACCGCCCCCGCCGCGTTCACGCGCTCATCCAGGAGGTATCTATAATGCTTGTGAATGAGACACGTCGCCCAACCACAGACACGGAAGAGGGGAACTGTTTTCCCGGGCAGGTAGAAGAAAGATACATTGAGATATGAATGGAAGATAGTATAAAGGTGAATGCAGCTCCGTGAACTTCAAAGAACTTGTGTAGCAAAAGCTGAAGGAGCATATGTGAGAATTGTGTCTTGAACCAAACAAATCACTGTATTTAACAAAGCAGTAGTGGACAACGGGCTTATGCTGTGTTGAGAGCGAGCATAAAGTCATAGTTAGTAATGTTTAACAAGCTCAACAGTGCTTGTCCTCCTTTTGAGCAGCTGCTGTTCCGGAGATGAGTTTCCCATTCATTCACTCCATTGAGGTTATTAAGCATTGAACCAATCAACTATGAGATGAATAGTGACGATAAAAAACAGGGAGCCAAACACTTGAATGAATTACTCATCCCATAAACCATTGCGAATTGCGACTCTCCACCTCTGGAAACTAACCGTGCTCGATCTAAAATGTGTCAATCTAAAATGAAGACAGATTCAAGATGATTTCTTGCCTCAAATATTTTCCCAAAACACATTTTAGTGAGCTGTTTTCGAAATAGAAGACAAAGCGGTAGTCGACCAGGAGCATGTTCTCAGGTGCGGTGAGCATTTCCATGGTAACTCTGTGAAATGTGAGGAAGGGGCGAACACCACTCAAAAGCACTGCTGCTACATGTTGATTTGTACTTCAGGTAGTTTGCGCCAACAAAATGAACATTTTCCAGACAAGGAATGTGTAGTAGCGCTGGCTTCATCCATCAGTCAGAGTTATGTTGTTCTGGCCTTTGAACATAGGTCTCCATCTCGCACATGTTCCGTAATGGCTTAATTCAGACATGACAGGACCATTACTGATACCACGTGAGATATGTGGAACACGGAGCCCCATGTTCTTCTCACTGCGGTGGAAACACTTCTTTTTTAAGCCAGTACTTCCCCTCACAGCAACGGGACATCATAAATGAAAGACGGCTCTAAAATATGAAGGATCTGCTGAACAACTTAAGATTGGGTCATTCGTACTATTTTGTGCCTTTTTATTTCCCTTGTGCATGAAAGAGTGATCACTTCCAGAGATAGAGTACTTCTGTTTATTGAACCTTGTGCTGCTCGAGCCTTTATGTTAATGTGACAGAATCCAGACTCCAGAACATGTCACAAAAAGGTCACCAGGTACGGACTAAGATCACGACTTCTACCGAAAAGGTGACTCGAGTGGGTTATTCAGACCGACATGTATCCAGGTGCTGCGGGGCTTAAGACAAGACAAACAACACTGTTGTAAAAAGATCCAGGGACTGAGTTCACAATGTCACAAGTGATGGGAGGTGATTACTGTCTGGAAAGCCAATGATGACCATTGAATTCCAAGTCTTGAACCTTGGAAAGAGCTTAATATTAGTGAGGACACTCAAGACAAGGACTCAATAGAGCTGGTTCTAAATCAAGTTCATTTTATTTTATAAAGAAAAATAGCATTAAAAGGTCCACTTCATCCACAGAATTACCATTTGTACATCTCACCCCGTGTTAGTGCCGCATGCCTCCACGGTGAAGGAAGAATCAAAGAGTCTTGATTATTCTAGAGTTGTGTGAGAGTCAGTGAACGGATGTTTTGATGTAGCTTTGCTCTTGTTAAACGTGGCCCCCAACTTACATCAATTCATTTAGACTTTCCTCCGTCTTCTGACTCTCCGTTCACCATGGAGAGAAAAACAATGCTTTCTTTCAAGAATTCAAGGTAACGCTGGTGTACAAATGATCAATCATTCATTTCAAGTTGAGCGATACATGCAACCACACGTATTATCTATTTTAGGCACAAACACGGAGACACAAATTTGATATGAAGTATGACAAGTGTTGGGGTGCGTGCAAGGCCTTCACAGCTCCTTTACGAGCACGCTGTGAAAACGCAACATTTGGGCAGAGGCCGACACCACCTATGAACGTGATGAATAAGCCTCTAAATGTGATGTTCCTGCATTGTCCTCACCTTCAGCTACATCCATTTATCCCCTCTTATGGGGAATGGCTCCCCGGAACGATAGATATATTCCCCGGCGCCGGGGAGAGAGCGAGAGCCCATTCTACTACATAACCCCCCCCCCCCCCCCCCCCCCCCGCGCATCCCTGAGTGAAAATGAATAACAAGCCCAGAAAACATATACTGTGGCACAGGCGTATTCTTCTTCTTGCTGAAAGGCCTTGTCTCCCTTTTAGCCCTGGGGTGCTCTGCTCTCATTGTCTGACAGAATGATTAATTTGACTGAACTTCACTTTGCAAACATCCCAAGTTCACAGTCGAGAGAGAGCGAGAGAGAGCGAGAGAGAGAGAGAAAAGGCTTGGTCAGGGCTGCGCTATTCACTACAGCTGATTTCTTTTGGCATAAAAATTTATTTCATTGCAAATATATAATTATTTTCAAAAGCTACCAAATAAATGGACAAATCTTGTCTAAAAGCAGTTGATGGTGGAGCGACTAAATGATGGTGCCACACTGCCAAGGCCCTATTTGTATGATGGACGAGGGTTAGGGTTAACCGAATGTATTTGACCTCATATATATATATATATATATATATATATTATATATATTTCTACTATATTTCCAGATGGAAGTGATGCTGCAGTTTCAGCATTGAGGATTCAGGTGATGATGGTGTGATGGCGGTTTGAAAGGACATTGCCTCCATTTCAGGCTTTTTGGGTGTCTGAAAGGACGGAATTATTAATATATTTCTTTTTTCTGCAAAAGGATAATTACTTCTGTTGTTGCTTTTCTGGGTAGAACACCCATTTATATAATGCACCATAAACATACTAATGAAACGTTATAATCACTGTATAACTGTAGTTACAAGCACTCATAGATATTCATAATGGTTTATAACAAAAACCATGACACATTATAGCATTTTATGGTGATTTATCAGGTCAAATATCGTAATACTTTATTATTACTGGTTCACTCACTGTCTTATTTTTGCAAGGATCATAGTGTGCAATAAATCCCAAAGTTGTAATACATTAAAATACTATAATAATGCTTCATAATCACTGTTATAACACATTCAAATTCTATATACAGAAGTCAGTAACACCCATGTGTATTAATATAAGGTATTATAGACATTACGGTTTACTAAGTGAGTCCTTGACCTGCTACCCAACAGTCCTGAAGTGCTTTGACAGGCTGCAACACAAAAACACAGGAACACCTGTATGATGCAATGCGATGAAACACTACTCAAGATAATAAGCTGCTGTAGTTGTTTGTGTGTTTACCCGGGGCTGCACATTTGAGCTGTATTATAATGTGAGGTATTTCTAACATGTTAAATAGTTTGTCCTTTATTTAATGTGATGTGTAAACAGGAGATAAATGTGGGAAATACCTTGTTATATAATGCAAAACAAAGAGTTGAATGAAAAACGTCTTCTGCACAGTGACAGGAACTAAAAGAACCATTACAAAAGGTAAGATGTATGACTGGACAGTGTAGTTTAAAAAAATATATAGTTTAAGGTCACTATTCACACCAAATTCAGTTTGTCCAATGAGCATAGGAGACTTTCAGAGTGCGCAGACCTCCGCTAAGGTCATTTCCATAAGTGGAAACCAATGTGTGAATCCGCCCAACGATTCAGATCCGCTCCAAAGCTTAACGGGTTCTTTCGTGGATCGTGCTACACTCTTCACCAAGTTTCATGAAAATTGGATGAATAGTTTTTACCATAATGCTGCAGACAAACAAGCCTACAAAAAAGATGAAAAGC
Source organism: Pholis gunnellus (assembly GCF_910591455.1). Taxonomy (NCBI): domain Eukaryota; kingdom Metazoa; phylum Chordata; class Actinopteri; order Perciformes; family Pholidae; genus Pholis; species Pholis gunnellus. Next base: position 23,083,922 of record NC_136541.1, on the reverse strand, counting down.
CTCCGTGGTGGAGGTAATTATAGGTCTGTTTGTCTCCTCAAACAGCATCAGAACATTACACACATTTAGTCCTTGTTTAGTGCGAGTGTGTATAATAAAGAGCTGTCAATCACGTTGGGAGAGGGGCTTCAACGCAAACCTGCGTTTTTAATTGTTGGTCGACCCGTTCATTAAGCTGGATCACAGATTGTGTCTCCAGCCGTCTTTGAGACTTCTTAATTTGACAACATTTCACTGCGACTTATAATGCAGGGCTGTTTGTCTTTACAGTTTGCTGTTGCTACTTTTACCCAGTAAACTATGTGAGTATAACCGTCGGTTAAATCGCTCAATAGCAACGGGAGAGAATCATTTCATTCAGGCGTCATTGGTTTTCATTTTCTAATTCTTTCATGTACAACTCAAAGCTAATGTTTTAGTGTAAAGGACTACTGTTCAAAGTCCTTCTTCTTCTGCAGAGCAGGTTTATAGCTCTGCTGTCTGTCAATGATGTTACATTTGTCTGCACTTGAGCTCAGAATGAGTCAGAAAAAAAGCTTCCTTCAGCTGTAGAGTTTGATAAAGAATGGGCCACACTGGTCACGGCTACGCTAATGCAGATTAAATGCATGGCGGGGGGAGTCTAATAAGGCTAACTGTGTGACTAATGGCAAAATTAAATGTAAAACTCTCGAAGGGCAAAGAACGGCATGTTATACATAAGAGCTGAAAAGGGGATTTTTAAAAGCAGCTTTATTTCCTTCGATGAGCGTATTGTCACAAGATAAAGCCAGAGCTGTCTCCAAGCTTTATATGTTAAACTCATGCGGGCGGGACAGGACAATGCTGGGCCTAAGGTGCATTGCAGTTACATAAATCAAAGCAAAATTGAATCAATATTCCAGCTCTGTGAGGGACTGTGTGAAGTAGTCTGTTGGGATGTAGACTCTCCAGTTCTTCTATGAATCCTCCAATGAGGCCCAGAGTTCAATTCCCAACTATTGGAGTTATTTTGCTCAGTGATCCATCTTTGTTAGCCCGTCTACTTTTTCATTGTCCAAATAGAAAGATAAAACACCCAAGTTAAGCTGCATGAAGGAACGAATTTTCCAGCACCTTTTGACACAGAATGACTTTGTTGTGCAATTGAATACGAGGTCCCAAGAGGTAAGTCTTCCCCACAGAATACCTCATGACTCAGAGCAGTTTAACTGCTTCGTTAAAGGACACGGTGGTGACTCAAGAACAATCGTTACAGAAATGAAGATGAAATTTGAAAATGATCACTGGACCAACACCAGGTCAATACTGTTTGCTGGTTGTTGATTGGTTAGGGAGGATGTCCTCAGCTGAAAACACCTGTGTGGTGTGCAGAGCCTTTAATTATCTCTGCCATGAGATTGTGTGTGTGTGTGTGTGTGTGTGTGTGTGTGTGTGTGTGTGTGAGTGGCTCCATCCTAAATTTATTCACTCAGGGCCTTTGACCACGAAGTGCCTTTTTCTGAGCGCCAGCTTCTTTTTGTAATTGTTCTCAATGAGGAGAGGCCGTATGCTTTTTTTTTGTGCAGCCGATCGCTTTAAGTGGTAAATCACTTTTCAAACAAGCGCTGGCGACTTTACTGTAGTAAATTAAGGAGAAGCTTGTTTTATTACCATACGTCTTGCCTCACGTTGCTCTAGCGGACGCTTTTCTGCCTGAAAAAGGTGGTATGTGGACACAGGCCCTCATTCACTACTCCCTCACTATCCAGGGGGTTCTATGTATCGAGTTTGTCTGCTAAATGAAAAAAAAATGAAAAAAAAACACTTTCAGACACTACCCGGAGCATTTACTCTGCGCCATTAATTAAGTAATTGCTGTCACAAAATTAAAACTTGCCAGATAGACCATCCATAACACATGTGACAAATACATAAGGCAAGGCCAGTGTATTTGTATAGCACATTTCAATAACAGGGTTATTCAAAGTGCTTCACATAAAACCATTAAAAGCATCAAAACAGCAGCAGATCAGAGATGTATTTTGGCCCTAAACCATTCAGTGCTTTATAAACCAACAGCAGGATTTTAACCTCTAAGCCTATTTTGAGGCCTCTGCTCGAACATTTCATACCCATACTTAAAGGGGCTTATCTCTCTAACTACAAGGTCTATTTGAATAATTTCAATGGAATAACAACACTTACACTTGTGATAGTTTGTTAATATGTGTACATATCAGTGTATATGTTACTGGTTAATGCTGAATGAATATAACACACAGCTCAATTTGAAAATGTTCAGGTTCGCCTGAAAAATAAATCACTTTTGTCTTTAAAATAATGCAGCAGTAAGCCTGAAACTCTCCACAATCATAGCACATGTCAGCAGTCCTTTTTAAAAAAGAATTGGCTTTGATAAAGTGAAGCAGGCCAAGTTTATAGAGGTTGGAGTACAGAGAGTTTATGCCAGGTCAGGGGTCGGCAACCCGCGGCTCCGGAGCCGCGTGCGGCTCTTCGGCCGGTCTGCTGCGGCTCCCTGAGGCTACATCCACACTAATACGTTTAATACGAGTTTTAACAAACAAAAACTATCTCCGTCCACACAGCATTTCAGCATCGTTTTCGAGATGATCTCCGTAAAACGCCTGAAAACGAATATCACGTGACTATTCACGTACACCGGGCGTGCATTCACAAACATATTGCTGGAGATCTAAAAGCCACATCTCATATATATATTGTGGGGATTACGATTGTATAAGTGAGCACTACATCACAGCCACGTATGAAGAAATACATTGAAGAAAATATATTTATAGAAAGATCGCATCAAAATGGTAATATATTCAAAATCGTCCGCGCTACGCGATCCGCTCCTTGCATCTTACGTCGCAGTTTAGTGGCTTTCCCTCCGGTTGGCTGATCATGATCTGCAGACCTCCGCCCTCGTTAAACTATCGATGGATAAATCCAAAAGAAGAAAAGTCACAGAGGAAAATAGAGTTTAATTCTGCGTGGACGTATTAATTTGCTTTCACTGCCAATGATGCTGGCTTACCTGAATGCTTGATATGTGGTGAGAAATTTGCAAACAACAAAAAATGTAATGTTGAAAGACGCTTCCAGAACAAACACACAGCACTAGCTGGAAAGTATCACGCTGGAGATGAGCGAAAAAGAGCGATTCCTCTGCTGCAGCAAACTCTCCTCTTCATCAGAGTTTGATATTGTTGTAACACGTAAAATAGCAACAACATGTCAACAAGTGTCTTTATTCTTGTTCTATAATTTCATAAATACAACAAACTATAGTTTTTGTATATATAATATAACTATATATAAAACTTTATAAACTGTGATATCAAATAGCTTTTGCGGCTCCAGACGAATTCTATTTGATCTATTTGGTCTATTGGCAGTTTTCGAAGCCTATGATTGGTCGATTTGCACATGTGATACGTCTTAGAATGCGGAAATGAGTGTAGAATGCAGTGGGCCGGTCAGTCAGGTGATTGACAGACTTTTTAGCCACTAAAACTCCAAAAGAGTTGCACAACAGACCGAGCGTCGAAATGATTCGCTGAAAAGTAAAAGGAAGACTATCTATGCATAAATGCCTCGATTATCTCTATTTTACTCTCAAATGAGAGAGAGGGACTGGGCGCATATGTAGCGAAAGGATTTAAGTGGATTTACAGAGTTTTTCGCCCAGAAAATCAGCTCAAGGTACGATGCGTTTCAAATGTTTTGCTCTGTGGTTTGGTTGTGCTTGTGTGTGTTCCACGGTGTAACGTTTGAACGGTTTGAAAGAGAGAAATATGGAAGATATCTGCGGATTCAGGGTGGAATTGTCATGCTTGCTAAGCTATCGTTCGGCCATGACGGTCTCTTTTTTTGTGATGTAATCTGCATTGGGAGTGCGTAGCTCGGTGTAGCTCACCAAAAAATACGTGGTATTGTGCTAGAACTTGGTAGTTTATATATTACTTTGTGTATAATTGTGTTTTGAGTGAGTAAAATGACTTTTTTTGTATTTTTTCTCAGAATCTCGTCGTTAAGTAGGCATATAGCATGTAGGTAAAATTCATTATATTCGTTTCGGAAAAGTGATTTATATGACGCTCTTCTTCGCAAAACACTCTCGCTCGGAATTATAAGGTTTTAAAGTCCATTCTTCGTTGGACAGGAAGCCAGTGCAAAGACCTCAGGACTGGAGTGATGTGATCCACTTTCTTGGTCTGAAATCACACTGAAACACTTGAATAGCAGAGTTGTTGGATGGGAACCAAAATGTCAGCAGAAAAACTCTATTGCTTCTGATTTCCATTGAGAGAGAAAAGAAACTCCTGTTCCAATTAGGCTGCATGGGGGAATGCAAATTGAGTTATCTAGTTAACATTGGGGACTCCGTCCCATCAGGAAGCCAGGCAGAGAAACAGGGCGATGCTTGACACCGGGAGCACAGACCTGATGGAAACCTGTCGGAACACCCGACAGTCCTCCTGTAAGTTTACCGTACTGCTGGAAGTGGTTTGTTATTTTAGCCGCTTCTCTAAGGAAGATTCATAGGAACGAGCTCAGGTAGGAAAGTAATCTTATGCCTCATAGAACCCCATTAACTAGCCTGGCCTGTGCTCCATTTCACTCTCGGATAAGTCTTGGAATGAATGATTTAGAGGGGAAAGAGGGGAAAGAGGGGAAAGAGGGGGGAGGAGTGAGTGAGGAAGAAGAAGTAAAGAATGTTGGGGGGGGGGGGGGGACTAGGACTTATCCAGCCGGCCCATTCTCAGATCTAATGGGACACTAAATGTAATACAGCACAGCACAGATTTCTTCCCCAGACAATTCTGATAAGAAAAAAAAATTGCTGGAACAAAACGTTGGCCCTCAGAAACGATGAGCAGACACCTGGGGGATGGTTGGGTTAGAGCCTCGGCCAAATGCTTTCCATAATTCAAGGCAAGGACAGATTACCGTGAAGAATTATCATAATGCAGGCCTTCACCACTTGTGCTCATCTCCTTTCAGGCAGGTACTCTTCACACAATGCTTTACACTAATCCCTACACTAGTGTTCCTTTGGACCATGCACAACCAGAAAATGTGCTTGTAGCCTCTGAAGTAACACTTAGACCATGTCCGAAGCCAACATTAGTGTTGCTGTGAACTACTGTTGGTGCAGAAAAGAAGGGGTTTCAGCGGTGTCCTGTGAATCCTCTTATCACTCCAGGAAGGGTGGTCCCTGTGCCTCTTCCTGGCTTCTTTTCTCTGAACCTTTTTTCATTCATAGTCCTGTCAAGTAGCACTGATATGATGATGGAACTCTGCTCACTCCGAAATAGTACGAGTGATGTTAACAGATGTGTCCGGAGGGGTTTTTAGCAATGCTAGCAGCATGGCTTTAGGGTTACCAGTCACACTTCAAGTGAAATATCACAACAGATATTGGATGAATTGCCATAACATTTTTGTTAAACATTCATATTGGAACATTAATGGATTGTTTATATTGGTCAAATTTTGACCCTATCCAATAAATGATCTCCACATACTTAACACATGTTAAGTATGTGTAAGAAATGCCAAATGCAGGTAAATGATGACCTGTTTAACTTCCTAACACTATCTTTAACCAGATTATAATATATAACCAAAACTACTGATGCCTAAGAATGTTTTAAATCAGAGCAAATATTCAAATAAAAACATTATAATTATTTCCTAATCATTTGAATTGTGTTTTTATGCCAATAACCACTATAAATGACAATAACAGCGTACAGCACTGTGTACATTGCCCTTTCACCTAATATATAGGGCTCCCCAAGGTACGGTGTTCAATTCAAACACTGGAATATATTATTCATGTCATGTTTTTTTGTGTAAAATATAGTTATTCCTTTATTTAGCGCATATATTCCAAAATGTTGCCTGCCGCAGTAGCAGGCAGTGAAAAAAGTTACTTTCAGACCCTGCTGAGATGTATTACAATAATTTGGCTCATGTTTCCCAAAGGATGCATTGGAATAATTTAGGTGATCCCCTGACTGCACATCGAGTGCAAGTACTTAGTACTTTGGTTTCATGGGCATGATTTACGTTAGGCATGGTGGGTGTATGTCCCCACCACTTTTCTGGATACCTCAAGTTGTCCCTACCGCCAATTTGATATTAATGGCAAGTGCGTTCAAATCAAATATCAATTCCATTGGCTCTACAAACAGTTATTTCCCTCATATTCCCACTTGAAGAAACATTTATATTGGTGTCTGTCTGCTATGTTCCGGCCTCCTTTTGCATGCAGCAATATGATTGCTGAAATGCATTTTCGATGAAACAGCAACAAACAGCCACTTCCCTAAATGTTGTCTCTTTATACTCATTACTCATGCACCTATTTGAAGTTGTTTTGTGTCTCTTTGTGGTAGTTTTGCGTCTCTATGTGATTGTTTTTTGTTACTCTGAGGTTGTTTTTTGTGTCTTATTGATCATTTAGCATCTCTTTATCATTGTTTAGTGGCCATTTGTAGTTGTTTTATGTCTCTTTATGGTCATATTGCATCTTTGTAGCCGTTTTGCGTCTCATTGTAGTTGCTTTGTGTCTCTTTATGATTGTTTTGCCACTTTTCAGAGGTGTTGTGAGTCTCTTTGTGGGCTCCTTGCGTCTCCTTGCAGCTAACTTATATCTCTTTCAAGCCATTTTGGTCTCTTTGTAGTCTTTTTGTGCTTCTTGTAGTCTTCTTATGTTTCTTTGTGTGTGTTTCTTTGGGCCTGTTCAGTAATCCATCCATGTACCAACGACTGTCTATGAAGTATGGCAGGTGGGGCCGTGCCCATTAAACCATTGTTTTTTTTCGAATAAGTATAGCTAGCATCTAACAAACCCAAACTGCCAAACACATAATCAATAAGCCTAAGCACGTGATAATTAGCCTGGCAGATGTGGCTTGTGACAACTCAAGGTGACACGCTTTTCATTTCCGCTGGGCTGAAGGAAGGCTGGAGGGACCGTCGTTGCCAGCGACTCAAAATAAGATGCCAAAAAGTTCCGCAGATACCTTTGTGCTTGCATGGTCACAAGGCCATATGCTTAGGCTTTAATTATGAGGGACTTGGGGAGAGAGGGACCCTGGGTTGAAATATGAATCACTGCCACACTGCCTGCCTTCTGGATTTAGACACTGCCCACACAGGTCTCCCCGTCTTTATAAATAATCCCAGTCCTGACGCATGTGTTAAATAGACCGCTGACACCATAGTTCACTTTCATTTACACCTTTTTTTCCGTGCCTAATTAAAATCTGAAATTAAACATGCTGAACCGGTATGACTAAATGAAAAGAAATGAATGTTGACTTCAGACAAAGCCGTACTGAACCCAGCCAGCCCCACCTGAGCCAGAACCACTGAAGCATTTCATGAACCAGAGTAGAATTATTCAAACCATCTCTTTTTTAAGCAAAAGCCACACATACAAATTAAGAAAAGCAATCACAAGTGGAAATACTTTCCACACATAGTTTATGCTTTGCGCTGTTGAATTTCATGTTACGTTTTTAAAAAAACTATTATGATCGTTGTCAGTTTAAAGAATAAATTGTTTGACTGTCACTTTCAGAACGTATAGTTAAATTGACTATATGAAATGAAATCATTAAGTTGGCTCATAAAACTATACTTCTCAGTACGCACAGCATTAAGGTTAAAAATGTAAATGATGGAGGCGGTTCTGTGTCTGTATCCCAGAGGACACAGATGGTCTTCTGCAAACCATGATGAAGGAACACGAAGTCTTCACTTCATACATTTTCTGCACTCTAATTACAAAGGCACTTGAGTCATAGTGGTTACATTGAGGAGCGTTGCTGGTTCACTAATATGTGAGTACAAATGTTCTTACTTTGCACAAAATATAAGGGCTCATGCAAAATCGCACGTCTGATTCATGACATGTTCGTACCAACATGCACTATTTGCAATCAGCCAACTGCCACGCCCCCATGTCTTTATAGAAGCAAATATGTTTAGGGTTACGCAGCTTATCGTACAAATGCTGTGAGGTCACAGCTTATATTATAACATTCAAAATAATATGGCTTTGAGGGTTCTGGCTTGGCTCACCGCAATTTAGTCAAGTGCATTTCTTTTTAAGGATTTTTATTTTTGTTTTTATTTATACGTTGCTGAAAATAATTTATTTTCCAAAAAGTTTTCTACATGTCACGCCTACTTTTATTTTGAAGGACAATATTTGCCCTTTATTTTTCTCAGTCCCAGAAAATGTATTCAAAATAAATAAATAAATAAAAAGTACAAAGCATGTGCACATGACACCCGTCACACAATTGTACGCGCTGTGGCATACAGATAAACAGAAAACAAGAAACACAGCAGATCTAGCCTGATGAAACCCAAAGGGAATAAAAGAATATCAAAAAGTGCGCTGTACATACTATATGACCCAAGAGGACTCGGGCCTCTCTCGACCAGCTTCAGGCTGAGAATCAAAGCCCCAGCCTCATGTGTGTGTCTATGTCAGGACAAAAGTGGTGTACGTGACGGGCTCTGGATGCCCTTGCCCTACCTCTGAAGACAAACACCACGAGTTCTCTGAAGCCTGTGATAGAGAGACTTGCTCCGCGGTGGATCACAGGGGTCATCATTTATCCAGCCTGCATAGTGCTGTGTAGCACTTGAGTGGCCACTGCAGCCTAATTCTATCTCACACGTTCAGAACGAGGTCTGAGGAGGAACATCGTTAGGTCTACAACAAGCCTCCTGCTCACACAGCGGCTGCTGGTGGCTACAAACCAGGCAGGTAACATGCCGTGATCCCCAGCTGAATTAATTATCCCATCCAACGCTGTCAGCTAATTAACTGACGTTTTAACGTGGGAAATGGCTTCCACGCAATTAATCAGCGCCGAGAAATTAATTACAAAAAAACCTTCCTAAAAACATGATTACCACTGAGGGTCTGCATTTGAAATTGAATTTTAATTGAGCTTCAGATGTTATACTTTGAGTTGAGCTGAAAACAGAAATGCCTTCACACCGCAAGCTATTTCTAATAGAATCCCGGTGAAATGAAAAGTCCTCCTGACGGCAGATAAGAGCTTCAGATTCAGACCTGTTGACGTTACTAATAGAAAATGCAATTATGCTATAAAGGGCAGAAAAAAATAAAGATACAAACCCTGACTGTTGGAGCATTAATGGAACAATACAACAACAGCACAAATGCAACTGAATATGATATTTTTAGGTACTAAAGTAATACTTGAGGAACTGAATTAGTTTTGGACTTTTATAAACCAGGATCTAGAGAGTTCCTCAGCCACGGCTCCTGGTCTTACAAGAAGTCTCTGGTTTTATGACTTCATTCAGTTAACACACTTTGAAAATTGACATGGAAATTAATACTAGAATGAGAGATGGACTTTTTAAAAAAAATATTTATTTGACGTTACAAAAAAGAATTTCCAAATCTTGTAAAACCGACCAGATGGAGAAAGAAAATGTGCAAACGACTGATAGCATGAATGAACGAGAGAAAGAGAGAGAGAGACAGAGAGAGAGAGAGAGAGAGAGACAGAGAGAGAGAGAGAGAGAGACAGACAGAGAGAGAGAGAGAGAGAGCGAGAGACAGAGAGAGTGAGAGAGAGAGAGAGCGTGAGAGAGAGAGAGAGAGAGTGTGAGAGAGAGAGAGCTAGAGAGAGAGAGAGAGAGAGTGAGAGAGAGAGAGAGCGTGAGAGAGAGAGCTAGAGAGAGAGAGAGAGAGCGTGAGAGCTAGAGACAGAGAGACAGAGAGAATGAGAGAGAGAGAGAGCGTGAGAGAGAGAGAGAGCTAGAGAGAGAGAGAGAGAGAGCGTGAGAGCTAGAGACAGAGAGACAGAGAGAGAGAGAGAGACATAGTAACATGAAAAGTGCAGTGACATCGACGGGTCAGAGCACAGAGGGGAGGCGGTGGTTCGTCAGGATTTCATACGTGTGCTCGGACGTGAAACCAAGTGAGCATGTTCATGTCCGACTGCTGAAGAAACATATAAAAAGGTACAGAAGTACTATGTCAGCATTAACTGTTTCTGTTTTGTCTCCCCCGGGGGGAGGGAGCTGGAGGGAGGGGAGGTGCCAGAGCCGGTGAAATGATGGCTGTACAGTAGATGCCCTTCAGCACCCTCTGAAGATGAACAACTCATACCAGGAGCTGTTGATAAAGAGGCCGTCACCATATTTCATCGTTTATCCTCCATCTGCCCTGAATTAGTGCTGCAGACGACGACTCTATTTATTTTGTATAAAAAGTCATCTAAACTCAAAGTCTCTGAAAAAAGACTCAATGATTCCTCATATTAACTGCCGGGAAGAACACCAATATTGCCTATTTGCTCTAACAACTACGGGAAGCGACAGGAAGTACAGCTTTGACTACATTCGTGTGAGTGATGTCTGTTAACGTCGTTATCATTGCCTTGAGGAAAAGCTCAGAACCCTTCAGGCAGTTTCCTCCGCGCAAACACTGGCAGTGAGTCCTGTGACATAAAAACAAAGACATCTAAAGCTCTTATCAGAACGCTGTAATACTCTCACTGCACTAAAGGGAAAACTAGCCAACGATTTGTAGAAATACAGGATTTCATTACCATGATTTGTAGCGTATGTTCAGGGATACATGCATCAGTTTAAAGCCTTTTCTTTAGGACACTAAAGGGGGTAAAGTCACAAATCTATTTTCTCTGTATCCAACTTCCACAAACATATGGAAGCCCAGAGGGGAGGTGAGAAACATTTTTTTGTGGTGATCCAATTTTTGAGTCGGACCTAAATAGTTTTCCGTCCTGTGAACAGGTAAAAGGTTTGTCAGGATAATATTAATATAAGTTTCTTTTCTTCTTTTCAGCTGTGAAACAGAAAATAGATGATAGTGATGCTGCATAATGTGCTCAGAACCCATCAATTCAGCAGGCAGTTTGCTCTGTGCAAGAACTCCACACAAAATAACCCTAGCAAAGAAAGAATGAATAAATCACCTTTTTCACCAGATAGAACTTTCTTGGCCCACCTGGTTCACAGATGTTTTTTTAATTGTATTTTTAGCAACGCAGGAAGCCTGGCAAAACCTTTTTCACCCTTTCTTAAGTCATGCTGGAGAGAAAACTATTTTAATCACAATTACAAAACGTATCTTTTTTTTCTTCCGTACGAATCCTCCACCAACCAGAAACATACAAATCACTCTTGTGATGGGAGACGTATGCTGTTCTTCAGCCTCATCGGTGGTACATGCTGACCTCTCATTGAACCCCGCTTATGTCAAGCTTTGTTTTTCTATGTCTTTGCATCAAAATTCATTGTAGTGGCGTAGTTATCGTACAACCACAAAAAGCATGATTCCATAACAGGCCGGTACATTGTTGGCATGTTTCTGTGCTCGCTGCATCAGTGGTTGCCACACTGGGATAATAAAGATGATTGGATCTTGAAGTGAATTGAAAATAGAACTGCCTGTGATCTCAGGCTGACTTTATTTCACTCATTCATTTTTAAATCAACAGAGCATCAGGATATATCATTGTTCCAGTTGAGTTATTATGCAACCATAAGCTGTTACTCGTGTAACAAATGAAATACTGCTGCATACAAACGGCTGAATCTGGCCCACTGGTTTGATGTGACTATGTGAGGAATCTCTCATTTTGCAAAGATAATGGGACAAAAGAAGAGTTAAGTATCAACGGACATCAAGAAGGAAGAAGAGAGTCAAGGAGAATTAAAGAAACGTCACTCAATATGAACGAACATTATCCATTTCTTTCTGTTTTCAATTATACACTTTCAGAATATCCTGCGGCTTTGGCGATATTGTTTCTGAAGATACATGTCAATACATCTCATTACAGCTGCTTCAGATCCGAGAGCAGGAAAGATGCACGAGCAGGGTTTCTTTGCTTCTAAAGAAGCAATTTAACAAAATAAATAAATAAAGAGTGAATGAATGAGAGAAGTGTTGCAGCGAGTTCGTCCTCTTTACAGCATCCAAAACACAAGCAATGAAAAGAAAGATGCATCTCTACTGTTTCGCAATTCAATTATCAGACAACTGGTATAAAATATATATTTGAAAGTGTCATCATGTGGAGGCCTCCTGGGTACAAAAAAAGTCTTTTGAATTATTTTAAAGTGAAACATTTTTTAACTTTTAGTTCACCAAAACTCCCCAAAACCTCGCTCCAGAATGTGTCTCAGTGCTGAATAAATTATTGCTCCTGCATGTTTTTCAAAGCATGCTAAATAATTGCTGCGCTCCTCCAGCACAATCTGCGTCTCCGCTCCCCCTTAAAGGAAAAAATAAAATAAATGTGTGCAGTCCACATCTTGACGAGAGGGCTGCCGTCGGGGGGGATTTTTTTTTTGCGGAGAGAGACGAGGGCCCCCTGACGATGTGACCTTCCCTCGCTGCCACCAATTATATCAAGGCCTTATGAAATATAGATTATGTGCCATCCCGGCGCTGACATATCTTAAGGCTCGCAGTGCAGGAGAGGCCGTGGGGCAGAACCCGAAGGGGAGGCCGGGGTAGAGTGTGATGAGACCAGGGGAATACACTAACACAAAGGGTGACCTTGATGAGGACAACTTGGCCCTGCTCCGCCTGAAGTAGAGAGAAACTAACGGAGTCTCTTCCAGAGGGCCGTGTGATCAATCCAAATCCAATCAAGGTAAATATGAAAGTGCACTGATCGCATCGATATTCATTAGTCCAAAACCGCAATCCGGACCAATAAGCATGTATTATTAATGGATAGGAGCCCAGTTTGGAACAATTGGCATTTAAACTTTGTGTCTTAACCTTTCAGCATAAATGTCAAGTCAAATTTTAATAGAAAAGGTTCATCCAACAGTGATTTCATACATTTCAGCTCAAGTGTATATATATATATATATATATATATATAAATAAACCCTCAAACGCGGTGTGAAAAGTGATCACAAAATGAATTTACAAACTTACTTGGCAAGATTTTCACATTTCATGGAGGATGCATGATGAAAATCTTGAAAGCTTTGTGAGGCCTCGCTCCCCAACCACACACACACAGACACACACAGACACACACACACACCAAGCACTGTGAATCACAGGAATAAAGAAGATGTGCAGAGGTGAGATGCTCCTGTGATGTAATCAGCGGCAGTGCGAGAAAACATCTTGTCAGTGAGAAACGAGCTCTACTTCAAGGAAGCGAATTTTCCCTGGTGTGTGTTTTTTTTAAATATGAGGTGCTCTTATTGACATGCAATCTTCCGTGGGGTTCTATGTGCTGTTGAGGATGGCAGGGCTAAAAATGGTGCTCCAAAAATTGGATGAAACTTCTAAAAACAGGATGATAGTGCTGAATGGTTACAGGATGTAATAAAACTAAAGGATGTACTGCCGGTGCAGTCGAAGAAGAATTGGAATGACTTTGCTGATGAAAAGCTTAAAGTTACCCTCCAGAAGGGTTTCATCATAATAAATAAAATAGAAATTCAAAAATACAGCGTTACTGGTTGTGAAACATACAACAATAGCTAATGGGATACTTTTTTTTTAACCAAAGCCAGTTTTTAAATAAAAATATAATATTTATTTCCTAATAAAAATCACATTTTTATAGTTCTTGAAAAGAAAATCGGCAGGTCAGACTTAAAAAATGCGAATCGGCCAAGAACATTCATATTTTAGCTTTGTTGTGATAACTAACCATCTTTTTCTTCTTATTTTATTGTTTATTATTTTTATTTTTTTATTCCTTTATCTAATGTGTTGCATTGATAATATTGGTGTCTAAATAATAAGTAAAACTGCAGTAGACAGCTTTATGTACTAATTTAGCGATGTATACTACCTACAGAAAGTTCTAAAAAGAGAACCTGGGACCTCTGAGGCCCCTGAGGGTCGGGGCCCGATGGCGGCTGCCAGCTTTGCAGATGAAGTAATTCAAACTTGAAGTCAGTGTCACACCTTGAGCCACAACGCATTGAATAAATGTCCTCCCAAAATCTATTAACTTCCCAAAAATCATATCCAGAGCAACAGTCTTCAAATCTGTCTCTCTTGAAACTTCTCTTCTGAGCACCTCAGCTCTTGTGTCGGCCGTTTCTTCAAACTCTGAGTAATCCGAGGCTCTGACGGCGAACGACAGGGGAAACAGCTGCCGAGCCGCTGTGACTGTCAGACTCGACCGTTCCACCTTCAGTGTTCTGCTGCGTTACATCTTTCTGAACATGCGGCCATGTGGATGAACGGACCATTGACAGACACAGATGGGTCTGAGATCAGATCAGTCTCAATATCAATGAATGCACACAGAAAGATGCTTTGTTGTCATTTATATATAAATGACAAAAATAGTTGTCACAATAGATATATATATACATTATATACATTTAAACAAAATCCACATGTAAAGAAATATGCTTCACAAATATTTCTTGTTTTAAATAAATGTGATAGAAAACCAAAACATATTTATCTAAAAGGATTTGAAATTGTGATCAAAAACATTTGTTGAAAATGGAGACATCTGATTGGCTAACAGGAAACTTCACTGTTAACAAAAATGTGTAAATCAAGCGACATCGGGGAGACTAAAAAACAAACAAACACTCACAAATGCGTTCAATTTACAGTTCATGATGAAAAGTTCAACTCCCTTTGAAGACATTGTGTATTTCTATTACCTGTTATTTAAATGTGTCTGTGCATCAGAAGTATATTTGTCAATCTTAGTTCTTCATAGTTACTCATTTCTTTACGTTTGAATAAAACTTTTTTTGTGTGAATTGAAAAATATATCTTTCTGTGGAGAGAGTCATTTATATATAAATCACAAACATTACTGAATCCTTCTGTGTTCATTAATAATCTGACCACATGGGTGTGTGTGTGTTGTCCTGTCATTCATTTGCTTGTTGGGACCTCTTCTTTTGTTCTTTGCTCTCGGTTTTCCATCCATCGTCTTCCCTCTCTGTCTTCCTTACTCCCTACCATCTCTCTCTCTTTTTAGCCCTTTTGTCTTCCCTCGTTCGCTCCGTTATCTCTCAGGCTCCATCTTAGGGGAAATCTGCTTAGCAGCCCTTGAGCATACTTGCTTTCCAATTAAATCAAGATGTATTTGCCTTTCAAAAGCTTCCCTTTCCTCACTCTCTCTCCCGGCGGAATAATTGATGGAGGTCTCCGGCCCCTCCGTGATGAATGGCTTCCGAGCCCGAGGATGAATAGGAAGATGAATGATTTCACCCCTTTTGCGAGGGCCAGGAGAGGGTCCGTGAAACAAGGAGTGCTGACATTGTGACAAATACACTGACCGCGGCAACCGAACCTGGCCCGATCAGCAAGGGACGGAGGCGTGGCGCGCTCATCGCTGCTCGACAGACGTTGGTCTTGCCGCCATCCACCGCCTCGGCACGTCTGTCTACCCAACGGACAATTACCCGAGCCTCGCGATTAACTGCAGGCGCAGCGATAATGCTGACGGCCTGCCAGCAGACGAGTGGAGGTGGGCGGCGAGCCAGCGGGCTGAGGCGGGAGAGCACAAGTTGGACGTTTGCATACGTGTGTGTGTGTGTGCTCGGTGGAAACGTGGAGGCCAAGAGAACAGGTGCAGTAAGGTGAGAAGACGCCCCAGGTGACTTCATGTGGATGGTGCCACCGCTTTCCCTGGCCAAGATTTCTAAGCCGAGACAAGTTTTATCCTCCAACTTCACACAACTCTCCATCACACGGCAGAGATGGCAACTGTTTATGAGAATGAATTCAATCAGAGTGTGACGGGCCATCTGTTTTAAAGGGCCAATAAGTGAGGCCGTCACTGCCCTGTAGAGCATAATGATCATAATGCATCCGCGTAGGGGGGGGGGGGTTGATCAGTACCAATAACTCACTTTACCAGCTGGCTTTCAAAAAGTTTCTGTACTTAACACTTGTAACAGAAACTTGATCCATCCCAGTTCAATTGGTCGGACTAAAGAGCTAAATAAAAAGGTACATTAAACCAGTGTATACAGCAGTGTGCACATTTCAGCCTAACTTATTTACTTGAAAAGTGGGGGGGCCAAAGTGTGTGATGCCAAATCCAAATGCAGCTGGTCTTCAGACATAAACCAGCACAAACAAAACTCAGTTACCAACATAAACCAGCATGACACATTACAAACTAACACCAATAAAAATAGCATTTGCATTTTGCAAAATAAAACAGCAAACTTAACACACTACTCAGTTGAAATGTGGGCCTACGCAGCACACATCCGGTGAGCTCATCCTCTTTCAGCTCAGCTGGGCGAAGTTAAATCCTGGAACTGTGGACTCCATTCTTTTTATACACAGTACAGCCAAACTTTAGGCTAAAATTGTCAGCATAGACATACACATAAGGTTACTGTTTTGTTAGAATTCTTTGTTTATTCAGGCTATATCTTCCCACTACTGTAGGCGGGGGAGAAAGAGAACACTCTGACAGCTTCCAGCCGCTCGCAGCAGCACGATCAGCCCCTTGAAGAGCGCTCATCCTGACAATTGTGCAACTATAATGCATAACACTGGTGGTTTGCAGGTCGGTTTCTCATAACAGGTTGGCTGGGTGCAGGTTCTAAAGAACCCTGACCCGTCCATAACTTCTGCTCGGTCAAGCTGTCAGAGCTACAATGGAGCCCACACTGTCACTAACTGCACTCCCTAAAGAAATCATATCTTATAATTAGATAATCTAAAAAAACGATATCAGAGAGAAGCAGACAGAAGGGTCTACAACATGTTGTTCAACATGTGTTTGAAGGATAAATCCACGATATCAAACTGATTCAGCAGTGAAAACAGTTAAAAAGCTAAAGATAGAAGCTAAAGCTACAGATCACAGTGTGAAAGTGAACCACCACATCACCTGGAGATCCAGACAGAAGACGATGATATTAAGGAACAAGAGTGTTTCTGTAACGACTGGTAGGTCTTTATTCACTGTTACAGTCATTAAAAAGCTAAAGCAGCATGTGTAGACATTCATTATACCTTCAGTAGCTAGGTAATGATGCTAGGTAATGATGTGCTAAAGTTCTCTGCTAATGTTAGCTCCACAGGTTTTGACGTAGAAACGTAATATTTTAGAAAGGTATTTCTGCTTCCAACCTCTCCAGTTAACAAGTATCTCTATTACACAACTTTAACCGTGACTCACTAAATCCACTGAACCAGCCTGAAGATGAAGGAAATATCAAAACACTGCACGAGAGTCTTTGGAGCAGAGCCGGGTGGTCGTCAGACCCTGGTCGGAGCTGGACGATGCTCTGCTATAATTGGCTCGTTTGCCTCTCAGCATAATGCAAAACCATGTGTTATTCTATCTATTCACATGGTAGCGGGGAAGGGAATAACGGATCTTAGACCTGACCTTATTCTTCTAAAACCATGACTGATTTTGTATCTGTCTACTTCATGAACACAAATCTTCACTCTTCTTTTAGCACTGTTTTAGACACGGAGATGACAAAATGATATATATATATATATATATATATATATATATATGCATATTTTAGAGACTTTTGGGAGCAAATAATGTGACTCAGTTGCGAGGGTTCCTTTGTAACTGTGATTTATTGACCATAAATTCAATATCTCTCCCCCTGTGAATCGTTACAGGCACACACGTGAGTCAGAGTCATAACTATGTGTGTGTGTCGGCTATGAAAAAGATCTCTATTGTGATTTCATGAACACGTTTTTAATGAAGCACAGGGCAACAAACAGGACACACTGCTGCTGCAATCACACTGAAAACAACTGGAGTGGAAAAGGGAAATGTTTAAAAAGAAAAATAATATTCACAACAATGTGCCAAACAGAATAAAAGTGCACCTGCAAAGTTCCTCGTGATAAAATGACTCAACAACACAGACTGAAGGACACTAAGCAGACAATAAAAGGAATGTGATGCTATTGTACTTGACTGCGTGTTATTACACGTCGTTTCTGTTATTTAGTTTCCCCCACGGTCTACGGTCAAAACATCAACTCCACTACGGAACACACTTGAACTGCCTGAAGCAGCGAGCGCTGAATGAATGCCTGTCAGCTTTCATGAGGTATGTATATGATGCTTACATCATTTCTGACAAGGCGGTGGGACATTGTCACTTTATTGAGAAACATCTCAAATATAAAAGAGCTCGCAGGAAGTCCCTTCTTTCCTCCCGTCACGCTGTTACGG
Source organism: Pholis gunnellus (assembly GCF_910591455.1). Taxonomy (NCBI): domain Eukaryota; kingdom Metazoa; phylum Chordata; class Actinopteri; order Perciformes; family Pholidae; genus Pholis; species Pholis gunnellus. The sequence goes on along the minus strand of NC_136541.1, from coordinate 23,065,713 downwards.
AGCTAATGTCAGAAATGTGAGCTTTTATTTGCCTCAGGAAGGTGTCGACATTGGATCTAAATTCATTATTTTGCTGCAACCGGAGCTCTTCAAAAGTCTCCAACTGATGGCATTATGGAAAAGTGTTGCAAGATGATCATTCAAGCAGAAGATTGTTCATGGAAAGCGACATATACAGAATTAAAGTCGATTCAAAATTTGATTAAAGTTTGAACATCATTTACCATAAAAACTGTGGTTTGATGAATGAATTTGATGCAACATCCACTTACTTTTTCCAAAGTTTTCTTTTACATCTCACAGTCTTCCACACCGGACAGTTATGAGGCTGCTTGTGGTAGGTCACATGATGACAACTCAGTAATCTCCATGAAAAATCCGCTGAGGAAGTCTGTGAGATATGGTCAAAAGCTCCGGAAAAAGACAGTCGAGTGATCTTGAATGTATATATATATATATATATATATATATATATGCTGTATATACATATCATTTTTTGTTTTTTTTCTGTCCTCTGTCCTCAGTCTGTTTCCTTTCTTATTTTTAACACGATTACTGGAAAAAAACAACTTCAGCACCTGGAAGATTTCACGTGTTTCCACTGCTCAATTGAATTAATGTATATTTTTATAATAACGGCAGTTGAGGGAAATCAAAACAAAATTAAGAATGTTGCTGCTTCACCACCTAGAAAAGCAATAACAAGCCTACAGGGAAAAGTTTCACTTATGTATTATCAGCACCTTTGTGTTTGTTTTACAAAACATTTAAAGTTCTGTAATTTTTAGACATGAGGGTGAATATAATAAATAGAGAATATATGATAACTATATTTAATACTGTTTAATTCATGGGAGCTGTAGTTTCATTCAAATCTAAGCAACTTGCTGTTTAACTTAAAATCACAAAGGTTTCAACTTGTGTGAACAAGTGCTGCTATTGAACCGATGCTGGTCTAAGGGACGTCAGGACTGCAGCTCTCTGTTTGCTGGATTGTCTGATCTTTCCACATCCCCCTTTTCTTTAATATCCGCAACTTCCAATGAAAAGGCAGTTGCAAAATAACCACTGCCGCTTTGTCGCCATCGGCTGTCCGTCACCTCGCTTGATGTGGCACTGAACTGCTGCCCTGACTGACCTTGTACCCCCCACGTTACATCAGCAGCAAGCGATAAACCCGTCTCACATTCAGGGGCAGTTACACAGGTGCCGGGGAATTGAGCTTGGTCAGCAGGCTGCCTGAATGAGGCATTTCTTGGAAAGGAAAATATGCTGAATTATAATTATTAATTCCACTCTCTATTGTAGTGCTCTCCACCGCACTCTGAACACGAAGGAAAATAAAAGGTTATTACTCATGCAGGCAGAGCGGCGGAGGAGATCCTCTCCATTACAGAAGCCTGCTCTTTACAAAAGTCCCGCATGTTCTACAACTTAACTGTCAGCACTGAGGGGAAATAATAAGAGAACCATTATTCTCAGGCTTCGGTCAAAATGGAGTGGTTGTTCATGAGGTTTACGTTCTTTGTATTCCCATCCGACTCGTCAATCAAACGCTCGTTTTCTGTGATTGCTCTGCATAATTTCAAACATTTAGAGGCCAGCGCTGTAACGGCTCGCTCAGCACAGTGAGGTCAAACTCTGCGGATAATGAGGATATCCAGACGGACGGCTAAAAATCGTTGGCCTTCTGGAATCGCTTGATAGATAAGGAGAGCCAGGATTCTTCTCTGGCTGTATGCTGTTCAAACATTGCTGCCATGTGCTGCACTGGTAATGAAGAGAGCAGCGAGATGGCGTCTGACTGCCCCCACTAATGAATCCTGACACACACACAAAAACACACACACTTCCCAGTGGAGATTTTGCTAATGTTCTATCTATTTTCTCTTCACATTCATTATTGAGTTGGATGGTGAGAGAAACAGAACGAAGGGTGTGTATGCGTGTGTGTGTATATATATATATATATATAATATATATAGATAGAGCAGGGCCTTAGGTAACTGTGGTCCGGCAGTGAATATGCACGGACACAAAACGCTTCTTGTGCATTTTTTACAATATTTTATTTTTACAAAATAGACAAAAAAATGTGGACAAAAACATTTAACGGTCTCGTGCAACTCATCAGCCTTTACGGCTGTGAAGTTCGGGTCCGTTTCATCAGGACTACACCAGATGGCAGAAGCTTAGAGGCCATAGAGGCCGATTGGCCTCGCTGCAGAGTTCCAAAAGTTTAACTAGTTTTTAAAATACTTCAAGAAGTTTGATTTGTTCATCCTAAACTCCACGAGCTAGATGACAGTGAAAAACAACAGATTCTATGAGGAGAGTTAACATAATAGTCAGAATATGTTTGACGAACATATAATTCAAACGTCACCAAATGGGACAAATAATTATCTTGACATAGTAGTTGATTAATTACACACACATTTGGACAGTTTCGGTGTTATATTTTGTGTCATATCCATGCTGTGTTATTGGTAATATTACTGCATTATTGATATTTTTACCTTATTTGTATCTGAGAGAGAACAGATATGTAAACTGCTTTCAATTGCTACCATTCATTAATTCACATACTTAAAGTCAGCTTGGTTTCTGGCAACATGTTGTTGGATATCTGACTGACACAGTACAGTGTGGGTCAATAGTACGAGTCTGCTAGTGGAAGCTCTGAATACAGTACAGATCGTGAGCATGAATGCACTATTTCACTTTATTATTCTCTACTTCTGACTCGCCTGTCAAAACAAACTGTGAAACTTAGACCAGAAAAGAACTAAAATGTCAAACTACACATCTATGTCTCACGCCAAGAAACAGTGCATCCCCATGACGATCAAGACTAACCAAACAAGTGAAAACCCAATCCAGATGTAACGTGTAAAAATAGGACCAGAAGATAGTCTCCACCATGTGAAATAGATCCAAGGATAATGATCCGCTTAAGTCGACCCAAACAGACCAGATCACATCACTGTCTTCCACAAATGTATATATTGTTTAAGGTTAGTGAAAGACTGCAGTTTAGGTTGAATAAGGGTGAAGTCACACGTCTCATCTTGGGCTTCAAGTCACTGTTTTCAGGATCAAACCAAAGACCCCCGTCCCTCAACGAGAGCTGTGAGTCTCTCAACAGAACCAGACATAAGTGGAATCATGCTGTGGCTGCTAGAAGCAGATGTTGTATTGCGGGAGTGGATGTTGTAGGAAAACAAAAAGTTATTTAGTGACTCACCAGAACATTAATTCCCAACATTTCATATTTAGGTTGATAAGAAAACGTAATCTGGGCCGAGTTATGTTCATTCCTTGAAAAACATTTGCTTGTTGCAAATTGGTGGCTTACAAACAGAGTTTCTAGGAGAAAGGATTGACAACACTGCAGCCACAAGGTGCTCCAGCAATCATCAAGAAAGCTGCGAGGCCGCTTGGATCCACAAAGATAAGATGCAAGAACAAAACCCCACCAGGACCCAGTAAGAATGGAAATCATTTGAACCCAGCCAGAACCGGGTCATGGTCTCAGTTATTGTTAACCCAGTGGGATATCTTCACTGGGGCCCATATGAATGAAGTCCACTAGACTGGGTAACTTCCTACACTCGCACTAGCCATGGCAAACTGCACGAACATTATAAATGACTAAATCTCAGAATCTATGAGCAAACGCCTCGGGCGACTCAAACAGCATTCCACATTGGTTATCAAGCCCGCTGATGTTGACTTTTTTTTTTGAGTAATGAGGATTTCCGACAGGCCTGTGATGAAGCACTATCGCACAGCTGCGAGCGTGCCGAGTGAACCGTGGAATATGGTCTCATACCTGTGAGGTATTCTGGGTCGGGGACGGGGTCCGACAGCTCCTCGTGGCACTGGACCTCCGTTGGCACCGATGCCACCGCCATGCCATCTGGGAGCTGCTGCTCGATGCCGCGGGCAAAGTTCTTCTGCCTGGTGTTAAGAGATGGGAGAGAATTTGAGATTAATAAGCAGGGACAAAACAATCTTTTTTGCTCAAAAAATTCTGCTCAAGACAATTTGAAGGCCACCTACTGTACCAGGACTCACATAGTAATCTGTTGTTATGAAAATGTGCAGTGAGAAAGTGTACATCTCAAGCATAAATATGATATGCACATAGAAATATGCAGAAACAATGTCTACATAATGAAACATTTTTTATCATCTGTCAGCCCATTTCATTGAATGTGTATGGCGTTTCTTTAACAGTCTATATTTGGGATCACTAATAGGCAGACCGCGGTCCGGATCCGAACGCCGTTGTATCCAGACCCTGGACCTACAACCGATAGATAATTGAGAATTATTACATTTTGATGGAGCGCTTCATTATAACCGGCGCAGCTTTTCTAGCCTTTTCAGCACTCAATCAGATACAGGAAATACACCGACCAATTACATGTGTTGTAAATCCCATCACGTGATACTACTCAGCCAATCAAATATGTGTATTCTAATAAGCTTCGGGGAGACAGGGCGACAGACCAAGTATTTGGAGAATAATATGTGAGTCAGACAAGTTATTTCACATGATGTTCTCCAAAAAGAGAAAAGTGGTCAGAGACCAGAGCCTTTAACCAAGAATGGACAGACTCTTATAGGTTCAGCAGTTCAACACCAGAATGTCTCATGTGTTCAGTTTAAAAGCAGAATGTCTCATGTGTTCAGCTTAAAAGCAGAATGTCTCATGTGTTCAGCTTAAAACCAGAACGTCTCATGTGTTCAGTTTAAAAGCAGAACGTCTCATGTGTTCAGTTTAAAAGCAGAATGTCTCATGTGTTCAGTTTAAAAGCAGAATGTCTCATGTGTTCAGTTTAAAAGCAGAATGTCTCATGTGTTCAGCTTAAAACCAGAATGTCTCATGTGTTCAGCTTAAAACCAGAATGTCTCATGTGTTCAGTTTAAAAGCAGAATGTCTCATGTGTTCAGTTTAAAAGCAGAATGTCTCATGTGTTCAGTTTAAAAGCAGAATGTCTCATGTGTTCAGCTTAAAAGCAGAATGTCTCATGTGTTCAGCTTAAAAGCAGAATGTCTCATGTGTTCAGCTTAAAAGCAGAATGTCTCATGTGTTCAGTTTAAAACCAGAATGTCTCATGTGTTCAGTTTAAAAGCAGAACGTCTCATGTGTTCAGTTTAAAACCAGAATGTCTCATGTGTTCAGTTTAAAAGCAGAATGTCTCATGTGTTCAGGCGATAATTAAAAGCGTTCATGTAAAGCGCCACTACAAGACAAAGAACACATCTTTTGAGCAAACATACCCACTCACATCTGAAATGAAGTCACAGATAATAAACAATCTGATCCAATATGGCCAATATGATCAGAATCCTAACACATGAATTCACTGTCCAACAGTGATGTTAACAGAGAGAATAGAGCTGAAACAAGTGGTTTAATAACCACAGATAAAGTCCCTGCACACACATTTATCTTATTAGAAGATGAGAAGACTATAATATCATGTTTTTCTTGGTTGACATCACTTCACACCTGAATGAACTGCAGGACCATTCAGTTAAATTAATTTTCCAAAATTAAGTCACATTTTTCAAAAGCTTTCAGTTATGTAATTTAATCTTAAATCCGGCCCTTATTGTAATTGAAATGAAAGAACATTTATTTATTATGAGATTATGTATTATCTATAATTCATCCAGTTTAATTTGAAATCTGAAAAAAAATACTTAAGATATACTTATTAAGATATTATTCAATTGAACTCATTTGATTTGACAGTCAGTTGAAGACTACATATAGATGTTGGCTACTTCAATATACTGTATATGGGACTAGATCATAGAACAAGTTCGACATTATTGTGATGTTCTGGACCTTTGAGGAGGAACTTCCCTCATTTGTATCAAATACTCCTGTTATTGTTGTTTAGCCTCTTTTTGTTGTCACTTTTGTGTGTATCTTTGTAGTCATTACGCATCTCTCTGTGATTTTGAGTCTCTTTGTGGTTCTGTGTTCCTGTTTCTTTGCATCTCTTCATAGACGACGTTTGTGTCGTTGTGTTAAACTATATAGTAAACCCATGACGGTTTACATGTACATGAGACAAATGAACAACTCCATGGATGCTATAAACAGCCACAGTCGTACATAATGATCGTGTGCTCTGGCCTTTTTGGATCACCGCACCCACGTGCATTTAAGTGAACTTTAAGGAAACTTTTGAAATGTCGCAGTAAAAAAAACAACTCGAATTAGGTTTAGACGTTTCCATCGTCTGGTTCGGAGCGAGAAAAGGCTTGATTGTAGTTTGGTCAGAAGTTGGGGCATAGGCTATGTATGGCTGTAATCCGCCAGTAAATGAAGAAGAAGTAGAGGTTGGAAATCGAAAATAAAACAAGTTGCCTCGGCCGTCTGACCATCTTTGAGAAAAGAATAGAGAGAGGTCTTTAGGAACTGGAGAAATTGTACTTGTTCTTTGGCAGCATGTTTACTATTGTCTGGAGACAAAGACGAGCAATAGTAAGTTGGAATATGCCGACAGCAGAGACAGCTGATCAGTCATGTGACTTAGATGTTCACTACATCAGCATCTATTGGACAGAAGAGTTTCTATAACACATTTAGCTTTTCTTTTCTGCAATTGTGGAATGTTTATTGAATTTTGTCCTTTTCATCATCTTTCCTAATGCCATAATTAATTAATAATGAAAATGCACATGCAAATATGGCAATCAGTGAAATGATGCTTCTCTTTTGCCGTGCTTTTCATTGACTGGTCTAAAGACTGGGAGTGGAAATCAGTCACTATTGAGATTCATGAACACAATCAGGCTTTTGCAAAATGTCTTTGTCCAGATCCATATTTTCTTCTTTGTGTGTGCACAGCGATTTAGGCATGAGCCTACAAAGTAGTTAGAAATTTCACAATTTTTAAGACCAATAACTAATTTCTTTGTAAGAACATGTAATATCACCAAATAAACAAACCGACTTCATCCAAGTCTGGATTTCAGCTCTGAAAATCCCATCAATAGTGTTTGCTTCTACTAACAAAAAACAATGCAATTTAAACTTCAAAAAACATTTGTAGATGCTATTGTATATTAAAAGTTCCCTATAACCTTTAGTTGTATGAATATTCTCCAAAGATATGACCTCAGAAAGACAACTTTAATGAAATACTGTGTTGACAGACAAATGGTGAAAGAGGAATGAATGACGGAGGATGAATGCAGGCTGGAAGGACAGAGAATAATCATAGATGGATAAATATGAGCTTCTCATCTGTGTGAAGCGATACCTTCTGGCAGTCATTAAGGGGAAATCAATACATAGTAACAATTATGCAAGACTGCGCGGCATATGGAAGAGACAGAGTCTCATAAAGCATGCCATTTTTCATCATGTTGGTTCTGCTGCAACGTGACTCATCTTCCGTCAGAGAGACGATGTCCTCGTTTGTCTGTTGCTGCGAGTGACTCTTTGTTGAACTCACTCACTTCGTTCCCTCATCACACTTTGTCTCAATGCCAGTTAGGTTCACAACAAGGTTCCACGACGGAATGACTTCAATAAATCAGGTGTCTCAGGACCAAAGCTGATGACAATACATCTTTGTTTGACTCCTGTGAGGATCCGTAGGCCTCTGATTATTTATTTACTCCAGAGTCATCATTTTAATTTCACAAAGCCAGAACTTATTTTTATTAAATACTCTTTTGTTATGGCTACAACATAAAAACAATTGCACACATTTGACATATTACCGTCTTTTAAAGTCGGTAACAAGTTAGCAATGAATTGACTGTCAACAGAGCTAGCAGAAACGGAGCTAGATTAGCATTCTTTTAGCTCTGTTATGTACATAGGCTGTGTGAGGAAAGAAAAACATATTTATATTCTTGTTTTCTACATCTGATCCTATTTATTTTCTTTTTTTATAGCTAGTAAAACATTTTTCTCCACCTGTTTCATATGAAAAAATACAAATAAGGAAGTAAGAAAGACCTTTGTTCACATGTTAGCCGTTGTGCTGATGTTACTGGGCTAGCCGTCGTGCTACCGGGTTAGCAGCGGCTCCCACTCGTTCTTTGGATCTGTGGATGTGTTCCTAATAAACGAGTGAACTTCTGGACTTCAGTGTTGGTCCATTTGTCCGCGTTTTGTCGGTTGTTTACATGGCTAAAGGTTTTTGAGAAGGAGCTGCACTCGGCATTCTAAAAGATTTGAATAATGAAATGTTCATAGTTATAATCCACTGCTCACAAAATCGCTGCATTCCCACATTATCTCTCTTATTGTTATTCATAGGAGACAAAAAGAAGAATATAAATGCAAGACCTAGCTGGTGATAAAGCAGAATCATCCTTAAGCACACCATCGTTCAACTGTAACCCAGAACACTTCAGCTACAACATGGCTGGCCTGTAAGCTTCTGTACCCAAGTCTACCAACGGGACTAGAGAAGTAAAAAAACAACTTTCAGTCTAATCACCTGTGGATGAGCGACTCATTTGCTGCCGTAAATTTGACTCTCAAATTTCTAACGACAACTTCCTGTATGCTGAGAATATGCCCCGCCTTCAACCATATCTGATACGACCTGGAGCATCTCAATAAGCCGAAATGGATGGTTTTCTCAGGTGATGCCCCCTTTTTAGACACACTCCTGTTAAAAATATATGATAAAAACCTTGCCCTGTAATACACACAACAGCTATTAAACAAGTTTAAAAGGGTTAGAAAGGGTTACAAAGTTTTCCCTGTGTAATATACTAGATGATTCCTGCAGTTTGTTCCGGGCCTGAGCTTTGAAAAACATAAAATAAAAAGGATATGCAATTATTTACAAATCAGAAAACTGTTGCTTTTGGGAAAGTCACAGCTTGAGAACAACAGAAGCCACCGGCTGGAGTAGAACCAGCTGACAAATAAAACTGACATGTTATTTGCACGGCCGTGGCGTGGCCGGGGGTGTGCGGGTAATCTGTTGCTGGTGTGGCTGGTATTAAGGAGCGATATTGGGACGAATCTGCATCTTGCTCCAAGTGCTCACAATGCATGAATAGATTAATGACTAAAACTGTGTGAGCGCACAAAGACAGAAATATGCATGCGCACTCTTTTCATCAGATTTATAACGCTGCACATACGCCTGATTCTGTTTTATAAATCCTCACAAGCCTCATTTCAGGTCCCACAGTAAATTGATGCAGAGATGCCCTTAAACGTCGGTTTGCATAACTATATTTATCTATACTTATTGGATCCTTCGATGACGGCAATTTCACCCACTGTGTCTCATGTGCAAGGTTCTCCGACAGCACCAGAGCAGCTGAGGGGTAATCATAGCAGCCGCAGATTCATAAATACACACGCTGGTCTCTACCAGCATTTGATGTTACGAAAAATAAATCGGCCTAATTTGAAGATACACCACAAAATAATTTCATATGTTATTCCATGTAGTCATGAACGAGGAAGTATAAAGACCATGAAAGCCCACACAGGGCTGGAGGAGAGGTGGATGAGGCCGCTGTTCGTTCCTCGTGTCAAACAGGAAGTCAGTGTTGATTTATTTCTCATGTCACTTGAGTAATCTTGAGCTACTTCCGTAGTTATTTTAACCCAAACGACGACCTTTTTACAAACCTAACGGAGTAGTTTCTGGAGAAGATGGAAGTTTATTTTGAAAAGACCGAATGTGTGTAAGGAGAGGAAAAGTAACTTTTCATAAGATATCATACGAACTGATGTATGAGGATATGTTGCAGTAATTCATCCCATACGTGTGTGTGTGTGTGTGTGTGTGGGTATTAGGGGTGTGAGATATAACTCCACAATCTGCCTTGACATAAAGTGCTACAGGTCACATCCTAACAGCGTCTCCCCGCATAGAGCGGTGCAGAGCTGCTGCTAAACAGTTAGCGCCGCTGCTCTATCAAAATATCCCCAAACTATCTCTACTTTCAAAGAGTCGGGGACGAGCGAGGATTCCAGATTGAACACACACCACTACGTTGCCACCATTTAGCAGCTCTTTATTGAAAGCTCATGTTTCACAAAGTGCGGGGCTCCACATGGAGCGGAGGAGAGATGGGTGAAGTGCAGCTAACGTTGTTGGTACCGTTAACGTGGATTCTGTGTTTTCAGCTGAGCTCGACTAGATTATTATATTAGGAAATAGATCAGTGTTGCTGTTTACTGGGAGTGATGTGATGTAGCCCTTGTGCATTTTATTTTTAATTTGGCCTGGGTGTGGTCTGATTAATTTGGCCTGTGGTCATAACACACCAGTCATAATTTAGTTTGAATGAAAACTCAACTTCTGGAATTGTCTCCTGGTGCTTTTTAACCACCGTTTTGGAAGAAGGAAATAATTGGAGTAAAATACCAAACCAGCTATACAAATAACACACTTTCTGTTTGTGCTGTGCAGTGGATCTAATGCCAATGTGAAGAGTGGATTTCCAAAAGTAACTAATAACTATTTTAAGAAACTTGTGTTAAATTTGAGAACAACATGTGGTGTGGTGTTTTGATACCATGTAGGGAAACAGGTTTAGTTGTACTGTTCAGTAACTTAACAGTAAGACATAATTCATAATCGTAATTAGATAGTGATCATGCCTGAAAAAAAAGACATCTTTGTCATATGGCCATGGGCACACACACACACACACACACACACACACACACACACACACACAATTTAGTTCTGTATAACTGGTCTTTCTGATCTTTGTGGTTGGAATATTTTAGTTAAAGAAAGTTAAACAAAAAGAAGTAATATTTTACAGAACGCCAAACAGGCTGTCAAATAATAACACAATCAGTGACATTGTTGGTTTTGGCTGTTTGCCAGTGTTTTACCATATATATATATATATATATCACATCTATCTTATCATATCACACACCGCTATCTCTAGAATAAAAGTGTGTACACCCGGTCTGGTGTGTACATTCTATTTAGTTTAGTTGGGGGAAAAGGCGTACGGAGGTTTTTTGTGCTACACGTCGTTTATGCATCTGGCCTCTGGAGTCAAACTATGTGGAATACATCACAGTAATATACAGCGTCACTGCTCTGTTTGACATATTTCTATCTAGAGAGCAATTCTGTCTGTTTTCAGCTTTCGGTTTAGAAAAGCACACATTCAGAACGTGACGAGTGAATCTCTGCTGCTTTTCTGACGATTTGTCATCGCTCACTATCCGTCGGATTACGCGCTACATGGAATACAGTTTTCATGGTTAATTTTGTCGGATGACAACATGTAACATTTAACAGCCATCTGGCGCCGCGAGGACGTAATAATTCATTTTCCTAGAGTGAAATCTCGCTCAAAGTTCAAGGAACTTTTGTTGAACTGCCAGAACTTCTAGTGAGAGCTGAAGTGAAGCCGCCACCTGTTTCGTTGGAACGAGACAAAACACAAGGACGCTTTTGATTAACAACCCCGATCACTTGTTTCTGTTCTCCACATGGTGATCCCCCTGATTCTGCAACCGGTAACAATCAACGACCCCTTCACACCCCTCCCCTCCCCGACACATTTCATATTTTAATTAACTGAGTCAATGATGGTATTCCTCCTGAGGGGGTGCTACATTAAGCTGAGGTGAGCCAAAAAAAGGAAGAGGGAAAAAAACTAATGCCCGCACAAAGTAGTTTGGGTGGAGGGGTTGTCAGGTGGTCTTATTCATTGATCCAGAAGAGAACAAAGGGCACTAAAATATTCATTAAAAGCTGCTCTGAGCTTGTCGTGTGAGAGAGGAATAGAAAGGAGGAGAGGAGAGGACGGTGTAAGGAGTAATGAGGAGGTTAGCTTTTAACATCTCATTATTGGAGTCCTCTGGCTCCCACCGAGACAGGAAGACAGAGACCCTGTAACCGAGCTGGGTGAATCCAGATCAGTGCTCCTGAGATGTGACAGCGATAGGACCTCCTTCCCGGGCCACCGCTGCTCATATCTCGTGTTGCTTTGTAATCAAAAACCCCTCATGCCCCCCAGGCAGTTTGCTGCCACTGACGATGACACAGCTGGATTTTGACTTGGTAGGAAATCAAATGAATAAGCCGTGCCATGAAAAAAACTAATGGCCAAAAAACGAGAGGCATCCAGGGCTGCTGAGCTTGAATGATGAACCATGAGGAAGACGTGCCGGGTGGAGAGATTGAAACCTCCTCTGAGTTTGTGACACAGGTCTCATGAGCTGTGAGGGTTTGGCTGTGTTTGTGATGTGTGATGTCGCCATCTTGTTTTTTTGCAACTAAAAGTGAGTGGGTGGAGCTAAGCAGTCAACCGGACGCTGACAAGGACATGTTTTGGTGACCAAAACGTTACAATTAACATTCATGATCTGAAAACACACTGAAAGGTTGAAGTTGGAAGGCTAACACACGGACAACTCCCAGACCAGACAACGCCATGGTAACAACCTGTCAATCACATTAAGCCCCGCCCTAAAGCATACTCTATTTAATGGTATTTGACTCTAAATGGACCATCGTTTACTAAATGAACATCATGCTGTATTGAAGAAGACTTGAAACTAGAGATTGAGACCATAAACTCATGTTTACAATGTTTACTGAGGTAATAAATCAAGAGAGAAGTAGAGTCATTTTCTCATAGACTTCTATACAACCAGAGGAGTCGCCCCCTGATGGACATTAGAGAGAATGCAGCTTTAACACATTGGCTTCACTTTTCATTTTCTCATAGACTTCTATACAACCGGACTTCTTTTTGGAACCAGGATGTCCCAGCCTGGTGGCCAGTAGAAAGAATGCAAGTTTAAGGCACTTTGGCATTGGCTTCATGTTTCAGAGCCAGAGGCTGTGGCTTGGTTTGTATGCATTCGTGTGCATACCTGAGCGCTATTTCGTCCATCTGTGTGTATGTGTGTTTTGCCACTGGGCACCTGCTCACACCGCATGCTGCTTCCCTTTTATTCTCTCTCTTTCTGTTGTTGTTGTTCCAGACAGAACACATACCAAAACCTAGCAGGGGCCACGGAGAAGATCCATTTAGTTTCCCCCCATGCAGGTATTTTCCCTCCCACAAATAAATACAACATTAGTAGTCAAATCTTTCACCTGGAGGGATTGTTTTTAGTTATCTGTGCAGGAGGAGGAGGTTTTGAGTGAGGAAGAAAATAAAAAGAAGTAAAAGTAAAGTATGTTTTAGTAAAGATGATGGTAGGAGTATGGAGGAAGAGGAAAACAACAAACCTCCACTGGTGGTTACACAATATTCAAATGTGACTTTTCATCATCACTGAATGACGGAGACAGATGCTTTGCGCCGCTCCAGAGCAGCGGGGTAGGGGCTTTTGTAGAAGTGCCAGTGAACATCACATGAAGGTTTCCTTACTGTCCCTCCCTCCCGCCCTCTCGCTTGCTTTCACTCAAGGGCAAACAGTACATCTAAAGAGGATATGGGAGGACACAGGCCCCAGTGCTGTCTCGCTTGCATAATAGTTAGTGACTAAGTCAATGCCTGTTGAAGGCTGCGCATAGCAACTTTGCACTTTTGCCTCCAGTGGTTGTGAGATAAAACTGAATTTCCTAAAGTTTTCTAAAGCTTGTTTTTCTATCGAGAGGTCATTTGGCAGCTGCAGTGTCAGTTTAACTGCACACCCCTTTGGTCCTCAGCGTTACCGTGTCAAGGGAGTAAAGGGAGTGGGAGTGATCCAGAGATCCAGCCACTGAGTCCAGTGTTTAGGACAGCCTATTCAAAGCCTCAGAGATTTGTCAAAGAAGAATTACATCTGAGCCAATAAATCTACTGTGCAGCATTTAAAAACTCTTCCCTCCTTATATTTAAAGAGTGCTTTAGCAATTTATTCGATGGCTCTTGCAAGAGACCGATTTTTTATTTTCAGAAAGGTCAGAGCGGATGTAGCAGAAGCCCTGACTTTTAGTCCCAAGTATGGGTGAAGCTACAATAAGGCTGGATCCTACATGTCCCATAATTAGCTGGATCCATTTTGGACCCAATTGCAATTTTGCTAAAATATTCTCATATCTACTGGGAGTAACACATCTCTATTTGTTAGGAAAGAACAATTCCAAAAATCCTTAGTATTATGAATGAATTGCAAATATCAAAAATGAAACTTTGAATTTGCAACAAATAAGTTGATTTAGTAAAAATGCAGTCATAGCTTAACCCTACCCATAATGCAACCCAATCGTGTCTTTTGTAGGACCCTCCCTGCCTGGTAAATGCCCAAATATGTCAAACTTGTAATGCAGGCTTTCGGTTTAAAATTTGATTTGATATATCTTGATAAACTTTTCTGCAACTTGACATAAACTCATGCACAGAATGATTTGACTGTTTTCTCAGATTGTACCTGTCAATTTTCTGGTCAGATGGAATACTGCTCAATTGGTGGTGTGCCCTTTTAACCTTTGACATACAGCACGCATCCATTCGATACAGGTCCTCGGGTACAGATTCACCACCACCTACAAGCAAAGTACTGCCAGAAGCTGCCTTCCACTGTTTCCATGGTTTCATTTGTGTTTTTAGTTGTGAAATCAATCCTAGACTGAGTGCTTCACGGACTTTGAACCCCTGACGGATCTTCGGTGTTCATTTGCGATGCTCTCTTCCTTCCACATCCTGCCGTTCATCTGGTCTAATGTGATTCAATTTGAGCACACTGGCTCCTGGTCAGTTTTAATTCATTTGCTGCCGTCTCGTATAATTAGGCCTTGCATTAACCATGCCTCCCAAAAGAGTAGCCCTTCCTCTTCCACCACCTTATCTGCACAGGAAGCATTTGGTGCTCTTGAAAGTGCCTCAGACCCCGCTTTTCATTCACAAGCACTTCCAAATGAGATCAGAGCTTTTGAGATTGAGATTCTTGATGATATTAACTTTCCTGCCTCACCCGTCCCTCCCTCTCTTTCTACGACTCCGGTGGTCGATCCCTACAGTAAGTGGGGAAGTTGCCTGCGGTCGGCGGAATCCATGCTCGGCCAAAATTAAATTCCTGGACTGCAGATGACTTTGCTGACCTTCTGGCTTCCTGAGTTCAGTGGAAATGATTGCAGCATGCAGACAGCAATAATTAACCACCTTCAAAGTACTCTAGCATCCACATCGAACCACGTGCAAATCATGAAAGGAATACGACATACATTTGGACCCATGCGGTCGCTTATTCCATAAGCCTTTCCAAAGAGGTCAGCTTCTAGTTTCTTTCGTGTCTGTCCTCAGAGTGTTTGCCTGAGATGAGGTGAAATGTCTCATGTTTTATGAAGGCTGTTCTATCACTCTTCTTTTTTCATTAGAAAGAAATTGACATGAAATCAAACTGAAAGTCCTTTCCGCATAATGAAATAACCTTTAATTATACTGATTCAATCCATATGCTACTACCTCCTGATTGCACTACAACTCTTTCCCTTTTACCATGGTAAATAACCTGCTTTTATGCTCATTTATACATCCGGAATGTCTTTGTATCCGTTGGTGACCGGTGCTCCTTTAACTTGTGAGGCCTCAGGGTTCAATTCTCTGACCCATTTTATTTTCTATATTCATGCTTATATTAGGACACTTGATCCGTCAACGTTTCATCATTGCTACGCGGATGATACACAACTCTACTTATCTCAAATTGTATTTCATTTTAAATTTAATTTTGTCTGGCTGAGATTAGTAATTGAATGTCTCAAAATGCTGTAAAAGTCTGACTTTTGCCCCTCTGTTTATTGGTCATTGACAAACAATAGTTTGCCAAAAACGTAAGTGTCAGCGGAAATTTGCTGAACATGTCAAGACAGTTATTCAGCCCGGCTACTTTCACCAGACCCTCCTCCTCATCCTGAGGCGGTGAATAGTATATATTAGTGAACTGCTCTGAACAACGATAGTTTCACCTCGTTCAAGTCTCCCCCGTGGAGTCATGTCAGCAGACTCTTGGGTGTTTTAAGTCACAGCTCAAGGCCTTTTCTTTTCTCTGAGGGCTTTTGTGCATCAGTCATGTACTCTATTTTGAGCTATGATGCTTGTATTGTTTTGTCATAATTGTACTATTTTCTCCTGTGCTGAAGTTCGTAAATAATGTTTTACTTACTTGACTTGTGTAATTTAAACATATGAACCTGAGAGAGTCTGAAAGGTTGGAATGCATAGCGCTTAGAAAACCAATATCACTGCCAACAATAACAGTAGTGTTGCATCAGGGGTTCTGGTACGATTCAATGCACCGTAGCTGTCTGAATAGGAGTGAAATTAAATATGAGACAGCATGCGTCCCTGTGGAAGACAGTTGACTGAATACCCTTTGCTTGGGTGCTAGCGGTTCCCCTGCTGGGATACAAAAGGCTGAACAATGTCTCTCATGCTCCACTTAACAAACAGCCTTTGTGTTTACCTGAATGTGGCCTTGAGGATCTGTCCGGAGGTGCTCTCTTTAGTGTGGTTGTTGTATCCGTAGAAAAGGTCTCCGAACACGGTCTGGTTGGCGGGGATGTCCGCCGCCTCGGCGCAGTCTATCCCCTCAGTGCAGGCCTCAGACAGCGGCAGGCACGACCTCCCATCTGGACCACGCTTGTAGTCCTCGATGCACCTTAAGGGACATGGGTTCAAGTCATTTATTTGGTTCTCCTCTGCTCTTGCATTTCTTAAATTCCTTATATTATAGTTCTTTGAGGTGAAATAATACCGATAGTTGTCTGAATCTCAAACTTTGAAGCACATTTTATGATGTCAACTTAAAAGTTCTGAATCTAAACCTGTGGAATGCAGGAGTGTGAGACAGTATGTACAGTCAGTATGTGACACTAACGGCGCGTCAACACAGGAGACCTTTTGAAGCGGTCGTCCATCTGGAATGTGTGCGACAGAACACAAACTCATACTACTAGTTTACTATCGGCCACGTTACGACAGGCATTACAATCAAAACATCGTCGACCTTGATTTAGCAGCAGTTTGGGATTATTATCACAAGGACAATCATGCAGCTGTTAACATATTTGAAAAGCCGTTGTAACAGTTGAATATCATGCCACTAATGTATCCGAGGAAAGTTGGGTCAACGTGAAAATGAATATAGAAAACTCTGCAAGTTTAAGTAGAAGTCAAATGTAAATGAATAAAAGACATTAACAACAAGCAGCTGCACTGTTAAAAAGGTTCAAATGTATCTTCTTTAACTGCTCTCTTGTAATAGAGAAAATAATCAATTTAGATTACAGCTGAAGCCTGAGAGTAAGAACAACATTCTGGTGATCCACCTCACAGTCTGATCTAAAGTGTTACTCTCCTGTGTTTATGACTTAAAGGTGTTGCCAGAATAATCTTTCTAAATTCTTTTTTTCCCACATGTGAAATTGGTAAATAACTAAAAAGTTCTGTCAGAATCATTAATTCTCTGTTACTTTTTTTCCTTCTGTGAAATAGGCTGAAGAGTACCACTGCCCCATATTCTAACGAAAATAAATAAAGCATTCACATTTTCTATTCCAGCAGCTAAGCGCCAATTATAAAAATAATAATATATATTATATATATATATATACACACACATATATATATATATATATATATATATATATATATATATATATATATATATACACATATACATATATATAGCCAAAATGTATTTAGCATGCATGGACAAAACTAAAACTTTAGTCCTATTTAGAACATGACGTTGAGCACATAAGCCTCTTGTGGCTGAAATGAGTATTACAACACACAACAAAACCTGATCCTGTCATAAAAAATAAAAATAAGAAATACTTCCATACTTTGTCAATATTGATGAGAAACCTGTTTTTCCATAACATTTAGCATTAATTACCAACCCATGAGATGAATATGGATGACATACTGTAACACATGCATTCCGGCTGCAACCGCTGCCGTATGATGGGACACTTTCAAATGCTAAAGTAATTTACTAGCAGACTGCCAGCACTCAGAAATATTGATTTCAACCTTGTGGTTACTCTGAGGTATCGTCTACTGCATTTTCACAGAGTTCAAAATATGCACAACTTAGACCTCACAACTCAACGGTGGAGAACCAGCTAAATCAATTCTCAACTGGCACAAAATCCTCCATCTAAAAAAAAAGAAGAGAAACACCGAGAGTCGTCTCAAGGCTCTTTCATATTGATGATGTTTTGACATCTCGGTGTATAATGTACTCTGTGAAATGAGTCAAAGGCAGATGAAGGAGCGGGAGAAAAATGGGGATTGGGTGTTAAAGAGAGAAAGATCTGTCAGGGATTTAGCCTCCCTCCCTCCCTCCCTCCCTCCCTCCCTCCCTCCCTCCCTCCTGGATGCCAAATGTCTCAAAGCGTATGCCAGTCTCCAGTGGGAGCGAGAGGATTTAGCCACATCTGCACAGTGGAGAGTGACAACAACAAAAGGCTGTTGTTGAGAATGAACTGAAACAGCGTGCCTGCATACATGCTGGTTAATGTAAAGATGAAAGCAGCAAACAGCAGCTTGTTGTGTTCGATAAGAAACGGCTGCTTCCAGGATCTCCTGTAGGACTTTAAAGAAACTCAGACAACAACTCTTGCCTTTTCATCCACCTTCAGATTAACTTTGTTGCAGTGCGTTGGTATTTTCAGTTGTGCTGTCTAATCAGAACCTCTGCTTGGATTGAAGTTAGGCGGAAGGAATTTATGCGAGACCACCACAACACTGAGGAAAACAGGTGCAGCATAATAAACGGTGAGGAAGATGTTACTCAGTCCGTACATGTCCACACAGTGCAGGAGAAGAAGTCTAATCAGTGTAATATATGAGAACACCAGCGGGGCTGGCTTTAGATTATATGAAGCAGGTCTCCACACATATCCAATCCAACCATGATCTAATGGAAGCTGTTCACTGTAATAACGGGCCTTTTCTTTACTGAAGGCAGTTTGAGAGGAAAAGCACAGGTGTAAAAGATTATAGTTCTCCAGAAAATGCTCCGTATGAAACCACTCAGTAAAGAACTGACTTGTCTCTGAGCACAGTCCCCTGCTCAGGTTATTTCTGTAAGTGAAATATAATGTCTGCCCTTTGATTTGGATCCCCTCCAAAATAAAATGCCTTCTTCCTTGGCCCATGCCACACCCTTCCACCAAGTTTCCCTTAACATCTGCCCAGTAGTTTTTTCGGTAATACTGCTGACAAACGGACAACAAACCCAACCAAAAAACTCACATGAACTTTAATTCAAGTTTTACCGATTTTTCAGCCCGACTATAAAGAAATGCAGCTAACAGCGTTAACAAAGGCTCCTGTCTGCAGTCTAGTTCATACACTTCACCTGACAATCGTACAACGTTAACTTCATGATCAAAGACACATTTCGTTACTGGATCGGTTTTATAATCAAGAGTTATAATCTTAATCAAATATCAAAGATGCTGCTCACAGCTATCTTCAATCCTACCAGCCTGTAATCCACCTAGTATCATCTCCTCAAGCAGCTACGGAGAGCATGTTGGATCTTAAAATAGTAATAGTATACATAAATAGAGTAAATGGACTTTATAGTTATTGGGCTTGTCTCTAAAGAGGGAACCCTTCGATGGTGCAATGGTTCCACCCAGAACCTTCTCTTCAGGTGACGTACAGAACCTTTCCCCCATCTTGTTCTCTGTAGAACCCACCCAGGGCGTTCTGCGGAGGAACCCTTTAAGAATTCCAAGGGTTTCATCTAGAACCCATCCAGCGTACTGCTGCAAGTCGCATCACTTTGTAGGATGTATTCTAAAAATACAAATTCATAAGTAAAACCTATTAACGGATCACTGTGCCTGATGTTAGGGGTGCTGCAGGCCCCTCATCACCCCTACTTCCTGCTCCCATGCCTCTCAGCTGTAACCAAGAAAACCAGCCAACCTAAGATTCCTCCCTGTACCAACTCTACCAAAGGATGCTCTCTAACTAAAGCTCCGTTTGCTTTGTCCCAACCAGTGTGACACTGATGCATTTTTTGATTTGGTCTGAACGGCTAAGTTTCAGCTTTGCTCTGCCCTAATCAAGCACATACATTCCATTTATCCCTAATAGACCCTCTACTTCCACAGTATATATATATGGATCTCTGCATTGAATCCCACTGGCGGACGTGAGCAGGGAGTGAATAGAGCACACACCCAGCACCAGATGCTGGTCTTTAATGGATGATTCTACAGGGTCACTCGCCTTTGAAAAGCCTTAGTTATATGCTGCTGTGCGAAGACTCATGAGGATGTCAAGCATTCATGTTGAGCTATACATCAAATAGTATCTATATATGAAATGTCACTGAAGATGGCGAGAGAAAAGAAGTGAACTCAAAAGAGGGTTTAAAGGGCACCAGGGCTCACTGAATGGTTTGATGAGGAAGAGGAAGATGTGAATCACGAGCAATGGCCTTCACAGCCTCCGGACCTCATAGAGCAATGATGCTGTTCACATGATGTTGCTTTTGTAAGGACTACAATTCTTATGTTCTTTGCAATTTATTATTTTAACTTTGTTGATAAAAGATTTGTTTCTGTATTCATTCTTTCAAATTGCGTTGGTGGAGGACAGTGACACAAAAAGCTAGTCAGCCTTAAGGTTTGCCATCATTCCCGCACTAAGAGGCAATAGCCCTGAACAAAAGGAGAGTTAGTGTTCTGACTGCGGTTGGAAAGAAGCTGTTTTTGAACAGAGAGGCGTTCAGGAGGAAAGAAGCAGGACAGGGTGGTGGGCTGGGTGGGAGGGGCCGCTGGCTAGTCTAGCTGCCTGGTTGACGTGCTCTTCATTGAAGGCGTTGAAGGCACGGTTACATTTTCTCAGTGTTGATTTTAGAGTGATGGGCATGCCAGTGCTCTCATCATCATACAAGATGAAGAGAAAGCAGTCCACCCCGCCAGGAGCCGTTCTAGAGGATCATGGTGGCCCAACTCACACAGGCAGACCAACCAACTCCCAGGAGCCTAAGGAAACAGAGCAGTCTGTCTGGTAAGTTGCTGTATTTTCTATAAGATATTTTATTGAGTTTCCTTTAAGCAAAATACTTGAAGATATGTATTTATCTTTAATAAATAAGAAAGGAGTGAATCTGGTCTGTGCTGAGAAAAAGTGTGCCGTCTTGGTTCAAACTACAGAGCTTGCGTGTTGTTGTACACTGGGGGATACATTTTGAATAGATATATAGTGTTTATTATATTAGTTGCTTGATGCCTTTATTTTCAATGTGAAAGCTCCGAAAATGTACAAAAAATAAATCACAAGAACAGACCTGAGGGCCTGAAGTCTGTGTGTGCTTCTCTGCTGATAGTCCTGGACATTATTATTATGATTATTGTTATTTAGTCTTTTACATTAAGTTTTGAGAACTGTGGACAGTTATGTTGTGAGTTAAAGCACATAATATATCAAAAGTCATGTAGTCAAGATAGTTCATTTGCATAGTTTCCAGTAGTTAATCCAGAAGTATTGATACAATGATATGAGTGATGATAGCGGTTTGTGCTAAACTGTGGCTGGTTTGGTTCTGAAATAAAAGGATAGTAATTGAAAATATAAAGCGGTAAATATGTTCTTTCTTACCCACAGAACATCTGGATGTTGTAGAGTGTCGGGTCATCCTCTAGAGGAGCCAGCTGCTGGAGACACAGCTGCTCACATCCTCCGTTGAAACCGTCGGAGCAGTCGATGCCGATGTGGTGGTCGTAGCACCCAGTCCCATCCTTCATAGGGCTCAACCCTGGGGGGCACTGTGGGGGGGGCAAGTGTTTTTAAATGACTAATGTTAGCAATTACAGATTGTTACTACACCCTTAGAGCTGCTTAGGGTGCGACTAGCTGCCACATTAACACTAATCCCAGATGGGGCAGGTAAACAGACCCGATAACATCTGTGCCACAGAATGCAAACAGTCAGATTCCTGTTCCCATTAGTGCAGTCTGTGTGAGCACTGAGCTTAGTCTGTAGAGCTGCACACGCCAAGATGTTTCATGTAAAACTCATATTATCAGCCTAAGTAACAGCAGGAGGCTGCAACAGACGGAGGACTAGAAAACACAAAAGAAAAGTTGCTTATGAGTACAGAAATATTTCTCAATTCATCAAACAGAATATTCCTAAACTATGAATATGATAATGCTTCGACTATTTAAGTCATTTATCAAGTAAGCGAGGCTGATTTCAGCTTCCCATAATGTGAGGACTTGCTGCTTCTCTCATTTTATTGAACCTTTTTTTGAGCCAAGATAATTCCTTTGGGATTTCAAATCTCATTTCCAAGGAGGTCCCGGCCAAGATGGCATCGTAAAAGTTTCACACAGCGCCGCATGAAAACACAGATTTAAAAATCAAATACAGCAAAAAGTTAAAAACAACATAAAAACATTCAAATAAATTCACATAAAAGAGATGACAGTGAATTGCATCAACCAAAGAGTTGTAAAAAAAAAAAAGCTATGTAAGCTAGGCAAACAAAGTACAGCTGAGCCTGATGGGAAATACATTGACTTGGCAGCCATTGGTCATAAAAAAACAAATGAAATATTTGACTTGATAGATTAAAAAGGTTCCAACCAAAGTTAGTATAATTTGTGCTGTTGGGAATGTGAATATCTGTACAAAGTCTCATGGCAGTCCACAGATTTGTCACGATATTTCACAAAAGAAATTAAAACATCGATGGTGTTCGCTGAAGAAAAGTCAGGACATCACCCAGATTCATGAGCTGGGACCATAAATGTCGGTACAAAATCCCATGGCAACCCATCCCATGGTTGTTGAGGTCAATCAGTATAGAACATGTTGGGACGCCGTCCCTACAGCCATCAAACAAACTCATTTTGCAGCAACACAGTTGCAGATATCCATGAGAAAACTCCATTACTGCTTTTCCATGTGTTATATTGTTGTGTCTTAATGCAACAATAGCGCTCTGCTACAGCCCCAGCTCAACTCATTAAACATTCAGCCACGGTTAGTAAATTCTTGACTGCATCATCAATACTCAGTTCCCACAAAGGGAGTTTTTAACGTTTTATCTTGTATATGTTGGAAAAGAAAATAGCCTTTGCTGAGCACTTGACTGTTTACTGCGGCGCAGGGAATGAAAAGAACCGTGATGAAATGGCAGACAATCTGGTGTCATCTATAATGAAACCCTTTTTAAAAAAAGGGTCCTTGTTCTGGAGAGGGAGACGAGGCAACAATGCGGGTTTAAATTTCAACTTCCACACAATCCAGAGAGGATTGTCTTCTGGTTTGATGGGTGAAATGACATTCTTTAGTTTGGAAATGTGTGAAACAGCAAAGTGTTGTAGACTAACTTCAAGAAATTATTTTTTGTTTTTAAAAAGACGACATTCTGACGTTTCTAGGGAGCCATGGACGACTTCTCATTTGAAATGCACTTGGTGCTGGGCTGACTCTAGAAGAGCTGTGAGACCTGACTTCACCCCGTCTCTCCTTCCAGTCTCTTTATTTCTTTTCTCTTTTTCTCACAGACCTGTCAGGTCAAATTCACATTATGTTCTCTGTCAGCTATTACTTCAAAGGAAACTTTGATGGAGTGCATTTTAACAAGGCGCTGCACCCTCATAGCAGTGACTCTGCAGCTGGTTTCCGAGAAGCTCTGAGGGACCAGCGACTGCTTATTCCATTATTCAGCCCCACTGTGGTCTTCACAGGGCCAAGGTGGCTCATTTGGTGGATAAAGCCGACATGCTTGTTGTCAATTGCAGTTTCATTTTGCGGAGGTATATTTAGTCTCGTGACTGCTTTTCAGAAAACATTTTTTTAAGTTTTCAGTGACTTTGCATCACTGCATTTCAGAATTTAACTTCTTGGGATCTCAACAGGAACCTGTATAAAATACGTATACCTGAACGTTTGAGCTTATTGAAGCCCAGTATTTTTCCTGGATTGTTTCTACATATGATGTGCTTCGCATTAGTTCAGGCACAGCACGGAAGTAGCACTTGCTTTACTCGATTTGTATCAGCGTCTTCATTCATGCTTTAAAATCACTGGTTTATTAATCAGCTGTTTGGCCGACACATCGTCAATCCCAACTGGCCAATTATTGTCGCTCGATCAGTGGCCCTACATTTTAAACTATATGACGCTCTAGGTAGGCCCCTAGCGTCAGTGGTGGTCGTTTCAGGGGTCTTTTCAAAATAAACTTCCAATGTAGGTTTACTTAGTTTTTAGGTTTACTTATGCATCAAACTACTTGGTTAGGTTGTCTTCCATAAAAGTTAAGTGAGTGGGTGTGGCGATCAGGTGACTGGGGAGGGAAACACAGCGAGGGCATCTGGTGGACAGATGGGGAATGACGGGGTCAAGGAGAGTTCAGAGCAAGTGCAGGGCCAAAGGGAAAACAAGAGGTTGCAAAGCTGAAACGGAACAAAAGGGAGGCAGGGCCATGGGTCCCCTTGACGTTGCTAGATGTTACTACAATACATTCACATCTGCTCAGGGGGTTGTGAATTCTCATTCTGTAAACGTTTGTAGAACTAATACACTGCATAACAAGTAACGCAAGTATTTCTGTATCACAAGGGAAATGCATGACTGCAACTCACTAAGAACCTTCTCAGCCAAGAACCTAAAGGCCTCAATGAGGAGTTTCATGTATCTTGTAACAATACAGCTTTTTATCTTGCTATGATTTCCTTTTTTTGGTAATATTTTTCCCTGTAACAGCGTATAATGACAAAAAGACAGAGGCACTTCTACTAAGTCACATTCTCACCCGCAACTCGTCAAATACTGAAGCTTGGTCAGTGCTCCTAAGCTTCAAACGATGACGCCTTATGTACCAATCTAGCGTCAGTCCTGGACGTGTCAGGGACGTCGTGTCCACTGGTTTCTACACACAGTGTCTTTTCAAATTAAAAATCCAATTTAGTATGGAAACGAAACCACTTGGTGGGTTGGGTTTTGGTAGAAGAGTGTGGTTGATGTTAACTTTGCTGAGTAACTACTTATGCGACGACTTGTGACAACATTTGAATAACTCTATTTTTATTTTTTACGAACAGCAGTCTCCTGGATGAAAGTCCTGCGTTTGTTTGACTCATCCACCTCTGCATTTGTGTTTGGTATATCACCTGTTTATACATTTAGTATGACGGCTTGTCCGTCCTGATAGAGAGATTCCTCCTCTGCTCCGCTCTCCCTGAGGTTTCATCCTTTTTTGTCTCCCCGTTAAAGAGTTCTTCCTGTTCCGATGCGAGGGTCCGAGGATGTCACATGTGTACAGATTGTAAAGCCCTCTGAGGCAAATTCGTGATTTTGGGCTTTACAAAATAAATTGAATTGAATTGTCAGCCAGAGGCCTTCGTTGAGTAGTTATTTATGTGGAGTAAATTGTTCTACTGGTATAATCCTTTATCATCATCTTCATGTACCTTTCTGTACTTGAAGTCTGAGGAAGAGCCTGGTGCTCGAAACGTTACGCAGCAATGAAAGTCCTTCTAACGGGAGCTGTGCGGATCGATACATTTTAACGATGTCACATATTTCTTTGATATAGCACCCATCCTATTGAAAACTGGACAGTGTGTGTCTTATCATTTCTTGTCAGCCAAGAACCCAAATCATTTTGAAATGTTTTTTTATTTCATCATGTTCATGTTTTTAGACAGTATACCGTTTGTTCAAGTATTGCATTGATGTCCCACTCGTAACTTTTGTTTTAAAGCGCTTGGAGATGATTGATCTAATGCGTAACTGCTTTGACGTATCTCCCTTAGAAAGTACAGACCTCTGGACCAGTTATATATTTGTGGCTGCACCAATACAGAACGGGGACACATGTTGAATGAGCAGTCCCTGGTCTTGCTCCCCCGATAAACTGATATTGATTTTCAACACTCTGTCAGGGGGCAATGGGACAGATGATGCATCACCTGTAATGCATAGAGCACACGAGACATTGAATCTCTTAACACATCTGTGGCGCGTCTTCAAATCACTGCAACTCGGTGCAATCGATGTATGTGTGGATATGTGGTGCAGGCTGAGAGGAATTTGTATTGACGGCAGTAAAGCTTGCCAACAACAGATAGCTCTAGATATTGACTGCCATAATAGGCTTCCGGCATGCTGGAACAGTGATAACTCTGGGCCATTTTCCAGCTGTCCGTAGGACGATAATCATTAAGAATATGTGCCTGCCAGAGTCTTTTGTCTGTGGATTGTTATCACTCCAGAACACCACAAATCTGGTCTGTAATCCTGAGTAAATCATTGATAATCCTCTGTATAAAACCACTCACCGAGCAAACAGTCCCCAAACCCTTCAAACCGTTATCTGATGAACTAACTTCTCCCGGCTGTTTTATTTGGAATGAGTCCGTAGCCATGAATGGTGCAATACTTTTAATGACATAACGTGGCTGACATGTGGAGGAAATCATTTAAATGAACAGAAAGGTCTTGAAAAGGCATTGGTTGCAGGTAGTGAGCGCTGGGCTCTGGGCTCTGAAATGTGGGCGAGTTATCCACATAAAATAATGGGATATTTGTGTTTATCCTGTTGTATTTATATCTTGCAGTCTCATCTAAATTGAATTTGCAATTCCACGTCCGACAGTATTTTCACAACATGAAAAGATTGAGGGCCTCGCCATGGACTAATCCCTCTAGGTTAAGAAAAATATAATCCTCTAAATCATGCCTCCATTTTGTACCGTTCTACATTATTAAGAGTTCAAAAGCTCTGCGGGCTGGAGGCAGAAGCAACTTCAGATACAACTTATGAAAAGAAAAACCACAAAACGCAAAGTACCTGTCAGTGAGGGTTCAATCGTGGCACACATCGGCGTCCTTTCAAACTTCTGTATTGACTTACGTAGCCGACACCGGCAGAAACCTTCAGAGTTCTCAATTATGGACTATTTCAGGTCAAATATTCAAATCATAAAGCCTTTAACTGACTGACAATGGGCCTCATTCAACAACTTCCTCAAATGTGTTTGTGAAAGGTCCTCAGGAAAGACATAACCGTGACCGTTGCGCAACGTTAAGTATTTTTGTTGCCTACACATAACCGGAACCATTTCACAACATGAACTGTTTTTGTTGCCCAGACATAACCTTGATTATTTTTGTTGCCTAGACCTAACCGTCACGGTTGCACAAAGTTAACCACTTGTTACAACGTTAACCCCGCGTCAACTTCTCTGGGTCAAGATGCTAAAGATACTAAGATACCAAAGGCTGCAGAAGCCCCAGGCGTCACTATAGGAGTCTGGACGAGCAGCAGAATATGACATAATGTTGTTACAGTATTTGTCTGCAACTAACTGAAAAGAGCATATTTCATTTCCAAATGATGCACATGACACTAGCTAAAGAACATTCACTGACACGAGCAAAAGGGTCTTTGAAGGCTAAGTGATCAGCATTTATCCGAGACCATTTAATAACTGGACAGTGACTAAGAGTGCTGTCTGCTCTGCAGTATAAGAGGCTAGCAGTACAAAGCTGGCTCTGGGAAACCCCTAGAAGCACTATGCCTTTTAATCCTGTTTCTTAATGGAGATACATTCCTGCAGTGCTGTTGAGGCTATAGGGAATCAGTACTCTCCCACTGCCAAGCAGCAACACATCCCTCAGAGAGCAGTTGGATAAGCTATGCACTTTTTGAAATGTGTCTGATCGGCAGATCAGTGCAGAAATACAATGACCCAACTTTTACAAATCACACTTGCTGCTTTTGCTTTAAACTATAACTTAGTTATGAATGTGTTTATTTTGGTGCCACCTTCTGTGAAGCTACTTCAGGAATAATGCTAAGACTAATAATATTCATTATCTGAACATACTGACAGTCAGCAATGGTTTTAAAGTGGCACGTACATGCAACACATTTCTACATGTATGGTATTTTGAAATCATTTCCATGACTTTATGACATCTCTCTTGGTCGTACCTGTCCAGTGAACAGGTCATACCAAACGTAGCTTCAGGGGTTTCCCCCCTACAGCCTTATTGTGTTTCTCTGTCTGTAGCCTGTGACAATTCAGCTGGTTATGTTGTTTTTCTCATTTCATTTAGAGACTAGCCCCTCCACAGAAATGACAGCATCGCTTATTTGTTCAAACGCTGACGGCAACTCATGTTTTCGTGGACATGACAAGGACCCCTCCTGGCTGTGCTAATAATGACAGTCCAACCCCATCTGAAGGCATGATGCAAATGTTCTTATGCTCTTAGCTCTGAATGGCCACAGACTGCCATCAGAGCTTCCTTCTGGTGCTTACCCGATCTGTGTCCATGTCTTTTGTGCATCTTTGTAGCTTGGGCATGCTGAATCGTACAAATGGGGATGATACAGCTCACATTTCTGCAGTGTCGCATTCGGTCCTACGCAAGAAAAGTGATGGAATAATATGGCCCGATTCCAAACCGACCCCTACACCCACTCCTTAAGCAATTAGAGCGGAGTGGATGTGGGTTATAAAACCCTCTGACGGCGAGTCTACATCAGCGCTGACTTACCCAGCTGCCCCTACTGACCACCTGCAACGCTGTTTTGTGTTTGTCATGGAACGCGCTCCGTACCAATGTTGCTCCGTGCTAACCGTACAAACATCTACTCCTCAACTGCTCAACCTAAGATGGACTTTCACTAATGTCGTAAAGATGTTAACAACTTAAAGGTTGCTTTGTATTTACAATCAAATATACCCTGTCCAGAAAATGGCAGACATATTTACTGGTAAACAGGGCCTTCTCCATCGCTGCCCCCTCCCTCTGGAACTCCTCCCCCAGCACCTCAGACATTCTCCATCACTTCAAACTCACCGATTCAAATCTGCTTTTAACCTGTAAAGTCAGTTATGTATGTTTATTTTTTATTTTTTAGTGTTGTTTCTTACTGTTATGATGTCATCTATTTTGTTCTTATTATAATTGCTTTTATTGTTTCTGTTTTTACCATGTAAAGTGTCTTTGAGTGCCTTTTAAAGCGCAAAACAAATACAATGTATTATTATTATTATTATTACAAGATGATAGTTGTTTTCAAAAAGCTGTATTTTGCTGCGTGACAGTATTAGTCCTGTGTAAACATGCCAGTGTATTAAGGCCATGTATAAGTTATACATATAGCTTATTGACTGATAAAACAGGGGATATATGTGACAAAAGGTTTTCTTTCGCACTGCACAGAGAGAATCCCACAGGTCTGTTCAGTTCACAGAGACACTTTGTAGCCAAACAAACTATTCCAACATGTTCAACTTTCCTTTCATGTTTCCATTTAGAGAAGAGTTCTTTTTCAGGCCAGTGTGATGAGATGAGCATGAGGTGAAAGGTCAGCCTGTGGATGTCATGATGAGTAGGCTCGATGCAGAAAAAGGTTTGGACATTTAGTAACCCCGCTCACCTCCCTCACAGCAAAGTGCAAAAGGCACAACAGGCAGGGCGCCGGAGGTCAAATGGACGCGCTGCAACAGAAGACACGTCTTAAAGGGAAAGATCATATTCTCTGACCCGAGGTCTTTTCACTTACCGAACGCTGAAGCCAATAGTGTCAATCACAATCAGACACTTTTCAACTAAAACTTTAATGATCAAAAATGGAATTGAATTGTAGTCAACTGCTAGTCAACTTTCCATCCTCTTCACTTAAAAGAAAGGGAGCTACATATTACTTTGAAAAAGACAAGCATTATATAAACTGTGCGGAAAGTGAACGCTGAAGTCTGAGGTTGAAGTTCGGTGAACTAATGATTTCCAGACGCTCTTTTGATGTGTGAGGAAGCAGACATTCCAACAGATTATCTGAGGTTACAAAGTCAAGCGCAGGGCACGGATTGCTACATTAGACACAGCTCTGGTGTGCACTGGCAAACAAGTCAGCGAAGGAGTCTCAGCACAGCTACAACAACTGTACATATTCACTGCTCTTTTTTCAATTTTGATAATTTGAATGTTTTCAAAAGGCTCAACATTCTAGTGTTCAGTAAACGATTGATGCAAAGATATTCAAACAGATTTCGCCTTATTCTGAATCTTTGCTGTTCAGCTCAAGAACAGTTTATTAGAGTTCATTTATAGTTTTTGAAGTACATCTTTCTACTGAACAAACCACAATGTCACAACATTTACATACAGTTATTCACATTGTGACAATATTTAAAAAATAATGGTAGTATAACCAAATTCCTAACTCTACTTAAAATAAGGCTGTTTCCTTGACAGACTGTATATAAGAAGAGGATATAGTCACCATTGGTTTGGCATTTAGGGCGTCGCCATCTTGGTTTTTGGCCATCGCCATCTTTTTTTTTAGTACAACCAACTTTATTTAGGCGACCAAAATGTTACAATTAACTTCAAGTGAAAACAAACTGAAATGGTTTTAAAGTTGTTCCACAAAAACACTGACAACTCGGACAACAACACGTTAGCGACCTGTCAATCACAATAAGCCCGCCCTTTTACATGACAACTTGCCCAGGTGGTTGATGCACCACTTTAAGCCCAGAGGAATGCCTGCAGGTCTTCCTCTCAGGCTGCAAACAGCCTCCAGCAATGAGACAGGGCAGGTAGGGTAGAGCTTCCTCAAGTCTGACAATGATGCAAGCTTTTCATGCTCTGGCAATGCTGGCAATCGGTATAAAGTCTGGGTTGCCTTGAGGTTCACCATGGTAATCTGTCCCTTCCATATGCACTCAAGGCTGCTCCTGGAGCCTAATAGCTGTGAGGGAAAGGATAATAATCGATGGTGATGCGGGTGAGCGTATCGACATTAGTATCACCTCCTCTCTTCTCTCATCTGGATGTTATCAGCTGGACGTTTGATCGGGATTGTTATGGAGTAAATCAAATGGTAAATGCGGACGAGACAGAAACAGGATTCTCACACGTTACTGACATCTCCAGTGGAAATTACACGCTTAGTAGTAAACATACATTTCAATTTCAATGTCTTTTATAGTGTGAACACAACAACAGAATAATGTATGTAATCTATAATATAATGAATATGCTTTAGATTTATGTCTGTTACCTCACAGTTACCCTACAGTAGCTTGATGGCATCGAAAAATCATTCATGTTCCTATTTTTTTTAAGTAGATACTTGTTATATGAAATGAAAACTACTTTGTTTTCATTTCATATATTTAAAAGAAAAACATTTCATTGCACAATTTCCCAGTAAGTATGAACCCGTACAGTCCGTGAACTTCAGCAGACGCTTTCATCGATTCTGGGAGCAGAAACACACACTCACATAAATCCAATGACCCGAGGAGAGAAAACATCAGGAGTGACAATCTAATGCGCTCCTATTCCTCTTTAGGGCTGAGGTCTAGCGAGATTTCTGCCAGGTATTGACTCCACTCAACGCTGCTTAGTGTCCCAAAATGTGATCCCGGTCAAGATTGTTTTTTGCTGCCTCAGGGAAAGTATGCCAACACAAAGTGGTGAGAAGATGTGCTTCAGCCCGCAGCACACCGTATGCTGCTGTCCAGAATTATTATTAAAAATGTGCCTGCTGTATGGTTGTATATCATGTGTGCCTCAGACTGAGGCGTGGGCTTTGATGAAAGGTGACATGACCTAGTTTGAAGCAGAGTGCAGAGTGTACCAAGTGGTAGAAATAATCACTTTCTTTGGTTGATGAGAACGGCTCATTGATTTAGATTAAAACTGAACAGTCACAACAAGTATTTCTTCTTTGAGCTACTGTGGTTTGTGCTTCTCTGTAGAATTGTGTGACACTATAGTTTGTCATGTGTAGTGATGAGCTGATAACCATCCAAAGAGTTATTGGGGCAGGAGGACAGGAATTACACTCTTGGGCTGCTATTGATTTAAGATACGTCCGAATCAAAGTTTAGCAAAACTAGGTTTAAAATGAGTTAATCTAAATAAAAAATGTAGCTGATGCACAATTAAAAGCATTTCACCGTTTAGTAAATCCAAGTTTACCAAAATTAAATAGAATGTAACTAAAACGTAGAAAAGTACCAGGATGTTCTACTACAGCTGGTCCCATGTTGTCGTATGCTTTCCTGGCTATTCTGACGCACAATCCTTTGCGCAGAAAATATTTGTTATTATGAGGAAGTGGTATGTCCCAATTGAAGGCATACTGAATGCAACAGTGCGTACTTTGTAAGGTCAGCTGCAGTATGTACTAAGTAAAAAGAAAAAGTATGCGATATGTGTCTCAGTACATCTCATAAAGGCAGCACTTTTAAAAGCTAAAGCTATCAAGTGTAAGTTTAAAGTTAATACTGTGTCATATTTTAAATTGGAGTTCAAAGACTTACATTTAATCTCGGTTTACAGTATAAACTAAACTGACGTTTAAAGAGGGTGTAAATTGGATCTTTCTTAGTTTTAAGGTGTTAAAGTTTGGTACAACATGATTGAAGTTAAAGCATGATTTGATTGGGTTAGAATCAGTAGAGTAGAATGAGAGACCTACTGTTTGTTGGAAGGCGGACTACAGAAAGTAGTATAAACAGAACTGCTACACGTCTGTGTTGTAAAAGCAAGGATTTAGTAGCGTGGTGGCAGAGCGTCCTTCGTAGTGAGGGAGGAGCAGAATGCAGCAGACGGGCTGGGGAGAATGGTTTGATCATGTTCTGGATGTGGGATGGCCCTTAGCCCTCTACAGCACGGTAGCTTTCTTCCGTACTGTATGAAGTGTCAAACCCATATCTCACACATTGGCTCGACCCAGACAGACTAAAAGTCAGTACATGTGTGTTGAGATAAACTGCACAAGACATCTGAACAGGACTTTCTTTGGGCAAATATGAAAATAAATTCTGTTTCGCCTCACTGTTATTCTTTTTAAGTACAAATTACTGAAACTAAAAACTATGCTAAAGGACTCTATTAGCATATCGGTGAAGGTGTTTCCATGTCAGTTAAACAAGCAAAATGCCTGCTTCAACTTTCCAAAGGTTTCAACTAATGGACAGCACACCAGCACTGCCCTCTGTGAAAGACGTGGACACACATCTATCCTCCTCAAATGAAAATACCCAAGGAAACAGGATGTCACCCATTATAATTTGGAACATACAAAATATCCAAAGACAAAAACATACAAGACAAGGAAAGCAACTACCATCCCGACCACAGCCTTAATCATCGGGTTGCATTCTACACTTTGTACACACAAGCTTTTCTTTCTCCACAGTGTAGTTCTGTAAACTGCTGCAAAACTAAACAGCACTAATGATTTACATTTCCTGTGTGCTGCAGGTTTATATACCCAGCCCCTGCAAACACTGCATGAGCTGTTTTTGGACGGCGCCCAGCTATCTCATCACTCCATCCTGGTGGCAATCTGCTGCGGTAACAACATCCCCGGTTTTCCACCGTTTTGCAGAGGAGAAAAAAGTGACAAGGCCGAGCTAATTAATCTCCCAATCATCCCGTGATTATCAAGCTCTCGCTCACACAGGGCTGCCCGCACACCTCTTCCCTGGAGTGCAATACATCAGCGAGACGGCGGCACGTCGGTCAGCGCCGACCGCCGGCATCAGTCGACTCTCGCACAAGGAGCGATATTAAGCGCAGACGGGACCAGCCACTGGCGACGCAGACAAGGTGTTAATTGATTAGGGTGGAATCAAGAGAGCTGGGGCCCAGCCAGTGTACCACCCTGATTAGACGGATGAGAAGCTCATTTATAAGCTTGACAGTCACGAGATAATTACTAAAGCACATAGTAATGTATGCAACGGCAGCTGGGAGCGGTGCCATGTGTTGACGGGCAGCACTGTGTGTGGACAGCTATTTTTAAGGCCGTCACACGGCGGGGCACGGGGAATGAACAGCATGAAAATGCAGAATGCTAATCAGCGTTTATTACACATTAAAACTATTTGTACCGTCAGCGATGCGAATTTGCAACAATCAGAGGTTTGAATAGATTTGCGCAGGCAGAGGTCCAACTAGCAGGATTCTATTGTGTGTCGGAGCTAAAATGTTGTTTAGCCTAAGCTACTGTCAGGTATTTTATTGAGTTTCCTTTTAGCGAAATGCTCTAATAAAGTTTCCTGTGTTGGTTCGTAATCAAACAGCAACCTCCAGTTCTGACTTCAATACAGCCTGATGTTCATTTAGTGAATTATGGTCCATTTAGAGTCAAATAGACCATAAAGCAGGGGATGCTTTAGGGCGGGGCTACCTTGTGATCGACAGGTCTCTGCCGCTACCAGAGCCGTATACGACGTCACTCCTCCACAGTCCAAATATGGTAACTTCCTGTTCACTAGTTGCAAAAAGCCAAAATGGCGACAGCTAAATTGCCAAAATCGAGGCTTCAAAACGTCAGTTCACCAACCAGTGGGTGACGTCACAATGACTACGTCCACTTCTTATATAAAGTCTATGTTTGTACTACGGAGCCTCAACGTTGTCATATACTATATTGCATTTGTCTGTTACCCAAAATGTGATCAGTTGTTGCCTTTATTAGCGGTTCCGGAAAAAAATCATGGAGCTTTTTCTTTGCATCATATTTGCATTCTATGTACTCAAAACAAAAACAACAGTTTACACAGAAAAAACAAAAACCCCAGTGTGTAAAGGCTTTTAAAGGATAAGACATCATAATCAATGACATTTATGAAACTCCTTCTTTAAACTCACCTGCCTCTCCCACTCTGCAGCACATTCAGGGCCAGATTTACATAAATAAAAGCGCAGGGCGAATCCATGCTGCCAATTCCATTCAATTTGTGCTCCACTATCTGCGTGTAATTACTATCTGATTTACTGAAGCAGCAGCAGCTGCGTCTGGGATCTGACTTCTAGGTAGATTCACAAATGAAGGAGAGCTCAGAAGAATGCAGTCTAAGGGTGGGTTGAAAACAACTGAGCTTAAAGAAAAGACAGAAATTAAGAAAAGAAAACACTGTTTGAAAAAGAAGCTGCAGTGGGACAGAAGTCCAGCAGACGCTCAGAGTGGAGCAGGTGAGGGGGATGGGACGGCTTTGATTGACGTCTCCTTAGAATACAGAGATAAAAGCAGCCAAATGCAACTGATGTCTTATCAAAAGAATGTAATTACCAGCCTGTTCATGCAGGTATAATGAGACCACACCTCCCCATCCCTTGTGTTTGCTGTTGCTGCTGCTCACTTCATATCATAGTTTCCCAAACGTGTTGTGTCTGGGGACCCACTTTTTAAAAATGACAAATTTCCAAACGTCATCTTAGATTCTCTGAGGTAAACCAGCCATTTAGAAGAGATACATGTCTGATAAATCATAACTCTGTTAAATATAGCACCTGTTATTGAAAACATATAGACATGTTAATACTTTATGAATGAGACCAAATAAATTCATTTTTGCAGTTAATTAAGCCGGTTTCTCATTCTTTTCATTTCCTCTCATCAGTTAAACAAACAGAATGTACGCCAGCCTTTCATATTAATGTTACCAGCAGGCAAGTGCTGCAGGAATGAGTCCTACAACTTGGGAATGACTCAGCGTTTTTGCACTTCTGGTTCCCTCCTCTCAAAGTCACAGGGTTTTTGGTTAGATGCCTGAAATAAGGTCTGTGGTTAACACAAGCTTTAGAAATGGAAACGTTTTGTTAGACGGTATCAATTATTTCAGTAAATACCCCTCTCATGAATGTTGCAGCTTAGCGTCTTAATAAAGGCGGTTGCTGATGAACGTCTATATGAGACAACAGAACATCATCACACATACTGCCGTTCATGTGACCGTGGTGGAGTTTGTATCTAGCGTAACGTTAGCTTTTCACTTCTGCTGATTGCATTCACGCTTCAAGAATCATAAAAGTGGTGTTCATTTGTGAAGATTATCTTCAATACATGTAAGTATCATAAACATGTGTTTGCCACATAACTTATTTTCTGCAATATACCAAAATCCAATGGAAAAATCCCAGTAGCTGTTTGTCACGGGAACCAGTGCGATGCTAACTTCTTGCTTGGCCTACAACAATATATCATCTCTGAGGGAGGCGCCATGTGGCTCAAAGGTGTACTGCAGATATACACGTTGAATGGAAGACAGTGGAGGAAATGATACTTATGTTTGTGGGGACCCTAATAGAATGTCCTGCTAACCACAGTATTTAGGAATTACTGCTTCACTTTAGTTTTCTTTTTTGTTATTTTTAATAACTTAATAACTGCACCCAGTCTTTCCAAACACAGCCTTCTATTTTAAATATGTGTGTGTTTTTCCAACAGTGCAGAAACTAGTCGTATCTTACCTCACCCAATACCTGCAATGTCATTCCTCAACATAGAGACATGTACAGGTATGAGGCGTACTCGCTGACCTAGAAAATGCACTTTGTGGTATTTATACATCATGAACCCAGAATGCATTGGGTCTTTATTTTGTGCTAACGAAGATCTTTCTGAATTCCTGCTTCATTTGTTGTTACAGTGGAGCTCAGAGAACATTTACGAATGATGGGAAAAGAAACATTAAACGGATAAATACTGTGAGTAAGTACAAAGTGTTCTTAGAAAAGTATCACAGTGTACTCCAACATGCTCACAGGGATGGAAATACAACAGGACAATAAATAATAGAACAGAATACAAAAGAAAAGTCTCTTGACACCTCAAAGCGTTGGCAAGACGTCTCTTTACTGGATCCATGTTCCACTAATTTCAGGGAGAAGAAATGTGATTATTGTTTTTCTGACGCTTTTGGCAAGGACTTGCAACAAACTGCAACATAAAGACGCCTCTCTGTAGACACTGGTGAACACACGCTGTTTAAAAGCAATAATGTGTAAAGGAAGAATATCACTACAATATCTTTGTGAGGGGAAAGCGGGGGGGAGGGGGGGGAGTGTGTTAACCAAGTCAGTCATTCAGAGGGGGTTTGATTTGGGTCGGCAAGTTCATTTTGTTTGATTCAGTTTGTTCAATAGTCTTTTATTTAACATTAATATCTGCAGTACACCTTTAAGGCACACGAGGGAGCCTGGATGTTTGTATTGGTCTGATAATCGTAGCCAACCTATAACATTTGATCTTATATAAAAGGCTAGTGTTTAACGGATGAAAGGAAATGAAAAGAATACAATTCTGAGACTGTTAAATCCACCTACATGCATTTATTTGGTCTCATTTATAAAGTAATTCAGTGTTTTCAATAACATATACATAAAACAGAAAGTATATCGCTACAAATTGGCTGTCAGGAACATGTATTTACGCTCTCTTTTCACGATTTATATATTGTATAGATTATAAATTGTGAATTGGGTCGTGATAGTTTGTCATTTTTTTAAAACTGGGTCCGACTTTGGGAAACACTGCATGACGTAACACATAGTAAAATATCCATTAGACTTCAAAGCCGTGACTTGAAATCTCCCCTCTGTCATCTCGTGGTACAAGATGGATATTTTGGTCTCTGACATTCCAGTGCAATGTTGTTGCAACTCAGTGGACTCCTATCAGACCGGGTATGAAGCAATTTCAGATAGTGGACAGTACTCGTAGATTCCCATTTATACCCACTAACAAGGTCAAATAATATAGTGAGAGACTTGTGCTAGACCAGCTGGTGATTGGCCTGAGCTTTAGAGGAGCATTGATGCATTTGTGAAACGTAGCCCACGGGAAATAAACAAGGTGGTTTTCTTGGCTATTGTTTTTGGATGAAAGGCACAACTAAGACTCCTAAAAGCCCAGTGCTCTATTGCATCAGCAAACTACCAACGGCTGATATTTAAGAAGCCTTTTTGTACCCTAGCTGTTCAAGATTCTACTTGAAGCAGCAACAGAGTGACAAAAACAAAGAAACTACAAAGAGACAATCTGGCTGGGCCTGAATGTCACTGTTGACAGTTACGAAGCTGTTTAGGACACACTTCAGTATGGCTTTATGGACAAATGTTCCACTTTTTATATGGATGCCCAATTAGTGTTGATGTTGAATGTAGTCGACTGAAGCAATGAATTCCCTTGTGTGCTATATTGACGCAGAAATCGGAGTTTTCCTGCTGCAAAATCTGTTTTACTTCCTGCATTCAGTGATGTAGTTGGGAGTGATTAAGAACTCCAAACTACTTCAGCCTGTATTTCTCTGGGTAGCCAGCATGGGGGCGCCATGCTCTAAATGAGGCTCAAAAATGCGACATCCTTAACCTGTTGTTTGTTCAATTGTGTAGATAAAGTAAAAAAAAACAAATCTTGTATCGCAAAGTAGTTGCATTGCAAACAGGGAAAATTGTATCAAAACTATGAGAACTACTGTTGATGTAATGGATGAGGAGAACTCTACTTTCTCTGTAAATACAGCAGGAACTGAAGAATGTATTGCTTAAATGGACTACAATTACCATCAACACTCATTGGACATCAACATCACAAATGATGGGTTTTCACTTTCAGCGATAAAAATGGTTGGTCCAGTCTCAAATACAATATCTCCACAACTATGAGACAGGTTGCCATGGCATTAGGTACAGACATCAATGGTCACCAGAGAATGAATGCTCATGACTTTGATGGTCAGCTGACCTTTCACCTCGCGCCAACATCAGGTCAAAATTGCAATTGTACTTACACTTTGGTTTCTGAACAAATGAATGATATTTTCTTCAACTAGATTTGTTTTTCGATTAGTGCTAATTAGCTAAAGTTATCATGCTAACAAATTGAACTAAGATGGTAAAAATGGCAAACTTGTATATTCTCAACACTGTTATTGAGAGCATGGTACTTGCAGCATTTAGCTCAAAGCCGTGTGACAAAGTCAACTCTGTCATGTGGTTAACACTGTCAATTGTAGCAATACAAAACAAAATGCAACAAAATGCCTTGGTTATGTTCTGGCAATTAAAGTACTTGGTTAGGACCCATCGAACAATCCCGACCCCCTCCCTATGCGAACTTCAGCGGACTCGGAGAATGAATGGACACTAATGGACTAGTGTCCCGATGTGGCTGTTGGACCCACAGACCATCACGTCAGAGATAAACTGGATTCTGCACTAAAACTGGGCCATCAGAACAACCAGTAGGGGACACCAGGAGCTCAGTCCTAGACTAAATATATTGGCTTTATTTAGACAAACAAACACAACTTTAACATTTTTCACAATGGAAATTTGAAATATGGTTCGTACTTGTGATGTTAATGATGATAATAGTGTTGAATGCTTTTTTTTTATTGGTTCAAACTCATCTCAGAGACGGATCTGCTTTACATTTCTCTGTTTGAAGGCTCAATTCTTCATCTGACATGGGAAGATTACAGCTGCAACTGTTTAAATCCCTTTCCATTGGACTTAGTTCAAAAACAGCATGCAGGCATACGACCACTGATGGAGGGTATTTCGGTGGAGATTGAATTCATTACTGACCTACATCACGGTTAACACTGTTTATATCTTAATAAAAAGAAGCAACCGTGACTTATCTTAAGATGCACAACGACAAACAGCAAGTTTTCATCATGTATGTTTTTATCAAACTATAAAAAAGAAATGTTTCTGGAGAGTTTGCACTCTCAAAAGATGCATGCTGGGAAGTCTGCAAATATGCTGATCACGTTTCTTTAAAAACGTAATTTAATGAGTTGAGCGGACTCTCAGTAGTTAATTTATTCAACCTGGCTTTGAAGTGGTCTGGATTTAAAAAACAGAAATGTTACATTTAATTAACTTGAAGTTATTCAAAACTATATATTTATGTTGAGTTAATGAGAATAGCTGAGTTGTTTCCACTAAATTCCTTTATGATGTTTTACAGTGTACATAATTCTCATGTTGAGCCTCAGTGATTAAAGTCAGATGATGATGAAAGAGAAAAGGAGTAATCAATAATTGTACTTCACGTGTTTTGCATGCCTGTCAAGACAACAATTACATCCTCTGTGCTACTGTTTACCGTACCACCTACATATATAATTGCTTTGAAATGCATGCATATGCTCTAATCTCTAAATGAAACATTTTCCCATTAAAAAATCTCTCACAAGCTGTTTCCCTCTCGTTGAGGTACATTATGAGAGATACTGGATGGCATAAATAGCATCTCCAAAGCCCACCTGAAAGGCTCAACTCGAGAGCGTCAAAGTACTTGAAAAGAGATTTAATTGTAAGGGGGCATGACAGCTTATCAATAGAAAGGGGGGGATTTAGGAGTAGCAAAACACTAGCAGAAGGCGCTAAGATTCTGCAAATAACGAGACCGGTATTGCTGGAGTCCCCGACAGATGGAGACGAAAACGAACCTGGCTGCAACATTTCCTGGTTGCTAAGCACCACCTGGACGTAATGAATGCGTTGTTGGCCAAGGAGGCATATGAGACGAAGTCAAACTGTCTACTCAGACATGTTGCTGAGTGCAGGTCTGCTGCTTGTCCTTGATATAGGTCATCTTGGTCCCGCAGATATGCTCATGAATATTGATACAAGTAGATGGACTTAAACACTGATGGTTGAAACAAAATATTTTTTCAACATAGAATATGAACCGCTAAAGGAGACGGCCATATAAGTGGGCATCGGATCAAAAATCCCACAAGGTGGAGTGTTGGAGGTAAAGGCTTCCAGTGTCATCCGCTCATACTGTATCAATCATAAAGGGATCTGTACTGACTGTACAGTGGTAGAGCACTTTGAATTTGATTTATAGATAAATCTAAAGGAACGTTCACGTTCTGCCCCTGTGGCTAATGTATGGCAGTCCTTAATAAAAGAGAGATGACTCACCATGCATCCGGTGGAGTCCAGCTTTCGGTCCGATATGCAGCGGAAGTTGCGGCTGCAGCCTCCGTTGTCTTTGGTGCAATCTCTGACGGGCCCGAACGAGTCGAGGAGGACCTCCAACGAGTCGAAGGACGAGCTGATCATCAACTCCTCTCTGTTAAAGCGGAAATAAGTGACCAAAAAAAGAAAGGAAAGAGGATCTTTGTTTAGTTGTGTGCACCTGTGTTTGTGTGTTATTACTACTGAGGACTGATTTGAGTTTTCAGCGTACAATGCGTCATTTATTGAGGCTTGCTGAGGGACTGTCGGTGCACATCCAACAATGATGTCATGGTCAACTGACACACCGCGGAGCACACCTCTACATCACTGCAGCAACGTGACAAGTTAAATCACTTAAGGTCAACAAAACTTTTGTTACAGACAATTTCATGAACAGACTTTCAGAAATACGTCAATTTTGGTGGAGTTAGGCATCAAACCGGGTACGAAGACCACTAGTTTGTATCAATAGTATTTTTTTTTTTCTGTTCATCTGAGGATTTGTTTTATACATTGTTATGGACTGTCTGTTGTGGTTTTTATTTATATATAGTGTGTGCCTACTGGCCAAGAACATCTCTTTTGACAGTTAACAGTTTGGACAGATCTCTAAAGGCTCTTAAAGGTACCGTTGATTTTACCATTTCTTTCATGAGCACAGTAAAAATGTCTGCAACAGATAAAAAAAAGCCCTATTTCCCCTCATTGAGATCTAATACCTGGTCAACGCTTAAATTAAAGTCAGATGTTGATGAAAAGAAAGCCGTTTCTTTAGCACAATTGTCCCTTAAAGTCTCTGACATTGTGAACTTGTACCGCACCATAACGTTGTTTGCCATGAGGAACGCCACTTGGCTTGTAGTCTTTATATTATGTTTCTTTATACTCCTATTAATGTGGGTAACGGTGGATTTTCTCCCTCTAATTTTCTTCAAAACAAGCATTCATTTGGTTATCTTTCCCTTATTCTTGGACAAAGCGGTGCATAAGCCACCAACTGGACTGGAGTGTGGAACTAAACTGGAACATGGACAGTCGCCGCTCTTGCAGATGCGTACAGGCCGCTTGGTCACAAACTTTGAGCTGCACATGGATAGGACATGGGGTCCTCGTGGACATGGACGGTGGACCCTTACCGACATGCGGACGTGGAAAGTATAATTTGGAAATGGTGTAATAAGTTATATCAACTTCAAACAAGTTAATGAGTGAAATCCAGTAGTTAATTAGTAATGCCTTCCTGTCAGCAATATGCTTCATTAAAGCTGATTCAGATATCACATTTCTTGAGATCATGTTTCATGTATAAGAGGGAAAAAAAGAGGATGTGCTCCCTCAACATTGTGCTTTGAAAGACATGCTGTGACATCCTGCTCTCTATTTCACCTATTGAAGAGATTTCTATTTTCATGAATTACAAACGAGCTACGACATCACGGCACAATTACTATGCAAGGTAGTAGACTTGCGAGATGAAACGCGCCATGAACCCCTTTGCTCGAACCTCGCTCTGAGCAGTCACTATGAGTTTCGGTGATTTTGGCGTTCCCCGTAAACCTCTTGCAAGGTCAAAATGCAGATCAGCCAATAGAAGTACAGCAGTATAAGCGTTTGGGATCGGTGGAGATGAAGAACAAAGCGGAGAGGACCTCAGTGTTTTCTTACAGAGGAAAAGTGCTACTCGTGATAAACAAGAACTCGTGTAATAGCATCGCCATGAACCTTGTCTTGGTAAAGAACGTGGGGACCTCCCCACCAAACTCCCTGTACTCCTCTACTCTCCCCACGAGAAAAGACAGCAAGTTCCCTTTCCTTTTCACAGTAAACTTGATGGTATCTTACAAACCAATTCTTCTTTTATAATTGCCCATTGCTTTGTTGTCATTTATTCAGAGGGGACCTATTGAACAGAGCCTTGGCAGATGATGAAACTCAGAGCAAGTGTGAATGCTAAATTATTTGGGAACTGCAATTACAGTCGAGACACATCCAACGGTAGTGTGCAACGCAACATACCAATAAATATCAAGCAAAACAAAAAAAAAGCCATGTTTGGTTTCTCTTCAGTGAAGCTACTGCAACATTCATCACATCCCAGAATACAGAAGTGCTGGATAGATTGGTTATCATTCATTGCGGTCCTTAGAGCCTTACTAAAGTATCTTAGGTTTGTTCTAAAGTGGTCGGATAATATCTACCTGTGTTTTTTTCCTTTGGCAGCATAAATGTGTGTGAGAGACATATATAGTGTCCAACCCACACCTCCCTTTCCAAGCGAGTAGAAGAACCTACAGTGGCCTTCAGGTGTATCAGCACCACCAAATTGAAGCTGCCCCTTCAGTGTAAAATTGTGAAAGTCCCTTTATAGAGCCAGTGTTTGGTTTGTCTGTTTCGGGCTCTTGTAGAAACATGGTGGTGCAACATGATGGACTCTGTGCATGGTTTGATGCTAATGGACTTAGGACTTCCAGTTTCCCTTTTTGAATGAAGAATACAGGCTACTGCCACCTACTGGTATGGAGAGTTATTTCCTCTCACACAGGCACAGAACGCATCTGGTAGCTGGCCGTTGACTGAAGTCTTTGCAGTATGTTCGAGTGCAACTTTTTGGCCAAGACAGGCAACGTGAGGCAATGCAACAGTCGGCCTTTGTCACCGCTAGTTTTTTAATGTGTCGGTTTGGTGTGTTTGGGAATTTAGTCATTAGTTTGATTCCATCTGCATTATTGGACCTCAAAGTGCAAGTAAGAGAAGAGAGAGAGGAGCAGAGCTTATAGGCGGCATTTAGTTGTCCTTTGCCCAGGAAGGGGTCGCTTTGCAAGGCTAGCTAACCATAGCAGGGAAGAGTTAGGTGACCTTCAACTTGTTTGGTTGAAGAATGTGGCCATACTGTACAGATTGCATTTACACCTATTGATGTCTGATCAGCG
Source organism: Pholis gunnellus (assembly GCF_910591455.1). NCBI lineage: Eukaryota > Metazoa > Chordata > Actinopteri > Perciformes > Pholidae > Pholis > Pholis gunnellus. The sequence goes on along the minus strand of NC_136541.1, from coordinate 23,022,057 downwards.
GTTAGCTGAAATCAATGTCAATCATCAATCTGATGGGTTCTTAGCCATGATATAATACCCACAATGACAACTAATTCTTTGGCACATTCAGAATGCCTCCATGCAAAACCTTTTTCTACGTCACGACGGGCCGAACAACGCCTCTGTGAAAAATCACAACATACCACGGCCTGTCGTGGGCTATTGCTTATTCATACCGCCTTGATAAAATCTATATCCGTCTGCAAGAGAAATGCTTGTTGTGTTACAAACATATTTGATTTAAAATGGGAAGAAAAGAAGTATAACGTATCATTTTGACAACCTATAGGGCGTGCTTACAATCATTGGGCACAAAGCACTACCTGGTATATGTTTAACATTTTGTCACAGACAGCTGTCTGCAGCTGAGAGAGGTAATAAGCCTTAATTATGGACACCATTAACATGGATAGCAAACAATGAGAGGGCTAGAAGTACATGTGCGTCACAACAATTCGTACAAAGAACCATTCATTCATTTGCCACTGAAAAGCACCACCAACGGTTTAAATGCCAAGGTATACCCTGCAATTTCCTCACATTATTTAGAGATTGAGTTCAGAGAGGAGAGGAAATTACCATCAAAAAGGGGCAGAAAAAAACAAAGATTTGAATGTAAAGGTATTTATAAAGATTGCTGCTCTGATGTGTTTGATAAGTGGGTTTTTTTTCAATAATATCGACTCAATTAGCTTTTATATTAAGCAGAAGCAAAGGGGAAATGGAATATGGAGTTTTCAATTAGCGCATTTTGTCTCGCAGCTTAAGATATAAGAAAAGCATGAATAATACAAACGTTTATAACCACCAGGATAGAAGTCTTCTGTATACAGGCGCACGGCGATGCAACAAGAGCACTAATAAACACACTGGGAAAACAAAAAAAACACCAACGATGATTCCTCATTCAGTCATAACTGCCATGAAGCCAGCTTATCAAGGGAAGGAAGATCAGGACTAATCACTACTTATCCATCTGCCAGGGAGCAAGAGAGTGACAAATGATCATCAAACGTGGGGCAACGCGGCTCAAAAGCAGAGGAAATCAGCAGCTTCAAGATGCGTTAGCAGTGTTTCCTCGCGGCCCCCGGGGAGAGCTGCACACAGCGTTCATCAGATCCCAGATCAGAGGGAAATGAGTTATTTACACAGCATCTTGGAAAAGCTGCCAAATGAAAATGAAATGCTGAAAAAGACGGGGGGATTGGAATGTGTAAACATGGCGAGGGGGGGGGGGGGGAGAAAACTGCCAAACCGTACCCCAGAACGTAATTAATTTACAGTTAATATGATGCGGTATGTAACAAAGACAACTTTAAACAAAGAGGATTCAACTATAGAAAAAACATCACAAGTGCATCACTTCCAAGAACGGTATTTGTCAGATATTGAAGAGGTGAGGAATCAAAACATTTGCTATACTTGTATTTGCAGTGTTGCCATGTCAGTATCTATCAAAGCGATTTTGATAAAGAACGTTTAGAAATAAAGATCATTTGAAATGACATCTGAATTTCAATGACTAAATTGTTCTTTTATTGCCACTTATGACATTTTTATTCTATAATAGTTTGGGAATGATTTGATAACCTCGGTGGCGGCAGTAGCTGCATCTGTTGGGTGGCCACCTCAACTCCAATGCATGTCTATAGGCCATGTGTGTGCATATGTGTGTACTTCAGCCCTATGTGTGTAAGGCCCAACACAATTTAGGTGCATAATTTGAATTTCCCCAATGACAATTTAATGACATGTAAGTTCTTGTTCTTCTTCTTCTTCTTCTGGGTGTATGTGCAATAAACAAAATCAGACATGTGGTTTGGGAACCTGAATGTGTACCCAGGACAAATCTGAGGGGTAACAAGGGAAACAGAAAAAATATTTAGTTTTAAAAAGTGAATACTTCAACTTTTGGGAATCAATGCTCTAGAATCTATATTTTCTCTTGGCTTTCTTGTGGGATGAATGTGTTGAAATAAAACAAAATAGATATACTAAGAAGATTTTAACATAATCTTCTTAGTGATTGCTTTTATACAAATTGTATGTATTTAAAAGACTGGTCATCTTTAAATTTGCATATTACCAATCTGTCAATCACAGGATAAAACATGAATTTGAGAACTCAAATTGTTTAAAGTAGCAGTTTGAATCAATCACGGACACACAGCAGGAGCTCCGATTAGCAGCAGCTGGAGATGTATTACTATTATTTTCCTCTGACAATGTAAATCTATATGCATTGCCAATAATATACTATTTAAAGGGGCAATAGACACATTAGACATTTCATTTCATTTATGAAGTAAATGTTGATTGCACAATGTGATGGCTTTAGAATAATGACACCATCAGCGTTTGGAAAATGAAGGTTCTCTTTACGGCACGACGCAAGTGAGTCAACCATTGCGCAACCAAACAGCATACACTCAGAAGAGGACTGTGATTACTATGAGCAGCTTTGGGAATGTATGTATAAAATACATTATTGAATACATTTCTTGCTTTTTCTTCAGAAAAGTCGCTTATTTTATGCTTTTTTTTTTACATAAGTCGTTAAAAGGGTTTGAAAAGTCGGTAAATAGGGGGAGACAGTCCCCAAGTGGGCAACACAGTCTGGTGTTGTAAGGTAGTTGTTAGGCTCTGAGGGAAAATGGAAAGCGATAGAGGCTACAACTACAAAAGAATCAAATAAAAAATCATCTGATCATCAATCATCTGAAAATCAATCCATCTTTGTAAGAGCCAAGTTATTAAATTCGTCCCTTTCCCCGACGGTATCCAAGCTCGGCCTCGGTTTTTTCACTTTTTTTTCCCGGTCATCCTTTCAAATCCAGCCTCCAGTTTACAGACTCGTACAAAATACGTAAAAACATAATGTGTTGTGCATTAACTGTGACTGTAGATCGTACAAAGTCACAGTTGGGACAGAGCTTGATGTCAAACCCACTTTTAATCACTTAAGTTATAAGAAATGCAACTTTTGTATGTCATTCATCAGTTTTTGTATGACCTCACCTTGAACTACCTCTTCAGGGGTCTTTCAGGAGAGCAGGGATTCCTCTGGCCCCCAATAACTCCAACACTGAAAGAACTTTAACCTTTGATTCATTCACCGTGAAGAAAACAGGCAACAAGGAATGATGGTGATGGACACCCTAATACGTGAAAGTGACACTAACAATGCCTGCAATAGCAGGTGTGTTTAAGTGCACTTTTCGTTGGGGCTCCTCATTGAAGGTTATGTAACCACTGTTCCTACGGTGAAAAGTTTTTAGAGGACTGATATGTTGATGAATCCACAGCCTCTGAGAAGTGCTGCGTCAGAGCGCAGGGAGGTTACACATTACCGTTCACTGCGAGAGAACACCACCAAGCTGCTACAGTGTAACCACACATCAGACTTTATGAGGGAGACGTCCGGTTACCAGGGCTCACAGCCTCTCTTCCAGTTTTCTTTATAGAAAACGTTGCCTCTTGTGTTTTAACCTTGAAACTGATTGCAGTGCAAACGCTGTTGTGTAACATTGTATACTAAACTATGTGCCCATCTACGAGGTAAGCGACAGTCTTACAGGCTGAATATCAGAAGTGAATGTAGCTACCGCGATGTCGTCCATTGGTTTGTGGTCCACGGTTTTGGAGCCTCAAATTCAACGTTTTGGCTGCGCCATCATGATTCTTGGCCTTTTGCTAGCAAAAAATGTTACAATTAATTGCATTGACTGAAAACACTTTGAAAGGGTTCAAGTTGTAATTGAAAACACGAACACCTCCTGGACAGGACAACGGCGTGGTAGTAACCTGTCAATCACTGTGTAGCCCCGCCCTAAAGCATATCCTGCATCATGCTGTATTGAAGAAGACTTGAAACTAGAGATTGAGACCATAAACTCATGTTTACAATGTTTACTGAGGTAATAAATCAAGAGAGAAGTAGAGTCATTTTCTCATAGACTTCTATACAACCAGAGGAGTCGCCCTCTGGTGGACATTAGAGAGAATGCAGCTTTAACACATTGGCTTCACTTTTCAGAACCCATATAATCATATAAAAGTTTTGTTTTATTTATTGGTAGCTACCAGTAGAAAATTATCCTCCATCTCTGTTGGGATGCAGAATTCTGTGGTGACGTGTGTTCATGTCGAGATACTTATCGAGACATGAGGTAAACTTTCAGTTTGCTGACTTGTTATCATGTTTAACTGTGATTGGCACAGCTGTTCCAGAGCTATGATGAGCGATGAATGATGGCTGATAGAGTATTCAATAATCACACCCGCTGATCAATAATCACCTTCCCCCTATTGGTTCGATTGGATGGTAAAAATAAATAATATTAATACATATATATATATATATATATATATATATATATATATATTTTGAATATAGTTGAATTTGAACTGCAAATATTATTTTTCTTTGCTTGGAAAAAAGAAGTAGTGGAGCATCGTTCCAGCGCACTCCGGCAACGCTACACACATTTCACTATCAATGTCAAAAATCAAGAATATTGATCGAATGTAATCCCAATTAAGTGGCAGATACATTTTTTTATCGCTAGCTATGAAGAATTACAATTGTCACGGCTAACACAATATTCAAATACGATGAGGTGTGATGTTAAACCTGTGATTCGCCCCTTACAAACTCTGCTCTGAGACGTCTCACACTCCTTAGATAATTAGCTTGAAAACATTGTCTACTGAACACAGTCTCCTGGAGGCGTCGCATTGAATCCTGCTCTTCCGATCTGTTTCATTTCATCGTACTCTTGTTGTGGGGCTACTTTTATACCTCAGTCATCCGAGGGCTCGAAAACTAGCCAGAGGCAGTGAAAACGAAAAAAAAAAAATAAACTCCTTGAGTGCCCACATGCTAATGAGAAAAGATGATGGGGATATTCATTTGAGCGAGACTAATTTCACCTGACATCGTTTTCACAGGGCAAATAACCGTCGGGTGAATTAGGCCAGGATCTGACACGGTTGTGCGCACTAACTTGTTGACAGGGCATGTTCCAGCATACACTAAAAGACAAATCCCCACCACTAATTACATTAGTTCTGCCAAATGAAGCCTGTTCACACAGCTTTTTTGCTCTGTAATACTGTCATACTACCTGCAGTCACGTTAACTCTCTTGGTGATCCAGAATGATGCTGACCACCGAGTAAAGTAGGATCATAGAGTATAGTTATGTCCTTGGAAAGGTTATGAGTAGAAGTAATAGTACACCTACTTACAGCTCGATTTGACTCTAAATGGACCATCATTTACTAAATGAACATCATGCTGTATTGAAGAAGACTTGAAACTAGAGATTGAGACCATAAACTCATATTTACAATGTTTACTGAGGTAATAAATCAAGAGCGAAGTAGAGTCATTTTCTCATAGACTTCTATACAACCAGAGGAGTCGCCCCCTGGTGGCCGTTTGAAAGGAATGCAAATTAATCGCAATTCTGACACGATTTAACAAACTTAACTATTTACGAACAGGCTGTCAATAAAAGTGCAACTTCAGAATGCTACTGATAGTTAAACTAGACAAATTCAAAGTGTTTTTACCACTTTTTTTTAAACTAGTTTTCATTTCTTCCAGCTGTGAGCCACACCTCCTTTCCTTTGGGAAATGCATTGTGGTAGAATAATGTCATCGATAACTTTCATTACCTGTAATCTGGTGCCTTTTAACAGGTGGTTTGATCCGGCTTAACTAGCATGATAAAAATGATGGGCACATTTAGTAATTTCATCCAGAAGAAGTGGATGAAATTAGATGTATAGTATTATGAGTATTATATAGTATATGAGCTCTTTAATATGTTCAATTCAAATATTTGAACAGAGCTAAAAGTACAGAAATTGATAGAACAACAAAGAAATTGATCAGAACAACAAAGAAGTCTTTTTCTGGACCAAAGTTCTGGAGCGAGCTCACCCCCATCCTTTAGCCCCGCCCCTTTGCTAGCAAAATAAAAGGCTCAATTATTCCATTGCGTCTCTGCTGTCAGCTGAGTCCAGTTTAATTCTGCAGCATTGTTCTGGCTCACGTAAGGCCCTCGCTGCCACCCAGAATTCTAAAAAGCAGATTTTCTTTGGAGTTATGATCCATTTAACAATCGAAATGCTCTCCATTCCTGAGTAATTCTTTCTTCTTCTATATTTTTTATTTACTCTGGCTTCTCTGCGTCTTCATAATTGATTTTGTGTTAGATGTTAGAGTTTTATTACCGGCTGAATCATGACCGCTAAGACCTCAGCATCCACCTCACAGGGCCACTTAAAACTCACTGCAACCATTGCAAATACAAAATAAAATGCTGATTAAGTGAGAGTAGAAGTCGGTGAGACGGTCCGAGAGTAAACAGCTAGCTTCTGGGGGGTTAAGGAAGAAACACAGATGGTCATGAGAAAAAAAAGCCAATATGTACTTTTGTGTGTGTTGTGAGGCTTCATCTGGAACAACGCAATACAACGTGGACAGAGGTAATATCTCAGTTTAGTGCAGTGCTCATCAAGATTCTACTTTTCTTTGGTGGGAGCTTTCTATCGTCGTGTCTCAGGAACGTCAGCGCGAGAAAGTAACAGTGGAAAGTGGAACCAGTAAATGTTATCTCACCGTACGTCCACCGCGTCCTCCATCACGGTCATGTCTGTCTTGCACTTGGCCGAGGGGTTGATGGCAAGCTCGGCGGGCGGGATGACGAAGCTCTTGCTCAACGGCAGCCACATCCCTTCTCCTAAGGTGTATGTGAATCTTCAGAGGATGAGAAGGGCGGATTGGAAGAGCAGGTTACAGGTTACAGGTCAAAGAACAGCATAGAAACAGAAATGGGTCAACAGAAAAAAGGACAAACGCAGTTTTAAAGAAAGCTTTTGAAAAAACAGGATTGGAAAGATTCATCAAACGGGCTGTGCTGAGTTTTATTAGGTCAGTAAGCTGTTTACTTAAAGGGCCAGTGTGTAGGATCTGGCAACATCTAGCAGTGAGGTTGCAGATTACAACCGACTGAAACTTCTTTCATGTGCCAATCCAGTAGGAGAACTACGGTGGCTCACGGGAACAAACACAAAAAAGCGAATGTTCTGTTCAGGGCTTCTGTAGAAACATGGCGGGCAGCTCTATGAAGAGGACCAGCACCTTATGTAGGAATAAACGGCTCATTCTAAGGTAACAAAAACATTCTAATTTTCAGGAGATTAAACTAAAAAAGAAATTACTTAATAATATCACATTCTATTTCTGCCAATACATGCCCCTAAATGTTTCACACTGTACCTTTAAGTTTGTTGATTGTTCATGCCTGATTAGCATAAATGATCCACTTTAAAATTCTCCCTCTCACTTACAGAGCCCTACACGGTCAGACTCCTGCATATATGGCTGAACTACTTTGCCCTTATTCACCAGCCTCTCAGGTCAAACATGTTAAATGATCTTTCTGTCCCACACACTCGCCTTAAGACCCGTGGTGACCGAGCATTTGGGGCAGTAGCACCAAAGTGGTGGGATGGTCTGCCTGCACCCTACGGTTCTTGTAAGTTAGTGGCCCTTGTGTGGTCACCTTGTGTTATTTATGTTTTCTTCTTTGAAAAAAAAATACCGCTATAACGTTAAAGCGCTATCACAATAAATTGTACTTACTTACTTACTGATTTTGGTTTATTGATCACTGAAAATGAACAAATATGTCAAATGTTTTCATTACCTAAAAATAGAGGAAACTGACTGTGGTTTTGTCCAGTAAATGTTGATTAAAGTGAGGATGAAGTTGACTGAATATGATTTAAATAATTTGACTTTTGATCTCAGGACCAAGACCAAGGCTAAATCTAACAGAACTACTGGTCCACAGTCACAGTTCTGTACGGCTGAAATGCTTCACGTAAACATGCCCACAATGACAATGCTAACGCATGTTTAGCAGTTCAAATTTAAACATGTTTGCCATCTTGGTTCAGTATGTTAGCATTAGCAATACAGTTGAGGGTAATTGGAATGTTATTGGTTTGGGCTAAATGTTGGACTCATTGTAATTTTTGACCTGACGATGGTGCTAGTTAGTTAACAAGTCATGGGATCACCGAAGAGATAACTGGTCATCTTTAAGGGGTCACAAGGGACTAAATCTAGTTCCAAGGGAATCCATGCAGTAGCTGACGAGACATTTGACTAAAATCAAACATGGAGATATTGAATTGGAAAACGTTGACCTGCTGGTGGCTCTAGATGGAAAGAAAGGGCATCACCAACGTGTTTAGGGTGCATCATCTGGGCACCATGAATGTCATGGTGATAGAATGCTGCAGATAGGACGACGATGCGAAAGTTAGCTTCACTCGACAAACAGCCAATGGGATTCCTCCATTGGATGTTGCATTATTGCAAAACAATTACGTTTATAATACTTTCACGCGTTGATAATCTTCACAAATGAACATCACTTTTATGATTTCTGATGTGTGAATGCAATTATCAGAAGTAAAAAGTTAACGTTACGTTATGAACAAACTACACAACGGTCACATGACTTTGTCACCAATACTCAGTATTTTATGTATATGCATGTATGTATATGTATTTTATTTATGTGTATTTTAGGTTGTAGAACAATAATGTTAAAAATCTCTGCAGCTTGTTAACCATAGACCTTTCAGTCATCTAAGCAAACACTCATTGACTCCGAGACCAGGGAAAACTGCTGAGTCATTTCTGGGTTTGACTCATTCTTGCAGCACTCTGTACTTCCAATATCTGTTGACATATTTCAGTCAGGGCCAAAGTGGTGGACGGACAGACCCGCTTCGCCATCCCTCGGCTCGAGAGTTGTTGAAAAAAAAAATATATTATATACTAAATATTGACTTTATGGGGTAAAAATAGCTGACAAAATGAAATAATCCTGATCTCAATGTGTAAATGTGGCGCAGTTCCCCTTTAAAGTAAACCCAGGTCTAGTTTTCCTATCCATATCAATCTCATGATGTCTATTGTTCAAAGAAAAATGTTTTTTTCTCTGCATCAGTGCTTTAGAATAATGACATCAAGTGGCCTCAAGTGTATTTATATTATCTTTGAGCAACTTATCCTTTTCTTAGAGCTCTTTCTTGAGCAGAAGGACACTCTGTGCTAATGGACGCAATGCATACCAAATGAGAAACCCTGAACAAAACAAAAAGAATCGGCCAAAAGGACTTCCCCCTGAGACAAAACAGGGCTATAAATCTGTAAACAACGGAGGTCTGGAACAAGAGCTTCAACAGGATTCTTTATCTGCGAGTCAATGAGGATCATCAATCTTTAAACACTGCCGACGAAACGCAACACTCTCTAACTTTAAGCTTAACAGTGAACGCTGATTAACATCAAACGCATTATTAGCGCTGATGAATTATGCATGCTTACGTGTGGCACAAAGGAGGGGGACTTGTTGATTAAATGGTTAACAGCCTTTTTATGTTTTTTATGCAGACTACACACATTCTCCCATTCACAATTGTTCAATTTGCATTTGGTAATTTGCTAACTTAGCATAAGCAAAGGGCCGCGTGCATGCATTACCAGTCGCTTTAAGAACACTCTGATTGCACCGTTGTGGAACACTTAATTACATCCATCTCATTACTTATTTTGCTTCAAAGTTGAGTTTTCGGCGGATCAAAGTTCTGCTGTTCGGCCATTCAACACCGGCTTCAAGCAACTTTTTTAAAAGCCTATTAAAATGCTAATATTTCAGCATTGTTTTTTTTTTCAGCAAGCTGTTACCAACTCTCCCGCAAGTCGTTGCGCCATCTCTTGTGGGACTGTCGTCAGCAGGTGTGCTGAAACTCCCTGTGATGCAGTGTGACGTATGTATGTGCGAGCGCGGGACAAATTAGCAGCCACTTAACAAGCGCTCCTGTTTAATGGACAACCAGGGACCGGTGTGCTGCTGCAGGACTCATTTGGTCTGCCGCGAGAGGAACTGGAGGTGGAAAACACAGAGTCCCCGTGAGAAAAAAAGTTGTCGAGTGGAAAATATGGCTGCAATCCTCAGAGGGTTGATACTGTGCTGTGTGTGTGTGTTTGAATGCTGACTCTGAGCATTTATCTCCTCCAACGCTGGAGTTTTTGCATCCTAGAGTCTGCTTTGTTGCATTTTACTCTGTGTACCGCTGTGATTCTAATTGCCTCATTTGCTCCTGTGTTTAACGGTAATATCCGCTTTGGTGAACACGGCGGCTCTCTGAGCGCTCGCTGATGTCCAAGGTTTCTCTTTGGTCGCTTGGCGAAGTTCAAAACCTGGAGAATGAACGGTTTTTAAATTGGGACGGATGGCTGTGCGGCAGCAGCCAGAGGACAGAGACGTTTTAAAGCACACGGCTGGACGGACTGAGAAGCAAAAGGGCCTCTTGGAGAATAATAAACATCCCAGCATGGAGGGCGATGTATTAAAGCACTACATGGAGATATCGGCGCCGCGCCGGATGTAAAGATGACTGCTAACGGCCGAGAGAGCGGTACACACGGACTCTGTGGGCTTCCTTTTTAATCGTGAGCAGTAGCTTGTTGTTTTTGCTGCTGCACTGTCACACTTGTGATGAAGACTGTTGTGTCTCGAGTAAAGGGAACAAATGAACGTGAGGAAGAAAAGCAGCTGTTAACATTGTGTGCTCCACTGTGTGTTTCTGTGTTCACAGAGCCATCCTACCACGTGTACATGGTCTGAACCACAGAGATACAAGTTACTGAGCATGTTAAAGGGGTGCGTTCTTTTGCTGTAACTTATCATCATGAAGTACATGTGGATTGCACAATGCAATAACTGCAGAATAATGACAACATCGACGTTTAGATTGGTTCCCTATGATCTTTCACTGTGCAGTTCCTTCTGCCACCAGAAAAATTCAGGCTCCATTTAAGGTACAAGGAAGGAGGATAGAGCTTAATATCAAATGTAATAAGATAATAACGAGGAGGCTCGTTATTATCTTAAAGGCAAACTCTTTATTGCCTCCTGCGTTGTCAACGTAAGCACATTACAGCTATGCTTCTGGACATGTACACTGCATCGCTGCCTACCCGAGAGCATTTCACTAAGAGGCAACTAAATAGCTTACAGTAGCTGTCTGCGGGGAGCAGGAATAGTGGATGGTGAAACAACTGCAGTCATTGTAAATTTGAGATGAAACTAAAACATCTATTTTTAACCCTTTTAGATCACATCCCCGATCTAGTCGTGCAGCTGCTACAAGGACCTTTAATATTGTGTTGATTTTGGCGGCCCCTGTTCTTCCAAACACCAGAGTCCCTTTAGAAAACCTCTCATTTTACTGCAGCAGGGTCTGACAGTCTGCCTCGCTCCTTCCTGGTTCTGGTTCTCCCGTGCCTTCCTTCTCTCCAGCGGCTTCCAGAAATACGGCTTGGGTCTCCAGCAGCGTGGTGTCGGTGTTAGGTCCCAGTGAGGACCAGGGGAGCAGCGAGGAGAAGCTCTGCTCCTGGAGGAGGAGGAGATGCTTCTTCCAGCTGCTGAGCTCTCCTCCTCCTCCTCCCTCCGGAGCTCCGACTGCAGGTCAAAGGAGGCAGTGAAGCCGGATCTGGGTCTGTCCACGGTGGACCAGTCTCTCCTGAAGGATCTGGGTCTGTCCACGGTGGACCGGTCTCTCCTGAAGGATCTGGGTCTGTTCACGGTGGACCGGTCTCTGCTGGAGGATCTGGGTCTGTTCACGGTAGACCGGTCTCTGCTGGAGGATCTGGGTCTGTTCACGGTAGACCGGTCTCTGCTGGAGGCCATGCTGGAGTCTGAGCTGAAGGAGTTTCTGCTGAACCTGCATGATGTCATCTGATTTCCCCAGAATCCGACCCGGTGGCACCAATGACGAGCATTAAGAATAACTCTATAGAAGTAGACCATCTTATCACTGATGGTCTAGTTTACTGATGGAGGTCTGATAGAGGATCAGGACTAAACTGAGACTGGTTCATAACCAGTGCAAAATACTTTACAAAAAATCGACTTCTTTATATGTTTGTATCAAAATCCAATCATCTTTCCTTAAAACTAAATATGACGTGTGCTCATATAAGCAAGAACCGATCCTCGTCACTCAGTGTTACTGATCGATTGATGGATGAATATCACGTTGTTGGTTGAAACTGGGTGGAGCCGCAGTCCTCTGTAGCTCCACATAACGCGACATTCTAAGCCCGCCCACCATGGAGCGGTCCAATCAAATACAAAGGATTTGATTTAGATCCCTGTACACCCCTCATGACTATTAAACCTAGCCACTGAATCTTTTACAGAGCTGATGATGGAAGTAGCTAAAGAGTGAGCGATCTCGCTTCCTTCCCATTGTTGTTGAGAGTTGCACATGCTCAGTACCGATCGGCCACTCGCAAGAAGAAGAAAAAAAGTTTGATTTTCAATCATCCTGTTTCCAGGATAATTGAAAATCAAACTTTTTTTCTTTAGTCTTTGTTGATATTCAAAACAACTCTAATAAATTAAACTATTTGTATAGAGGGCAAGAAAAAGTAAAGTACATTTCTGTGGAAAAAAAACATTCACGTTGAAACCTGAAATATAGAAACATTACTGCCATCATACGGCAGAAGGACGAGGACACACTTTCACAAAAGTTATTTTCTTATTATTAATTTCTGCCTTCAAATTGAAGTCTCTTTTTCGAATCAATTTCACAAGCATTTTGCTCGGAGATTAATCGGAACACAATGATTATCTGACCCGAGATAAAATAAGTGGCTCTGCTCTTCCTATTTGAAAATGTAATACGTCTCACTCCATTACATAACACCTCTTAAACAGACAGCCTCTCTGCAGCTCACGGCCCTCCCCTTAATCACGAGGGAGAGAAAAGAATTACGACAAGTTATTTGACTGTGCAATCTTTTCTGTTTAAAGGACAAAGTTTCCCCTCACCTGAAAATGCGATCAGAGGGCTGCTCTCCCATCACAAGATCAAAACCGCGCTGGAAGATGGTGTAAGGCCAGGGACTGACATGAGGAGCAGAAAGAGAAATGGATCAGAGGAAGAGACCAAAGAGGAAAGGGAATAAAACAGTGTGTCAAAGAAAGAGAGGGCATCACATTTTTCAGTGTACCCTGTAAAATCATAAGCCGTGTTTCAGTGTCTCACTTCAAGTCCTTTCCCGCCCTTCCGTAAGCCCCCCCCCCCCCCCCAACAGCACCACCAATCACAAGCAGCATTACGACGCAGGCTCTGTGTAAACATGCTGATTGAGAAATGTGTTCGGTAGGAGCTGACACACAATGTGACTTTGGCTCCCATCTATTTATCAGGGGAGGGGATAGGAGGCCTGAGAGACACAGAGGGTGATGGAGAGAGCAGACGGTGGAAAAAACAGAGCGAGAGAGAGAGAGAGAGAGAGAGAGAGAGAGAGAGAGAGAGAGAGAGAGAGAGAGAGAGAGAGAGAGAGAGAGAGGGGGACATGTCAGGGCACGAGACTGATGCCAAGAGGCAGGGGTGAGAGAGGGAGAATGATGGAGATTAATGGGGAGTGGCAGCTCGGGGACTAAACAGTCTTGCGAAGTGAGAGCGAGGAGGCGAAGTGACAGGGGCCCGATGTCATTCCGAGCAATCTCCTGCACCACTGTAAGCAAAAAAGAACATCGAGGACACTTTCCGCGCCACGGGCTGTGGTCATTAAACATTGAAGTCACCCCGGGGTGCCCCCACCCCCCCACCCTGTCACACTGTGACACAGGGAGAGCACCAGGGGAAACGAGATACAGAGGTGCACAGTTGGGTGGGCTGACAGGAAATTCAGATGTCTCCCAAAAAATGTAGAGGAAAAAAGAAGCATGCACAGTGGTGGCACGCTCCGTCTGCTGGTGATGTCATGGACAATGATGATGTTCCTCCGATTGTCATTCGGCAAGATGTGTTTGAATCAATCTAATTACGGGGTCATTTGCAACCCGTCATCTAAATTACAGTATGGTACAAAATGGTAACCATTTAATGACGCGAAACAAATCTATGACACCTGGAACGTGCCCTTGGAAAAATACATCATGCTGTTGCAGTGATTAACTTGAACTAATTAATAAAATCTTTGAGAAAGTATAATTTCAAAATGTATTCATTAGTCAGTCATTTCATTTGAATTTGAACCAACACTTTTATTGAACTTTTTGGTATTGTGTTCAATTTGTCACAAAAATGATTTGTTTGCTGCCTGAACATTTGAAGTTTCCACTTCATAATCACGTTCAAAGTGTACATTTCCAGATCCCAAAACATTTGAAAAGGGATAGCTGCCATGGTAACAGTATGACACAATCAGTTGATATATTAGTACGACCTGCATAGGATTGACAGATATATCTACTACCTTTATTATTTTACAGTTTTGTTTCCTTATACTTTCATGTTATTCTTTTACATGCCTGTATTTTGTTCTCTCCTCACAAAAAGAAGCTTAGGTGGATTATGAGACAATGGATCCCTGGGCATCGACAAGCAAAAGGCCCCTCCATCTTTACACAAGTCTCTTTGTGGTCATTTTGTGTCTCTTTGAGGGGATTTTGTGTCTCTTTGTGGTCATTTTGTGTCTCTTTGAGGGGATTTTGTGTCTCTTTGTGGTCATTTTGTGTCTCTTTGAGGGGACTTTGTGTCTCTTTGTAGTCTTTTTGTGGCTCTTTGTTAACATTTTGTGGCTCTTCTTGGTCAATTTGTGCCTTTTTGTGGTTGCTTTGCGTCTTGAGTCATTTTGAGTATCTTCCTGGTTGTTTTTTTGAGTGATATTTTGTAAGAGAAGCCTTGACACTCATATAAAATAATATTGTTGACAATTAACTAATAATAACAAGAACTAAGTCATAACATTTTAAAAGAAATAAATGCAACAGTAATAACAGTATGACATATAGAGTTTTCTTAATAAAGCCTGAATCTGGTCAGAACTGGAAGTACAAGGTTGACAGACAACTAATTGAATAAAAGTAATCAAATTATAATCCGGTAGTAATCCCATGGTGTGGTCACAGAGGGAACTGTCCTATAGCTCAACACTGTTTATCTAACGTGATCAGTACTTTCCGTAACAGTAGCCCCCCCCGACACATACACACTGAGGGGTCACCCGGCGGTTGGCACCATGTCTGTGGTGTTAGCCAAATGTCAAGGACTTTTTAACAAGCAGACGTGAACCCAATTAGGCGTTTATATGGCTTCCTGGGACGGGGTCTGAAACAGCATTTTTCAATGCCAAGCGATATCAAGTCATCGCTTGAAATCATTATTGTAATGTAAAATAAGTGACCTTGCACCCAAAGACATGAGCAGACCAAAAAGTGTGATAAAGCTCCCTCAACTTTACTGACTCACCGTCAGCCTAAACGGGATTTATTGTTTGATACAACTCATACAACTGTCTTTTTAGGCTAATGACTTAAAGTGTTTTTTGGTTTAGAGGCACTCCAATTTTAGACAGAAAGACAGAATTACTCTTCATGGAGAGTCCAGTACTTCTCAGCTTGTGTGAAAATAAAGCTGTGGCTCTGACAGAGTTTTGTCAAATCAGCAAGAAACGACCGCTGTTGTCACAGTGATGTCATATCTTGTGTTTAGCTTGGAGACAATAAATTCATAACTGCAAAGTCTGCGCTTCAAAGTGGGGTTGTGAATTTTAAAGAAATGAGATGTAATGAAAGGATGCTATTGATTGCATTATGGGAATTGTAGGATCTCAGATTTTTGGAGCTTAATCCATACGAATAGTTAAAATATCTCAGCCTCTGCTGCTTCAGTTTTTAATAAAAATAAATAAATACAAATCAGTCTCTTGTGGGTTCCTCAAGTCTGTATCAAATCGCTGGATTACCACTTCAATTATTCTCAAATAAATTAACAAAGCACAGCAATGTAGTAGGGATGTCACAGTACCAGATACTTAGTAGTCAATACCAATTTAATTTGAACACATGATAACGTCAGAATTTACTTTCGCCCAAAACTTATTTTTATTGAATAGGGCCTGAGCACATCTTGATCTTAATAGATGGTACCTCACGTTAATGTTAGCTGTTAGCTCAGAGCAGGACTGTGATGCTTACCAAAGTCTAACAGCTAAGAGCTAACGTTAACCAGCTGATTTAAAAAAGGACTTAGCGTGTAACTCCTATCCCAAACACATTTTCTATGGTCCCCTTGAGGACGGGACGTCGTTAGTCTCAATCCCTAACAGTACCATGCTACTCTATACAAATGAGTACAGTCACCGTTTTCAGAATTTTGGCATTGGTTCTTGTGACATCCCAACAATCATGTAGTATAGGCAGGAAGGTCCGATAAGTAGGTTCGTTAATTACTGTCAGTAGTACCTTTAACTGAATTTGAATTCAGTCAAATGTATTTGTAAAAAGAAGCATTCAAAAATAATTTTGTAATAAAACTTGTAAATGACAAGGATCAGAGAATAGGGACTGAGATCATGTTGCTAGTCAATGAAATGGATTGAAAACAAATGAAAGAATCTTAAAATACATTTTTATTTGTGACGGGTACCCAGTAAAGGGAGTCCCAGTACAGAGATCTCTTCTTGGTACCAGTGAGGAGCCTCGCTGCTGCATTCAGAACGAACTGCAGGCGACATCCGTAAATGGCATGAGTTAGTTACAAGAGTGAAGACATGAAGTAATAAAGGCTAGAAAGATGGTCTACAGATCCCCAAGAGAGGCAAAAAGTTTCATTTCCGCTATCGACCTCTTGTGGAAAAAGACTAATGACATCATTTATTTGTTTTTCAAATTTTAAGTCAGTGTTGAAAAAGACTTCTCATATATATGTGGCATATATTTGTAGATAGAGGCCCAAGAAAATTGGCTTTTCAGGACCAATCATGAGGATCTCTGTCTCGCAAACAGAAAACTGACGACCATCCATCATTCGACATTGAAAGAGGCTGTATTTATTACCATGAGGTAAACATGTTAGAGCCTTCCACTACATTTCTCTTTGTCAGTGTGGTATGTGATATAAGAGACTATAATGTGTGAACTCCTGTCTGACCTTTTGAAAAATAATTTTATGACTAAGCAAATGATTTTGTCTGATTCAGAATATTAATTGGCCACATCACTGTTCATTAGGCTTTATGTGGCCAACCCAATGAATGGCCTTGTTTGACGTGTAGGGAGGACTCTATCTTTGCAAAGGACTCTCCCAACATTTCCTCTGCCCGATAATGAACAATCGTAAACCGTCATGGGGTGATTACCATAACTTACCCCTGATTAGGCCCCCACTCACTGCGGATGCAGAGGTGCTTGTGGACCGGGTCTTTCATGTAGCCGTCGAGGCATAGGCATTCTCCTGCAAACAGAAAGGCAGGGATTCAATCCTGTGTTCATTATAGTCAAGGCTTTTTTTTTATTCAACGGAGATATCCTTTTTGCTTCTCTCCTTTTAATTCTACTCCATGAGAGCCATCCAAAAGATGATCCTCTTCAAGCGGTTAGAAAAAAATGTACTCATGTCTTTTCGTTAATGATGTAGTCGTTGGTTTTTCTCTGCAATTTGAGCCATATTTCTGTCAAAGCAATATTTTCTCAGCAAAAGCCCACAAAGTTTTCCAGAAGGAGCATTTTGAAAGGAGCTGCTGCTGTCAATATCCGGGCCATGGCAACTTATGAAAGCGCTTGGAGCTCCCACCGTGCATCATGCCAATGGATGGTATCCTGACAGGTTTGAGAAGGACGCAATGTGTGAAACACTAGCTCACTGTCACACTGTTGTGACACGGAAACCTCAATGTATGAGGTTTTTTTTCCAACTATTTGTTGTCTTGGGTGGAAAATCGATGGTCCTCATACTGTATGACAGATTGGCTGAACATAAACCACCATTAGCCTGAAAATAACTTTGGAAAAGGAAGGACTCATTTGCTTAGTAATGATTTGAACCTCAAACCAAAAAGCTCAGAATCCAATAAACGCGTCCACACCTAAAGCTAATGCAAGCATAATACATAACATTTTTCGTCAATGCAGTCAGCTCGCAATTCGATTCAATCCACAGTACCGGTTCATATGCGTCAATACATTTAGAATACTTTGAGAAAAACGTACTAAATCAAAAGTCTGTATTTAGTCCAACTTAGAGATAAAAAGGAAAATCTGTGTTTTATAATTCTTAGTGTCCTCTCAAACCAGTATTCGTGACAGCTAGCTTATTTGCTAGCACGGTTAGCAAATGAGCTAGCTCACATGGCGAATGTCAGTTAATATGTTGGGCTGATTAGCACTGGCACCGCTAGCTAGCATGGTGTTAGTTAGCTCGCCAGCTGCAGCGGCTTAGAGAGAAGCCGTGTCGCCAAACCTCTATTTCATTTTTTAGTTCTTCACTATTTCTTATTTCTTCAGCTCGCTTTCTTAAATCATTGTCTTTCACATCTTTATAAAAATGCCTGCGTGATAAGAATATTGTCAAGAAGACGGACTAACTTTCCCCTAAGCGCCTTAGTTTTGCCCCGAAGCAAACAAGATGAATTATGTTGTGCAGTTTTCCAACATGAGGCCACATTTAGAGGCAGTGTGAATGCAAACAAAGAAAGAGGAAATACACAGCCCTACAAAAGGTTAAAAATGTCCTTAAACTTGAGCGCACATTTGCAGTTAACCTGAGTTGTGTGACTCCCCCAATTTACAGACCCAGGAGCAGAAAGGAGAGAGGGGGGTTTTCTGGCAAGTTTTGGTAATCAGTCTGTCTGAGCTGTCGCGCACAGAGCTGCTGCTCCTTTTCTTACAGCTTGTGGCCAAGCATAGCTTGTGGCCAGGCATATCCTGAAAAACTCCACTTCGTTTTGTGTCTAAAAAACAGCTTTCTTGTTACGTTGAAGTGAGAACACTGACACTCTGACACCCAACTAGTTTTTGTAGCAAAACGTCTTTCTTTTAAGCCCCACAATGATGCATCATGTTGATCTGCCTGTGAGAGTAAATCACATATAAAAAAAAACACAATAATTATCACTTGACACATCAAACCACTTTGTCAACTTCTTTAGGTTCCTTAGTAACTTTTTTTATTTTTACTTCCTGGAGCTTAATTGCACAATGAAGAAAACTGCCAGACAGCCAAAGAGTAAATACTGAAATGAACTCTGAATCCTTACTCCCAATGTCTTTTAATAGGCTCAGTTTTTCACAGTTATCTGACTGGTCCCATTGACTGAATGACATCCCCTACCTAAAAGGGAAGGGATTAGATCAGTGATTAGTCTAATGAATAGACACTTGGCACTGGTCATTATTTACCAAAGAAAAACTTGTCTGGGGACTGCATCTTCCCAAAATCCACTAAGCGCTCAGGCCTTAGGCAACATTCTGGGCTAATTGCTAATAGGATCACATGCAACACTGTTAAACAGTAACTGCTTACAAATGGAGGCACTGAAAAAGGGTTTGTAAACCCCTGGTTCCGGACCCCAAGTGGGATCGCTTCATATCAAGACAGGGTGAATATTTCTAAGATTGATCTACTGATACATGTTTGCTGAATAAAAAAACAACGTCCAACACCTCACCAATGGGTGTAGAACAATGGAGTAATGGAGGGATGTGGATTGGGTGCATGCTCAATATTGGCATCCTCCTGTTGAGTGAAGCCTTTTAGCAGAGAACAGCAAAGCATCAGCTTTTTGTTCCGCCGTCAGCACCCAGGAGAAATGCCGGCCTTGACTTTGCTCGGTATGAGTGATGGGGCCTCACCTGTGGTTTAGAGGGTTACTCGGGGGTAACGTGTACAACATGCTCTGCTCATGCTCAATAGGAGGCAAGTGAAGGGCACGGGGCCTGGGCTTATACAACACTGTTAATGGATAAAGGTCAGCTGTCAGAACCTGCCAGGCTAAAGGAAATCATACTCGCTGATTGCCCTGCTCGTGGTGCTCGAATGGAAAAAAAGAAATGACTAAGGCAGTTTGGGATTTTTCAAGGCCGTTTATATTCGATAGCATTATAGTGAAGATAGATCTGTGTTTGCTCTTGAGTTGTGTTCACGACAGTTGACTGGGTCGAGTGAAGCAAAGGAGAAAAAATGATCATCTTACTTGATACAAAGACAAAAGGAGAGAGTGAACACTTAGTGCTTTGCCGCTCAAGGACACGCAACTGTAGAAGCTCTACAAACATTCAACATTTCGTCTTTTTTTTTTTTTACCAACAACACAAAGCAATTTGAGTGCTTCAATTAGTTGAGGTGCTTAGCCAGTGAAGGAGGATGACAAAGGGGGAAAAAGCACTTTGTGAAATTCCTTTACCTTTTCAGTCTGGCCAGAAGCTTCAACAACATCTTGTAGTGGCTGATATGTCAAAGTCAAATAGGTACAAGGCTACCTGCCAGGTAAGAAAGATCGTATACAAGTGCACTGTGTAATGTCCAGACACATGACTCAAAGAAACTGGTCAACATTTCAGCTCCACAACTGGGTCCATTCAATTTAAAAGCAAACTATTACTAACAGGAGGGATAGAAAACACAAAATTCCACCAAACTGCTGAAATTCTGAGAGCTGGTTTCTGTTGTCATAGTTTTTCTTCATGTCGATCTGTAACGACAACATTTTGCTCACAAAAAAGAACTGTTGGATTGCAACAAAGTGTGATGGAGGAAAGAAACTCGGAAACACAGATGACCGTGTTTTAAATCAAGCCAACAGCCAGATGATCTTCACCAGTAATCTGTAATCAACACACAAGTTTCCCGCTAAATAACAAGAAATTGTAGCACAAAGATGCTGAAGGTTGAGGTCATTTAGAAACCGTTCCATAGCCTAGCTTGTCCACCAGAGAGCAAAGTTGTTGGTTATTTTGGTATATTTAACTTAACATTACATTTAATCATTATAGGGATCTTCATAACAAATTAATAAATAAAAAAACCTACTGTTCGACCCAAAAAATCGGTGAGGCTAGAATGTAGTTTATTAATGTACAAATCAAAATTTAGAGAATATCAAAAATCCCTAACCACTATTTTTCCAGCTGAAAGCGGTTTTTAGTTGTGTTGTCAATGAATTCAGCTCTAAATCTTGACATTTTAGTAAATATTAGAATTCTACATATTGTGTTATGTAAATATGCATATATGCAAAATAAAAGTCTACAGTTTAGGATTTAACCGAGTTCGACCTTCTTCAAATCGTTAACCAGCTAAGCTGTTCCATCATATGTTACCTTTTCTAGGTGTTAGTTTTTAATGTGCGTGTTCACAACATGTTGGTTTATGTTGGTAACTGTCATTTATTTTGTGGACATTTATAGTTTCATCATTTCTTGAGAGAGCAGCTGCATTTTGCTTAGCTACCTCATTCAATCAAATGCTCGGCCCTTCCAACCTTATACAAAATGTTTCCCCTGAAACATCACCTGAGTGATGAGCGGTAGGGAACTGAAAACCGCCCCCTCTCTTAACATCATTTCTACTTTGCTGCTTTGTTAAATGTGCAGCGAGAGAGCTGCGATGTTTGACACCGGGAAGGCAATTTCACAATTTGACTGACAGTGTAAATTGTGTCCAGAAAAAAATAAAATAAATAAAAGCAATGAGATGACAGGAGCTTTAGCATTTCATTTAGATTTGTTGCAAAGCCAGCTGAACAAAGCTCAACGCCTCGCCTTGCTTTTAATTGCCGTTTCATCACGCGCTGAGGTCACGGCACTCGAGCTCAAACTTGTTCTACACTCGCGAGGTGTTACGGCCCCTAATTGCTAAATATGCAGGCGCTGAGCCAGCTTCTGAGCTCCTCACTTTATTTCCATCGCGTCCCCACCTGGCTATTTGTCACCTTATGACACACACACACACACACACACACGGAACAGAAGTGTTGTTAGTGCGACCAGACTGAGCAAAATGTACAGATTTCCCTTAAATAACCTTTGATCTGTTGCGTGGGCAGCAACCAATGCGCTGGAAGTATGCTTTTTCTTCACACATTGTGTCAAAATTACTCAGCTCATCAGCACCGCACACCGATCCATTACGAGTGTTATGATGTGGGAACTTGCATTTACGGCGGTGCGAAGTGACCTTTCGTGTTTCACATAGTCCAAACACACTCTGGAGCGAAACCAGCCTGTGAAACATCGGCCCTGCATTCAGGGCTCTGCAGGAACGGAGACATTCATGCGTTGAAGCCAGGTGGCTACCTCCGGTTCAAATTCGTGATGTTTTGTCTTCGCTTTTGTGGAACTATCATGCCTTTAGTTCTGAAAAGAGATGCCAAGCTTCATGTTTTAAAGCTGCATTCTCTCTAAAGTCCATCACGGGGCGACTCCTCTGGTTGTATAGAAGTCTATGAGAAAATGACTCTACTTCTCTCTTGATTTATTACCTCAGTAAACATTGTAAACATGAGTTTATGGTCTCAATCTCTAGTTTCAAGTCTTCTTCAATACAGCATGATATTCATTTAGTAAATGATGGTCCATTTAGAGTCAAACAGACCATAAAGCAGGGGATGCTTTAGGGCGGGGCTACACAGTGATTGGCAGGTCGTATACGGCGTCTCTATGTCACTCCTCCACATTCCAAATATGGCAACTTCCGAAATCGCCAAACTCGAGGCTTCAAAACGGATGGGTGACATCACAACGACTATGTCCATTTCTGATGTCCAGTCTATAGTTAAAAGCATCCAGCGTCTTGTTTAATGTCTCTCACAGACAACGCATTTCAGCTTTCATCAGTATCGCTTTCTGCAGAAATAAGGACTGGATTTATGCCATCTATAGCACCATTGCATCCCCCTGCAGCCCACACTCAGTCTCACACTGACACACACACACACACACACTGCACGTATGCAAAACTGTTTTGTTAAGAATGCATCATGTGAAAAATACAACACAATTACCGAGGCCTCGCCTTGCCAGTCCCGCTCGGTCCATACATCATTTTTTAAAGGAGCGGGGGCACAGTGTGGATTTAGGTGCGTGGGCGAGTCTCAGAAATGATTCCAAGAAAGGCAGGCGTGAGACACATCGGGCCCCGGCTTTTTGATTCATTTAAAGGTCTCGGAGCTCACTCTGTGCTGCCCAGGAGCGTCGGGCTGCTGAATAATGGATGCAAAACAAGGAAGACACTTTAAATGGGTGACTTCTCCCTGCACTTAAACTTTGAGTGATGCAGCGGTGGAGACTTTCCAAGAAAACAGGTAACACTAAAATGATTCATTAGGGATTGGTAAAAAGAAAAAAAAGTATGAATACATTCTAATACTTAAATCCTAGAATCAGTTCAGAAATGATGGAGGAAAAAACTCTGGGTTGATTATTAAGTTGTGGATACTTATTTAAGGCTCAGTTGATGACTTATTTAAAGTTTAGTCTTTTGCTTCGCCTCTGTCATGTAATGTGCAACTTATATATTTATTTATTTTCCGTCTTCATCAAGCCAAAGCTATTTTTATAAGTGAGAAGCCAGTTTTTTTGCTGGCGAGGCTGTCAACTCCTCCACGGGGACAGAGGACGTGGCATATTAAAAAAAACACATTTTCAGATCAAAACTTAAAAAAACCTTAAGAACTTATGTATGACAGGAAATCATTGGAATTATCGTTTTAATGTCTTCTGAACGATTAGAAAGAGAAAGAAATAAAGCATGTGGGAGATATATTTGCAGAGATGAGGACTTTTGAAGGACTTTTAAAAGGACTTGTAAAACAACGAGACACGTTCTGTTATTCTGTTTTACAGGCTCCCGCTTTCAGCATAGTGGATTTAGAGAAGATCAAAATGTATTCACTGGCTGAGAGAGTGATAAAGAGCTTGTTAAACAACACAGTGTTCTGTAATTCTGTTTTATCAGCATGCTGCTCTCATCGTTTGGACTTTGAATGTGCTGCGTAGCTTGAATAAAGCAGTGTGTACAGTAGCTGCACATGCACATGGTTCCATGTGTGCCTACCAGAGGATGCTGGGCCAGAGAGGCAAGAGGGAGAGGGAAATATATTATTAAACCATTACAAAATATGTGTCCTTTATAAAATGACTGTTCCTCTCTTCTATTCTCCATCGATTGTATGTGAATGTGACGGCAGCAAAGCAAAGAATAGATTCATACAGTAGCACTGCACCAATTACATCATAACTACCTTTAAACACATCACTGCAAAGATGACATTTTATTTGGGCCAGAGTTCAAATTCCTGATGTTTTGTCTTCTCTTTTGTGGAACTATCATGCCTTCAGTTCTGAAAAGAGATGCCAAGCTTCATGTGTTAAAGCTGCATTCTCTCTAGTGTCCATCAGGGGGCGACTCCTCTGGTTGTATAGAAGTCTATGAGAAAATGACTCTACTTCTCTCTTGATTTATTACCTCAGTAAACATTGTAAACATGACTTTATGGTCTCAGGAATTTTAGCACAACATACAGGGTTTTTCAACATTTTGGTACGATTTTATTTTGCATCGTAAAAACTGCGGTTAATTTAAATGAGAAAGTGACAATAAACATATTTTCTCTGTAAAACCAATGAATGTGTTTTCTGCATATAAAAGCTCATCAAATATTCCACATGCTTTGGGATTTTGGTGTCTTTGTTTTCTTTCATAAGTCAGACACGCATTCTTTAATAACGACTCGATGATTAATGATTTACTTAAGGATCAGATTTGAATTCTCCCATAACGTAGCGTCTATCGGCCAGAGGTTGCAGGTCAAGCCACTGCTCTCAAACCCCCGCTGCATTTAACATCAGTCTCTGGTTCAGGTATTCAGCCGACAGCCTGTGCAAGTGATTTTGTCACCAGATATCAATCGTAAGCCGTAGTGAGTCACGTGGTCTCAGAGTTCAGTAAATATGAAATGCAGAAGTACAACAATATTGAGCTGAGATGGATTTACTTCTCACTCTGCACTTTTTCAAGTTTCCCTTTTCTAAGGTCGCAAAGAAAAAATGTATGTAATGCAGCATCGATCAAAAGTTATTGACATGTTGCTTTTCCTCAACGTCCATCAGTCATTTCAGGCACGCCATCAAGCTTACAGTACATCCATCCCTCCAACCCATCGCTCATCCAGTGGAAGCTCCTCTACCACACATTCTTGTTTCTCTCTAAAGTTTCTCTTTAAAGGGGGGGGTTCAGACTATTTGCAGTGGTTTTGTATGAGGTACCCATCCATCTTCAGTGTGTTAACTACAGTAGATGAAAGTCGGCACGCCAAAGAAACAGACAGGAGCAAAGCAATGTACTGCTGTGGACGTATTTCATATCGACATCATGTGTGCTCTATATTTAGAATATTTATCAGGTCTTTACCTCGCTGTCAGACAGCCCTTACTGACGGGGAACTGAAGCCGTGATCTGTGCTCTCTTCATTTTACCTCACAGAACACAGGAGTTGCTGGTCTTTATTCATTGTTTAGTATGTTTGTGTTATTGTGTGTCTTTGGTGGAACTGAACTAACATTTAAAACACCAAAGTCACAAACGCACTAACTAACTAACCGATGGAGGCGACTCCTGTGTTCTGAGAGGTCAAATGACCGTTTATGTCAAAGGAGTCTGGTGGCTTTGAAGAGAGCATAGATGATATTTCCCCATCAGAAAGAGTTGTCTGACGGTATGGTAAAGCGGTAAAAATATTAGAAATATAGCGTACACTTAAACTGATATTGATTTTAGATGTCTTAAATACGTCACTTTGTCAATGCTTTGCTCCTGTGCTGGTTCTCCAAACTCCATCTACTGTAGGTGATACAGCGACTATGGAGAAGAACCTCATACAACCACACTTCTAAACATCCACAATAACCATTTTAATTTACAAATACAAATATGCAGCAGGAGCAGTGGAAATGACCCACGAAGCAGTCTGCTAACTCCAATTTAACTCCAATATTTAATCCGACATTGGATCCAATTTGACATCAACTTTTCATAAACAAGCATTTGGCGCATGTGTCACAATTAAAGAGTGAAACTAAACTAAATCAAGAAGGGGAGTGGCTCGGGAGTGGTCTTTTTACCAAACCGTGTCTTCACAGTCCCGTCACAGCAGCCTGTGAGCAGACAGAGCTGGTGCTGGAGGAGCCATGTCAGTGTGCAAAGGCTGGGAGATGCAGAGCAGACACTGGAGGGAGCCCAGCTTCAGGATATTCTACAATATATTTTAATTTGTCGCAGTAAAATACATAATTACAATTTATTTTGTTAATCCACCAGATGTTTCCATCAAAATAATGGAGACTTTTATGAGTTGAACTGTAATTAAACTACATTGGATGCCATGACTGTGGTTGTGCTGCTGCCATAATTACCAAGTCACGCCTATTAGACATGCTATTTTATTTTCTTCTGTGATTTTTTAATGTTTGCTTTTCTAGTATTAAGAATCCATGTTTTGTGTTCTTTCTACTCTGACATGTGACATGTGAAATAAAACTGGACTGTTGCTCCTCGAGTACACAATCTGACAGATTCTAATTTGATTTCATCTATTCAGGCAAAAACAATTGGGCCACGATTACACACTAGATGAAGGAGCTCCGGGAAGTACATCACATTTTGGCAAATTACTCCTTGACCTTTGTAAAACCTCCAAAATGTGTTCCCGCTCCAGTAGCTCGAGACAAACGCATTACGGTTTATCTGCCATAATTAATTAATCTTCTATGATTTTTCCTTTCTAAATTTTGCTCAGAAAAAATGCATCCCGTTTAAACTAGACGGTTTGTCTTTCTTGTTGTCCCCCGGAGTACAAATGAAGTTGACAGTGGAGACATGAAAACTAATTGATCAGCTCCGTAGACAACTCCCCCGGGGGAAAGTCAGGTCAAGTGCTCCAGACTATCTATTTTCCATTTTCCGGCCCTGCAGTGCCATGGAGCGGAGTCATGGTCACACCTGTAAACAATTAAAGCCACAGCGAGTGATAAACGCCGCCCGTTCTAGAGGCCTTTTGCTGCACTGAGACTCAAGACCAGGGGTGGGCAAACTTTTTGGCTCAGGGGCCACATTGAGTTTTAAAATTTGACAGACGGGCCGGTCCGGTAGCAGATGTTGTGAACTAATATAAATTACAAGTAAAAGCCATTAACTAAAAAGTAAAGAAAACTTACATTTAATTCAGTGGGAACAGTGTTGTTGCTCACATTTTTTTGCCAGTGCATCAAAGTTTGGTGTCAGTTTGGTTGTGGCAATTCTCAGGACAGATCTGAGGTGTTCATCAGTTAACTGGGATCTGTGACGTGATTTGTTGATGTTCATCACGCTGAACGTCTGCTCACACACGTAGGTAGAGCCAAACAACACCAGCATCCTCTGTGCCATCATCCTCATGTTTGGAAACTTAACTTAAGCATAAAACTCGTCCAGTTTAAGGGAGTTGAACTTCGTTAGAAATGATCTCCGTCCATACCAACACACCTGAAAACGAATATCACGTGACTATTCGCATACACTGGGCATGTGGGTGCCGTGTAAACAGGAAGTAGATTGGTTGCTTAGCTAAACAAAATACGACAGAGTAATAAAGTAGTCTTTAATAATGAAAAGTCGTGTTTGATACTTAAGATATTTTCTAAAATCTTCCTCTATTAACTCAAACAGACACAGTTCGTGGAAAGTTTTAGAAGTTTTATTTTTCAGACTTAACGTTAGTTACAGCGCTGCGGGTCTTGCTCTATCTCTGCACATCAAATGTACTTTAAAATCAACACTTACACCTACAAATTTACTAGATTATGGGTCAATAAATGGGGTCAACACAAGTCTCTCACTCATTACCTCAATTTCGTTGTTGTCTGTTCTTACTCGTAGCTCTGCTGGTGTCTGAATTCTCTGTCCTACTGGAGACCATTTCATGTTTTGTTCCTTTACATTTTATCTGCGGACTTCACAATAGTTGTGCAGAACAAAATAAGCATTAATAAGGACAGGAAAGTCCTCCGTTTTGTGTCCATCACCCTCCCTAAAGCCGCTAACTGTGACTTCAGACGTCCGCTCCTAGCGCTGGTCACGCCGCTCGCTAATGGCTCCAATAACAGCTGCTTCCTCCGTAATAATGCAGACTTTAACTGAACAACAGCTGCTAGTAAAGACAACACGGTCAGTAACACCTGTAATCAGTTGTTCATGTTGAATTAACCTGGTAGTCGATCGGTAACCAAGGCTGTTGTTGTTTGTTAGCTTCCGGGTACGGGTCAGGTGATAGTGGTGTGAAGAACCAGGGAAGTACAGTCGTGACTGCTAAGAACCAATGAAGTAGTGAACGCGGGTGTGGGCGTCATATAGACCAGACCCCAGCAAAGGTCAATTGTGTCTGGAGTGCGCCTTCTAGTGGGATCAACTGATACGCCGGGTATTGCAGGAAAAAGGCAAAATTAATGCGGTCTTTACTATAATTTGGACAATTTTGTACCAATATTTGACGGGCCGGATTAAAAAGCCCAACGGGCCGTATATGGCCCGCGGGCCGTAGTTTGCCCATGCCTGCTCAAGACTGTCTCGAACCGCAGCGAGTTTACAAGTCGTTAACAATGAGTTAATAAGCAAACCAAATGTGCATCAAAATGTTATTATATAGCACAGACAACTGCTTGTCCACTAAGTTGCACATGCAGGAAGGCGGAGCTTCCCTTTTTCCACTGAGTTCTAAAATTCAAAACCGTATGACCCTGATGGATAACAGAAATATTGGGACCCTTCGCTAAGCCTGCTGCTACTCCATCAAGGTGTCAGAGCTCCATGGAGCCCACACTGTCACTAACTGCACTCCCTGAATAGATATGATCACATTTTTGGAAAAGCTAAAAATGCAATTTCAGAGAAAAGCATACAGAAGGGTCTACAACATGTTGTTCAACATGTGTTTGAAGGATAAATCCATGATATCAAACTGATTCAGCGGAGAAAACAGTTAAAAAGCTAAAGATAGAAGCTAAAGCTACAGATCACAGTGTGAAAGTGAACCACCACATCACCTGGAGATCCAGACAGAAGACGATGATATTAAGGAATTAAAAAGTGCAGACATTCAGTATACCTTCAGTAGCTAGCGTAGCATAGAAGTGCTAACTCTAGTTAGTGACATGCTAACATACTCTGCTAATGCTAGCTCTACAGGTTTTGACGTAGAAACGTAATGTTTTAGAAACGTATTTCTGCTTCCAACAGTTGAACACTAACTCGAAATCAACAAAACCAGCCCGAAGATGAAGACTACATCTCTTCTCTCTGCCTGTTGTCAACCACAAATGTATTGACTTCATATTAGTAATAGCCTCATCAATTTACCATTCCATACTATAAGATGTACCTGCCTTTTATGTAAAAAATATCCTCTATCTCTGTATGAAAACTGAATCCATTGACATCAAGTATTTTGGCTAGTACACAATACTATGGGGTCAGATCAGTCTCAATAATTGCAAATGCACACAGAAAGACTCACAAATGCAAACAGAACAATTCACAAATATATTCCAATGCACAAATAAATAAATTACGATTTATATAAATGTAAAAAAAAATCACAAATATATTTCTGCATTTGTATGTATTTGTTTGTGGATTTGTATGTATTTATTTGTGGATCGCACTGCATTTATTTGTAAATCGCTTCACATTTATTTGTGGGTTTATGAGACTCTCCTGACGTCGCTGGATTCACAAATGCGTTTTTTTCAACATAGACCTATCTGTAGCCAATCAGATGTCAGCCTCATTTTCAACCAATCACATGAGCGCAGCTCCCCCCTCCCCTCCCCACGAGACTGGCAGCTTTGTTGAATCAGGAAATAAATATTGTAGCCGTCTGTGTTCACCCAGAGCTCTACGATACCTCATATCAGTAGAGACCGGACCAAACTATGTGTATAAATGTTATTTCGGAGTCCCTTTTTGTTGGTTTATAATAAGAATATATTTGTGAATTGTTCTGTGCGCATTTTTGAATCTTTCTGTTTGCATTTGTGAATCTTTCTGTTTGCATTTGTGAGTCTTTCAGTGTGCATTTGCAATTATTGAGACTGATCTGACCCCATACAATACTCCATATTACAAATGTACCTGACAGCAAAGACGTACCAGGAGAAGTGAAGGTGTCATTTTTTGATGCTTGACATTACATTGCTTGACACAACCCATTGTTGCATACATGTTAGTTTTAGTAATATGTCAGACAAAAGTTCCTCTAAAGCCCTTATGTGTTGATCTGTTAATGATACACAAGAAAAACACTTGACTTTGATGGCATATGTCTGTTTTTGTCGAAAAATGAAATAATCTCAGTGAAAATTGATGCAGTCTAGTTCGTCAGATGTTTGGTGTTCATGGGTGTTCACAGCCATTGCTGTGGACCACAACGCATGCACTGTCCCCAGGGACTGAGAACCTTTGGAAGTCCTCCTGCATTTTAAGAGCAGGGACCAGGGTCTAAATTAAGATTAACGGACATTTGACACCTATAAAGGCCATGGTCGTACTATCTGAAAGTACAAGAACTTTCAGGGTGGGATTTGCAGGGATGATCGTCGCCTCTTCAACTCGTGTGGCGCTTCATTCATAAACCAACAAAGTATCGATTCAGGACCATTGAGGACGAGGGGAGAGCATTTATCTTCCTTTAACATAATTCAAAGTACAGTAAGGCTTTGTCTTCACTTTCTTGCTCATTTAAAAAAAAGAGAAGGTGCAGCGGTGCTGTAAAAGTTATTTTCTGAATACTTATTATTTCTTCTGTTTCACAGCGGTTACGTTCTGAAGCACAAATGAATAACCAACAAACTCTCAGCAGATGATTTAGTGTGCAGATAGACGCTCTCCTCTGCATTTCATTCACTACGTCCAACGTGCGGCAGTAAAAAAACAAGATGTAATTTAGAAACACTGAACTGCAGCCACCAGCAGCCCTCACCCCAAGTCATGTTGCTTTTTATTTGTCAGCGGACTAACTTGCTTAAGATTCATAAGTCTTTAGATCGCTATGGAAACGCGGTTGAAGTTCTAAAAAAAGCTAATGGAGGTCATGTTGTAATAATGGAGAAACTACTGGCCTGATTTTCATGAAACTCGGTGGAAGAGTGTCTCGTGGGCCCAAGAAGAACCCATTTCATTTTGGAGCTGATACGAATTGTGGGACGGATTTATGAAACTCTTGGTTGAGGTATGTGCCCTCCCATGACCTTGTGGTTGACTATGGTTGACATAACAAACTTAATGTGTAATGCGTCATTGAGTCATTAATTAAAAAGCTCTGCATTTCAAAGTTACTGTATGTTCTCACTGTAAAAATGTCCCCCTGCGAGCTGCCTATGGACGACTATGAAATCTTTCTCTTTTACTTTTTCTTCACTTTTTCATCTCTTTGCTTCTTGCTCAGTTGTCACTGCAAATAACATTTGGCTTTCTTTCTTTTTTTCACAGATTTAGATCAACAAATGTTTGCACTCTCGAACTCTTTATAAGAAGCAGTGCCAGCTGTGTGACGCCAGGGGAAAAATGCCTGCACGGCGACAGAAAACGAGAAGACACTTGATTCATCGCAGGCGCACAAGGCGATGAAATCGGGTCATAGTGCCTTTGTTAGTGCAACAACTTCTTGGCGTTACCACCACTCGTGTTATTGGCCAGTGCTGTTTGTCTGACAGCCAATTCAAGAATTACAGGGTTTGTAAGTTGGGCTGACTACGGTTCAACAAAATTACATTTTGTTCATGATCAAATAACCTGATTCTTGTTTAGCATCGGTTTAGCTTCTTCAAAGTTTTTTTATTTCCCATGAATATTAGACATGACTTAAAGAGGTTAAACAGAGTTTAAATAACTGTTGTAGGATAAAGTACACCCTTAACCACCATAATAAATATCTCTATGGACTGTATTCTCCGTGGATTTGACAACGGAAGCTGGTCAAGCCAGAGAGGAGAGAGCGTGTTTATTGAACTAACAATCCCGGTACGGGACAGAGCCGATTTATGTCGTGTCCTCGGCTCACCTGTCTCCGGGTCACACTGGTGCTCACAGGGGTCCAGGAGGCGTCGTCCGCACAGCTCGCCGACCCAGGGCCCGCTGGTATTCTGCTGGTAGTACAACAAGATCTGTGCCGGGTTCAGCCAGTCTGAGGCGTCCAGCTGGCTCCCCTGCAGCAAAATGAACCTGGATCCTGAGGAGGACGGAGGGAGGAGGGATGAAATGAAAGGATACAAGAGAGAGGGAAGAAATGAGAGAAGGAACAGCGTGGTTACATCCAAATTCGAAGGAAAGAAGTGACACGAATGATGCAAATACGAGGGAATCACTCCATCCGCCTATAAGTGAGCGGTGAAATATTTAAACTAGGGCGAGAAATTGTGTCATAAAAGTCCATCAGCGCTGAGATCCTGATGTTGTTTAATCACAAAAATCATGTGGTCGTCTGTGGCAACAACCACAGCTCTAGGATCTGGAAGATAGAGGACTACGTATTTAAATGGATGTGTATAAACCATAGAGTGTCTATGGTACAAACAATAACTACAGTGTTAGCATAGCATAGCCCCGAACTCCATTCAGAAAACAAGCTTTTACAAGTCGTATGATTGTCGACTAGTGGACTTTTTACACAGCATCATTACGTAGGCATCCTATAGTATAAGTATAATCTGTTTGTTGTTTGGTTCATACAGCTTGTAAACCAGTCAATATGTTGTTTGCAAGATACAGCTCACAAGAAGTTCACCTAATGTTGTGAACCCAGCAAGCGTTTGGTTTCCCGACTCGTCTCGGACTTCCACAACATGTACAAAGCAAGCAACAGTGGTTATCTCAGCCATGGTTGATGGCGGTAAGCCCCTCTTTCTCTTCGGCTCATCTAGAGTGACGCACGTAACGCACAACTAATCCCTTTGGCCAATGCCGCGTCAGCAATACGAGGCAACATTTCACTTTGCGTTTGGTGTGAACATAGCTTTAGAGGTGAGGGAAAACAAAACCCCTCAAAATGAAATAGTTTGCAGTAAATCAAATAAAAGCCTCAAACAAGCTTCTCAGCTACTACTGTGATATTTGAAAGATAATCATCATTATTTAGTATCATTAAAGCAGGAGCTGAGATCCAGCCAGGGCAACGAACGCTGAACAATCTGATGAAACACCTGTAATGTTGCTTATTTATCAGTAACCACAGGCTGCCACTTTGCTGCCCGGCAGTCACACGTGTTGCAAGAGGAGGAAGGCAACGGTGAAGAAAACATTGGTTTGAATTGTGTGTTCACATTCCCCGCGGTGTTTGGATTAAAATGTGTGAGGATTAGAATGGTGGAGGTTCTGACAATGTCATCAATAAATAAACGGCATGTTAGTGCTGTTTGCACAGCTTACTTTATGCCTTTGTTCGACCTTGCCGTCATAATGGTGCAGTGGGAGATTGTGTTATGGACTTCCCTCCTTTTCATGACTTTACATACACTGTGCATCACATTCAGTTGTGATTTAAGGTGATGGCACCGACTAACTCGGCCACACGTCCTGGTGACTGTAGCCGGAAGGTAACTCGGCTCATGTTGAGCGTCTGTCAGAAAAAATCTCTCCTCAAACTCAGAAACTTTTCAGGCTGCTCGTGAGTTTTACCTTGAAGAAACACCAACTATTAACAAGTAACACATAGATCTTCACACGTGTGTTATTAGACATGAATACAGCAACGTGATGGCATTAGTGTTGAACCCCAGTGTCAGGGCAACACATCGTCTACGTCTGCAAACAATTAAGGCTCCATTCAATTTAAGATTGAATGAATTAATACAAAATTAGAAGTGATTTAGCTGCACATGTTTATAAGTGAAAGGTGAGTATGGAAACTGACTTAGAATCTTGACAATTTTCATAAGCTGCATCGTACATATTTAAATTCTGGACATTTGATCAGTTGGGCTTAATTGTGACAAACATTTATTTCACAAAAACAACATTTCACAAAACGTGATTTTTCACAAAACTAAATGCCAGAAACAAAACTGCAATTCAAAGAACACAACATTTTCACAAAATATAATGACAGTTCAATAAAAAACAAAAGCAAAACAGGAAACATAACCACATATTGACATTCTGAAATGTTATATTTTCTGGTTTTGCTAAACGTCATTGGGATTTGGGAAATGTTGAGTTTTGACTGTCAAGGCCACCACAAAAACGAGACAAGGACTGCATTAGTCCGACTTATCTGCAATTATTACCAATATAAAAGTCAAATTGTTACTTTGAATACACTGAGTCATCAAAGGCTTTGCAGCTTCAATACTTTACTGAAGTGGGCCAGGCAGGACCATATTAATGTGTGGAATATCTCCTAATGCATGTTGTATTTAAAGACATGCAATAAGTTGAAAATAAAACCATCCAAACCAAAGAATACAGCCACGAGTCCAGCGCTGGCAGACGGAGGCCCCTGCACACCTTACACAGCAGGAGTCACTCTGTAAATTAGCAGCAGCCCCGCCCGTTTGCAAACAGCTGCACTGGGCATGTTAAATGACTTGTTGGCCGGCTCTGTGCGTCCCAGTTAGGGCCGTCCCCTTTGACGAGCACATATAAAATAGAGCACACACTGCAAATGGCCGGACACATCTTGTTGTCTAATTGCGGTGAGTCATAAAGCTGCTCGATAAATCTTTCAAACTTTATACACCAATCAGTAATGTTTCTTTTTTTACGGCACATTTTATGTCCGACAGTACTCTATGTCTGAATGTTGGATATGTCATTTTTGTATTTTTCCATTATGAAATGGATTCTTACATCAAACATAAATGTTTTGGGTTTCCAAAAAAGAATGCAGGAATATTCTTCTGACTTTACGTTAACTGACTACAGTCCAAGATGGCCATCCCATGGAACCTTGACATTTCAGTCACTCAGCGGCTCATAACATGTGTTACAGGAAGAGTGTTAAAACCTCTCTATTTTTAAATTGTGATGGTTGAATAACACTAGGAATTGTGAGATTTAATGAGAAGAGTAAATATTGTGTATATTTTACTGGTTAATAGTAGCTGAAGACTGAACACAGCAAACAGGGAAAATTCCCAGGTTCGCCTGAACAAAAAGCACTTTCATTTTTTAAATAAGGCCCTGGCAAGCCTAAAAACATTCCCAATTCATAGCAAAAACGGTGCAGGTGCCTCACAAAAAGATTTGGTGTAAATGAAGTGAAGCAAACCCCAGTTATAGCAGTTTGTGTATGAAAAAACATGCCAAATTCTCATTTTCGAACCAGGATTTGCAGCTGTTCCATTGTACTTTTATATACTATATAACTATATATTTCACTATATTTCACTTTTTTTATCACTCATATTGTAAAATCATATCTCTCCTCCATGCATTTTCCTCGTCTCTGTCTGTGTGTATGAAGCCCTTGCTAAGCCTATGGTGGGCGCATCTTATCATGTGACCACTTGTTAGAACCGGGTGGTTATTTCAAACACACCCGAATGTTCCATGAAGTGATTGACAGAATTTTCAGCCACTAAAACTCCAAAACTGTGCCGTGGTCCCCCGTGAAACACCATGCCATGAGATATTATAAAGACATTCATGGTTCCCAGAGGATGAATCATAATGACTCCTGAATGTTCCTCTACTACCACTATGGGGTTTACATTCGTGGTTGTAAGTGAAAACCGCTCAACAAGCTGCTTACGTGGCTGTAGACTGTTTGTCCCTCTGTACCGTCCTGAAGGCATTGTTTTCTGTGATATTTTCAACATCCCTCAAATTTCATGAGCAGCTGAGTGACTGGTATTATTAGGTTGCGGTAGATGGCCAGTGATGGCTTCAGATGTCATTTGGACACGTATCAGACAAGACACAGATGGCAGTGGGAAACCTGTTTCCACAAAATACAATTTGAGATGATAAACCTTGCCCACATTTCTATTTGAGACTCCAGGTTAGTCATATAGAAAAGTTTGTCCTGTCCTTTGTCACAGAATATCTTGAATAGCAGTAGATGTTGTTATCCTGTGTGAACAGATGATTACTTTCCCTGATGTGAAAGGAAAGGAGAAAGGTGTCGCTGCACGTTTTCTGTGCTTTTCTTCACAGTATTCCAGGGCAGACACATGCGCAGCTGTGGCATTAATAGCTTCTTTCCCCGGTGGCGGAATCCAGATTCTCATCTGATTCGCCGTGACATCGAAATCAAGTCTGATGAGATTGTGGAGACATTCATAGAAACATTCTAAATCGATCCCAGTTTTGTAATTCAACAGGCAGATTCGCCATCTTTCATCTCTGCTTTCAAAGTTCTCCTCCTGGAGGCCTCCCTGGAATCTTAATACCTCCCTGGCAGGCCGGCTCGTACCGCCGGGAAAGCAGCAGCGCTTCAAATCAAATCAGACCTCTGGATGATAGATGAGTGAGTCCTAGTCGCAGTCTATAACATATCTACACTCCCATCTCACTCCCCTGACAGCTGAAAAAATCCACTGAGCCGGTGCTTGGACCCTTTATCCGCAGGTGTTACATGGAAATTCATTATCGAGGTGGTTCGACGAATCAGAGGGCGCGAGGGTAAGAGTGAGGGAGGGGTTTGCAGCAGGTGGTCACTGCGACCTGGCCTCATTGTGCTGTGATGCTTTGAGGGCACATCTGTCGTGTGGTCTCACATGGGAAACTGGGAGGGGGGGGGGTGTTCGACCTGGCATTTACCTTTGTCTTAGCTCAACCGCAAAAATCCCGGGCGGTCCCGTTTGAGAGAAATAACGAGCCGCAATCCGGCGGGAAAAATGCCAGCTCAGCCCCCCCTTTGGGCTTTGAGCGCCCACAACAGCATATGTGTGTGTGTGTGTGTGTGTGTGTGTGTGTGTGTGTGTGTGTGTGTGTGTGTGTGTGTGTGTGTGTGTGTGTAGGTGTGTATGCGTGTGTGAGAGAGGCTTCAACCACAAAGTCTTACCGTCAGCGATGAGGTGCTCCGGCACATGTAGGATGACCCGTACCGAGAGGCTGCAGGACATGTGTGAGGAGTAGACGAGGCCGATCACGCAGCTGATGACGCTGATCAAAGTCAGGGTGGTCTTATTGATGGGGCTCCGCGGGGAACCTGCTGCCGGGGGGAGAGACAAACGCACAGGGAGGGGAGCGGGGGAGAGAGGTGGGAACAACAAACGATGGAGATGTGTGAAGCAGTTTCTTTTTTTTACCCCCCCTCCTGCCCCCCCACATGCCCCTCCAGGCACACATGCACACAGCTGCACCAATCACAAACGCACACCGCTTACATGGGGAGTCGTTTTTACAAACAAGCCAGAAGGAATGGGCTTAGCGACCATGAAAAGGACCTTTAGGATCAAAAAACCTCAAGGCCTATGGGAGCTTTAGACCAGGCATAGCTCAGTGGCACAGAAATAAGGTTTACCATTGAAGGGTTTTAACATCCAAGCTGGGATGTGAGGGATAAAATATAAAAAGAAGAGACACGGGCCTCAATAAAAGTGGTTCAGAGGTTGTTTTGCCATCTTCCTTCTACTCTCCCTCTCTGCCCGAGTAGAGAACGCCTCCCTTATCTCTTTTACTCCAGAGTGCAACACAGAATGTGTTAAACGTGATCCACAGGGGCATGCATACATGCACGCACACACACACACACACACACACACACACACACACACACACAAGTCACAGTGACCTTGAATAAAGCCACTCACACTCTGTTTATTTTCTCACCGGTAGAATAACTCTAGATTACGTTGTCACTTTTTAAATTACTCTGGCAGTGTTTTGCTGCCGAAGGCGATCCTTTAAACAAAAGCCAAAGTAGAAAGCTGACCTATCGTATTATGTGTAAAGTTAGTTTATTCAATCAAGTGACTCACCCAGAATTATAAAACAATATGAATGTGCGGCATCATTTTATCTTCTGCTTTTTTTTTTTGTATAAAAAGTTTATTTAATTGAATTATCACAACATTCAAAAGTATCTCCATTAGGCTTTTACATAAACGAAGTTGAACATTTCGATATTGCCATCATACCTCCGACTTGACGAAACGCTCCATGAATCATTCCTTTTTCCTCTGGATGTAAACAACATAGTCGCGGCAGCGCTGCAGCTCCATTCTATTCTTAAGCCTCGCTCTAATTAAAGGTGTTGGCTACACTTCTGGAGGCATCGCCGTGTTTGTGGCACCTGAGCACACGACGGGGGAGCAATTGGCCCCGAGGCGTTGTGGAGGCTTGTAACGCCGTCTGACAGCAGCTATTATTTTGAGGGCATTGTCTCTTTTATTCCATTTATTTCCTCCCACACCCCGTTACTGTACGTGGAAGCTGTGAGGACGCGGCATGCTGACGGACAAAGCGTGCTGCACCACATCACTCTGACACATGTGCACAGGCTCCTCCTGAGAAACAATATTTGCGTGGAATATTATTTCAAAAATACGGAGTTAGATCGACGTCTGATCTCGTCGACTTGTTTGATTCCAGTCAACAAGATTGAGATCAGCATTGCATGCTCACATTAACTGTTCCAAACACACACAGCTATGTACATACACAGCACACCGTGGACACAAACTCCATGTATGTGCTTTTGAAAAGGGGGCACAATCATGAGTGCACACAACACCATGGAGCCATCCATCTGCTATATGCACTGCAAAGGTTACTTGTCATGCGTCATGGCGAAGGTAATACCATCAGACGGCGGGATAAACTGTCTGTGGGTGTGCGAGTCGTCCTTACCCCCTGAGCCCCACGCGCTGTTGGCGTTACCATTTCTCATACCTCGACTCCGGCGGCGGCTGCGGTTTGGGTCGGTGTAAAAGGCCAGCTGAGGCTCGCTGTCTGCCTCCGTTCCAGAGTCCCCGTCTGGGTTCAAGAACGTTGAACCCGCTGTTGGATTCAAACATTAAAAAAGAAGAAGAAATGAAATAAAAGATACACCTACAATGAGAGGGGGAAATAAAAGGTCTGGACCAATGGTGGGGAGGTTTTTGCCCTTAAGTTTGCCTCATGGTGGATGTCAGAGAAAGGGCAGCCAGTGATGCTGCTGCTGGACTCAGCAGTTGGAACAGATCATAAAAATGTCCTTCAATCAATAATTGAAATGTAGGTTAATGTCTTTTGTTTGAGCTACTTCATTCACTGAACCAGCCAGAAGACGATATCATCCATCCTTGACTGAAACCATATAAGAGGAACTGTGATCATCAGACTTGAACACAATGCAGCTCCTTGACTTTGCTCTGTGCTGGATAAGTGAACGGTTTGTTGCTGAGTGCAGTTTGAGTGAATCGTACCTCAGGCTGGGCAGTTTATTACAAAACAGAAATGTTTGAACCTTCAAAGTTTCACTGTTTTAAATATCCACAGTGGATGACAAATGGAGCTCACTAACGGGTAATCTCTGTCTCTCCTCTCCTTGTAATTACTCTATCAGCTGATTGGGGGCGTGCACTTTTAACTATGCAACCAGATGCGGCACAGTTTCCTTAAGCCAATCATATCTGTGCGGTCAACTTTAAAAGTGTTCTCTCTGCTGCTGTCAGTTGTCATTTCAGCTAAGCAGACGCGAGGCGAAACAATTCCCCTTACCCCTTTAAACATCTAGTTGTGGGTAAATGAGACAATGACGGATCCCGACTTTGATCGTTTCTGGAAGAGTCGGCATTCAGCCCGCCAGGTGGCCGGCGCAGGAGCACTCGCCCAGCGCGGCGCAGCAGCTCCCCACAGACAAGCAAGAGGCCCTCTTGGCTCAGCTAGAAGTTCGCGGTGGTATCCGAGTAAGGCTATCAGTTACTCGCGATCAGTCGATCCATCGCCGGTGGGCGCACCGGAAGAATCAGGCTCATCCCGAGCTCCGCGGGCGGAGTCGCGTCCCGTACTCTTTCCCCACCAGCAACTCCTGGCCTCCATTGCAGACAACACCGTAATTTCCATTGGGTAGCTTCATCCACTCCGTCGATGCTGGTCTTCAATCTCTGGTAAACGATGCTGCTTCTATTATATTAACATCGGCGCCACCAGGACTCCATGCGGCAACCAGTAGCCATGTTAAATGAGCTCCACAGGACAGTTCAGGCTCCTCGCGGTTTAACAGAGACTTTGTTTCCGTGCCTCGTCATTTACCGACAAATGAGGAAATCATGGGTCTGACACACGTCTGGAGCTCCGGAGCATCACTCATTTAATCAGTATGATAGCGCCTGTTCCAGTAGTGGAAGTGAAGCGCGTTCACGAGACTACAATCATTATGAGCGGGAATAAACACAACTAAGCAGCAGTTAAACTTAGTTTATCATCTCCGTAGTGAAGGGCGCGATGTGTACTCGAGGCAGGTAATCACGGCAGGCGCGTGATGCGGGTAGGCCCGCAAGTGGTCACGGTTTGGTCATGCACCTCCGAATTCAATCTGGCACGGGCTGTGCTCATGATCAATGGTATATCACAAATAGTGCACTGATAAAACACTGACATGTCTGGGGATTATAGGAGATGGGCCAATTCGTTTGAGATGCTTCAGAACAGCAGGGTTTAATTTGAGTAAATGTTTGGCAGCCAAATCCAATAGTTTACAGGATATTTAACCTTTGTTTCTTTATGATACATGTAATACTTTACTTCTTTCCTAACAGGGCTTGGCTAAGGCGATAAGTAGTTCATGAATATGAGGCTACAGCTGGCTACAATCCCTCCTCGGCATTGTGGAGGTTGGTTCATGGCTTGTTAGCTATACCAACATTCTATGGGTATATCTATGAGTAACACTCGTCTTTTATTCTTCACAGCCATGTTGTTTGTACGCCTCTGGTGTTTTAGACAATAATAACGCATAGAGCTGGGTATTGAAGTAGAGTTCTACAAAGTCCAATTTGAGAGTTCCTCATGCAAAGGTCCGGAACATCAAAGTGCGTGATAATTTAGTCCCATATAATGGACGTAGCCCAACAGTTGTATAAACGTTTGTATGTAGCCAGCAGCTGATTATTAAATCAAGAAGTCGAAGGAATATGTCAGGTAAGTAAGGGTTGCTTTTATAGTTTAAATGACATAACAGAAGCTTTTTAAGAACTTTCATCTTAAAAAATAAAGTACCTAATTTAATGGAACTGTATCGCTACGCAGTGTTAGAATTCAGTGCAATCATGGTGATGCGATGTAAAGGAAAGTATGACATTACAGCGTATCTTAAAGAGGATTGTGTGCAGCAACGTTATTTGTGGTTTAAACCACTTGGTTCAGCTCTATTCCTCTTTTTACATCATAGTTGGGCAGTGAAATCATGCGATAGGATTCTGATTATTGGGCTCGTAGCTCATATCAGTACCTCTATTTTGGAGTGAGTGGGTGCGTTTGCTCAAAAGATGTTGCTTAGTGGCGCTTCACCTGGCTGCTTTGTATAATCGTAATGGTCTCTGGACATATGAAACACACTGGGTTAAACTGCAGGGGAGGAATGGACATGTAAGAGTCTGTCCATATTGGTTAAGGTGGATTAGTGGCAAAACATACTTGGACATTTATACATAGTCTAATCGCCTCAATTGAAGCTCTTCCCCTAGGGATGCGCTTTTCCTCTCCTGCTCGTTGGACATGGCATCTTCCTTTTCCTAAGATGCACAATCTACCTTGATGACAGGTGCTGCGCTGACCTGTGTGTCAGATCGCTGTGCAGTCACTGGAATGGTGTAACATTCTACAAACAAGCTGGTGATTTTCGCTGATTTACTAAAACGTCGACACGGATGCAGGCCATCCACGGGTTTTGGGGGGGTTCTGTCAAGGCCTGTGGTTTACTAGACTCAAAGGGTAACTCAAGCTCATTAAAGCCTTAAAAATGTGTACGGTAAGTGATGCATATAACTGGTGGTGGTGTCATGTTGACTTTGTTTCCGGCATTTTTGCATGTCATTTAATTTGTCCAATAGCATTATCTCATTCATGCAAAATGTTCTTTATATTATCTCTAAAGCTACCTCTCGCATTCTATGCCAGTGGATCTTCGCATCACGGTATAAGACATTGGCTCTCAAGTCTGTTGGACTCACACCATTGTGGTCTAATTGGTACGTGACTTGGCTGGTAACTCATGGCTTAAACACTCCAAATGCGGCGGTGCTGCACAGTAGTTGTGGCTTAGATAGACTGGGTTTTGCCCTTTCAAATCCATGCTTAAGTACCTCTGGGTACGACCTATTAGTTGCTACACTATTCTTACCCCATGTAACATTCCTTTATCCAAAACGTGGTAGCAGTTGGAGGTTATCCTCACTAGACTCAACTTCTCACCTCAGCTACACTCTGGGCACTCTTTTTAGAATAGGGCCGCTACTTCAGCAGCTAACCAAGGCATCTCCTCTACTACCCTACAAAATTGGGTCGTTGGTCATCCTCTGCCTTAAAGTCTTACGTCCACTCTGATCTCAACACCATCCTTGAGAAGCAAGATCATTGAAGCCTTAAAATCCGGTAAGGAATGTATATAACTGGTGGTGGTGACATGTTCACGTCGATTGTTATATTATTGATAGGTCATATTACTAGTATCGGCTCATAGCAGGGGATAGCATTATATCCTTCTGAAAATGTTCCTTCTAATAACACTAAAGATATTTCTCTAGCGTGCTAATGGATAGTCTCTCATCACGGTATAATACCGTGCCCTCCCTGCTGTGTTTACCGTACTCTATTTTCCTCTGGTGTGACTCGACCGTTTTCCCCATCTGATTGGTCTAACACTTTCTCAATCTCCTGGTCTCACGTGACCTGGCTTATCGTGACTGTGTTTCCTAGGTGACCGTGACCTGGCTTAACGTGTCTGTTTCCTGGACCGACGGGACCGCTTTCCATTCCCAAAAGAAAGATGGGTCTGAGGTGCCCTATTTCTCATTTCCTGGTCCAAGTGAAGAGAGACCGGTCCAAGGACACAATTTCTAGTTTCTCAGTCAGAATGACAACATTTCTAGTTTCGCGGTCCGAATGTTGTGAGACCTGTCAAAAGCTTGACATACGTTCTAGTTTCCCGGGTGGCCCGGTCTGGTTGTGCTGAGGCAGCAAGACCCCAACCGTGCTGTTCTGCGTTCTCCCTTGAACCCCCCTATTCTGCGCTGCGGTCTAAACGTGACCCCCGACTATCCTAAGCTGCGGTCTAACCTGACCCAACATATCCTTGTCTGCGGTCTAGCTTGACCCTCACCTATCCCGTCCTGCGCTCGGGCCCTCCGCAGGGCCGACCCACCATATATTTCGGGATCTGTTGAAATCCTACCATACTTCACTATGGGCTATCTAGACCCGCACTATCCTGTATCTGCGGTCTAACCTGTCCTAGTCTGCAGTTCTTCGTGACATTCTTCTATCCTTGGCTTTGACTAACCTTGACCTCTTACCTCTGGTCTAACATCTACTCACTCACGTTCTAGCCTTGAATTCCCTCGTGACTAATTTTCTATGTTCTTAGGAAATTCACCACAGCAGTAAGGTATTTATTTATTTATATAAATACATTTCTTTTGGGGGATTAGGCCTATTGGACCGCAGTATCCCTACCCTCGGTGATAGTACTTCATGATGGAGTCCAATCGCCAAAGACTTTGCACTTTTCATATTTGCATGTGTAATAAATCATTGTTAAACTATAAAACAAGTCTCTCCTGATTGAACTGATATTTTGGGATTATTTTGAATACATGTAATGCTTTAGTCTTTTACATTTGCAATATATATGGACAAAAATATACTGTAGTGTATATACTGGGAGGTGTCATAGATGTAACAGTAACTCAGATATTGTTTTTTAATTGA
The DNA here is from genome assembly GCF_910591455.1 of Pholis gunnellus. Classification (NCBI taxonomy): domain Eukaryota; kingdom Metazoa; phylum Chordata; class Actinopteri; order Perciformes; family Pholidae; genus Pholis; species Pholis gunnellus. The sequence goes on along the minus strand of NC_136541.1, from coordinate 22,978,261 downwards.
ATAATCCTTTAGTCTATCAAATGTCAGGGAATAGTGAAAACTATAAAGTTACATGTTAGACCTGATTAGTGGGAACCAGCAGCTGGTTGTACATCAAAAATAATATTTAAGTATGTGGCATATTGACAGCTCTGTTTTGAATACAGGGTCACCAATATATTGGCTGCTGGTAGATGGCAGATTGTTCTTTTGGTTTTGTTTATTTGGGACGGTTTTAGTGGTTTACTTTTAGTGGTTTGCCTCCGATGAACGAGTGACAGCGTATAATGACATCACAGAGCGACAGCAGATGTATACAGCTAACTGTGAGTCAAGGGTTAACTTCAACCAAGTTGGTGATTGTTGGAATTACGGTTTTTGTTGCGTTTTATTGTGTTTCTGCTGAGTTTGAATGTGTTTTACGATGACTTACAAGGAGAGGTGCCAGAATATTTCCTTAATCTAGTAGTGTAAAAAAGATGAGGGCTTGTGAACGTACCGCTCGACATTCATCGTTCTACATTGTGAATAACATTTCAAGGTAAACGTATTTTGTCTGGTGGATTACATTTTATTTTGATGTATCACAAATTTAAAAAAAAATAAAATGCTCATAGACAAGCCTTCATGAACAATTCTACTCAACTGGGGGGAAAAGAAGCAGAATAAATGTAAAAGAAGGTTTGTTTGGGATGATAATCCCACTTAAAGCATTTAATCATTGTCCATTTTGCACTTGGGTGAGATAGTAAATGTAGGAGGCAAGAATAGAGCTTGAATAGGTCCGTCATTTAAAGCTACGATATGATCCTAAGGACGAGGTACAAAAACTGCTCTTACAATACAACTTGTCTGTACTGCGTTTCAGTGTGATTCAGCAGAGGCATTAGCTGTATTTAGAGGGCATGTATTGAGGTTTGTCTTACAAGTGTTTAGCGGATTGCAAATCACAAAGTGAGGGGGAAAATCCATCAAAGCAGCAAAGATTTGCTGCCTCAGCGGGACGTGTGTGTGTGAACTGAAACAAAACTGGAGCTAACATTGCACAGCGACAAGAGCTGATCCCAGACAAAGACGCGGCGTTTGATTAAACTGGAGAAGATCCCTCCGAAAAAACAGAAGAAATGACGTGGGAATGAAAACACTGCTGGCAGTAACGACAATGTGGCAGACTGAGAAGGACTTTCTCATGACAGCAGCCTCATCAGCTCCTCATACTGTCGCTTTGAGAAGAAATGAATGCGTAGTGTAAATATTATTGGCAGCCGTGACTATCTGACGGCGCAGATGTTGCCGTTGCTTCACTTCACAAGTGGGGAGGCAGATTTTCTTTTTGATGACACCATTGTTTCAGCAGCATTTCACACGACTGATTTAATAACAAAGCAATATTCACTGCACAATCCCCCCCGGATATGTTTACTGGCAGGGAACAAAGTCCTCTGGAACATTATTCAGTGTGCTATTAAAAAGCTGCAGTGAAATGATCTCCATGCAGTGATCGGGGGCAGACAGAGCTACTTCTTCACCAAGAACTACAAAAGAACTTTAGTAGACTCCTGTGCATCACTAGCAACAAGTTTGGCTTTTTAGTTTTACACTTTTCAAACATATTGGCTGTGTTGATGTATATGACGTACATTTTTGCAAGGGTGTGATTTTTTTTTTATTTACATTTTGTAAATGGTGTAGGTTTAACCAAAGCTCATATAATAAATCTAAAATAAAAAATTCCCCATTGACACCCATTAAAACCTTTTGATCCGACGGCCATCACAGTGTAGAACTATGCATTCTATTATATCAGATCTGTGTCTGTCCACACACATGTGTTTTTGCTGGTTTCCTGCACAAAAGGACTGAAGTTGCTTAAAAGGTTGAACTCAGTGAAAGTGGAAAGTAATATTAATATGTCGTACTAGCAGATCAGTTCTGCCCTTTAAGGAGATCAGAGCAAAGCTTTTTTAAAGTGAGGCACAATAGTTTAATATTCATCATGCAGGGACATTTTGATAATATGTGACACATACAAACATCAAGTTCTTAAAAAAAGAGCTGTCTTACGATGTTACATTTCCTCGTGATGTATTTTGATGGTGTTTTCCTCACATTAGATTTTGTCTCGTCTTGTGGCTGCCTCGATCTCTCGGGCTGGCATGTTGTTCTTTTTGTAATACTTCTATACTAAAGGCATGGATGTACGCTGTAAAGCTGGATAAGGATGAAGTTCACTTAACAAGGAGCAACAAAACGGTGTCAAGTTCAAGACCAGAAATTACCATTTTCAACGCCAATAAGGAAGTTCATTAGTGACTCAGTGGCCCTCTGCTCTTTAGGAAAACACATCTAGCAAAGCCATCCCCATTAAATTGATATAAATGAAACATGGCAGTTAGATATGTGCAGCCCACCGTCACTCTGTATTCAAAATGTTGCCTATTACTGGTTTTAAAGGCCGTATTACAGTAAAGTGATGTCATCTTACTAGACTTACCAGACTGTTATTATTTGCCTTGTGATTATAACCACATTACTGATGATTATCAAAAAGATTTTGTGAAAGCACCAATAATCAACCCAACAATATTGGTACAATATGGATATTGAGGTATTTGGTCATGACATTTGATTTTTCTCCATATGGTCACCATGATCACATTGTACCTGCTGAACATCAGCATGTTAGCATCGTCATCCTACCGCGGCTGTAGACTCTTAAGCTGCCAGTATGCTTATCTGAACTACTTGTCAGATGGTTGATTTTCTTATTTCCAGTCCTATTTCTGTCACTTCTCATGTGTACAACCGACTCCGAGTCCCTCTCGGTACAGCGACCGCCAGCGTTTGGGGATAGTCTCACAGTGTAGCCGTCAGGAACAACTACAAACACTTTTGATTCCTGGCATGGTCACACAACACATCGTACTAACTAGATCTGTTTGAGCATAAACTCACTTTAAGTCAAAGGATTGCTGTCGATCCACTTTCTGACAATCAATTCATCCTTTCAGCACAAATGAAAAGTAAACCTAGAGAGCCTTGAATCCCAAAACACTGACTGTTGATACATTTCACCGACTTGTCCATATCCACCCCAACATTAAAACCTCTTGCACCCGAGAACGCCCAAAAGGTCTCAATTCTGCTCTGAGGCTCTGTTCCAAATGTCATAGAATGGACTTTTCATACAAAAATATTATTAATGCTTCATACATGCTATATACCAAATTAACGAAGAGATTCTGTTCAACACTATCCTGCAAGCCAGTGTACACACTCCAAACACAATTCTACACAAACTCAAATAAACAACTAAAAGAATGTCCACAATATCACTCTTTTTTCGCCATTGCTGAGCCGACCACACACTCCGGTAGGCGCTAATAAGAAGAAGCTAAATGCTAACACGGAAAACCGAAATAGCAGAAAACACGCCAATAACACACTGAATCCAAAGATATCTTCACTATTTATCTAAGTGAAACCACCACAGAGCTGTGAGCAAACAAGCACCAGAACAACAAACCAGCTTCACCGCTAATATTTCATAAACTCCTTACCTTTGTGCTGTTTTGATGAAAACAAAGGCATATTTCCCCGGGTCCTACTGTTCTATCAACATCCTGTGGCGGCTCTGAACTGTTTCCTGAAGACATTGGGATCAATCTAACTTAGGGTAACTAACATTTGACCTATTTCAGTTTTGGCCAATGGGTTTGACCCATGGGGGCGGATCACGGTTTTCGATTATTTTATTGGCTTAAAATTCTGTCAAACAACTCGAAGATCGCGTCATACACTCCTCACACTCTTCCGGTTCAAATCATATGTCACATGCGCAAATCGGCCAATCACAGGCTTTAGTAAGGTTCAAATACATCACGTAAAACTCAAATTCTGACGAAAATGAGCCATATTTTACAGATTTTTATACAGCCAAAGCTCTTAAAATGATGCCAAAACTGCTGTATTAGATAGATTGAACACTATTAGTGATAAAAGAAGTGAAATATATAGTTATATAGTATATAAAAGTCCAATAAAACAGCTATTTGTGCTACTTCCAAAATCAGAATTGACGGTGGCTGACCTCAGCTGACCTTGATTTTCTCAGGCATACTTCACTTTATCAAAGCCAATTTTTTCGAGAGGTTAAAGCCATTATGTACAGCGATATTATATGACATTTTTCTGTTGGCACAAGCTTTTTGGTTGCTTTGTGTCTTTATTTCAAGGCCTGTGAGAACACTTTCAAACTGTAGACATGGTTATTGTTTGTGCTCTGTACTTTTACAGCAAATACCTCCACGAACCAAACCTTATCGGGGTCAGTATCTCATTAAAACTCTCACGCTAACAACTTTAGGAAATGAGGCTTTGGAGTGGCGCTCTAACACACCTGAATAGAGCAGAGCAAGGACAGCTTTGAGTTTGAGAGAGGAGAGAACATAAGAGGGCTGTTGGCTACATTGTAATAGTACTACACTGGAATGACTTAAAAAGTGTTTTTTCCTCTGTGATGCACGAGGGGAAAAGTGTTGAAAGAAAACTCTACCTCGCCGCTTCTGAGGTGAGTGGAAGCTGACCTAACATGGAGATCTGCATTTGAAATTACATTTATAGCAATAAGTCAAAACGAAATTAAAGAAATGTACCGAAGACAAAAGACAACCATATGAAAGGTTACCACCGTATAGTTGGAAAATGTCCAATTAGTGTGAAATGAGATGCTTTCCACAGGGCTCATGGATCCAGCTTGGTGCATACATGCAGTCAAGTTCTATCAGCAGGGCTGCCTTCAACGCTCCTACCGGAAATGGCACTTGAAATATAATCCCTGGTTTACGGAGGAGAATGAAAGTGCCTCCTGAGGAATTAAGACGAAATCTCACACAGCGGGTATCCGTCAGCCTTCACGATTAAAAGCAGAGCCGAAAGGTGCTGCGCTCGCTCACTCCTGTGAAAAGGAGACGGGGCTCTTCTTAAGTATTCCCCGCATGATGTTAGCCCGCGACTCGCATGCGCAGCAGGCACAAGTGCCTCTTATAAAGCAAAAGAATAAAATATTATGTCCAGTGCTCCACAGCTCTATAAATATGGAAGGGTGCTGGTGTGGAGTGAGAGAGCAGGTAATAACACCAGAATGACAAGCCATGCTGACAGAGGGGGACTCATCAACACACAGCAACATGGACGACCACGTGTGTGAAGACACAAACTGACTTCTGAGTGTACGAAGCAGGATGTACGATGAAGAAAACACACCTTGTGCTACTGACTCAAATCACACAATAAAGCGTGGGATCTCTCTCTGTGTGTCCTTTGCATATCTCAGGAACCGTTTATCCGCCACACTTTAGTGTCGAGGTTGGTGCAATTTGGACACGTGACGCGTTCAATGTTATTAACAAAGCATGAAGTAATAACGCCCTGTGCAGCAGCAGGGGCGGGGCTTCAGGGCTCTCATTGACTGCAGTTCACTTGTACTATTTGATGCTATTTTTACCACTAGGGCGACGCCCTCGGTGTGGATTAGTCGGCTAATCGGTTGATTAGTCCATTTTAACGTGTTTTTTCATGCTGAATTACTTTTCTCCAAGAAACCTGAGGGCACATCTCTGGTAGACAAGATTTAAAGTGGAGCTTTTGTGTTTTACAGATCTGTCGATTAACTCAACCAATTGATTAGACAAAATGATATGAATGTTAGTCGACTAAGGATTTCTTTGGTTGAGGACAGTTTTAGTTCAAATCAAACTCTTCTTCACTTCCAGGTTTTTCAGCAAGCCAATGAGTTTCTAAAGGGGCAGAGCACTCTTACAAGTAAAAGAGGAGAACAATGCACTGAATGTGATAACCATCAACGTTAATATGAAGGTATTAAGCCCAATTCTTTGAGGCTGAAGCCCTATATATATACACACACACATATATATACACTACCGTTCAAAAGTTTGGGGTCACTTAGAAATGTCCTTATTTCTCAAAGAAAAGCACTGTTTCTTTCAATGAAGATAACATTAAATTAATCAGAAATACACTCTATACATTGTTAATGTGGTTAATGACTATTCTAGGTTGAAACATCTGGTGTTTAATGAAATATCTACATAGGTGTATAGAGGCCCATTTCCAGCAACTATCACTCCAGTGTTCTAATGGCCTTAGAAGACTAATTGATGATTAGAAAACCCTTGTGCAAATATGTTAGCACAGCTGAAAACAGTTCTGCTGGTGAGAGAAGGTATAAAACTGGCCTTCCTTTGAGCTAGTTGAGTATCTGGAGCATCACATTTGTGGGTTGGATTATACTCTCAACATGGCCAGAAAAAGAGAACTTTCATGTGAAACTCGCCGTCTATTCTTGTTCTTAGAAATGAAGCTATTCCATGCGAGAAATTGCGAAGAAACTGAAAATTGACATGAATGTTTGCTACAACTAAATTCCCTCAGTATTCTTGTTACAACAGTGGACACAGTGGATACACACACGCATATAAATATATATATATATATAGCTCACTAGATCATGAAGATGTTTGGACACATTTCCATATTCTCAGATTTCCTCCTTCATAATAATTGTAACATGCTAATGCAGGATCATAGATATTTGCTAAATATTAGTACAATCAAAGCGTGGGTGTCGTCAGTTCGCGAACAAACGGCGATTGTCTGAGCTTCAGAGGCTGAGGACAGAAAATGTGTCCGGAGATCGTTGTCACGGGAATAACTGCTACTGCTGGCACTGTAACACTGTGCAAATAATCAACCCAAAATAATGCTTTTGCCCTTTTGAAAAAGATAAACCTGAATGTCAGCAGTAGTGATAATATTCTATTCCACTATATATATATATATATATATATATATATATATATATATATCTGATACAAGAAAAAAGTTTTTTGCAAGATATAAAAGAGGGTGAAATGGAAAGGACAGCCTCCAAAGAGAAGAGAGGACCGACTCCAGGAGCTGAATGAGGACCAACAGATGGTACCTATTGCCCTGCGTCTCCTCCTCATGTCAGTGGAACGTCTTCTCTACCATTGACATCAAAACGTATTGAACAAAGGAAGCAGAAGTAAACGTATTTCCTATGGCATAATGATAATATATAATAATATAAAAAAGATAAATAGAATGTAAAGATTGAATGAAAATTAAGTGTTTTACTTGCTTACTTTACTTTTGATAGACTTTGTGAAATTGATCCACAATTTTAAGCAGCAAAAGTATTTCAGTTGTTGCATGACAGGCACATCTGAAGTATTCAACATTTAAAATAGCATGGTTCTATAACAGAACATCCCCGATGCTTTCATGGGAAAAGACATCATGAACTAGCATTAGCACCTCTATGCTATGCTAGCTCCAGAAGGTGTACTGAATGTCTACACATGCTGCTTTAGCTTTTTAATATTGGAACAGTGACTAAAGACCTACCAGTCTTTACAGGACCAGAGTTCACTTTCACACTGCGACCTGTAGCTTTAGTTTTCTCTGCTGAATAATCAGTTTGACTTCTTGGATTTATCCTTTAAACACATGTTGGAGACCCTTCTGACTGCTTTTCTATGAAATAGCGTCTTAGGTTTCCCCCCCGCCAACAATTGATATATATTTCGGGAGTGCGTTCTCCAAGGTAGCTTTAACAGCTTGACAGAGTAGCAGTGGGGGGCGGGGCTTAGTGAAGGGTCAAGGAGTCACACCTGCACTATGAAAGGTCAAAATGTGTGCCGTAAAAATATCCACTCGTTGGCAATACAGTGCCTCATGCACAAACATATAAAGTTACCATCAACTAATGCGTCTTTACCACCAAGAGAAACAACATGTAGTCTCGTTGCTTGGCGGCTTATCCTCCCCCTCTCTTGAAAATGAGCCAATGAGAGAAAGCCATCGCTCTTCTGATGGCATGAATTCATTCTGCTGTTATATTGGTTCCCACACAGGCCCTATGTGTTGGCGTTGGCATGTTTCCATCTATCTATCTTAAATTACAGGAGGACCCTCGAGTAATGGCGCCTGCAATTATTACTGCGGTGGGGGTGAATTATCACCCACATATTTAAATCACACCCAGCTCGTCTAGCAAAATAAATCCTGGGCTTCATTTTAAGGCAACCTTTGTTATGTAAGCTGAAGTACAATAACTTTAACATGAACCTTATCCACAAATTCAGACAACATGATCATCATTATACTGCAAGGTCCACATCCAATTAGGCATGATTATACACCTGCTCAGCAATAATGAGCATGAGATGCGCATGCAGGCCTGGGGCCTCTCCATTCACTCCCTCTGACATTGTGCTTTCTCCCATTTGACAACCTTGTACTTTTGGTTGCTTTAGAAGTAACACTGGAGTCCGTTGAATGTGCTGACATATGGAAGTGAAGAGAGGCTCTTGGGCATCTTCAGCAAAACACAAAAAAGTAGAAAGAGTCATTACTTGACCTGCCTCCTCCTACTCACACATGCACAGAAGTTGTCCACTGAGGAACACAGTAGCTCCGTCTGTGCATACTTTATGACGGAGATGAAAACTGTTGACTAGAAACACCAACAACAGCGACTCAAAAACTGCACGGAGCAGATCTAATTGCCTGCTTAGACAGTCTCATTCCTATGCAGCTGACTTTGGAGAATATCAACGTGTACCTGGAAGCTCTGAAATTTCAAAAGTGCTGTGTGTGTGTGTGTGTGTGTGTGTGTGTGTGTGTGTGTGTGTGTGTGTGTGTGTGTGTGTGTGTGTGTGTGTGTTTGTGTGTTGAATGCATTAAGAGGCAAATCCTTGTACTTTCAAATACAAACCTGATACAACGATTATAATGAGTGTGCAGGGATCCTGTTTTGCTCTCTGGTATCATATTCTGCATTCTTTTAGTCGAAATAAGGAAAATGTAGCTGAATTATTACGAGGAGACCTTCTCTGTTTTGTTTCTGTGTGGAGCAGATCTGTCAGTGGGTCAGCTAAAACAACGTGCTCACGAGCAAATCATATGATATTAACTCGCACAATATAAGTCACCACAGAATTCAACAACCGGGGCAGCTGTGAGCGAGAACCTAAGTGTAGGGAGAGGTAAAGAATGGCACCTGCGTGTATAGAACCTGGCTGGTGAACGGAACCGAGCATGTAGAGAACACAGCAAGGTATAGAACCTTGGCTGGATACCTATGGAGGCTCTGGGCCTCTTGTGATTGGTCACACGTCCCCACACAGATTGATGTGCATTCGCTTTCTTCTGAAGGATTCTCAGAAAACGTGGTTTGTCATAAACATGACAAACTGACTCATGATACTGGTGACTTATTGGAATTTAATTCAGTCAATGGGGCCAGATCTAGTCAGCTCTATGCCAACACATTAACTTCTATATAGTAGACAACGTCAAGGGTCAATTATTTAGAATTTAACTTTGGTGATATTCTCCAAAATTGTGGATTTCGATGTCTATTATAATGTTATGAAGCCACCTGGTTGTTAATGTGTTAATAATTAATTAATACAATAAACACAGCCTCCAGTACATCGGCACACCCTGAGACACATTTGATGAGTTCACTTCTGACAACATTGTTCATCGCAAATATTTCATATTTTATAAAATCACTTTGCACGTACTATAATAATATAATATTTCAAAACAATAATACTATAATATAATATTAAAATACTACAATACAATAATACTTTAATAGAATATAATAAAACAATACTACATAAGGATAGTGAGTCAAGTTTTTTAGGCCAATGTTCAGATATGCAGTGCAGTCATCTGTAAACATAGAATAATGGGGCTCTAGAGCAACTAGGAGAGAGTTCTCTGAACTGGAGTCTGTTCATTTGCTTGTGATCATGTTTTTATCTCGCTTGTGACATATGATATGAATCTAATGCCGCGAAGAGAACACAGCAGACCAACAGTTTGCCCCAAAGACTGTGTATAAGAAGTGGATGAAGTCACCGTGAAGTCACCCAGTAGTTTGTGGACTACGGTTTTGAAGCCACTAATAGAGTATTTTGGCCATTGCCTTCTTGTTTTTTTTTCAATATTCCTCTAAATGGACCATAATTTACTAAATGAACATCATGCTGTACTGAAGAAGACTTGAAACTAGAGATTGAGACCATAAACTCATGTTTACAATGTTTACTGAGGTAATAAATCAAGAGAGAAGTAGAGTCATTTTCTCATAGACTTCTATACAACCAGAGGAGTCGCCCCCTGGTGGACATTAGAGAGAATGCAACTTTAACACATGAAGCTTTGGCTTCACTTTTCAGAAGCGACGGTTGCCGTCTGGTTGGTCCAAACTCTCACAGAGCTCAAAGAGACTAAGATAAAGATAGATCCTCTGGATCACTCTGTAAATACACATATACTTTAAAGTTACTGCTGTAGTTGGGGATTCAAGCTAGCGGACAAAGTTACCGCTAATATGCTAGCCTTAGTATGCTAGCCTGAGAATGCTAGTGTTAATCCGTCACACTGGATAGACAGGTCAAACAAACACAGGACTTTCACTCAGGAGACCAATTTGTTCTGTCCCTGTGTGAAACCAAGTCAACGCAGCCTACTCACCAACTTTAAAGCCTCGATCTTTTTGTTTCGCAGTTTTGTTGCCAAAGCAGGGGCTGCTCTGCAGGGGCTGCAGGCAAACTCAACGCCCGTATGGCTGGATATTCATAGGAGCATGCAAAATGAATTTTGTAAGATACCATATGAACAGTTGTTCGAGGATACATTGCAGGGTGTAAACTACAGCTTGATCTCCTCCTTAAAACGATTGGCAGTACTTTAACAACTTCATAGTAATTCTAAAACGCAAGCCTTGAAGAGACCAGTTATTATGCACTGAACCACAAGAAGTAGTTTTCAGGAAAAGATACACAAACTAACTTGTATTGAATCATTTTCTCTCTCCATTAATAATATCCAGGCAGGATTTTACAAGTTGGCATGGCTTGGTAAACAGTAGAATTATGTCATTCACATTGCAAAGTAATCCTTTGGAATGTGTGCTGGCAAATATTTGATTGGCCAACGTAGCACGTTGAAATATGACATTACAAGAGGACTCTACTTTTTTTTTTGTGAGAACCCTTGCTGTGCCAACAATGCGATCTCATTAAAATGGATGAGGAGTTTTTTGACTTTTTTTTTTGGGACGTGGCACTAGTGTCTGAACACGGCCTTGGACCTTTCGAGTGTTTCATCCCTTTGGTATAAAGCCTCACAGACTGGCTGGGAAGGTAAACATCGCTGTGTTGTTTTGCAGTTCTCTGAAAATGTGTTTCAGGGTTTTAGGGCGGTGAAGTTTTAAATATTCCAACATCGTTTGGAGCTGGCAACGGTGCCAAGTGCCATATTTCTGTGTGGGCCTTTGGGGTATTCACTCTTTGTTCTCATCTTCCATTATTGATAAAAGGGTTTGCATGAATGTTGTTTTTTTCCACTCTTTTTCTATGATTTGAACTGTCATAGCTGGAAAGCCATGGTGGGTGCAGGTGGGCACTAAAACCGTGAAGGTCACACAGAAAGAATGAAGAAAAGTGCTTCCTCTAAAACTAGAATCCAAAATGTCCCATGAGCCATGTTGGGTTTCCACCAGTCATGAATGCAACGTAATTAAAATGGATGTTTGCTTGAACAAATACATTGGTTCGTTTGTGCTCCTGTGTTGCAGCTTAACAAGTACAATCCTTCCTGACAGTTTGGAGAAGAACTCTGTGGTGCTAATAATAAGGTTTATTCCTCCACAGCGACTAACACCTCAGAATAGTTTTTAATTGGAATAAGAATAAAGCATCTGTGCATCCAAGTAGAAGTAAGTGAATTGTGGTCTTAGGTCAACTGAAAATGTCCAGAAATGACATTTTGAAAATGTTTATCATAATGGGATAATGTTTCATAATGTTTCTCTCTGTTTCATCAACTGAAGACCCCTCTCTCTATTCCTATTGTTCATTACTCAATCTCCTTTCTCACCAATTGGCCTCTGAATGGCACAACTATTTCTAAGTCACTTAGTGTGCAATAAGAACGCCATGCTTTCTTTTTGCGTGTCATTTTACATCACATACATGCCGGTAGCTCCCATGAGTTTTGCAAAATTCTTAATTTGTTGTTCTTTTGACAGAATGCATTCATCAACATCGGTAAATGAAGCGTTGGGATTGGGTTAAGTGCAGCGGACTTTGAGATGATCACCGCCCACGGCCGACCAACCAGACAGACCTGCCTGAGGCTACTCCACTACCCAGCATGCTCCTGGCTGTCTGATGTCTGGTCGCAGAAAAATAATACGGATGAAATAAGACCTCAGGTGAACCCAGCAACGGTAGGTCGGTGGCTGTTGAGCCCACATTTTCACAGAGACCTGGATCCATCCTGACGATCCGGATCAAGCTGCAGTTGACCGTCAAACCGCAGGACTCCGGTGGGACGAGAGGAGGAGGACTTTGTGTCTACATCATGATGCTTGGTGCTCAAACTCAGTCAAAGTTGATGGACAATGTTTCCCTGATGTCAAATTCGATTGTTAAGATGTCAGCCATACTTTCTGGCCGGAGAATTGCTTTTGTTACTGCTGTTTACATTCCTCATGATGCAAATGCACAAAATGCTCAACAGGGATGTGCTCTTTTTGTAATGTTTTTCACGTCATGTTGCGCAATGACAAAAAAAAGATCCCTGAATGCTTGAATGCAGTCTGTACTAGCTGCACATGTGATTATGCTACGCCGAGCAAATGACGTGGTATAAAAGGTGAGAAAGACTGTATGGCGGGTGGGTCAAACAAACACAGCAGGAGACCGGTGTTCGTGTTGTTGAGTTATTTTGTATATTTAAGTTACACTAGTGATAATTGTGGTGTGCTTTCCGTACTTATGCCTCGTTGTTGACATTTTACTTAGTTAACAAACCTATTTTTGAAGCCCAACCATGACGTTTGATCCTAATTGCGACTGTCTCACGACAAGGCTGTAGCGTAAATGACACGTGAAAAACCTAAAACTTTAAAATGGCCAGCCATTTATGAGCTCAGTACAAAGTACAACTCCTACACTATCAGCTCGGGGGGGGGGCTGATGACAAATAAATCATGCACAAAAAAGCCCTTCAGATTGGCATCAATGGTGATATGAAAAGAAATACGGTTTGACATATGTTAGCAAAAAGACCACAATACACAACGAGATGTATATGTTTGAAGTTTCACATTCACACTAAACACTTTGTACTGAGTCACTGTTCAAAGGGCATTCATCTCTCCCATCTATAACACGAAGTGTATCCTGTGTCCTGCAAAGACCTCATGCGGGACGATTTCTTTTCTAATAAAGCCTCGTATTGTTTCACTGTATTACTGATAACTTTTGTAATAACAAGTTCAAAATGTCTCAGGGTCCTTGGGAGTTTTCTGAAAGGGTGTCCGTGATGTTGTCAATGATTAAACCTGCGTGGTGGCATTCAGTGACTCACCGTGGTTTCCTGATTACCACAGAGCTGTGAGAGATAACCAAATGTTGATGACAGATGTGTGCCGCTGGGCAATGATCTCAACACTGCTGCAGGTCCAAAACCTCGTCCCTCCACTTCATGCCTCCATGTTTATATTGGAACGCATTCACCCTCACAACCATTCATTATTGAGCCTTTGAATACATTTTCAATGATGCTGCCGAGCAAAGAAACATAACTATGAATTAGACATAAGGGTTCTATGAGGCAGCAGCCTATGTACCTAAAAGTCTAACTTAAATTGAAATCACCATATTGTGGTGTTCTTCATTCGGCGTGGATGTATGGTACTGACAAACAGTGTCAATACTGTTATTTGATTGGCATAATATCTGCATGGATATGTACTCAAAATGTATTGTTAGATTACTGCTTTGAATCATGGAGTAGAGTAAGAAGTGCCGAGGTTGCAGGACTCACTTGCTGTAAGCAGAATTAAGAGGCTAGATCTGTGAAAAACCTTGTGCTCTTGTAAAGAATTTAAGGTGTAGTAAACAGTTCAGTCATAAACACGTTGGTTGCATGAAAAGCCTGATAAACGAGACGTGGTCCGTGTTTCGAGACGGGTCGGGTGGGTTGCAGACATCACAAACCCCTGACATACTGAGGACAGTCCGCCGGGAGCAGGGGGCCGTGGACTTGGGCCTTCTCTCCCTTCGAGAGCCCCCCCCCCCCTTCCCCAGGAAGTGACATGGTCCTGGTGAGGGCTGTTGTAAAGCTCAAGGCCAGAGCAGCGAGCCACCTTCACCCTCATGAAGGCCGTCAAGCCACTTTTTCTAGTCGTCCGTCTCCCTCATCTCACGAACCAGAAATGCTTCTATCCGTCAATCAACACAGCCGTCTACACAGGCGGCCCGACAGGAGCTGTATTTATTACAAATAATGATGCGCATTTTAATGCCTAACGTCTATTTTCTTCCGTTTTACGTGCGTAGCTGCGCTGATTGCATGGTGGGCTCTGAGCGCTGCCAAAACACAGGTGACCTGCATTCAACGTCCGGCCTAAACGCGTCAGTGTCGACACGGACGCGTGATTGAAGCTGCTGCTTGCTCTTTGTCTCTGTGCAGACGAAGTGTTCACTTCATATACGAACAGAAACTGTTTTATCCTCTTTTGAAATATATCATTGTGGTATATTTGCTTACACAAAATATGAGGAGAATTCAAATTTCTGACGGGTGACTTTGCAATTATGTTGCTGTTGCCGTGTAAAAACGAATCATTTTAAGCCTTGATCCATCTTTCTATTTGAGTTTTTCAATGGAATTCGAACGCCTTTCATAAAATCAATGGTCTGAAAAGGCAGCACTAAACTGTTTTCGATGGGGTAAAACATGACTATCATCTGAACTAAAGTTTCTGTCTGTCTGGTGCTGACACGGAGCGCTTTCATTATGATGTGTAATCTGTGACAGAGCGTAGATCTATGGGACACAACGACTCACCGCGGGTGTTGCTGGAGAGACGTTTGCGTTGGCTGGTTGAGGTGTTGTGCGGGAGCAGAGTGTTCTGCTGGTGGTTGCTGTCGATGGGACTCGTGGCAATGATGTTGTCCTTGTACTTGTTCATCAGGGCCAGCTTGGTGTTATCGCTCACTGCGGACGAGTGGGAGAGAGTTACAAACACCAGGAAATGAGAGCTCGGAGAAGGTAGGCACAAACTAAAAAGCTCTCTCTCTGGAACGGGAAAGCAGGCACTTGGAAAAGACACAAAAAAAAAAATAATTGTCTTGTTCTTGGCTGGATGTTGAAGGTTTTAAAACCACAGTGTAGCAAGGATTAAGTGTAGTAATGCTAAAGGAAACACACCCAGCATGTTGTTTACTGAAGGGAGAAGTCAAACAGCCAGAATTAAAGAGTGAGAAAAGCTGCCTTGAAATTAAAACCCATTAAGGGAAAATACTGAACACATTCTCAGAGGAGGCAATGATCTGTTTTGGTAAATAATAAGAGATAAAGTTCCAGGGAAACAATAACAAACACAATATATTATAAAACACCATTTCTGTAATAAAAGCAGTACTTTGCTTCAGACTGAAATATCTATAACACAATTAGATGGATTCTGATGAAATGATCTCCACAGGATGATACTTAAGACTTAAGTTTAGAGAGGTTCAATCCTTTACTGTTAATTTAATTAACACATTTTCACTCAGAATAAGAAGGTGTCTTCTGCGAAAAAAAACTGCTGAAAGTCAAATAGAAATCCCCAAAAGCCACAAAAAGAGTACCGGGCAGGTATAACTAATCTTACGCTTTGCATAAAGACATTGAAACAGCAGGATGTAAATTCATGCTATTAAATGGCTGTCAACCAATCTGCTGTTCAAGATCAGCTTGTCATATTTGGTTTTATGTTTGTCGTTACGTTAAAGTTACTGTTTTATCCTGAGTGAGGAGTTAAAAAAAAGCTTTTTTTATTAAGTTTTATGTGTGAAGCAGTATAAGTTAAGACACACACAATTCACTATAATCAAACCCTGACATTTTACAACACAGGAGAGGTTTACATTGTCAGTTTTATTCCCAAGGACGTTAAGAGCATTTCACGATCTGTTTCACAGGGTTTTATAGGGCCAACGTAAATGTTAGCTCCAATACGCTCACATCGCCTGCACTTTATGTTACTACTGGGTTAGTATTTCTTCATACCACCACAGTTGGACGCTCTTGGATGTTTTTGGTGATCCCCTGACTGTCCATTGATGGATTTGAGTCAAAACTACTGGATGGATTGCAACGTGGTCCACATTTATGTTGGGCGAATTGTTATCACTTTGGAACAGGAGTGTTATTATGCTAACAAGGTAAACTAAGCTAATGAACATGGTAAACATTACACTTTCTTAGTACTGTCATTGTGAGCATGTTAGCATGTTGATGCTAGCAGCCCGCAGCCCAGAAGGGACAAACCAAATACGTGCCATAGACAGATCCTTTTTCTGTCAGGATCCCTGTTGGACCGTGTGTGTTAACCTCTGGTTTCCCCCAATCTCCTCTCCTCATGTGGCTGTCATTTCCCTGTTTGTTGTGTTGTGCCATGTGCTCTGGGATTTTTCCTCTGCCTCCAGTCACTCCCATGGCCACACCCCTGACTGGTGCACGGCTGCAGCCATTCAGCCAATTACCTCTCGCAGGCTGACACACCAGACTCTAGTTACACTAATCCTTTCCCCTGCCACTATAATAACCCTGGTCCTGCAGTCTGGGGTTGTCAGTTCGTCCCGTCTTTCACCCGATTCAACCCCGTATCGCCTGCTGTCTCGAGCGTCTGCTCTCCGGTGTCCTACGGTCCGGGAATCCCCCGCTCCTCTGTTGTGTCCCAACAGTTCTTCTCGTGGACGCTCTGCCTGCCTACGGTGTCTGCCTCCGGTGTCCTACGGTCCGGGAATTCCCCGTTCCTATATTGTGTCCCAACAGATCTTCTCGCGGACGCTCTGCCTGCCTACGGTGTCTGCCTCCGGTGTCCTACGGTCTGGGAATTCCCCGTTCCTC
Source organism: Pholis gunnellus (assembly GCF_910591455.1). NCBI lineage: Eukaryota > Metazoa > Chordata > Actinopteri > Perciformes > Pholidae > Pholis > Pholis gunnellus. The sequence goes on along the minus strand of NC_136541.1, from coordinate 22,961,245 downwards.
TGTTGTGTCCCAACAGTTCTTCTCGTGGACGCTCTGCCTGCCTACGGTGTCTGCCTCCGGTGTCCTACGGTCCGGGAACCCCCCGAGCCTCTGTTGTGTCCCCACTGGATTGTTCGCCGACGCTCTGCCTGCCTCCGGTGTCTGCTGATCCGGGAATCCCCCGTGTCTTCCGGTGTCGTGCAACGGGACACACACCGTCAATCTGCCTGCCCTCCGGTGTCGGACCACGGGTACCACACCGTCGATCCGGCCTGCACGCTGTGTCGGACCACGGGCTCCACACAGCCTTTCCTTTCTGTAATCAGCTGTGCTAATAAAGACTGTTTTCCTGACTCTATCTCCTGTGGTCTTGCAATTGAGTCCTAGTCCTTACATTCCCGTGACATTTTCTTTCTTAAGTCACCTAAAAGTTCCCATAATTGCTCTTCTCATTTCTCAATTGTGTGCCTTCTCTGCTTGCTTGTGACTTCGAAAATCAAGGTCGCAAGGAAAGGAATAGAGGATGTAAAAACTTAGAATGGGGAAGGCCTCCCTCCGACGCACTTGGGAAGGGAAGGTTGAGCGGAGTGGAATTCGGGCGGTTGCAATCTGCAACCTCACCGCTAGATGGCACTGAATCCTACACACTGCTCCTTTAATAGGGCCATAACATCATCTTTTCCACTTGTTTATGTATTCAAAACTATTCCGTTATTCTAAAAAGCAAGGTCAAGGGCAGGCAAAGGAAATACTGACTGAGATGTTTGTTATTTTAGTCCAAATTTCCAATGCTTTTTTTTCTGAGCAACCTCTGTCGTTGATATTGTTCAATATTCCACACATGCCCTGCTGCCTGCATTTCCTATTTCTCTCGTCCCTCTCATAAACCATCATTAATGCATAATGCACAGTGTTATGCCGTCTCCATCACCTCTGGGGTCGGGCTGTTCGGATTTCATAAGAACACCGCGTGCGAGTGCCTCCACCGTGACCGATCTCTTGATGAATCCGAGCAGTGAATGCGGTGCTAATTGGAATTAAAGGGGGGGGGGGGGGTACCTTCATAAAACCTGCTGCACTTCATACAGTCGTCCTCGCGGGAGAGGTGCTCAACCCAAACGTCCGCTGATTATGAAAAATATATCCTCCAGGAGGAGTTGTTGGCAGAACCGTAAGCCTTTTGATTATTCCAAGTGTGAGGAGTAAAGTCTTGGAGAGAATACCTGCAGTGCCATATTTATGTCTGGTGGACTGTCTGCATCAGTAACAGCTCATGTTCTTATACGGATTATGAAAACTGCTGTACAAGTGCCTCATTTCTATTTGCTGTCCCATTTTGTTGTGTTGGAAGCCTTTGTGTTTGTGAACCTAAAATTATAGTCCTCCATCATTTGGTCTACGTTCATGTTGATGATTACTTCACACCTATATGAGAAAATAATACATGGTATTTAATTAAAAATCCAATTCCCTCTCTTTGTTTTCACACTGATTATCTAAATTATTCCAACTGCGTTGATGTAATTACACTGTTCCCTGCTCAGGAAACTATTTCTATATCCCCATGTTTCCCCCAATACCAGCAAAAGTAATCTTTTTGATGCTTTGTCTCTACAAAATAAAACAGTATGTCTGTGCAGGAGGAAGATAAATAAGGCTTTTAAAATGAGTGAAAGCTGAATTTGCTGTTGGGAATATGTTGGCAAAATGTTTCCTATTTACACATCCAGCAGACATGCAGCAACGTTAGCGCTCATTCAGAGTTCTGTTTCGCACCAAACTAAAAGATGCTAAAACACCGTGTAGTGCTAAGTGGAACTGCAGTCAGATGAAAATTCTCTGAGGGTTCACATCCGTCACATAACACACAGTTGTTAGACCAATTCTTTAGATTACTGCAGCTTTAAAGCTGCAGTGCAGATTGCAACCAGCTGAATTTACCCCTCGGCTCGCCACTCCATTTGAATCCATTCAGCCCACCACAGAGGACTACGATTGCCTCTCTAGAGCCAGTGTTTGGTTTGTACTACGATAGAAAAACATGGCGGTGCAACACTGCGGACACCATGAAGAGGACAATCTCTCTATGTAGATATGAAGGGCCCACTGTAAGCCAACGGAAACACAGCGATTCTTAGTTTCAGGTGATTATAAACTAATGAAAACATATTATATTCCATTTCTGCAAATAGATCCCACTAAATCCTACACACTGCTCCTTTAAAGAATGCCAATATGCAAATAATACAGTGTGTATATACTTTCTAAAGGAAGAATCATGTCATGTCAGTATGGAATAAAAAGTAACAGACAGGTGTCACTGTCACGGTAACTTGTATCAGCTGCTATGCTGGCTCGAAATAATAAAACCCATTTTTAGCTTTAACATTAAACACTAATGTGCAATATTAGCACTTATTTAGTGCTGTGTTCCTGGTCCCTTGTCAAAAATAAGTCAAGTAGACCTCATGACATTATATGAGCTCATAGCAGGAAAGTCAAAGTGTCTGCTGTGACTATATTCACCGGTTTTGGTCTCCACCACCTCCCGAGAGACTTTAGCTGCGAAGTGCTCCACTTTTTGCTAACTTTGTCTCTCTGCGGTCTAGTTATAGTTTTCTTATATTAACTCTAATATTAGTTCTAGTTTACTCACCACCAACTCCTGAGGGAAATATCTGGGAATCAGACCTCTTCGCTAGCTAGTCTCTAACTTTGTCCGCGTTGTGTTTAGCTGTGTGGTTCTGGGTTTATGTTGGCTTTATTATGGTTGCTTTTTTCACTGAGAACAACGGCCTGCTGCTGCCTCTGTGAGTCTGTCACATTGAGCGACCCCTTCACATTACATCTAGTCTAGCTGATTCAATGTTACCATTAAAAAGTATTGATCAGTGGAGCTTTAAGGCTGTTTGCTTGTTTTTTTCCACTTCAGTCAACTCACCAGGTGTGAGGTCCATACTATTCTTGTCGTTACAACCCTGGAGGGAGTCCAGGGTTCGGGTGACTTGGCTGGCAAACTCCTCGCCACCATTCATACACTCTCGCTGCAGGTGGTGGCGCAGGTCCGTTATGTCATACTCGTACCTGGCGATGAGGTAAAAAAAATCAATTAGGGTTACATTATCTTGACTGATCTAAATCAGAGTAAACATCACAAGCGGCTAAGATGCTTGACGAAGCAGCACTGATATGATAAGCTTTTATAATCTTAAGCATCAAACTGTGCTGTGTGCATATCAGCTGCTTTCTAAGTCGTGCATTTCAAACAATTCCAACCTATTGTTGCCAGTGTAAAATGTGAAATTATAAAAAATGTTAGAGTTTAACTATTTCAAGATACATCCCCTCCCCCCATCCATCCACTCAAATCCTACTTGTACCCGTCCAAAATCGGTGTCTCCCGGATGCTGAGGGTACCGCTGGAGTTTGGCCCCTGACCCCGAGAGTTCCTCAAGCTCTCCCGAGCCTGGCCTCCCATCAGCACAGAGGGGATGTAGTGGATCTCGTTAGCCGCCTCGGCACTGGCACTCTTCTGGGGCTGGGGAATGCGGCGGCGCTTACACCAGCGCCTGCGGGTGTAGAGGATCAGGACCAGGCACAGGATGGACAGCAGAAGGGCGATCATCCCGCCCTGAGGGGAGGAGGGTGACATTTAGAGCAGAGACAGAGGAAAAAAAAGGGGGAGAAGAGAGGGAAAAAAAGCAGAGAGAGAGAAGAGAGTCAAAGGGGAAAACAGATTGAGAATCTTGCCAAGTCGAATACGAATCAAAGTCAAAGCAGTGGTGCCAACAGCATAAAAAATAAATTTAAAAAAAAGGCTACAGATGCAATTTAGTGCATCACACCCACAATGTTTTTAAATGACAACAGCTCTCATGCTACTATGTGCTTACTTCACCTTGAGACAAAGAAGCACTTGGCTGATTTCCATGTGGAATGTGAGCAAGGGTCAGCAGCTATAAACCGCTTCCTCATTGAAAGTACAGAGGTCAAATCCCAGATTTTGTTAAAGGAATAGTTTGACAACTTGGGAATTTATGGAGTGACCGTACGTTTTGGCATGTGAAAGAAAATGTGACATTGGAAAAGTTCCATTGGAAATAAAATACAGACATTTCTGATACAATTTTCAATGACGATCTTGAGAATTTTGTTTTTTCACGTCACTCTTTTCAAAAAAAGAATGATTATATACCTTTTTTTCACTGTTTTAGTGTGGAAGGGGAGGGCACCTGCATGTAGATACCAACATTAAATCAACCATGACCGAAATAACCGATATTGCTGCTTTATGGTGTAGAAGTCCCGGTTACGAAGAAAAACATTTGAGTGAATATTTTGCAGCCAAATCAAATCCTTTACAGGATATCCAACCTTGGTTTCTTTATAATGCATGCAATACCTGACTCATGGCTTGTACAAAGGCAATAAAGTAGTCCATGAGCAGAATCATTTGTTATCAGACCTGTCGGAGAATACAGAGCGTCTTTGTGCGTGCTCGTAGCTCACGGGCCATCTGCTGAGGCTCGGCTCATGGTGCCGAGCGATAGCAGGAACAAAAATGAACTCGGTCTGTACTCTCAGATTGATATTTGAACAGTGTCAGTGGTAATTTTACTGTTTGCTTTTGTTTCCTCCTCTAAAATAAGTTGGGCTAACCTGGGAGTTTGTTCCAAGCCTTTGCGATTGGCTGCTCGGTGGAAATCTGGGAGAAAGAGTCTATCTGAGACTTGGAATATCAGCTGATAAATATACTCCAGGAAGCATTGATACCATCTGACTGGGTCAGTCCGCATGGCCGTGTTCGCTTTACTCATCTTCCCTCGGATTTCGATGACTTATGAGCCGGTTTTCGGAGGTCGAGTGATGCGGCGGCATCCACACCAGCACTTGTGGGTGTTGGGGGATTGGGGACGCGGGCACACGATGGACAGATGAAGGGCGCTGAGCCTGAGCCCTGGGGACAGGTTAGACGGAGGGGGGCAGAGACAGAATCAGATGGAAACCGGAGAGAAAATGAGACAGCAGGAGGGGAGGGAGTCAAAGAGGGAGCGGATGAAGGCGAGAACGGTGTCAGAGAAACGTCGGCGAGGAGCGGGATACGGATCAAAGTCAAGGCCAGTCAAACACACACAGCCCGTGGAATCACTGGAGAGAGACAGCAACTGTCACTTTGAATATCAGACCATATCTCTGCCATGAATAAAGACAATGATCGCAGATTTCTGGGCAGTTTCATTCTACCGATTCCAAAAAAAAAATCTAATCCTATTATTTGCATTTTTTAAGTTACTGAAAGGGATGTTTTTAGAGAAAGGCAGGAAAGATAAGGAGAGATAACACGCAGACACGATTGTAAGTTGGACCCGTAACGTTACATGAATCACATCCTCGCGGCTAATCTGATGCTACGCAGCTGGAGGCTCCAAATCAGATACGTTATGCAATTTGGAAAATGTCAAAAAGAGTTATGGAAATGTCAAGGTGACAGCACAAGAGGGATTTTTTTTTTTTTAATGAGTCCTCCCTCTCAGTGAGATAAATCATATGCCCGTTTAAAATTAGAAGAAAAGATTTGTATAAGTGCTCCCTCCAGCCAGGTGTGTACAGATGTTTCCGTCTGTCCTGTCTGGGCTGCACTTCCGTTCCCTTTTGATCCTATTTAATTGACTTGAGAGATACAAGGCCAAATAACAATGTTACAAATTGATGCCCAGCAGTAGTCTGGCCAGAACAACAGTGGAATAACAAGAGGATACGTGAAAAGTGATTCAAAAAGAAAAGAAAGAAATCAATTTGAGCTAAACTGTGTGTCAGCTCAGTCAAACGAGCACAGTTTTGGAAAGATAAGCAAAAATGATGAAATGAAAAATGGATTTGAATCAGTAGTTTACATGAAAACATAAAAATCATCATCATTTGCTCATATTCATTTAAATAGGCAAAAGAGAGGCATATTTGCATAAGTAGTTTGCTTAATCTGCATAACCAAGGACATTAACAAATGACACCGTGACATGGGCCACTTGTGCACTTGTGGTCAGAAAGGACAGCAGAGTCATTTTGTTAGGAATGATTACATGTTCAGCACTTTCAAAGTCACTGATGAAGTCCCTTATTTAAATAAAGCAGTGACTGCACACTAAATACAACAGTTCATGACGCCATCATATTTTCCACATTTAAACTAAATAATATTTGTTATTATATTGATTTGCAACCACAGGATCTGGTTATGGCATTTGGTATTTTTTTGTTGTTTACATTCATAAGGATATGTTTATATGTTCATTGTGTAATTTTGGGGGAGTGTCTTTGGAGGAAAGCAGCTAGTGCTGCTAGCAACTTTTGCTGGAAAAGAGTTACTGGTTTCTTTTGGTTGGATATTATTTTTAAATCTAGCGTTCCCTTGCTAGTTTCTCAAGATAACCGTGTGCATTTAACACATCTTAAAAGTGCACTAACCAATATTTTTGTATTAACAATAGGTCAAATGACTTTGTGTAGTTTGGAAGGGGTCAAGTGCACAAGTGTTTCACTGTCTTTAAGTGCATTGTTTGATCATTTTCAGCAACAGTCAGCTATTTTCAGCGAAAAAAGCTCAAATAAAATTGACTGTATGCTATCTGCCAAGCTCCAAAAGGCAGACAGGACACAGTTAGCTAGCTAGTTAATATAGTGAACAATTGGGCAGCTATTTCCCTGAGGCGTTGGTGGGGACCAAAACAGAGCTAGAAGGGGGGCAAATATTCGACTCAAATGTGATGTTCGGCCAGAGACACGACAAATTAATGCTAATGTTGCTCACATGCTAGCAACATCAACTGCACAAATATGTGTGTAGCTTGCTGGTGAGTTCTACCCCCAAATAGCAAAGAAAAAAGAAAGAAAGATTAACATAATGCTAAATAAAATAGAAATAAAGTCACATAATCATACAGTCACTTGATTCTGGGACCACTTTCCCCCTGAGGTATACAGTAAGGTCACAATCACTCCCATCCAGGCAACATCCTCCTGTTTCTTTCTTCCTCAAATGATGGAGGTACAGATATTAATGTCACTGTATGTCAGCTAACATGCCTAGATGTATATGTAACTCCCCTTTGAACAGTAGTGTGAGGAGAGATTGAAAGCATGCAGCAGGTGGGTCGCAGACACACTTGAGTGAAACACCATGTCACCTGTGTCGACTGTTGTATTGATTAAAGCGTCCGTTGTAGACAGTCGAGGGGAAAGCGAGAAGAGGGCGTTGCAGGTGTGGGGTGGGGGGGTTTCCTTTTTTTGTGACTGGGCGTAATGAAGCTAAAACCAGGTGTTAAGTTACTCTTTCATGTTTTTTCTACAAAGTGCATGATTTCCCTTTTCATTTTAATTTGCTGTCGCTGTTTGACCTTACGCCAAGCCCCGCCCCTCAAAGGCAGACATAGTGTCACAACGACCAGCTCTTGCCGGGGTTCAACCTATCTGGCTCTGCTCCATTACGCTCTCCTGCATTCTTTTCAGATTTTCTGCCTGGAACTTGGTAAAAACATGTGTAGCTAACTTTGTAAAGATTATAACATATAGACGCACTCTGCTTTACAGGAACAGTGTTGTTTTTTCATCTCGATCACCAGGTGATGTGGTGGTTCACGTTTACACTGTGATCTCTGGATGTTTCTCTTTTGACATCCTGATAGTTTCTTTAAACATATTGGAGGCTTCTTTTTCAGTTTTCCCAAAAATGAGATAATATCTCTAAATAGACGGCAGTTAGTGACCGTGTGAGCTCCAAGGTAACTCTGACAGCTTGGATTAGCAAAGGGTCAGTTATGACACATTTCTCGGCTTAGATTCATAAGTCACTCTTTAATATATAAAACATTTATATTCCACTTTTCTCTGTTGTTAGAGAAGTAGTCTAAAGTAGATGTTGTCATTCCTAATCTAAAAGAAGAGTAAAGGAATTTAGAAATGTCATAACTGAGCATATGTAACTATTAAAACTGTGTATGTAATATTAAGCCGTGCCATTGTTTCATTCATCCCTGAGGAAACAAGTCAAAGGTCAAGTACTTCAAATGGCCCTCAATCAAATCTACCTCAGTGACAAATGGAATTAAAACCCATCAAGCTGCATTAGCGCCCATGCGTAGAGGGGGCTAATATAGACCAAATGGAAAAAAGCTGTTTAACGTCAGGCATTACATGGAATCAAAGTGAGGACTAAGTGGGCTGCGTCCTCCTCTAGAGCCAATAAAGCCCAACCACACATCCAAGCATGCCGGCGCTCCAGCCCTGTAATCCACTTACTAACGGATGAGGATGATGTTATAATGGCACGAGTGCTCCTCATGACTTACACTCCTGTCATGTAAGTCCTGAATGGAAGAGAGAAGACGTGGCCTTTCTCAGTCTGACAGAGACCGGCATGGTATTAGAGCTGAGCTATCAATCTGTCACTTAGTCTCTGGATGCGAGGCATGAAGACGCAGGAGGGCGGAAAGATCGAGACCGTCTGACAGCTACGAGAGAGCAAAAAGAAGTTTCTTGCTTTCAATGCAATAAACTTCATTGTGTAGCCGAAGGGCCGGTGAGCGGATTCAATATCAAGTTACAATATTAATGATGGAAATAGACAGATGTTATACACTGAGTCCTCTCACGCAATTGAAAAACTCCTGAAGCCAGGGTTAATGCCGCCAAAGTATAGTATTCAATACCTGCAATGAAATGAAACAACAGACCTTTTGATCCAGAGCGGATTTTGACTTTGAACAGATGTGAAAGTCAAAACCACCATTTCCCCACACGTCACACGAGGACTGGAAATGAGTATTAATGGCACAAATGGTTTGAATCATTTGATTCAATTTGGTGTGTTTCATAAGAGCTAATATAGCATGAAGCCATGATGGTGTTCAAGTGTGTGTGTGTGTGTGTGTGTGTGGTGTGGGAAGGCATTAATGTAAAAACCGCACATTTGTCATGTAAACATTTATTCTCTTGGAATTAAATGAAGTCACTCGAGTCGGGTGCTCTAAAGAGCTGAAAAGACATTACACAATCAGTTTTTCTTAATGTAGTGCACCATCAGAGACTAACGCCACGCTACGGAGACGTTTGTCATCATATTATACATTAGCAGCTTTCACGCGATGCTGATGGCATACATTTTTGCGTGTAGAAAAATGAAACAGCCCAGTTAAAATAGCTTTATTCCCTATGTCTAGTCTATGTGTCGTCATGTACCTGGAAGCTGGAACAAGCCTCTACTGCAGCACTAAAGAGAGGATGCACCGCTGTCGTTCAGAGACGTTCACACGTCCCGGAGGAAAGGTGATGTCTGCCTGTCGGTTGTCTTATTCATAACGATCGTATTTGCGGAGATCTACAGAGACCTTTAAATGTGTTTCCAGAGCTATATTGTCTACATTAGTGTGCCCTGGTTGGATCTGTAGTGGGTGGAAAGGGAAGATGTCTGTACTTTTGTTAGTTATCATTCGGGATGCGCAAATACCACTTTTTGTCAAACCAAAGTACAGGTACTTACATTTGAGTACTTGCCAACACCGAGTACCAATATGAGTACTTAACAATACCATCACAGTTCTAACAATACATTTGTTGCTTACATTCTATTATTCAAAGTTTGTTTTCCTGATACAGAGCAGGGTTCTCGAAAGTAAAAAAATAATTGTTTCATCGTGTTATCGGTGAAATAATGAAAATAGATATTAAAAGTAATAAAAAGGAGAATAACTCAGAGGACCGGCTGGTCCGCCTTAAAGATCAGTCCACCTTAAAGATCAGCCCACCTTAAGTGCGCCACAGCCAGAGCGGCCAAGACGGCGAACTCGAGCATTCAAAACATGAGTCCACAAACCAACAAGTGACGTCACGACGACTACGTCCACTTCTTATATACAGTCTATGACATGAGTACATGAACACGGTATCGATGCATCCCTCGTCTTTCTGTATACTTCCTCTGGGGGGCACCAAAGTTGGAAGTTTTGCTAATATCCAACATTGGTGAGATCACGTTGCATAAAAGCACATTCTGCATCAAATACAGCTGTAATGTCACATACTAGGAAAGGTACATATAGCTGCCACTCATTGCCTTCCTAGTTCAAAAAGGAAAACATTGGCAACATTTGCATGCATGGGGTGAGCCAGCTATTGGCTACGCTGTCATTAAGGTCTTGGAAGTCACTGATGAAGTGACACCGTGTGTGTCCCGGGTGTAATGAATAAAACAATCAACAGAATATTGTGTCCACAAATAGAACAGCTTGGCAGCATATTGTCTGAAAAGGTTCGTCTCCCGGCTGCTTTCTCCCTCCTTCACCGGCCGAGAGAAGGTTACTGCTACATGAAAAACACTGACCAAGTGTTACAGATCAACGATTAAAGAGTAGGGTTTTTCATATTTAAATAAGGTACTGAGGTACAAAATAATGTAATACTAATCATACTACTAATACCAGTAATACAATTTAATTAATTAATAGAATAGAATAAAATGAAATAAAATACAATTGAAGATTTGATTGGAATAAATGAAAAGGATGGAAAAGAGAAGGTGTCGACAATTACCAAAATTGAAATCAGTAAATAAATAAAAAAATGTAATGATAACAAAAATAGCTTATGTTACAAATCATCACTGAGGTTCACGAGGCCTCTGAGGCTCCGGGCTCCCAAAACACAGAGCTGCAGAATTAATGTTAAAGATCAGTGCTGCTACCAACCAAGTATGCGAAACATGAAAACATGAACATAGTTCATTCTGATGTTTGAAAGTTTCAGTTTGTGCCACTGGAGGGACTCAACACCAAATGAAGGCAAACTAACTTCCTACGCTCACGTCATGTGAACTTTGGATGAATGTGACCATATTCTAAGCGTCGTTATTAAAACAACCATACAAATGTATGTTATTGCATATCCCCATTGTTTTGAATTCAAATGGTATAATGTGAAAAATGTATGTGTCAAAATGTCTAATAAGAACGATAAGATATTTTGTTTAGTTTTGTACGTGCATGAATCCCAAATGTTGCCGACAGTGTTACTGACACAGCAGGATTATTTCTGCCACAAAGCATATGTTTGCATTAGTTGCCTGCCATTTTGTGACGCAGTTATCAATAGAGACCTAATTTATTGATATGATAGTTTAATATTGATCCCACTTGTGCGACTGTGACAAGTGGCCGCATTAATGCGTACGGTAACAATATGACATCACAGCAAGAAAGTTATTACTTGTGTGATTGTTTGAAAGTGGCTAATAGTTAGCTGAGTTAACTCGCTAACGAGAACTCGCTAACGAGAACTCGCTAACGTTACTTTCACCTATTTCGGAAGAAGGAAATGACATCATGTGAGTAAATGTGACTAATCGTAACATGAAACTTTCTCCCAGCAGCTGGATGGTGAACATGATTTCTGACTGAGCCAAGCCGATAGAAGGGTCAGTAACCGTGGCTGTTTAACATCAATGGTCCAACGATACTTCACGACAAAGTCTGTCTTTAGCTGTAGTTGAAATTTCAGTTTTTAGAGGATTTGCAGAACAAATTTGAACTACTAGTTCAGAATGCAGCAGCTCAGCTTCTCACTGGTTTTAACGGACACACCACGTCACCTCAATCCTTAGAATCCGTCTCTCTCCATTGGCTCCCTGTTTGTTTTACAATTGGAACGAGTGGTATCTGATACATGTAGCAATAAGCTTGTCTAACATTCTCATCATGTTCGTATGTTCTTTGCTTATTCAGAATTCTACTCAACTCCTTAAATTGTCTTCAATATTGCATTCTGTGCCGTGATAGTCTGCAGCCACGTGTGATTTACATTCATTTTCAAATTATACATCATGAATACCAATTATGTTTAGTCATTGTCTTATTAATGTTGAATTAAAACTCCTCCGTCATTCAATATAATATGCTGTATTCTTTACTTCTGCATAAGGCATGTGTATATATATTAATACTCTGCCACGAATGTTTAGCCGATTCAAGCGAATTTCATTCCCAAAGTATCATCTGCACAAATCCCAAACTAATTTCTGCCCTCTCTCAGGTGTGACTAATTCATTTGGTGGCAGTGAAGGAGAGGTGGCAATTTCACTGTTTCTTCAAATGCTCGGAAAATTAGAAATATGCAGTGGAATGCAACGGCAATAACGGCTCAGGTATTCTGCATACAAGCTTACGATATAGCTGCTGGTGTAGCGAATGGTGACGGCTATTGAGCCCTCGGGTTCAGATAAGACCGAACGTCTCGTCCCAAGGAACCGAATGTCTTGCATTTCTTTCACACCATCGTTAACTTTCTTATTCATTACTGAAAATGTGAAAAAAAAACATGTGGCTTGTATGTTGTTTTACAAGGAGTGTCAATTATGATATGTAAAACTGTAAAAGCCAGACTGAGGCCGACTTTGTGACAGAAGGCAACAACAGAAAGATGTGACTTTGTTTGTGGCCATGAAGCTATAAAATATATTCATGAAGTTATTACAGCAGCTAGAAACATGAAAAGACAAAATACGGTGAAAGGCGACCTTTGTGATTTGCTTTTTTCCTGTCCTTTCTTTCAATCAGGGTTGTCTGTCAAAGACGGTACATTGAAGCTAAAAGGTTTCCTCTTGGCTCAGTATGAAGCCAGTGCGATGCCCTATACATTTGCAAAGGGACAATAAACTAGGACGTAGCACGTAAACATTTCTGCTCCAGTTTAAGTCTCATTTATTAAAAACATGCTGACTGCTTTATCCATCGACCCTCGCTAAGATCCAAACACACAGGCAGGAAATAATTTGATGCTAAAAACACAGACGGAAGAGGAAGAAACGCGTTCATCGAGAAATGATCCGGTAGCACAGACATTATGGTTTTTGTAGTTTTGTAGTTTCCTGTTTTCTGACACTGCTCTGAACCTAATCTAATTTAGCTATGTTTTAGTTACCGTGGATTGTGTGGAGTGTTGTGGTGCACTTTATTTAACTCGGCATACGAGGAAGCTTCAATATTTGATATGGTGGAAAAAAAAAAAAGGGAAAAGGAGCATCCAAGTTCCGAATACTTTGTGCATTCATACTGTGTACTTACACTCCTGGTGAAAGTTTAAAGCTACATTACTTGGTAACCTGGGGGCTGCTATCAGTCATATTATCACTTATTATCACCTTACATAGTTCTCATGATGAACATGTTAGCAAACTAATTCCCCTTCTGGTGGACCACCATAAAAAATATGGAAATTAGTCAAGGGCAAGAGATACATGTTGTTGTTTTTTCACCCTGTTTGAATGGTGCCATGAATTCCACATATTTTGGTAATTTATAATATTTTATAGAAACTGATTACATTATCAATTCCTCTTATCGATTGGATTCTTTATTGATTCCAGTAAAGAAACGTAGAGAAATGTTCAGTTTGTTGTAAAACTGTTGAATATGCGTAACTACAAAGACTACACAACCAAAAGTCGCTGAGTGCCGTCAGAACTTCCTCTCTCTCGTTGAAGCTGCTGGGATCGGTGAAATGATTTGCCCCCCCCCCCCCAATGCCAAACATACATACATAAAAATACGTGATAGATTTTATATATACACATAAATAAAAAGGTCCCATCGGGTCCCAAATCTAACTACGAGCAACTTTCACTCAACATATAAACGTCATTTATCATCGATATAGAAATACTGTGCAGTCTGTTTTTTCTTGTTTTGTTTTCGTCGAGAAACGAGCCATGCTGCTCTGTTGTCTGCGTCACAAAAATCCAGCAGCACTACAAACAGGCCGGGCACTCGGGCCACGTGTCCTCCTCACCGCCCAAAGGGAAGCCATGGATCGGTTGGTCTCGCTCGGCAGGCTTTTCAAAAACACGGCATGTTGTGACGCTCCGAGAGCGGCTCTGGAGGATCCAGCCGGGGACGGCTGCTTTACAAGTGGTCAGGGCCGCATTGATTGAAGGTTTATACGATCAATGCTATCAAAGCGGGTTTTAGGAGGGTCACCACATGAATGTCAATATCCCACGAGCCAACCTGTGTCACAATGACCATCTCTCCCCCGTAAACTAATGCTTTATGTCGCTGTGTGTGTGTGTGTGTGTGTGACTCCCTGTGCCTCTAGCTCACAGTAAAGGGTCGGCATGTTTTAAAGATCACTGGAAAATGAGCACAGTGTGAATTGTGAACTGCACAATCAGAGAATGCAGCCACTGTAACTGCTGTAGTCTCCGGCTGAAATAAAAAAAAATGTATCTTCATTTGTTAACTTTTCTTGTCATTAGATGTCTTTGTTTTGGTGCTTGCAGACATTTAAAAAGTTGCTTCATGGGCTCTAGATGCATCAAAAAAACGAAATCTAACCCCTGAGCTTAAAAAACCCTATTAGTCTTTCATATGATGTAACTGACTTGGTTGGGTCTGGATGCCTCCGTACTGAATGGGATGATCGATTGATCCGTTAAGGCCCCCGTGGCAAAATAAAAGCAGCCGTTAAAAATGTTGGAAATGAAAAAGGGGAGATTTGTGCATCACAATGATACACTAAAGCTTAAGAGTCTCGATGGATGGACTGATGGAGCCTCGTCGAATACCTGATGCTGTTGAAAATGTACTTTATATTTGTCTTCCTTTGGCCGGAGAGTTGAGGTTTCTACTTTGTAGCCGTCTCTGCCTGTAGGGTTGTGGCTGAAACCGAGGATGTGTGTTTGAACTGCCAGCATAGGCAAGGTTAGTCATCTATTATGGATGACCAGCCGCGGCCGGTGTAGGACATTGTGGTCACCTTGTTTGATGTGAACGCACGGGGGGAAGCTTTGAACCCTGCATGAGGGAAAAGTCCAACTTTAGAACAGTGCACTTCAAAAATAAAAAGAGTACAACTGTTGAAAATGACTCACTTCTCGGTTCAAATTGGCTTCAATATTGCATTTGAAAGGACCGGTGAAAACTAATTGTAGTCCTCAGGTAAGACTGTATTCTGGCTGGAGGACCAGACGCTTTCCTGGCCTCGGACCCCGACTTTGGTGCAGTTCATTGAACCCGATTCCCCTTTAGGAGTAGGCCAATGATAAGTCTGGCTTGTCCAAACTCATCCATTAGACATAAGCAGTCTCGTGGTGGGCGCGGTTGCCAGGCAATGAACCGCGGCAGATTAAACGTTCTGCTTTCTGGCTGAGGTGTGCAGACCTGGGACCATTTCAAGCCCGTTCCATGTAGCTGATGAAAAGAAAACGAGGCAACGTAAATGTTAACAGAAAGGCAGGATTTCATTTTAGCGACTTTTGGCATGCTGATAGTGGAATTTAGAGGCTTGTACTGTATATGGTGTCATTGAACTTTGAACTGGTTTTCTGATTTGACCTACACAAGTAAACAAGACCATTAGTGGAAGAAGACTCGTCATCTGCAGGTTCACCAGGAACTCCTTCTGCTCAGACTCCAACGAGGTGCCGCCGGACCGCCACGGGCAGACCCGGATCCGGCTTTGCTGCAGTCGGAGCTCCGGCATGGGGAAGAGCTTCTGCTTCCCCATGCCGAGCTTCACACTCTTCTGCTCTGTGCCCGGCAGAAGCGTCTCCTCCTCCGGCCAGGAGCAGAGCTTCACCTCGCTGACCGTCAACTACACCGACACCACGCTGCTGGAGGTCTGGGCCGTATTGTTGGACCCGCTGGAGGGAAGGGAGGCTCAGAAGCCAGCTGCAGAAAAATTTCCCCAAAGGACTCTGGTGCTTAGAAACACGACCACTTTCGTGCACAGGAACCGCCACAATCAACACAAAATCAAAGTTCCTTGTAATAACTTAAATCAACGATTAATCAGCAAATATGTTTTGAGAACTGTTTATTGTTTAGGGCAGGCAAAAAGGTCACACGGGTGTAAATCTGAGGTGGCAACCTGAATCAATTGGAAGGGCTCTCTCTTCACTCTCAAATAATGATCGAAATAAATAAATAAAGTTTGTCCTGTTGGAGTGATGTCTCAGCAATTACCTTGATGGGTACAATGTTAACATTGCTTGAAGACAAGGTGAACTAAACAGGAATAACTCAGACTTTCACCCTGTTTCCTCCCTGCTGTTTGTTGCATAAGCATACGCCAGAAAGGTTTGGTAAGATGCTGCTGACACCAAGCAATTCAGACATTCGCAGCTGCATCCCGAAGCGTCCGAAGTGTCTACCTGTGCTGACTACCGCTGTCCTGTACTCTCCCAAGACAGGCAACGGAAAGCGGCCCAGTGACAGCTGCACGCTGGAGCCCATAAAGCAGCCGTCACGGGACCCCTCTTTTTTCATCCATGAGGAGTTGAACAAGTGACACGGCTTTGGATTTATAGGTCGGAGGCCTCCAGCAGGGTGGCAAGCTCCAGAGGGGGGGCCTGGGCAGCGCAGCGGCAACGTCGCTTCCATCTGTTGTCACGGTCTGCTCGGATCTGCATGCTAATCCTTCCCTGCCCACACCTTCATGCAAATCACCACCCGTGGCAGCGCTGCAGCTCTTTCAGGGAGAGGAATTAACGGAGCGGGGGACCCCAAGATGGGACGTGAAATGCAGATAGAGAGGGGAGAAGCAGAAAGTCAACGCTAGAGTGTGCGTCCAGTGGATCGTCTCGATGGCTAATACGCAGAGGAGCGGTCAAGGACGGTCATTTGTTTCAAGGTCTGCAACGTCAGTGCGGCGCCCTCACTCCTCTCGGCAGATGTGGCTCCCGGCAAACGTCTACCCAAGCTGACTAATCATTTGCCTGTGCAGCTATAATATGCTTTCAATGTCTGAAAAACACGCATCATCCATCAAAACGTGGTTGTAATGTCTTTGGGCTGGGAAAAAAAGGGCACTGGGAGTAGGTGTGGCATATCTAAGATCTAATAAATATACATTTCCTCAGGCGAGCGAGGGCAGAGCTGCGAGATCTAAGGATTCATTTCCTACTCTGCCCGACGGAGCAGATAAGGTTTGATACAGTGCGGGCATGCCAAAATCTGCATTCTGAGACTGAAATGTACAACTTTTAAGAATTGCGTGTTCCAAAGAGAAATACTAACTTTTAGTACAGTTACAGTTACAGAAGAGGCACAGGGTTGGTGAATGTTGCACATGCAACACACGTTTGTCGTTTTGTGTCTTTGTACACAGCTCTTACGTTGTTCCTTTGCAGTTAATTTACAATCAGCAGTCAAGTGTCGGACCATCTTTTTGGAGGACACGTTTGGCCTTTTCGCAGCCATGGTGACAGGCGTGGGCTAAAACCTTTGATTTATTTCAGAACACACAGGAAGGGGACATGGTATGTTATCTCAAAGATGATTCATCTGACAACACTAAAATAACTTTATATATTTAAATCCATCTTAATGAAACAGCAAGAAAGGGGGAGGAAAAAAGCCATTTCTTTTCTTCATCCTTTTAATTTAGCAAATGAAAGAATTTGGCCAATTAAAAAGTTCTTTTGACTGCACGTCAAGAGAAAAGATCTAGTGATATGAGACTTCAAGAACCGTTTTCTATTTCCAGCTGCTTTTGGGAACAGAGAGTTTTACCATGACAGAGATGTGCAGGATGCGGAGCTCCTCCTTCGCTGAGTCGTTGGCCGGGTCCTGGGTGGGCTCCGGGAGGCTCAGGCTGCCGTCCTGGTGGTGGATGTGGAAGAGCAGGGTGCCGTTCTCCAGCCACTGCTGCCTCCAGCGCACCAGAGGGATGTCCTCGGAGTTCCCAGAGATCTCTGCAGGAGACAACAGACGGGACAAAGGGGACAGGATGAGAGGCCATTCACTGATGCGCCACAGATTAGTACCGAACATCATGACCACTGGAATTTCAGCAAGTTACCAGAAAACAGACAGGTCATGGTGATGGTTAAATGTCAATAGATGTGATTCAACATTTGAATGTGATACAACAGAGTGTGTGCTAGGACTGGACAATATATCCATATTATATCAACATCATGAAATGAGCCTATATGTTAGATTTTGGATATCGTGATATGGCATATGTGTCTTTTCTTGGTTTTAAAGGCTGCATTACAGTAAAGTGATGTCATTTTCTGAACTTGCCAGACTGTTCTGTGATTTACCATCATATCCACATTACTGACTATGTCAATATAAAAAAAAAAAGGTCAACCATTTAATATTGTCACAATATCGATAGTGAACTTTGATTCAAACTATTGTAATATTTATTATATATTATATTTATGGATGACGGTTGCAGTTGTAAACAGTTTGAAACCATTTGAAACACACGTAACAACACTTGGAAATGTTGAGGCAACCTTAATTCTCGGTGCACACGGGACACGAACAGTCTCCTGGGTGAAAGTCCTGTGTTTAGTTTTTTCACCCATCCAGCACCCAGAACTCCTCCCGACATGGACTCAGTTGAAACTTATTTGTTGTAAGTCAAAACGTAAAACATCGCTTATCCAGTGAACTACCTCAACGTCAACTGGAGATGAATTGGCACAAGATTAGTCCAGACAATCATGGTTCCCAGATGATGTATCCTAATGACATCATGAGGTCATGTTAGAGAGTCAGCTGTATTCTGTGTTTAGTGCTGATGAGCAACCCAGTTCATACCCTCAGGGTTTTTTTGACTTTGTGTTCATTCATAAATGTACAAACTGAACACCAATGTTCACCAAGATCAAAAACAAATTGAATGATAACGTGTGTCACATTGTGCCTGCTGTAGCCAGACCGCAACACGGGAGACGGAACCGCGAGACGAGACCGTGGACGTAGGGCTGCACAATTAATCGAATTTTAATCACGATCACGATTTTGGCTGCCACAATTGGGAGGTGTCATGCGCGCACCACACCCTGCAGCAGCAACCTCAACACAAGTTCTGTCTGCAGTCGACTCCGGTATTAGTATTAGAGTAGAGAGACAGGAGCTCATCTCTCAAGCCAGAAAATGTCGACAGGCTGGTGTTTCTTGCCAAAAACCTGTAGGCCTAACACCTTGTTATTGCCCTTTCTGCATAGGCCTGAATTGTTTTCATTTGGTTGCATTCTGTGATGGCATATTTATTTTTAGTTAGCCCTTTATTTTGGGTACAAATTTTATTTATATTTTGCTTCAGGTGAATAAGAACCGTATTCGTTTTATTTTGATGCAAAGACGTGTACATTAGCTGGAATGTAGCACAACATGGAAGTGAAAGTAGTGCTCTGTTGATTTAATTTTGGGTAAAAAGTGTTTGATACTATTTCATTCATATTTTCCTTCTATGAGATGCACTGTGATAAGGACCAGTCTGATGCAAAGATGTGTACATTAGCCAGAATGTAGCACAACAATGGAAGTGGACGCAGTGTTCTTGTTCATTTAAACGTGAAAATGCAATAAAAAGATGTTGTCCCTAAAATTAATGAATAGTCGTGATAAGTAATCGTGATCTCAATATTGATCGAAAATAATCGTGATTATGATTTTGGCCATAATCGTGCAGCCCTACGTGGACATTTGTGTCAAGTCTCGGTTTCAGAACCTTAAACCCCTCGTTTCCATTATTGTAATCAGTCATTTGATTTTATTATTATACATTATTAATATTCATTTGATTCAATTCTTCTGTCCACTCTTTTGTAGTGCTTCTCCTACATGAGGCTGATAGGGTGAACACATACATGGTGGTCAACTGCATGCCATAGGTAGTCAGTACCAGCTCTATCAGCTGAGAGAGCTCATATCAGAAGAACCAAAAGCAAGAAATGATGAAACTCAAGAGGTAGAGATGAGTAACATTTTTCAGCGGCGGAGCATCAGAAACATTGTGCTTCATGTCACACCTCGGCTTCCTCAGACACATCACTCCTCGCTGTTTGAAATATTAGTGATGCACACACTCACACACACACACACACACACACACACACACACACACACACTGTGCAGAGATGGAAAAACATTAGGAATGCATGACGGAGCTTTGTATGCGATTCTCTGTTGTGTAAGTGTGAAGAGTAGAGGAGAAGCATCAGGCTCCTGAGTCAGGAGAGGTAAGAGCGCTGACGGGGAGATATAAATCGAAACAGAGATCACAGAAAGTGCAACCGGGACTCCACATTGACTTCCACCTCATATTCCACAAAACTAATCTGAACTCACAACACACAGTGAGCAAGGATTCTGTTATTGCAGGTCAAAAGATATATCTACATAGAAATTGGGCCAAATGTTTTGTTCAGCTCCTTCAGTGACTCAATTTCAATGTGTAGCTGGATTCTACATTAAAATGTAGTAATCGAAATGCTGCTCAAACAACGGTTACATGAAACAGAAATACACTCAACCAAAGAAACAAGAGCATGCCCGTCCTCTACAATACGTCTGAACTGTGCTGCAGAAGCATTTTGAACTAATGTAGGAAAACAAATCTCTTGTAGGGAGGGGAAAACTTGATTCTTAGAAGCATCACGATCCTCCCTTAAACGATTATGATTCGATGCAGAAAAATAAATAAACAGAAATTTAAAACTCAATTCTCAGCGTTATGATGGCCTGAAACAGTTCTGTGACACCGTGCTGTCCGTTCTTTAACCGCTGCCCCTGAACGCAACAGACATAATACACGTTATCTTGTTTACGTGCTAAGCTAGGCTACATGCTAGCAGAGTTCTGGTGAATATGGAAACAATGTGACCGACTCCTCCTGGATTAAAAGGAGAGTGAAGTGAACCAGGAAGTAGACTGAAACTGTGGCAATGCAATTGGCGAGTGCCAGATTGTGATCAGCCCCAACTTTTTTTTTATTAACTCATGGAAAATAGAAGTTTTTACACGGTTTTCACAGGACAGAGAGGAAATAAAGAACTTAAAGGTGTTCAAAATGCTATTTTTTGTGCTACAGTCTCACATATGTATTTAAAGTATGGCTATTAAGTGTAATGTTTTATGACAGGTTTATAGTTCCCAATGTCAGTAGCCCTTATTCCCTCTCACATGCTTAATTAGGATCAGGTCCTGTGTATTGCCCCCCATGTGCAGGATGGTGCACAGTAGACACCCTTCTCCTGCTTATGGGTCACTTTGGACTTCCGGCCATGAAGTATATTATCACACTAATTTCTAGTATGACCCAGTGCTGTGCACACATCTATTACCCAAATATATTGTGCAGCTCCACTAGAATAAAAGCTATCAAATTATTGAAAGCTAATTTTTACACACAGATGTCACAATGAACTGAACAGAGAGGCGGCGGCGAGCACAATGCGGAGCAGCAAATGATGGTGGGGGTGGGGGTGCGCTGAAGGGACACAATCCATTAGCGAATAGTTCATAATTGATCAAAGTCCGTGCCGTGGCGCTGGCTTTTATTGGCGCTGCGGCGCAGCGCTGGTTGAGGGCAGAAATCACAGCTTGTAAATAATAATGAGGATTAGGCCTGATCAAAAGGAGAAGAGGAAAAAAAGGCCAGAACTGAGCACTAGTGTTGGCATGGGAGATGAGAATCAGGACGAGAACAACAAGGACCGGGAAGCCATCGGGGTAACGGAAGGTAAAGCATCAAACACTCGAGACACCCAGCGCTCACGACACAAAACCTACTTATCCCTGTAAAGCTCTATCTACAGACACAACAACTTTACACCCATTACTTCCTGACAATGGAGCAGCAGGAGAGATTTTACTGCTGATCACAGGCTTTAACGCAGCGTGCAAAACTTCAGGTGCTCGTATCGAGTTACACACCACCTTTGCACCTGCACGACGTGGGTCTCCATTGGTTCAGGGCTTTCAAATGACTGTTTGGTAACTCGTCTGGAAGTTTGTAGTTCATGAATTATTATAATGACACAAGTGATGAGTTACAAACCAGGGGCGTGCTGTTTGAAAGACACGGGTACAGAGAAAGCAGGGTCTGTTGCACTATGGGAAATGTATTGTATTGTTTCTTGTAAGTTCCCTACATACCATACATACCGTAGTATACCATACTATACCATACCGCACCGTACCGTAGTATACCATACTATACCATACCGCACCGTACTGTAGTATACCATACTATACCATACCGCACCGTACCGTAGTATACCATACTATACCATACCGCACCGTACCGTAGTATACCATACTATACCATACCGCACCGTACCGTAGTATACCATACTATACCATAACGCACCGTACCGTAGTATACCATACTATACCATACCACACCGTACCGTAGTATACCATACTATACCATACCGCACCATACCGTAGTATACCATACTATACCGCACCGTAGTATACCATACTTCACCATACCGTACCATAGTATACCGTACTATTCCATACTATACCGCACCGTAGTATACCATACTATACCATACTATACCGTACCATACCGCACCGTACCATACAGCACCGTACCATACCGCACCATACCGTACTATACGTACCATACTATACCGTACCATACTATACCGTACCGTAGTATACCGTACCGTAGTATACCATATTATACCGCACCATACCGCACCGTACCATACCATACTGTACTATACGTACCATACTATACCGTACCATACTGTTAAGGAGATACAAAATTTTATTTGTATGGACTAAAACAAATCTTGTAGTAGTTCTAATGATTTACATATCTACTTAGAGCTAGTGTAAACAGCTCATAATTCATCTCTAATATCTATTTATGTTGTTGTGAAAACATCGCCTTCAAAGTGGATTTATTCAAGTTTATCACAAACACTACAAATTGCATGTGAACGCATCATGATAACGTCATGATTTACATTCGCCCAGTACTTATTTTCACTGAACAGAGCCTGAACGCATCATAATGTAACTGAACCGAACCTTCGTCCTGCTGATTTACACTGATTGGTTGTTTACAATGTAACAATCGATCAGTACGGAGTGATCTGTTACACCACTAACGTTCAGCCAGTGTGCTGCTTTAACCTCGAACTATATATGGTGCCAACTAGCGAGGTTAGCACCATTTAATCCACTAGTCGACGAACACTAGCATGCTAATATTAGCATATTGAAACCAATAGTGTGAACTAGTGTCGGCTTGTTATCGTCATAAAGAGCTCGTCTTTCTTCTGCTCCCAGGCGTTCTTCTTTAAGTGTTTAGTTAACTGATGTTTCATATGTAAATGAACAACTCACTCCACGCTCGCCATATATGGAAGCACTTACCTGGCTTAAACTATTCATGGTAAGAGCCGGCATCATTAATATTTGGTGCACACACATAAGATCACATGCAGTCCCGGTGTAGCGCTTCACTTCCCCGCCGTGTGAGCGCACACCACGTCCTTAGTCAGACAGCCCATTACGCTGATTACTGGCAGAGGAAACACTGGCATGCTGGATAACAGCCATAACCCTAATATAGATTAGAAGCTATTTACAAACCCAAACACTGACACAGCAGGGTGTGTGTGTGGGTGTGTGTTTGTAATTGTGAGTATAACAAGATGTGGCCCTAACAATGACTGATGCCCTCGTACCGCAGTGAAGAGGGAGTTCCCCTCTGCCTGTGGAAACAGATTGGAAGAGTCCCAGCTGGTTTTAACCTAAATGCAAATGTTGTGCCAGAGTGTGACGGGGCACGTTAAAAATATATATATAAAAAAAATAAGTGTGCTCTCTCTCTCTCTCTGGGGACTAGTTTGCCATGAGAGCAGGATTAATGAGAGCGCCTTGCTGCACGGGACCGTGTGCAGCACCACCCAGCAGAGAGGTAGGAGGGAGGGAGGAAGGAAAGGAAGAAAGAGGTTTGGAAGAAAACAGGAATACAATGCAGAAGGGAGTGGTGGAAACGGGAGAGGAGAGAGAGAGTGGCCACCCACCAGCATTCAAATGCATCAAAGTAATCTGATCAGGCCGCATTATGAGTGGACCTCCTCTGAATGCACAAAACATCTCATTTAAAGGAGTTTCCATTAAATTGATGCAGCATCAATCCTGAGCATTTTGAAAAATAAAAAAGGCAGAATCTTTAATCCAAGCACAAACAGATGGGCAGTATCGACAAAGAGGATCCCAGCACAAAGCAGTAGTTTTTCCCATTCCCCTAATTGATTGAGGAAGTGATAGATTACCGACAGTTCCGCTGTGTGTTTGCTTACATGTGGACGGACTGTGCTTTCCATTAAAATGAGATGGAAAAACATCAAGCGCTCAGCGCAGCGGATTAGAAAACCCTCGGGGGGGGGGGGGGGGGGGGGGGTGACAGTGAAGTAGTCATTTTTTGGGGAGAATCCGGTAATATAACACCGTCAGATTGTTGGCGCCCAGCGGGGAGGTTTAGTTCTATTCCAGAACATCACAGCGAAGTGTCGGTGGAGTGAAATCATTCATCTTATTGGAGAGTGCTGGTGGACAAGACGAGGGGCTCCGTGTGAAACTGGAGCTGAGACGGATTCACTGTCAGGCTTTACAATGATACATTGATATGATGATAATGATATATTAAGTACAACAAACTAATGTTGAACTTTGAGAGGTATCCGTCCATGCAGTCTGGATTCCATTTGTCCAGGTTCTGAGATCTCTCTTTTCTGAGTCCTGACGTCACCTCGCTCTGTTCCACCAGCTGCTGCAACGCGCTGCCATCTCCCATCCAGGTGTTTTGAATTGGTCTCTCTGATAAGGTGGAGCCTGGTCCTCTGGTTTACTATCCGTTCTTTTAGATAACAAGAGTTCCCACCACAGCAACTGGAATCAGACTGTGATTTTTATCATTACACAACAATGACTTGTCTTCTTAATTAGCATTAAAAGAAGAACGACAGAATTATGAAACATCTCCAGAGTGGGTTTTAGAAAAGTCTTGTTTTTGCAAGTTACAAAGACTAAGTTTTAAGTTGTATGTCTGAAATAAGTCATGGTGTGCAGATATCCCACTAAGCAGATATAATGCTATTCAAAAAAGTGTGTGGTTTTTAAGTTAGTGTAGTATATTTAGAGAAATAAGGACTCCTCTTTCAAATGTTGGGTTATTTACATATTATTATGTGACATGCTTACTATCATTTGTTTTCTGAACTTCTTTTGATGGAGAACCTACAAACCAATGTCCATACTGTGTTTGTAGCCCCCAATTAATCAAGTTTGAACTACTATAGATGCTATAGAAAGAACCCTAAGAATCAAACGAATGCATAAATCATAATATGATGCAGTACAACAATAAAAACTAACACTGAACAGTAAAGAAATGTTGGTTTCTCTTTCACTTTGAACTTCGGTGTTCACAGCTAGATGCAGAAAGTTCAACAGGATGACAGAACAGGATGTCCCAGAGACCTTGCTGTTTTCTAAGGAACTACAAATGAACCAATACGTCACAATAATCAAAGTATAAATCTGTGCATTAACTACAAAATGTAAAAGGACAAAAACACCCATAGTACTACAAAACTAAAGCCCCACCACTCAATGCAGCCTGCGTCTGAGTTCCCTCTCGACTCTGTTCCACCGGGACGCGATAACCATCGTCGCACCGCGCGGTCACCAGAGGCACGGCGATAAGCACAATTTACTTTGGCGTTGTTGACTCTTAAAATTCCCCGAACTTAACAGTAATGAACGACTATTAGGGAGAATGCCACATCCTCGAGGCTGAGAGGGGGGAGGAGAGCGTGCATCAGAGACGGGGTGCTAATTTCCAGCTCATTATTCCTAAGCGAGCGCGTGGAGGGCGTCCTTCAAGCCCGTCCTCCAGCTGCAGCAGAGCCAGGGCTGATTTGTGAGGGGGGGAGGGGGGGCTGTGAAGTGTCCGGTTCACACGGTAAACACAGCGTTTGAGCCTCGATCGAGGGCTCGGGACGACTCTGGCATAACAAAACCTTCTTCAGTGAATGCATGACGATCTGAAAATGTTTTGTGACCTTTTCAGAGAATGTGAATCTATTTTACGCTAAAAGGATCAGTAGAGCAAACCCTCTTGGAATGCCTGGAGCTGAGCTAAACGGTCTATATGACTCTTATATCCTTCTTCCTGCCTATAGTTCTGTTTGTAAGGAGAGAGTAATGTCAATATCACCATGGAAACTAAGCTTGATCCTGAATGGATCATGACGAACCATCAATCAAAACGGGAGGTCACAATGTGGCACACAATGTAATATCTCAGCTGTTATAGTGGAGAATCTTCTGACATTATTTAGAATATGATAACATACTGAAATATAGTGAATATTAAGGGAGTCGGGGCACAGATGACCCTCTGACTGTAAAGTTTAACTTCCCCTCAGAACATAATTGAGCATGTGCAGACTCTCTGCTGAGACTCTCTGTGTTCCATCTCATGCCGAGTCAATGCTCAGCCCGGCATAGAAACCAGTGTAGCCGAGTCTGACAACGTGCTGGTGTGCTCTGGTGCCCTGCGCTGTGAATGTTAAACTGCCTCCATCTGGAATCAGCATGCAGTCTGCTCTGCTGATTTTCTAAAAGATAAATAAATAAATAAAAGCAAATACAGCTCCAAAATAAAGACAAGTTTTTTAAAAAGAGAAAACATGTTGAGTAACTACTGACGTCTCCATATTGATTTTCACAGCTGCGAGTGAACTCCAGAAGAGCTGAAGAGAGCGAAGGTTTTTCAATCTTGTCAAGCTCTCCTCTTATGCATCACATATACTGCTCACAATAACAACATGTGTTTGGTTGTGTACTGTCCAGTACATAGAATAAAAGAAAAGATTCTATGCCCGACTTCACAATGTGGCCAAATCCCGGTCCCGGTTTACAGTTCTTTGGAACAACGTTCCATAAAGTACGCTGCTTTGCTGAAGTTGGGAAATGACCTATGAATGTGGCGTCTTTTTCTCTTTCACAAACTCTTATTATCTTCATGAGGCACAGACTGGGTCCTGATTAAAGGGGACGTAACGTTTGATGATACAAGACCAGGGTTTAATATTTGATGTATTCAGCAATTTGGGGAATGTAGTCAACATATCAGGTGTACATGTGGTGTTTAATGAATGCTCTGCTTTGGATCATGGACTGTATGCAAGAAGAGGACGTAGTTGTCGTGATGTTGCTCGTTGGTTTGTGGACTGACGTTTTGAGTTCTGCCTTTTGGCCGTCGCCATCTTGGTTTTGTGCAACCAGTGAACTGAAGTGACCATATTCAGACTGAGGAGGAGTGATCTGGAGACGTACCTCTATGATAGTGCCGCCCTAGCTAGAATGTAAAATACAGCTGTTTGGTGGATGGCAGACTAGTAATATCAAGCTAGTACTCAAAACTCTTAATGTCCATGTGTGTGTCTGTGCATCCATCCTTCTTAAATCCATTTAAGCAATTTGAATTATTCTATAATGTTATTCCATATTTGTCTGCTACTTTCATGAAGGAGGAAGATGGTTATGTGTCTGTCAATACTTTTCCAACCTCCCTGTCTGTCTGTGGAAATTTGATTCTATACTGAGGAGGTCAATATTTATGAAAGATTTAAATCCAATCAGTTGTTCTAAAAGAGCTGGGCACAAACATTTAAAGTGTGGAGGGTGTCTGTGTCATCACGCCGCTGTCCATGGTGCTGAAATGCATCGGAGGAAAAGGATAGAACGACAGTATAGTCAAAGCCAGCTCTCTTACTCATTCATTTGAGCTCATCTTTTTTGTGAGCTATTGCTGTAATTCATTTATTGAGATTAATGTACATTTTGTAGACTCCCCACAAAACAAAATGTCTGTAAAGTATAGTTTATGTATAACTTACGATAACTGAAGTAGTGCCCTTAACTCAAGCCAAGTTACGTATCAAACGTGATTATTTTAAGCAAACATTTGCTGTATCAGTTTGAATAACCAAACACAAACACTTGTTTGTATCAACCTGAGGCCTGCAACATGTTCTCAACTCACTTTGTTTCCTCTTGCCTCCTGTTATGGGATAAGTGGCGATACCCCACCAAAACGCAATTCACTCGTGTGAGGTGAATCTATAAAGTGTCTGACTCGGACCTAATAGCATGCTCTCCTCTGGTCCAGCCCCCACTTTGACATTTAGTTTGGCGAGACAAGTGCATTTTTCACACAACATTGTGTTTCCTGTTTTAGGCCTGCAGACTGCTTCTTATTACAGCACAAAGTGACAGAGAACATGAGAGGCAAATGCTAGAGGGTACGCTTCGGTTTTAAATTTCAGCATGTCGAGACTGTAATGTGATGATATCGACAGGCTCTTTCAGACACTCGCAAACAGATTTGTTTCAGGGAAATCATCAGCCAAACACCGCTGTGAGAGAAATGCTGTTTTATCCAAAGCTTGTTTACCCAGTGGGAGAGGGAGAAGGGGGGGGGGGGACCATATGGCCGTGGAGCTGTGTGCTTGTACTGGGATTTAACAGCGGAGAGAGGTGTGTGTGTGTGTGTGTGTGTGTGTGTGTGTGTGTGTGTAGGTGTGTGTGTGTGTGTGTGTGTGTGTGTGTGTGTGTGTGTGTGTGTGTGTGTGTGTGGTGGTAAGAGGAGGTGAAGCTATTCTGCTCACATCCTCATGCGGTGTCAGGGGAAGCTGCCCGAACTTACCTCTCCTATCTCAGTCATAGCTTCTGGTTAGAGTGAGGAGGGAAGGGAGGGAAGTAAAAGAGGCCCCTCTTTCTGGGGGGGGGCATTAATATTGAAGCTAGTGCAAAGGGATTACTAGAGGAGGAGGGCGGTGGAGGAGGAGGTGGATGGGACGAGGAGGCCGGGAGGAAGAAATACTGAGGAGAGATACAGAGTTGTGGATTTTGATCGGAGGTCATATCTAAATTCAAACTTCAGGGTACGAACCCTCCACTGCTGCTTCAACACAAGCACAAGTTACCGATCTGTGGACCACACAGGCTTCCTTAAGCAGCCGGCCAAACATGTCTAGAATCCTTATCAAAGACCTCCCCACCACCACCTACAACACAGCCGACAGACCTCTTTCCTGCTAGTAAACACGATGCGGAAGTGAAGGAATACATCTCTGATACTTTATACTGGCTTTATTATTAATATGGACAGTCACTCACTCTCCCGGACCGCGGACTAGCTGATAAATGAGTTGCTATCACCAGATAAGTGACCCCTCTGTTCAGACCATTTTCTGTAATCAGTGCAGCACGAAAACATGGCTGCATTAGCGAGCTAGCTAAGAAGATAGCATTCCGCTTGTCAGCTTGCCAGTTGCACCATGCCTTCATGCCACACTAGTTACAGTAAATAACCATCTCTTTCTTAATACTTTAGCTTGCTGCGGTGCAGCAGCCATGACAGCTAAAGTTAGCAGAAGGCTAAGCTAAACTAGCAACATTTTCTCTCTATCTCTGAAACAGCTACTAATGACCGTTTATCATCTTAAATGTATGAAATACAGAGTCTGGCACTCAACAACACAGCAAGATGACATGTGAATGTTTAACTTCAGCCTACTCTGAGGCGGTTCGTGTTTGCCTCCAGTCTTTCTTTTGTTTTGTCTCTAGCTTACGCCATGACATAATCATGACATCGGCTCTAGAGGGGCCTCTAAGAACCGCTGCAGTGAAAGGTGGAAAACATTCTGCGATCATTTCTTCAGCATGATGACTCTGAGGACGTTTCCTTTAACCAGCAAGTAAACAGCACGATAGTAGAGAAACCTTGATTTTGACGATACAATGATCCTGAGGTTCATTAATAAAACACCTCGTGAAACAAAAGAAGCCTGAGGGAAGATTTTTAAAAAGCAGACAGCTACTCTTTAGTCTGCTACCGACACAGCCCGGGTCGCTGCATCTTCTGTCTCAACATTTGAGCCCCCATGATGAAGCGTGAGGAATGGAAAAGTCAAAACAAAAAGGTACGAGTTTGAACAAAAGCTGTGGAAGTCATTCACAGACACGCATATCCACTGCCGCATCCCTGTGGACCACTTCTGGGCTCATTTTAAGGTGTTCTTCGTTCAGCCCTGCCAATTTTCTACATGAATGAGAGTAGGAAACAGCGCAATCAATCAAAGTCGCTCCTTTTCCTAACAAGTTACCCAACGCGGGACTCCACATATTAACCAAGACAGCCGGCAAATGGGAATTTGTGGCAGCTTGAGATGTTCTTCTTTTAAAATATCCATGTCGCAGGATTATGTGCGGGACACGGAGAGCGTAGAGGAGGGGGGTGGGAGTCCACTTCAAGGTGAGCTGAGATCACAGGAGATTCTGTAAAATACATGGAGCGCTCAGTTTGATGAGATCCAACAAGACTGACCCCACTTGGCCGTGGTAAGAAAGTCCCACATCCTGCGGAGCGTCTGTGAATGTCATCACTAAGATGAGTGCCATTGAAGGCGAGGCGGAGCAGATGGATTGCATTGTTGCCAAGATTGGGAGTTTCCAAAATAAATGGTTTGAACAGGTTGCTGAGCTGTTTAAATGGAAGGTGCAGAGACAAACTAAATGAAGCGGGGACTGCCGGCTCTGCAGCCACAGCTTCTTTTGATTCTTCTATGTTGAAGACAGAGAGCGGACTAAGTAGGTACTTACCTACAGAGACCCCGACATCCACAGATAGATAGGTAGAACCACGGAGGCTTGTTTTGAGGAGACTCGTTTATAAACCCACCTCTTCTCTGATATTTCTTGCAAATTTAAAGCCCCGTTCCTTTTTTTTAACCTTTATTTAACCAGGAAAATCCCGATGACATTATCAATCTCTTAAATAAGGGGGTCCTGGCCAAGATGGCAACGTTAAAGTTTCACAACATAAAAATGAGACAACAGACTAGAAACAAACTAGAATTTTGCATCAATCAAAGAAACTGTCATTCAGTGTCAGGACAAGTACAAACAATGCGTTTCTTTAAACGGTACGGGTTCTAGTGATGACGTATCTAATTTTCCTGCAAGATCAGAGGTTGTAGCTACCAAGTACCAGGGGCACCTTTTTTTGGAGAGAGATGATGTTCAATCCTGTGAACACCAGTAGGTCTATAATTTGGGAGAACAAACCTTTTAAGACGCCATGACAAAATGAAAACAAATGTTCTCATGTATGACGTTTGTGCTACATTATGTAGCCATACATGAGTTTACCATTGACACAATGTAAACCTCCCATTGGTGAATATGTCCCCCTTCTTCTACGAACAAAGAACCTCTGCGTCAACCTGTAGCACGGATCCAAGCGTCCGTGTAGAATGAGATTAACAGAGCCGCCGCTATATAATAACATATAGTCAACGTCGGTGCCGAGATTGACTCGATTCAACACACGATTTCTGTTACGTCTCATTGGCAAACCCATTTGTTCTTCCGCGGAGCCACGCATTCAGAAGACAGCTTAATTAAGAGGAATGTGTGTTGATGGTGGTAAAAGATCTTAATCTCCATTGCACTCACATGCTCGTTTGATCAGCTTCCATATGTTGTTCATCCTTCATGCATTATGTTGCCCTGCCTCTTCTTTTTCTCTCTTTTCCACAGGCTTGCAAATATAATGTGGTAACCAGTTGGCTCAGTCTTTTTCCTTGTATTTTAAATGAGCTACTGCCGTTTTTTTTGGCATGACTATCCTGTATTACCCAAAACAATTCCACTTGAATATTTTCCAGGAGCATATTCTGCCAATTTACCTGTCCATTTTTCATCAGGCAAAACTTCAAGAGCCAGATAGTCCCACTTGAGAAGTAAAAAAGTTGAATGGCTGAGAGAAAAAAAGGTTAAAGTGACCCTGCTACTCAAGTCACATTGACTACTTAAGCATGGCGTCCCATGGGGGTTGCTTGGCGCTCCCAAAAGGACATTTAACATGCCTGCCAAGTAGCGCAAGTACCTCAGCACTGCCCGAAGAACTCGTTCTCCATCATGTTCACAAAGAATACAGAGTGAGCAAGAAGCTCATGCTTGGATGACGCTGGCACTTTTGCCAATAAACTAGTGAATAGAAAGCTGTATCATGAACAAAGCAATCCAGCCTTTGTTTTACAGACCATGAATAAACGTATCCTTCTTTTCTTTTAGCAAGGAACCTAAAAGTGGAACAAGGACAACTTTTCCCTCCTCAGCATTTCCAAATGGTATTATTGTTGGCGTAGCTGTTGCAAACACAACCGAGCGCTTTCAGGTTTCCTCAGAGCCCAACAACTACCAACAACACATTTTGTTTTCCACAGTTACTTGGGTTGGTCCATTGTTTCTGCTACTCGGAATTGTCACAGCAAATAACTTACATTGGTTCTCTTTGGTTACTGGGGATAGCTACGTGAAAGGAGCCAAAGAGCGATCCTCTTCCTGTTTTGGTTGCACAACGGTTGACGCCCTTTCTTTGCGCCATAAATAGCGCCCGGGAGATCGTTCCAGCTGGCAGACAGAATTACATTGTAAAAGCGAGACTTATAGGGAACCAATCTTAACGTCACTGCTGTCATTATTCTACAGCATTAACATTTACCTTAATGTTACTTTAACGTTACAGAAAAGAAAAGAATGTCCATATGGAAGTAATCTGGGTAGATTCTTAAACCTAAATATTTAGAGTAATCTGGTATATAACTTTGGATTACAGCCATTCCCAGCATGCATTGAGTGGAAGGCGAGGTCAGACCCTGCCAGTCAATCACAGACTGGTCAAGCTCATCTTCCACCACAAAACCACACAAAGGCATATACATGTGTCTGTCTTCTACCAATCACAACAGCAAAATGCAGAGCCAGATATACCCGAGGCTCAGAAAGTCAAGCACGATAAAATGAAAGCAAAGCCTGGCCCGAAAGTCTTCATTGGTTCTCAGCTGGACCGTTGTACATGTCCAATCACAGGAATCTGGGGTCTTATGTGTCTCACCATCAGTTAAGTATCCGGATGACAGACTCGACAATTGCAACTGATAGAATTCTAAAAAGTAGTGTCAGACACAAGGGACAGGTTATTAAAAAGGAATGACTAAAATCAGATATAGGCTGAGATATCTAGATTTATATTTCTTTCCATGGATCAAGCTAAAAAAAACGCAATAACTAACAGGAACTTTAATATAGACATAGACATGCAGGGCCACATCTTAAGAGCTTTACAACGTTTTTGTGATTAATGTCATATTCTTTATGTATCCCCAGAGGACTCAGGGCGTGACTTCAGTCTACTCAGTGGTAGCTAAGGCCTCGTTGCTTCTATAATACACTGCAGGGAAAAAAAACATGAAACTATACTTACTCAGTTAACTAAACTCAGTAAAGCAGTAAAAGCTAAACGTACATCACATGATATGTCCGTCACGACCAATCCCTGCACTGCCTGGAAATCCCCTGGTTTAATATTGCAGCCACGACTGTATGTTGTTGGTTAAAATTCATGTTGTCCTCACCGATGGTGATGTGACGATGAAAATAAGACCCAAAACAGACGGATGAGGCGAAGAGACGTGCAGTGAAACCACAGCGATTCAAGCTAACGACAACAGATAGAGCAATACATCAAAGGGGACTGTTTGTCTGCTTTCCAGCTGGGCAGAGACACGCTCCCCAGTAACATCCAGTGCACCTGCTGGGGTTAGAAGATCCAACGCAGATACTGGAGCTGAGCCATGTGGTGCAATCCATATCACAAAATAAATATGCAAAGTAGTAATATTCTAAGTCGCATTACAGCTGGCATCTATGCATAGTGTGCACATTTATTCAGCTTCTGTGCAGTCACACTTCCGTTTCATTGAGTCACCAGTGTTGAGTGTTCCACTGCTGCTGCTGGGGGGACATCTTGTCAGGCCGGAGGATCCGCCCACTAAAGCACAGCTTGTAAACACACGAAGTGGCCAATCAGAAGGTAACAAGGGCCCGCCACATCGTGGGGGGATTGGGATTTTGTGTATCAAGTTTTTTTCAATCTTTTGAATATAATTTGTTGGTGCCTGTTTTGGTTGATCGCTAAAATTGTTATTTGTATATTAATATACTAATAGTTCCGTTTTGTTTATGTGCAGATTATAGTGTTTTTATAGTGCTCTTGTTCCCTTTTGTGTTCTTTTTGTTAGGTCAAAGTTCATCTCTCGTAAGGATAGTTTAGTCAAATGACTTGTTTAGTTCAGTTGACCTCTTTTATGTGCCCAGAATTGTATTACAGTTTTTGTAAATTGGTTGCTTGATTTTTTGGGGGTGAATAAAACCCTCTTTTATTTTCAAAATCCACATGTGACTGCATGCTCCTCACACAGTGAAACTCGATACATGATAATACTGAACTATCTCCCCTCCCTCCTTCGTACCTCATACGGGACTTTTAGAATGAGGAGGCGTGGAGCGTTGCACATAAGACAAAGAACATACGTGACCTGTGGAGAGAGCACAATCTCTCACCCTTGTACTGACGCATTGTTCTATCCGCTCCGTGTTATCCCACTTCAGTGAAAAGCAGAGACAGGAGGAAAGCACAGTGATTTGTATAATCCACGCCTCTGGAGCCAGTTGAGCCCCCCTCGCTGCGGTTAGGCATGGCCATCCACCGGAAGGCTGGCTTTAGACAAAACATCAATGCCGTATGGATCGAATAACAACGTAAGCTGTTGAGTGTGGTGGGCTGCACACTCAAAAATAAAGGCCTGACAATCCTAATACCAATAAAAAAAGAACAAAAAAAAGCAATGCAGGCTTTAACACATATTGATTGTATTATATAGGAGAAGGTGCTTGTATATTGCATTGCTTTTTTCCTAAATCTATTCACTCTGCTGAAGTTGACTTTGTGCCATGCAACTTTTCCGGTGATAAACTGTCACTGAGTATCTCTTGTAAGAAAGGCTGCTTAAAAAGAACTTCCACAAAGTTAGCAGACTGGCGAGAGACGCATCTAAAAAAAAGAAATTGATGCAGCTGAAGCTTAAACATCGTGACTTTCAGAACCATTTACACGTCAATGACATGCAATCTGCATGTGGAAAGCTTATCTGGATCAAGAGAAGTGCATGTTAAAGGGGACAGATTATTTTCATTCTTTTAGTTCATGTTGACTCTCTACTACAACATGTTTACATGCTTTAATGAAAAGAACACCTGATTTTCCATCTGAATACACCTTAATATGCGATCACAATGCGGGCAGAATTGAGAGAGAAAATTGAGTGAACTTAATTTCAGCTGCACTGTGGAGGTTTCTTGTTATCAAAGTTACTGTTTACATTCAATGTTACTCACTAAAACGCATTGTGTTCATCCTTGAGGTCTAAAAAACACGTTGAGCCGAGTCATCTTAAAACCTGCATTGTTTACGTGCGTTATTACGAGCTAGCAGAATAGTCAATTTAAATAAAACGAATCTGCAACTATCAATTCTTTGAAAATGTTACCTTGTTCCAACTGCTAACATGAGATGGTGATAGTTGAAAGAAATATGAAGAGTCACTTCATAAGGGTCACTTTGGGTTTCTACGACACTGAATGACAGAATAGTTTTTTACACATTTTAAGAAATAATAAAATAATATAATCGATTAAAAATAGTGAAAATAATCATTAGATTAGAAGTATTTAGTGTCACCAGTGTTGATTAGAAAATAAGGGGGAGCCACATGTGATAGCAGTTGATTGAAGGTGATTCTATTGGTCAGAATCTCCAAATACCAAGTGTTTAACACCAAGCGTCAACGATATGGATCAAGCTCAACAAAGTCCTTTAGCTCATCTCTTCATCATTACAAACTCTGTGCTGCGACTTTGTACTGCAGGCTTTGATACAAATGTGTGGTCTCCAGTATCTCCAAAGACAACACGGGGGTCATTTTCTCAGACTTTAGGAAGCAACAGTTGTTTTATAGCAGAGAAAGAACCCCCCCCCCCCCCACACACACACACACACACACACTTTCCAATCCACTTGAGGATTCTGGCTGCCAGTATTCTGGATGTATACAGTTGTTTTTAGGGTGTGCAACACAAGTCATGTGACTTTTATAATCGTGTGTAAACACAATGTGCCATCAATGTCTTTTGAGAGTCCGAGAGGCATGTGTTGAATTCATCAAACGCGTGTAAACAGGCTGGTGAATTAGCACTAAACACCCCGACTGGTGGGAGCGACAATCTGCCAGAACGCTGCAGTCTGACCGGCCGTAACCGGCTCACGCCGGTGGCGAACCCCCCGACGTGCCGGGGCTTATCTGGGGCACGCAGGAGGCACAACAATGAACTTATCAGCGTCCTGCCACTTGGCAGGATGTAGCTGCAACCCCACCGCCGCCGCGCTGCTCTGACCGCGAGCCGGCTCCGGTTCATTGATCACACACGGCCTAGCAGAACCTAATCTAGGGGCAGTGAGCCTTTCACAAACCACAGGCTCCCCGCTTTGGAAAGGGTGGAGAAAGGGTGGAGAAAACAGAAGAAGAAAGAAAGGGCCAGGTAATACAAAAAGCTGCTGGGGAAAAAAAAGAAGTTCAATAACTTTGCAGGGACCTCCACACCCTGCATGTCAACTAGCTCCGGCATTTTGATTGAAGCTCAGCACAAGCCCGCAGCAGGCCTTTTTCTATTACTTCTCCTCGTCCCTTTGTCGGCGGATCGGTTACAGTGCCCACAAGAATACATAAAAGTTTCAGTGGGAGGGTTCCGACGAGGGTCACGGAAGAAATGTCTCATTTTTGGGACATAGCTGTAATTCAAACAAAGGTGCCTCTCGATGTATTCGGCCGGGCTGTGAGGCTTTGGAAGCAGTGACAGAGATGAGGTTGTGAAAGAAGCACTGTCCCGTACGGCTTCTAAAGCAGGCGATGCTGCTTTTTTTAAACGCGCCGAATAACAACACGGAGGAGTCGAGTTCATTCCCAGACAGGTGCGATACACTCTGACACAGCTACCGGCGCTGATATTAGATATTTCATGGCCGCTGCAGAGAAATCACTCAGGCTGTGTGTGAGAAACATCAGAGCCTTTTTCATACCAGATGTGCTTTCTGAGCACAAAATCTTTCTGCAATCAATTAAGCTGTGGGAGCGGTCCTGGCTTTATGCGTGGCATGTATTCCAGCATACATGCACCTTCGGTCCTGTTGTACTTTCAGAGGTAGTCCTTTTATCGAAGCCTTTTGTACTTTGCACAGATTTGCAGATTACCCATCATGCCTGTCTTCTCCCCCCTCGTCTGGAGGAGATGATCGGAGTGATCGTCGCATCAAACGGAACACGACAACTCGCCCGTCGCAATCTACGTGGAGCAAATTGGAGGTGATTTTCAATAAGTGTGCCGATGGGAGGATCAGAGTCGTTCTCTAACCACCGAGGCCGTGATGAGGGAGAGGGACGATCCAACGTTCTCTGTGTGTTAAGTGGATCACGGCTCTCGCTTTATGGCGCCTGCTTGAAGAGCACTTTCCTGGTGTGATGGATATGACGGCTCATATGTGTGAAATGAGTCCTGATGGGAGCGCTCCGACTTTAAAGTCAGATTGAACGTGAGCTTTGGGAAATTGGACTCAAGGTCGAGGAAACTCAAGGTAAACCTGTTTGTAAACTCAAGAGTGTTATCATGTCTTTGGACTTCAACATGTGCTGGAATAAAGAGTATCAGAACTCAGCAGCTGTCTTTGGTATATTTATTCAGATCATCGTCTCAGTGAGGAAGAAGAAAACTACACCAAGAGCCGGCTTCCTTCATACAGAGAGAGAGCAAGGGTGGGGCTAATGGCTAATGCTAGCTTAGAGACATGTTGATACGAGACTGCTGGGAACAACCGAAACATTGTCATGCAACACATGTATCTCTGTGCGCAGACAAGGGTGATGTGAACAGCAAGACGAAAAGATACATGTGAGGACGTACGCTAACACAATGAAGCTCTACTGAGTTCAGAGCAAAAGTACTTTAGCATTTACACAATATACTGAATCAAAATATACACTAAGTAAGTAGAAATATATACTAAGTAGAAATGTGCCATTACAAACAATAGATTATCTGAATATTCATAATTGGGCATTGCTTATTTCCAGTTGCACCCAGGATTAGATGTTACACCACGTTTTTGCAAGAATAAAAACGGTGGAGAAACATTTCATTTCCTATAACTTCTTCACAATAAAAGTCCCTGCAGTATTAGAAGGCTTGTTTTGTTGAAGAATAGCTGCTATCAAAGCTCCACTAATTCACTGATAAACATATTGTATTTCCTATAATCTTCACAATAAAAGCCCTGTTATGTTGGGCTGCTGACTCTTCTCAGTATTATCAGACTTGTTTTATTGAAGAATAGCTGTTAACAAAACACATTTTCTAATAAATTCTTCACAATAAAAGTCCCCGTTATCTTGTTTAAAGCCTTTATTTTGACCAGCAGCTCCGTTTTCCCTTCGCTCTCCTCGGTAGAGGAACTCCCGTGAGGGAGGAAGATGATGATTTGATCAATTGTCCGGATTGAGCCCACATGCTGTGTGCACACCTCACTGAGATCAGAACTCACTGAGCCAGACCTGATCTCCAAGCGCACAAACTTGAAAGCTAATGCGTCCTGGTGTGCAGGACCCGGATTGCTAAAGTCGCATTGAGAAGAGGGTGAAGTTTTAAGTGTTTTATCTATTTAACCTTTTTTAAGCAGAAGAGAGTCTCGTTAAGATTCAAAATCTCTTTTTCAAGAGCACCATGGCCAATTAGCAATACATATAACAAATGACAGAATCACAAAATATCAAAGACATTCATCAGCATGCCTCACAAATCACCAACATGAGGGACCAATCAATCCGATCATCTACAGCCAGATGTGGCTGCCTCCATTCCTTTAAAGTCATCCAGAGAGAGCAGCTCCAACAGATTCCACGCAGAGGAAACGACAAACTTCATTTATTTTTATTTCCCATTTTAGTCCATGGCTTTCGGGTCAGATAGTAAGAATAATTAATGTGGAGCATGAGTGAGGCAGCGGAGCAAGTGTAACGGTGAGTTTGGTGGATCTATCTTCAGCTGCGTATGAATCCACTTGTGAAGCTCTAGGTACTAGCAGCAGGGCAGCGCATGAGTCAAAATAAACTACACCGTGTGGCTCATTGATGTGATCTCTATGCTACATCAGCCTTTAAAATCTTGTTTCAACCAAGCGTACAAACAACATTTTGTGATCATAAAATGTGAGTATATTTGTAAGATATTATCAGACCAGACTTGTTATTATGCCATTGCTCGATCACCATTGTTTCTAACAGACAGAGGAGGTTTCACGCTGTGCACATTGTAAACCTCTCATATGATCCCTGTCCTAACCTCCAATGGCAACGGATGCACAGTGGGTTTTTTCAACCAATTAGAACGTGACAGAAGCAAAAAGGAAAAGTACTGGTGAATGATGCCGTCGGGGGTTTTCTGGGAAGATAGTGTTTCAGGTTCCCCTGCAGGGCGTCTCTCAGGGAGGAAACCGCTTTGTGGCAGGGTGGTGCAGAAAATCTACCGAAATGACACCGGGGATAAACAATCTTGGCTCGATCAGAAATTGTGTGTGTGGGGGGGGGTCATCATCATCATCATCATCATCATGCTACCTCTAAAGCAGTCCCCGTGCCTAATCTAAATTAAAACAGGGTGCAGAGCTAATCAGCGGCCTGATAATAATCCCGCCGTGTCTGGACGTATTAAGCAAACAACTGAATCCCACGCAGAGCTCCAGCCCGTGACAAATTGCCAGCGAGCTGGTTGTTTGGCGTTCGCCGTCTGTCTTTCGCTCGATTAGCGTCGGCCAGAATCATTGGCGGTGACAAAGGCCGCGTGGAGGGAAGCTGATGCGGTAACAGCTCACGCACGGGCACCCCCCACTGTGTCAAAGTCACACAATCAACATGCTTAGCCGTCATTAGCATGCAAAGAAACGAGCGGTGGCTTTTATCAACACCGCCACCCCTAACAAAATGAACACAATGAAATGGATGTGTTCATCTGTTGTGATTTTAAAAGGTGCATTCCACTGGTTTCACACACGTGAAGTTCAGGTTACTTCTCAGGAGGAGTAAGACTCAGCGTGTGTCTCTGAGAGGAGCTTCTAAGCTAAAGTATTCTGGGTAAGCATGGATTTGGCTTAACATTTGACACAAAACCTGAGGAACAAACTGGTAGAGTGGAGTTTGAATGACACGGGCGTTCAGTGAAAGACGCTATCGAGCTACATTATTACATTATCCACGTGTCTAACGTGCAAATCCTGCTTCGCTGCCAGTGGATGGGGCTGCAATCAATACTATTATTGTTACAATTATTATAAAATGTATGCCATTTGCTCTTTGACTCATGTACTTATTTATTTCCTTTCCTTTCAGCTCAGACACACACACTCAAATCAACAGCAGCCTGTTCTCTCATCCTCACACTACATGTTGTTACCTGGACTGTTCTTCTGTTCATGTATTGTCTTTTGTCTTGTAATAAAAAAATAAAGATAAAAACATCAATTTATTGATATATTATCTGGACAAGTTGGAAAAGAGTCACAAACTGGTTTCAACTCCATAAGCTCTCATTAAATATTAAGAAGTCAAACGTCATAATATTTAGGGATTCTGAGCATTTTAGGAAGTCTTATTAGTGTGCAAATAAAATAAAATAAGATATAAGTTAAAGCTATAATGAGGCTACTTTTCAGTAGCATTCTTGCTCGTTGGGCTTTAGGTATTGTACACCTTATACTGGTTTTTAGAGTTCAGGATCTCTTCAAAAGCCTAAAAAAGTGACTAGTTTCTATATACATAACAGTTCCGCTTTCATAAAATGGTCCCTAAATGGACCTCATGTTACACGTCATATAGCGGCTCTGCAGAGTCTCCTGAAGGGATGGTGGAGGTAGAACGAGTTGTCTGTGGGGTTCTGATTGGCCACTTGACAGACGCTGAGATTCGGTGGACTTCATACTTGCTGGACGGGTTGTTTGCTGTAGAGCAGGGGTGTCAAACTCATTGTCGCTCTGGGGCCACATCAGCATCATGGTTGCCCCCAAAGGGCCGGTTGTCGGCGGGGAGGGGGGGGGGGTGCTGCTCCTTCTTCGTCGGCGGGGAGGGGGGCTGCTGCTGCTGCCACATACGCTGGTGGAGGTGTGCGGATCGGGGAGGAGCTCCGCCGTGCTCGATACAACGGATATTTGTAAATTGTCCGACTTTTACATTTATTTTTTTTGCTGGCGGATTCGCGGGCCACATAAATTGACGTGGCGGGCCGGATCCGGCCCGCGGGCCGTATGTTTGACACCCCTGCTGTAGAGTCTGATCACATACAGGTTTCATTCAAGTGTGGTCTGACTGAGCCTGATGCAGTCTAATTGAAATGTGAACCTATCTGAATCAGATATCTGCATAAACTAAGTCAGAAGTTAATACTCAAAGTAAACAGTGTTTACTAGGCAGGATTTCAGTCTTGGATTTCTACTATTTGTCTCTCAACACACTTTATGGAATTGCAATACTAAAATCGACTCCCATTGCAAAAACAAAAGTTCTGCATATAAATAAGTAAATGGGTTCTAGTACTTTGTATTCTGGAATGTATATGTTTGGTAAATATGCAGCAGATCGAGATCTGTAAGCAGAGGACTTTTCACTCTTGAACATTGTTTGAAAAAGTTAGTTTTATCATGCAAATGCCCCCCCCCTCCTTTACTGTTTACAGGTAGACAGATTTAGTTGTACAATGATTACCTTAATCCATCCACAAAACAAGCCGCTGATGAATTATTCAAATACTACATCTGTTTCCGCACAAATTAATCTCTGTGGAAAATGGCACTGTCGCCCCAACGCAACATCCATCCTCAGATGTCACGCTGCTGCAACAAACTGTGTGATGCATGTGATGGTGAAGGGCCATAAACAAAGAGCAGGGCCCCTCTGTCGGTGTCTGTACAGGACCTGTGGAATGGGTTTGAGGGCCTGGACTGTGGGATGGAAATGTTTTTT
This sequence comes from Pholis gunnellus, assembly GCF_910591455.1. Classification (NCBI taxonomy): domain Eukaryota; kingdom Metazoa; phylum Chordata; class Actinopteri; order Perciformes; family Pholidae; genus Pholis; species Pholis gunnellus. The sequence continues at coordinate 22,919,418 of NC_136541.1, read as the reverse complement.
CATTAATTAATATTTAAATTTGCGACAATCCCCTTTTGGAACAGAATACATTTAACTAAACACATTTCAATGTGTGCTGCGTAAAATCCCAACATATTTAGACTATTAAAACCTATTAATATCCTATTAGACAGTTGTTTAAAACGGTTAGAACGAGCATATGAGTTCTTGAGTTATGGCCAAACGTGTTTTGAGAGTCCACGGTGACTTTTAAGCACCAAATTATAATCAGCTCATCCTTGTGTCAAAGTGGAGATTTGTGCCACATTTGAAGATATTTTCTCAAGCCGTTCCCGAGATATCAAATTGAGGTCAAAGTGACCACCAAAATCTAGTCAGCTCAATTCTGGGGACCAGGTGTAAATGTGATTCACTCCGGGCATTTCTGAGGAATCGCATTCACAGGAATGGACCGGACGAACGTCTGGAAATACTAAATATATTCTAACGTAATCAGTCTATTACATCGGGAGTTTATCAATCTAATTTCATTTTTAAACATCCACATTTTAGATATGTGGTGTCCTTTTCAGTAAAACGTGTTTAGTTGGGTAGAAATCTAATTTGAATGAGACTCCTGGTCATAAAGCCCCAAATTCACCCAAAGAAGTCAAGGACATGCTGTCAGCACTAACATGAACGGTCCCATTGGATCAGGTTTCTCTGACCTGGTGGGGTCTCACTGTACATACATTCTATTGAGCTACGGCACATCTCAGAGGAATCAACAATCAGTGTCAATCCATGCTGTTCCTTTAGCATTGTGAGACTGTGTCCATGCTAGCGCACTACATTACTCCCCCCCCCCCTCAAAGTATTAAGCACAGGAGGGATGGTGGTTGTTATTTCTACATCCTCCTCCTGCTTCCCAAAATATCTGTCCATGATTACACAGCAGAGCACCTTTCGGGAAAAAAACTGATTTCCTGCAGGATCCCCCGGGGAAATCTAATTTGTCACCTTTTCATCCTCAGTCATTTTTCCGATCGGCAACACGCATGCTGACAACTATTTGCCGGACTGACCCTGTACTTTATACAACACTGACATTAATATTCTTTTGAACTAAATGTCAGGATCATCTGTGCGGGGCCCGACCCTCATCGAGGGGGCCAAGGTGAATGTTAATTATTATGGGAGCAAATTGACTTTCAAGATCAGAGGTGGTATTAATTATGGGGAAGCGAGTTGGCGTTGCATAAGCATGAACCCTGTGGCTCTGGGTGCTTTCCCACAATTGAGAGCAGGACCCTTGATCGTGACCGTTGTGCGACTTCAACACGGGCGCAGATAGATTTTCAAACATCCAGCCCTTTGATTTGTCTAATCTAGGTGGATACGATGATTCAGACCAGGATTAAACGTCTACACCTTTGAGATGGTAAATGGTTGTTCGTGTTGATGCGGCGGTCTGTAATGAGCTTGGAATAAGAGATGTCAAAGAGAGTTCTCGCTGTCTGAACTTCACACGTTCAACGTCTTCAAAAACGTGGCAGGGCTCTAGGGACGCCAATGCGGTCCATCGATCATCTAACTCGAAGCTAATCAGCTTATATTTGACAAAATGTCAAACTATTCCTGTAATAAAGCTATGGAACCGCTTGCACTATTATTCTATGGGCATATGTATGTATTTTACATTGTACCTTGTTGTGTTGAGCTATTTCTTACAATTTACTTTTTCTTTATTTTTTACCAATGTTAAAAATAGTTAAAGTGAGGAAGTGGATCTTTGCTGCAGTAAATATCCTTGCTCCTAGATATTTTGGAAGTCTTCTCGCCCCTAGACGTGGATGCTGGTTTGAAGATGCTGCTGTAGTGAACCCTGCAGCATCACAGTAGAGGGAACAGATCCCTGCAACACCACAGTAAATCCTCCCTGCTCCTAAACCTGTTCCAACCAGAACGCTGACACTCCGAGAGTCATCAAAGACGAGTGAGCATTAAAAGAGAAACACTGAGGTGCCTTGCTGCAACAGAGACTGCTATAGATAGAGGTTGAACTCTCACAGGGGTCACCAAACCAAACTGTCCAACTCAGTATGAGAGACATGTCTGCTGGTCACCTGTAAGAGCTCGCATCCAGTTTAAGACTCTGGTGCTGGCCTACAGGGCAGGGAAAGGAACAGCTCCTTCCTATCTCCAGACCAGGTCATGGTCAAGCCCTACACTGGTAATAATCCAACATTAATTTGATTCTAATGAATTTTGATGCTTTATGAAATCCCATATTCTACTGGTATGTTACCAGTAGGACTACCAGTAGGAGTCCTGCTGAATGATGTGAACAGAAACTGTCACAACAATGCTGAGAGCAACTTCTACTAAGGAACTGAGAGAACCTCTAAGATGACAGAAGGGTCTATGGACGACATCACGTTTCATGAATGATCTCAGTATCTCTACAGTGATTGACAGGTGACGTGTTCTGTGTCAATGAATGGAGAATCAAATATTCATCAATGCACAGGAGCATAGTAGGATGGACAGATGGACAGGTAGGTGGATTAGATTTAGAAATGCTCTTCATGTTGATACGGTGATATTCTCTTCAGATGAACACACATCCATGCTTTGATGAGGTCATTCTGCATATAGTGATAATAGGAAATCTTTAGCTTGTTTTCAGTTGCTGATTACTTACTTAGTGAACTGTTTAAGTGTGGTCTTAAGAGTGCTGCAGAGTTTTTTTGTACATTGTCCAAGAAGTGGATAGTGATGCAAACTATGTTTACTGGTAAAGGATTTTCTTTTATTTCTCAGGTGCCCGGAATAAACGACAAAGGTTTGAAACACGCTAAAGGACTTCATTATTCCGGCAGTTCCCGGCAGCAGCGGACTGATTGTGAGTAGGTCTTGGTGACATAACCCTTGAGGGCATTTATTACTGGTTGAATCAGACTCGTACAATTTGTTTCGGCAGATCTCAACACAACAATCATACTCAGATGTAGACCAAAACAATCGCAGCAGGACCCCTTAGAGGAAGTGGCCTTGTCACGAAGAAATCCTGTGGCGGTTCATTGGCGGTGGGAACCAACCTCGATCTGACAGACCAACAAGGCTCACTGGAAGTTGGAGCTACTGACCTACAGTAAGGAAGCACGTTGGCTTCTTGACATTTGTGCAGATAGGCCGTTCTTTCAGGACCTTCTTCCTGTCTTTACTTTCTCATTCTGGCCCGAGACCATCAACAACACCAACCAATGATCGGCACCATTCTGTCTTGATTGATTGTGGTGCCTCGAGTTTGGCAAATTATCCACTCAGTTTGTTCGCTGGCACCAGAACAAATGACCAAGGGTTTGAAAACACCCTTCGACTACCTCAAAGCTTTGTCACTTATTCTTAGACCAGACAGGTAGACATGCCCTTTGCTTCTCTCATAACTCAGCCACGGGCAACACTAACACCAAAGCAGCTCACCACGTCTATTCTGTTTTTACCAAGCCGGTTTCCTGTTTAGCCCTGCAGGATGTAAAGCTAAAGGACATTTTCTTCATGCAGACCGGCATGAAAAGAGCTTGTATAGTTGTACAAACCATGCTCTCCAGGTAGTCACTCAAAAAAAAAATCCTCAATGACAGACCATCGACTCATTTCTAATCGATTCAAACACTTCAAATCAATTCCCAGGGCTTTCAAACTTTAAATCGATGCGATGCACTGCTTTATTGCTTTTTTTGGACAGCAGTTGATTGACTGTCTGAAGCACCTCGCTCGCTGACAACATCTCAGCACACCTGATGAAAGGCACTGACAAATAAAAGAATGGAATTTCAGGCCACCGTAGCCAATGGCTAATATCTTCAGAGTGCCAAAGCAACAAATTGCAAGATCACCTTAAGGGTCATTTCTCAATTGGAGCTTGTGGTGAGGAGATGGTGGTGGTACGTTCTTATGTATGTCGGTGCTTCTTTAATAGAGACTTCAGAGAGGTAAGCATAGAGGACATGGGACCTACCTGCTGTTAAACAATCATTTGTTTCTGTCATCCTCCAAAGAAAATGTGCGTCGTGCTGTTTGAAGCCCCAGATATCTAAAAAAGGTAATTTCATGCCTGTGGCACTCTGCAGCGCGAGCACGCATTCAATTATGATACATCTGCAAACGCTAATTGCCGATTGGTTAACAGCGCTAATCAGCAAAGTCATTATGATAAACAAAACAGCAGATGAGTGAGATGCTAATACGTGGGGACTTTGTGGCTGGAAGAAAAACAGTTTTAATGAGGCACCTGAAAAAGTGAGAATCAGGCTTTATTTAATCAGGATCGGCTGTTTTAGCTACTTTCTAAGACTTATAGCAACAGATAGTTATCTAATTATTCAGTTTTACGCACTAAACTGTTCAGCATAACCACTGTATGCAATTCTTTGGAATTGCAGAGTCCTGCTGGAGGCTACGTCCTAGTTTTCCACACTGAATGGGATTCTGCGCTTTAATGAGTCATTTCTATTACAAGTGTGCTTCCTAAAGCGTGCCGTGGGATTTTACATTGATGAATGAAGCTTTCCTACCTTCCAACGAGCATAAGAGTTTTCATAACTGTGCCGTTGGTTTCAACAGCATCACCACAGAAAAACAGAACAATTCTATCTGTGACAATTTCAACAAGCAGTGTGTGATAGCACACTGCTTGTGCTATCACAACAGTGCTTTTTACTGTTCATTTCACCTATTTATGGCCTGATGAGAAACATTTTCAACTATTGATCAGATTTAGTTTTTTATTAGTTTTCTGTCAGAAATTCAGCCTTCAATTCGGACATGAAAACTATGTGGCCTTGAGAAAGACAGAAATGGACCGTCAATATCCATCTTAAAGGAATAATTCACCCACATAATCCTCCTGTGTCCACCTTAAATTCTTGAAGATTCTTTTGTTTTCCTCTCACACTTCCAAGGTGAACAGAGAATCAAAAAATGGAGAGAAATATTGACGAACCAAAGTCAACCGGAGCTGTGTTTAAGGACGGCAAGACTATACAAAAACATGCATTTACAAACTCTCACACTCTTGTAATCCAAGTCTAGTATGTGCAGTCATATGTTCACTACTTTCTAAACATATGTATCTTTATTAAAACATTTTGAAACACTCCACACTTGCACAGAAGAGTAGCGCCCCTGTGCTAACGTGAGACTGTTTATGCGCAAGTGTTTTAAAAGGGGGTTTGGAAAAGTTGGAAGTTAAGTTTTTTACTTTTGCTGTTGTTAACCCCCCCCCCCCCCATTTACTTCACTTGACTTTTTGTCACACAATCAACATGCTTAGCCGTCATTAGCATGCAAAGAAACGAGCGGTGGCTTTTATCAACACCGCCACCCCTAACAAAATGAACACAATGAAATGGATGTGTTCATCTGTTGTGATTTTAAAAGGTGCATTCCACTGGTTTCACACACGTGAAGTTCAGGTTACTTCTCAGGAGGAGTAAGACTCAGCGTGTGTCTCTGAGAGGAGCTTCTAAGCTAAAGTATTCTGGGTAAGCATGGATTTGGCTTAACATTTGACACAAAACCTGAGGAACAAACTGGTAGAGTGGAGTTTGAATGACACGGGCGTTCAGTGAAAGACGCTATCGAGCTACATTATTACATTATCCACGTGTCTAACGTGCAAATCCTGCTTCGCTGCCAGTGGATGGGGCTGCAATCAATACTATTATTGCTACAATTATTATAAAATGTATGCCATTTGCTCTTTGACTCATGTACTTATTTATTTCCTTTCCTTTCAGCTCAGACACACACACTCAAATCAACAGCAGCCTGTTCTCTCATCCTCACACTACATGTTGTTACCTGGACTGTTCTTCTGTTCATGTATTGTCTTTTGTCTTGTAATAAAAAAATAAAGATAAAAACATCAATTTATTGATATATTATCTGGACAAGTTGGAAAAGAGTCACAAACTGGTTTCAACTCCATAAGCTCTCATTAAATATTAAGAAGTCAAACGTCATAATATTTAGGGATTCTGAGCATTTTAGGAAGTCTTATTAGTGTGCAAATAAAATAAAATAAGATATAAGTTAAAGCTATAATGAGGCTACTTTTCAGTAGCATTCTTGCTCGTTGGGCTTTAGGTATTGTACACCTTATACTGGTTTTTAGAGTTCAGGATCTCTTCAAAAGCCTAAAAAAGTGACTAGTTTCTATATACATAACAGTTCCGCTTTCATAAAATGGTCCCTAAATGGACCTCATGTTACACGTCATATAGCGGCTCTGCAGAGTCTCCTGAAGGGATGGTGGAGGTAGAACGAGTTGTCTGTGGGGTTCTGATTGGCCACTTGACAGACGCTGAGATTCGGTGGACTTCATACTTGCTGGACGGGTTGTTTGCTGTAGAGCAGGGGTGTCAAACTCATTGTCGCTCTGGGGCCACATCAGCATCATGGTTGCCCCCAAAGGGCCGGTTGTCGGCGGGGAGGGGGGGGGGTGCTGCTCCTTCTTCGTCGGCGGGGAGGGGGGCTGCTGCTGCTGCCACATACGCTGGTGGAGGTGTGCGGATCGGGGAGGAGCTCCGCCGTGCTCGATACAACGGATATTTGTAAATTGTCCGACTTTTACATTTATTTTTTTTGCTGGCGGATTCGCGGGCCACATAAATTGACGTGGCGGGCCGGATCCGGCCCGCGGGCCGTATGTTTGACACCCCTGCTGTAGAGTCTGATCACATACAGGTTTCATTCAAGTGTGGTCTGACTGAGCCTGATGCAGTCTAATTGAAATGTGAACCTATCTGGATCAGATATCTGCATAAACTAAGTCAGAAGTTAATACTCAAAGTAAACAGTGTTTACTAGGCAGGATTTCAGTCTTGGATTTCTACTATTTGTCTCTCAACACACTTTATGGAATTGCAATACTAAAATCGACTCCCATTGCAAAAACAAAAGTTCTGCATATAAATAAGTAAATGGGTTCTAGTACTTTGTATTCTGGAATGTATATGTTTGGTAAATATGCAGCAGATCGAGATCTGTAAGCAGAGGACTTTTCACTCTTGAACATTGTTTGAAAAAGTTAGTTTTATCATGCAAATGCCCCCCCCCTCCTTTACTGTTTACAGGTAGACAGATTTAGTTGTACAATGATTACCTTAATCCATCCACAAAACAAGCCGCTGATGAATTATTCAAATTTACTTCACTTGACTTTTTGCTAAGCCCCGCCCTCCAGTATCCATCAAGCTGGCAGAACTACCATGGACGAACTATCGGCTCAGGCGGTATGAAGATTATCGTCCAACATGATATTGGCTGAAATTGTTGTAGCGTATTAAAAGAAAGTAGTAAGTAAATGCGATCAAACATCTGATTTAGTGTTATTGGGGTTATATGTATAAATCTATTGGATTGCGGCAGGAGAGAAGTGCAGTGAGAATGTTGTTTTTGAAAGGCTAAACGCCAACAAATATTGATTGAAGCAGACAAATTGGTTAGATAAAAACAATTACGTCTGTCTTTTTTTCAGTCAATTTGACATTTGGACCAAGGGCTGAGATAATTACAGATACAAGGTCACAGCGCTGCGTCGCTAGCGGTGTGTGTGTGTGTGTGTGTGTGTGTGTGTGACAGGGGGAAAGAAAAGGTGAAAGCGGGTGGATTAGTGTGCACAATATTCCTGTCAGTTATTAATAATAATGATTTGAATGCCGACATTATGAATGAAGTTTCCCCGGACCAAAACTCCTATCACGAAGAGAAATCAACCCTCAGTCACCAGGGCAAAGGCAGTCTACAGGAGCGACTGTACGAAGTCAGTTACTACCACTTGATTGATTTATTGATCTTCATGACCACTTATAGGTTTTGCAAAGTATGTGTCTCCAGTCCATAGATAGTTATATCTATGGGGATCTCTTGTTCAGCTATTTCCTTTTTTCTTAAAGCAGTCAGTCAGTCGGGGAATTTCAATATATCTATTTGATTGAATTTACAGGTGGTTGCAAGTTGGACACTTCTGGTGTTTGATGGGACATGGGGTCATCATAGAACAAATACATACATCATGTTATGGAGTAACTGCCAATTTCGTTAGTGCTCATTGTGTGTTGTCAACATGAGCTTATTCCCTTTTTGTTCATGTAAACAAAGGGAGTAAAAAACATTATTTCCCAGTAGAAGGCAGTTCAAGTTTTGAAGTTAGCATCCTTCACCCTGAAGATGTCAAGGCAGAGGACTGTATGGCCACATGTGTGAGAGATCTCCCATCATGTACGGTCCATGTCAAAGCCCAGCACCCTGACTTTACTTTTCAACTGCAGGCGAGAGAGGAAATAATAGCCCTCGGGTTGATGAAATGTCAAAACCAATTATGCTCATAACAAAGGAGCCATGAGTTATCGACTTTAATGAAATTAAACATATTTCATTTCTTCAAGCAATGTGCTCAGGCCCACTTTATTTTACATGAGTTTCTTCACTGATAGAATGTAATTACCTCATCTCTATTAATTGTTCCTTAAACTTTATTAAAAGCACAATCAAAATGTCGTAAGTCATAAGGAAATGTATTCTAACCGGGGAGATATTTTGGCTGTTTGTGGAACTGTAGTGTTATAAAGGTTCCTCTTGTCAGCCGTTTGGCATCTAGTTTGCTGAGTGGCAGGTTTAAGTTTGTGTGTGTGTGTGTGTGTGTGTGTGTGTGTGTGTGTGTGTGTGTGTGTGTGTGAGTGTGTGTGTGTGTGTGTGTGTGTGTGTGTGTGTGTGTGTGTGTGTGTGTGGGGGGGCACCTGATTATAAATGGTCCTGAGTCGGACGTGGAAAATTCAGAGCTTGTCTTCCTCTATTTACTTCATATTAAACAAGTCAGTGTGATATCCGAATAATAAATGTTGTTTACTTTGGCATGCCTCCTGACAACCTATTTACGTACATATAACAAACCGCCCCAGAGTACAGCAACATTAGTGGATACAGGCTCAAATGATTGGTCGTTGGTTTTTCTGTCTTGAATGGAACTACTTTCTATCTAAAACAAATGGTCTGTATGAAAGCAGGGTCCAGTGAGGTCTTCACATATATTTACACAATGAAACTTCACAATAACCATACGGTTTGTTACACCGATCCATCTGAGGAGCCGTCATTGGAAACTGTTGATAAAATCAAATAACTTGGCCGGTGATCGGATGAAGCAATCAGTCAATCAAACTCTTGCCCCAAGCCAGTTGGGAGAAGCCGTTAGTGTCATTGTTTTGATCTTCTTTCAGTCAATAAATATTCCCAGTTCTGATATAACTGATGCTATTGAAGAATCCTATCTAACCTCTTCATGAGTGGCTTTATTTTCAATGAGCAGTCGCCTCTCAGTGTTGCGTCACACACACCTCAACCACCCCAGGCGGTACCACAGGATGCTGATTGGTCCAAACCACTGTGATCACTTGAGGCCTGAAGAGGTGGATTTATTGTGTGATCCAGCGATTATCGTGACATTGCAAGAAATCCAGCAATGTAAGCTACACCAAGACCCGCAACTTTTGTTTTTATTAGCCACCAAAAACAATCTGAAACTAAACTTTCACATTTTATACATCCATTTATCTCTTTAAAAATGTTCTTATGTGGTTGTAATCAAATTTTTTTCACTTTTTTTTTTATTGGCCGAGCAAAAATCTAATTTACTTTAAAAATAATAATCAGCATTACACGTAGCTGTTGCAAGCTTACATTAAGTTCAAGCTAACGAATTACGACTGCAATATGGCACGTCAGATGTAATGAAGTCATATTAATAAACCGCGTGGAGAGCGTCAGGTCCACTGAATGACGGACGGGAGGCAAAGCTCGACTTCCCTCAGCAACATATACACAGTCTCAACCCCGTCTTGTCGAATTAAAGGGAAGCTAATCTTAATGGATGCTAATGGAAGTCAATGACGACCGCGAGGAACAGGCGCTAATGTGCTTGAGCAATTAACCTAATATTTACTCTCGGGAGGCGCTAGCTTATGTCAGACTGCTCGACTCCCTCCCAGCGCTCTGACGCCATGTGAAACTGTACCGAGAGAGGAGAGGGAGGATCAGGGTGATACAGTGAATCCAAGAAAGAGGGTGATGGTAATAAGAGCAAAATTACTGAACGGACTCCAAAGTGATGCATCTTTGTTCATTATACAATTTAAATACTAAAGTGAATACATCAGATAGAAATCCTCTGTTATACATTGTCTGTCTGCTGTTGGCTATCTGGTTTTCTGTCTTCATTTAGGATTCTGTCATGTGATTGATGAGGACACAGTGTGCCTATTCGCTGAACTTCTCATTCTTAGAAATGTGTACAACCTTGGTTATCCACATCTGACAACAATAACTGACCACAGACAAGACGGTGAGAAAGAAATCAATGACTTGAAGCAGGAAGCCGATAGCAGCAGTGCTGTGGTTAAAAAAGGCATAAGCTGCCCTTGCATACTTCTCCAACTGCCCGTTAGCTCATCATGGTTCTGTCCCGCAACTTGATGGGATGCTGTCAGATTGGTTCTTACACAGTGGATCTGGGGAATTAAGTGGCGACTTGCTGGGAATGAATAGCGTTAACACCAGTTGATTTGGGGCATGAAGGGTATTTAATTGACTTAAGCCAAGCTTTTATATAACATACTTTGTATTCATTGGCCTTGGCGGAAGGTATCAAGTCAAATCTAAAGGCTCAAGTCCAAGTGAAGCCACGAGTCAGTGGTGTTCAAGTCCCAGTTGAGTCTAAAGTCACCAACTTTGTGACTCATGTCTACACCTCTGGCATCCATTATCCATTTCTATATAGTTATTTTTAATAACGTCGTACGCTCTGGCAGGAGGCCCCCCCCCCCCCCCAGAGCTGACGGCTGGAGCCAGTGGGAACAGTCTCCACACAGCTACAGCTGCTCAGCAAACATGATCCATGCATTCTTCAGATCTCAATCTGCCTAATTGGTAAACATGCTAATGAGATAATTTACACACACATTGTCCTCCCTATTCAATTTGATTCGCTTAGTTTTTTATCAAATATCATATTTGAATTCTACCGTTTCACATATCAATTTCAATTTGAGCAAGGTTAGATTGAACAGATTAGATCCATCATTCATCACCGGCTGCAGAATATGCCATCCGTCCTGCAGAGTGAGCAGCCACGGTGCATTGTCGTGGACACTCTAGTCAGGGTTTAAGCCAGCGTATTTAAGTTGGCCGTAACATGAGCTCAGTATTGGTCTGTGAAGGTCTGACTCAGGCTACACAAATCCCTTACTCACATGTGCCAAGCCACGGTCATTAACCGTCAATGATTTGTAATTTGAGCTAATAAATGCTATGATAACACAATGGCGGATCGCTGCAAAAACTCACAGATAAACAATGCAGCATTTGAAGCTGTATTGGAGGCATTTCAGATAGCATGGCTGCTGCGTTAGCATCAGATCTATCAGAACCGGTCAAACAGTTTGTAATGAAGGTTCTCTGATTGTTCTGTGGAACAAACCATCTGGCGCGTCAGGTTAATTAAGAGTTACTTAGTAGAATAAGAATTTATGTTTAAAAAAAGTACTTCCTCCTCGACTGTAGATGAGTTAGAAACCCATTCAACATCTCTCTGTTCTCACTCGGTAATTCCCTGTCACTCTTCTTTGTACTGTACGTGATTGCATCGATTTCCACTCAAACTCTGCGGTCTTGATCCACCAGCATTGTTCCCTGACCCTAATAATTCACTGCCCTCATCAAGGAAGCTGCTCTTCCCTCACCGAGCTCTCGCCATCATGAATGTCATTATTTCAGGCAATTATGGCTCAAAAACAGAGATCAGTATGACTAATATGTTCGCAAATAACGTGAATCCAGAAAGCCTGCTGGCATCCTCTTTGCTCATTAGGGAGGAATGACACAGACAACCAAGATCAGCGGCTTTTATTCTAAAGAGGATGCTTCAATTAGAACAAAGTCATTCATTGAAGTGGCATTATATGAAAAACGTGTGTGCGTATGTACATCTTAAACTGGTGCAATTCCAACGTTAAATATCCAAACTGTGTGCATGTGCTACTTTGAAAGACTCGAAGACGTACTTGAAAGCCTACGCTAGACATCGATCCATTATCTTTGACTGCTTATCATATTCAGGGTCCTGGGGCAAAAGATTATCTTTGAACTGCCACCGACACTGAGAGAACATACAAACTCCACACAGGGTGGAGGTGTGCAGCCCGGGAATCGAACCGGTCCCTCTTGCTGTGAGGCCAGACGTGTCTACGAAGCATTAAATATCTTTGAAACCATTTATGATAAGCACAAGGTTTAAAATGTGTCTTAACCGTGAGCTTGTATGTCACGGTGTGTGTGTGTGTGCGTGTGTGTGTGTCATCATGTGGTCCTGGAGACAAAGTACCACAGAGGCCAGAGTACATTGCCAGGTGTTTGAATGGCCGTGGAAGGATTTTGTCAGCACGGCATTGCAACCGAACACAATGCAGTCACGAAACGTAACAGATGTGCAGGTTTTTTAGGGGGACTTTTTCCTTTTTTCAATGGGAGGGTCCAAGGACGGAGGAAGTTGGTCGCTGTACAGATGGGTGGTCCGAGAAGGGCACCAGAGGTAAGAAGTGGGAGAGGGGCCATCGTGCCCCAGGTCTAGGACAATATTATTTAAATAGCTTAAACTTACTGAGAAATTCCCTCACCCTTTTTTTCACTTTAACTTTTTACACGTCAAATATGGTATCGTAGCACAAAAGATATTGCCTTCCTGCTTACTGTCAGTGAAACATTCCCAGTGACCTCACCCTGCTTTAGAGGGCGGGACACTTTCTGCCCCTCTTTTACAATGAATCGATTTTTCTGTCCTTAACTGCAAGATTCACACATGGAATAGGTTGTACTGGTCGCATAGATTTTGTTGACTAGCTGGCAAGCTATAAGCTAACATGCTACCATGTGATTGACAGGTCGCTAACGCTACCAGAGCCGTATACAGCGTCTCTACGTCACTCCTCCACAGCCCGAACATGGTAACTTCCATTCATTGGTTGGTAAAAAAACAACGTGGCGACGGCTGTAATTGAAGATGATAAATATGTAATCGCCAAACTCAAGGTTTCAAAACGGCAGTCACTAAACCGATGGGTGCTGTCACGATGACTACGTCCTCTTCTTATATACAGTCTATGGTTTATCTCTCAGTGGAACTTTTTCCAGTGCAAATAAAACTTTTTCCAACAGTATTTCAATGCAAACGTTTCCTTTATCAGTTTTATTGGGTTTTCAGTGCCAGATATTTCAGTCACCGCCCCAGCTCCATAAAATTCACTGAAGTTAAAGTCACTAATAATCGTGTGTTAACATTCTGGCCTTAACTTAATTCAGAGTGGTCTTGATAGCACGCTGGCATACTTTTATCATAATACCATAAACCTTTGATTCATACAGGACAATTAGATACATTCAGTGAAAGGACAAAGAACTATGTATGCAATTCATAGAACTAAAATCCAAAAGATAAAGAGTTGGTGATACTATGGTGATCCCATGAACTATGAAATGAACCCATACAGCCCTGTTACATGAACACTTGCATAGCGGCCTCTTGATTGAGAAGTTTAATTTCTTGACACGACTCTTAAGCGCTGCAGACAATGTAAGCATCCAAGTTACTTTGCCACAATGACGAAGCACAGAGGTTTGCTGCAGTCATTACACAGCCATACATTCACCAATAATGACTCACAATGATGTTTTGGCTGAGCTGAGAGACAACAGTGGCACAGAGCCTCCAGCAATCAGCCTCCTCTTTCAATTTTTTTTTTTTTTGATTCCTTACAAGCAACATGCGCTGCCGGCTACAGTTTATAATCAGAATAAATGTGTATATGCAGTCTTACAAAAAAATGCATGTTTTTTTTTTTGTTTGCTTATTTTCCCACAAATAACTCATCCCCCTCCATGGCTCAGAGTTAGTGCGCATGCTATCCTGGGGGCCAAAGCGTAACCACAATGATGATTACCATGCTACATATTCTTTGCTTTCTCCTGTGAGAGAATGCTTGTTTTACTGTGGCAGCCAAAGCCAAGCCAACATCCATCCTAATTATGTCTGCCGTTTGTAATATCGCACGTATAAATTCTCATTTGTCCAAGGCCCGGACAGTCCTAAACGCCACGCCGGTGCCTCAAGCCGCGGTGCAAATCACAGCAGATGATGAATCATCGTTAGTCGTCGTGTCGCATTTTCACTAAATAAAAAGGGAAAGAATGAGGCACAGATGACATTTATTGAAATCATATTGTTGTCATGCTATATTAGAGATAATACAACTTGAGATCTAAAGATACATATGTAGATGCAGTTACACATCTCAAATGTCACTTTCAGAGCGCTTGGCCTGGTTGCTCCCTTGCTTTTTTGTTTCCCAGCTGACTTTACTCCGGTCCTGCTGGATTACCTTCATCTACTTAATGGCTTCCCGGATTGCGTGTCGAGTTCCTCTGTTAGCTTTATTAAAATTTCATTTCTGCAGTAATTAAGCAAAGCGGCACTTCTTTTCTTGAGGGCTGCTCGGGCTGCTGAATCATCGGCACGTTAATTAAACGCGATGGTCTTGTAAATAAAGCAGGCTGTGGTTTCATTTCAGCACTGGCCCGGGAAAGAATGCTGGGAGATCGTGGCATATTAATAGAGCTCGGCGGGAGGGGAGGCAGACTTAGGAGAGTGCTTTCTTGTGTTTGTTGATAATTTGATCCGTATAAAATAAATTGTGTAGCAGCCGCCTGGAGTAGTATTGAAGTTGACAACGTGGGGCGGGGTGTGCTTTTCTGCACACTTCAGAAACCGAGGCGTATCTCTTCAGTTAAGACCATCAGCCAACAGTCAGCTTACCTAAAAAAAAACTTCAAATGTTACTTCCCTCCCTTAAAACAAGCCTGCTGACAGTGAGGGAGAGTAAGCCATTGTTATAGTGCAGGCAGCTGGAGTGAAAAGTGTGGTGCAGAATGCAAATGCTGAGTGCTGCTCCACCACCAAAAGAAACGACAAAAACACAATTTCTCAGCTTCAGTTGCAAAGACAGGTCGTCCGTCTTCCTCTTCTGGGCCAAGACGATAACATCTGTTAGCGCATATGGCACATCGGAGGAGAGTAGGAGTGTAAATCTAACAGAAACAATGACAACAAGGATGGAGAACAAGGGACAAAATGTATGTAGATGCATCTATGTGAATGCAATCACATGTGTGTGTGTGTGTGTGTGTGTGTGTGTGTGTGTGTGTGTGTGTGTGTGTGTGTGTGTGTGTGTGTGTGTGTGTGTATGTGTGTGTGTGAAAAAAGCTGCCTCTTAGATATCAGATAAGTCCTGTTTGATTAAAAGACGTCTTCCCTCCTGTTTAATGTGACATTCATGAATCAGTAAATCACAGTGAGGTTACAGTCGGACAGGGTTATGTTGTGAGGTCCTGTTAGATAAATAGTTATGGCCTCCGCTCTCTTCTGTGCTGGCACTCAAATGGCCTGATGGCCATATGTTTTGAGACCAGCAGATGTTCACTTAACCTTCTACCAGTGAGCACCAGATTCTCTGCAAAGTCCATTACGGCCAAATACCTCATGCTCAGGGACACGCCTCAGAAATGTTTAGCTAAAAGTATTACAATGCAGATGTCATTTCAAACACAACAGCCGAGGGTGTTTTTATCTCTCAAAAGGACATTTTTACTATGTCCCCATCGTGCCCGACCACAGCCTAAGCCCGCCGATATATTCTCCACAGTCTACGGCTCTTGTGCTGGAGTTCAGCTTCCCATTACCTCGAACAGGTAGCCATCAGTGGCATGCTGTTGCACTGATGGCTGTAATCCATCACTTCAAATGAAAGGTTCATTTTCAACCCAGCTACTCACATTCTATAAGAAAATGTAAAGTAGAGGCCAACCGAGTCCCTTAACCATTGGGCATCCCAAGGAACCACTGTGCATCATGCATTGTGTATCCCCAGATAATATTTCGCATCCACATTCCTCTCTTTAATTGCGATATTGTGGTTTTCCAATTAAATACAACACTGGAAAGGAGGTATCCTGACCATTGGGCATCCCTAGAAACCATTATGCATCCCCGGAGTCCAGGTCATCTTGGATCCCTTACAATCCTGTAGATTTTTCTATAGGAAATTGTAAAGTATCGTGATAAGACCCATTGGGTATCCCTAAAAACCACTGTGCATCCCAAAACCCCAGATCATTGTGAATCTCTAGAAAACACTACAAATCACCAGACCAATGTGTCCCCAGATAATATTATGGATCACCATTCCACTCTTAAACAGCAATATTGTGTTTTTCTAATTAAATAACTAATTCTGACTATTGGGCACCCCCATTCCTCTCTTAACTGCATTATTGTGTTTATGTGATGTTAGGACATTAACTGTAATCAAGTTCAGTTTTTAACAATATCTACAATCCTGACCATTGGGAGTCCCTAGAGACCATTGTGCATTCCCATATTCCAGGTCATTGTGGGTCCCTAAAAGTACTGTACATTTTCAGACATTAGATCACTGTGCATCCCAGGTCATCACTGTGCGTCCCCAAATCCTGCATAATTGTGAGTCCCCAGTGACCATTATATTCCCCAATTCTAAACAAAGAAAGACAGACAGCTTTTGTGGATCCCAAATAAACGCTGAGTATCCACAGACCCACATAGATGTGAACCCTCAAAGACTATTGTGCATTGCATTCCACTTTTTAACCAACATTTTGTTTTTTATCCCAACATTATGATTGAAAACAACAAAATAGAGTATTTATCATATTAGTCAGTGGTGATACCAACAAACAAACAATTGGTCTTTCAAAAACAATGGGAGCCAATGAACTCTGGAAGTAATCAGGCAGTGCAGATAGTCAGAACTCCTAATTGTGGCAAATACTGTGTATTGGTTATTTTGGAATTCCATGAGCATTAATGGTGATAGGAAAATAAATGTCAGTGTTATTCTCAAGGCTCGGTTTGGATTACAGCAAGTTCAGCCTGATTCACCCCACGCCTGACGATCCGGGGCGGCAGTGTGAGCGTGCGAGAAAGAAGGGTGTGAGAGTGTGCCTGTGTGAAAAGAATGGAAGCTAAAGGTGATGTGTGGCTCCTTTTGGCAAGAAAATCCTGATGTATTCTTATCTTCCAATCTTAGTAGTGTTATTATGTCTTGCGTTTCCCGAGAGATAATTTATGAGAAGTGTGCTTGAGCATGATGCCGTTGAGGAATTTCAAACTGTAATCTGACACTGGTGTCAAACTCCTGCGACTACAAGAATAAAGACAGTACAGTTGTTGAAAAGAGGCTCATCACTATAGTTTTCTATCATAACAAAAGGTTGAAAGCATCCCATTTGTATCAGATCAGTGGCAGAGTGTATAGAGGGTGAACATTAAATGTCTTATTGTCAGTCTGATGCTGGGCACTCTGTTTTACTGCCGTTGTGGAAGCTCAGCACATCAATTCACTGCTGATGACAATTAGCTTCCTGGTTCAGGGTCTGCTGCGACCAACGACTAATACAGAGTCAGCCATCTTGAAATATATTGTCTCCCTAAACATCAGTTTATTTATAAAGGTTCTTTGAAAGTAAATGAAACCAATAGTCCTCCATTTGTGTTGGATGTTTTACATTGCATGTTCAGCTATATGGCTACAAACTTGTTTTTTACTTCAGTATTGCTATCATATAAAAATAAATCCAAATCAATCAATCAATCAATCAATCAGATCATCAGATTGTGATATACTCCTCGTATATTCCTTATTATACTTGGAAAGGAGTAACTTCCACTTTCTGAGTCAGTACATGAAATGTGCAGTCACTTTATGGCACCATCTA
Source organism: Pholis gunnellus (assembly GCF_910591455.1). Lineage (NCBI taxonomy): Eukaryota > Metazoa > Chordata > Actinopteri > Perciformes > Pholidae > Pholis > Pholis gunnellus. The sequence continues at coordinate 22,901,553 of NC_136541.1, read as the reverse complement.
TTGATCCTGATCCCATTTTAGTGGGTTCAAGTTATTTTCCCTTTTCTAAAGAAAATCCACCCTCAACTGCCTCTCTGCTCCATCTGCTGAATATTTCAGTTAGAAGCTTGAAACATTTTTTTAAGCATAACAGCAAAGTAAAAATGTAAATGTATTATACTTTATATTAACTGTATATTATTTAATATTCTCATTATTTAAACTGAAAAAAAGAGTACACTTATTTTGTATGGCTTAACCATTCGATCCTAATGTTTTAAATATTCCATCAGACTCATTTTATTAGATTCGGCAACTCAAATGAGGGCCTCCGTGTGCAAATATGTAAGTAAAAACAACTTACAGCTGCAAGGTGAAATACGGCATCGTCAGCTCATTTGGATTCAGCATAATCTGCTGTTTCACAGTGTGCAACTTGAGCCGGAACACATTACAGGGCTCAATCAGAAAGTAAGGCAAGTGTGTGAAGGTGACAGACACACTGCATCAGGTCCGCTGCAGCAAACTGGAGATGGCGAAAAAAGTATATAAAACACTTGTGAGCATCCAGACGGCTGAGGACGGACTAAAACACAAGATTGGAGTTTGTTTAAATGGTCGGTTCTTCCCAAAATTGACACGGCTCGTCGTATTGAGCTCCGTAGAAGGTATGGATTATCCGCAGAAGTCACTATAAATTCGGTGTGGGGGAAAAAAATCGATACAGCATATGTGGATCAATCCAGCAATAGCTGTTGTTTCTAAGTACAACACAGGGCCGTATGGAGGTTAAATTGAGTTACATTGTGGTGCGTTCAAGCTCCATTCAGTAAACATTAGTGTTGGACAAAAGTACATTACATATTCCTCACACTAACTCAAAGCAACTTATATCATCATTAGAATGTTTTTTTATGCAAATCACCACTATAGAGGACATTAAAAAAAGTAAAAGGAAATAGTTGATGATGATAATAAATGATTGAGGTATCTGGCTATATGCCTATTAGAAATGGACTGAAGTGAGATGAAGAGAGTGAAAGCTTTAGGTTATTAGATAATACCGATGTTGACAAACTGAATAATTTTCGAAATGAGGAAAAATCGCAATATTTCGCCATGTTTGATATAGCAACACTCAGCATATAGCAAAATCGCAATAATAGTGTATCGTGATTCGGGTATCGTGATAATATTGTATCGTGATTCGGGTATCGTGATAATATTGTATCGTGTTTCGGGTATCGTGATAATATCGTAGCGTGACTTGGGTATCGTGATAATATCGTAGCGTGACTTGGGTATTGTGATATATCGTAGCGTGACATTGGTATCGTGATAGTATCGTAGCGTTTCTCGGGTATCGTGATATCGTATCGTGATAATATCGTATCGTGACTTGGGGTATCGTGATATATCGTAGCGTGACTTGGGTATTGTGATAGTATCGTAGCGTGACTCGGGTATCGTGATAATATCGTATTGTGACTTGGGTATCGTGATCATATCGCATCGTGACTTGGGTATCGTGACATACATCGTAGCGTGACGTGGGTACCGTGATAATATCGTATCGGGACTCGGGTATCGTGATATATCGTAGCGTGACTTGGGTATTGTGATAATATCATAGTGTGACTTGGGTGTTGTGTTAATATCGTAGCGTGACTCGAGTATCGTGATAATATCGTAGTGTGACTCGAGTATCGTGATAATATCGTAGTGTGACTTGGTGCAAATGTGCCTGTTGCAAAAGGAAAAGATGGTCACTCACGGTCAGCACAGCGAATGCCCTGTGGAGAATAAGAGAGGGAAAAAAGGACACTCGGGAGGTGTGCTGAAAGCCTGAGAAGAGCTAGGATGAAATAGAAATGTGCCCAGGCTTCACCACCAAGTCTGTTACTTCTTTATTACCAACAAAGTTCCCAGTGTGTGTGAGAATGAGGTGTTCTTTTCAGGGCTCCATGTACTGTAGGCCCTTCTACTACAGCATGATTAAATATCCTGCTTCCATCATGTACTTTTAGGGACTACGGTAATTTCACTTTTCTTTTTTTTAAGGTCAGCACATTCTTCTAGTGCAAAAAATAGTGTGTGAGGTGCAACACCAGCGAAGACGACGGTGGAACGCTTTGGTCAAAAGGCCTATTGCACGTTTCACCTCCACACAGCTGCTTAAAGCTTCGCTTTGGTGCTCATGGACGCGGCGGCAGTAAATAAGAAGTGTTTTCATCGTTTGAATATCGAGAATGACTGTATCTTAAGTAGGGGTGCAACGGATCGTAAAACTCACAGCCCTGATCACGCTTTTCTGCCGTCAATACCGATCGCCGATCATTGATGATCCATACTGTCAGATACAGATCGTTCTCTTTTTTTTTTTTGTTATAGCAGCTAACAACGCTCCAGACTTTTCTTTTTTAGACCCAAAAATCCCCAAAAACATTTCAACCCGTCTGAAGTCAGTGCGTGAGTTAAAGCATCACAAATTAATGTCAAATAAATGTTATCCTTTTAATTTGTTATTGTCATTTTAAGAGTTTTTTGGAAAGACTCAACACAGAATTCAAATGATAAGAAATAAAAGATTTTTCACTGAACAGAGCCTGAATGCATCATAATGTAACTGAATTTAACCTCCGTACATTGGCCGTTAGCGGTGCTGCTAACGTTAAACAGATTTGTTGTTCACAGTGTTGCATTATCAGGGATCGGCGACTAGAAAGCATGAATACCGATGTCCCGATCGCAAGTTTTCATCTGTAAAACTTTATTTCCCACTGTGATGGTTAAACAGTCTTATTAATCCACGGAGGATGGATCACGGTCCGTCAGCGGTCCGTTACACCACTAGTCTTTAGGCTGATGACATTACAGCAGAGCAAACAAAGCCGAGCTTCATTAGCAGCTCCTCGGCCCCGGACTGTCTGTCAATTACTGCCACTCATTTAACAAATCTACTGGCTCTTCTCTCGCTCTGTCCATTTGTCTTTTGTTCTCCTCGCTGTGCTGATTCTTTCTACCCCACCCTCCCCCAACTCGTGCTCGCGTTGACCTGGTCTTTCCTTCCTCCATCTTTTCCTGTCCTCAGTCTCCTTCCCTGTCACCTTCTCTCCTCTCTCTGTCACGTCGGCTGTCTCGCTTCGCTTTACCTGTCGCCCTCGAGGGGTTTAATCATCAGCTTAACGTCAGACCCTATTTGAGGGAACGTTCAGCGAGCTCCAGTTTCTATCAGTCTTTTTTTTTTGCAAGTAAGCAACTTGAGAGGCGTGCTTGAGGAGACGGAGGCCTCCCACGCGCCGACTGCTGGGCTCTGTTTGCATATGTTACACCCTTGATATAGTACGTGATGAACATATCTTTGAGTAAACAGACGCTAAGATGAACGGCAGACAGATGTGAAGCTGATGCTTAACTTGTATTTTGAAACAACAGAGGCAGCTCTGCCATCAGTTAGCACCGGGACTGACAGGTAGAAGGAATGGGGGATAACGGGAGCTCAGAGGAGGAGTTGTACAGTAATTTCTCAGAGGAAGAGCTGCCTGGAAGAGAAGGAACAAATCATCCTAATTGATAAATCGTAATGAAAGGAGCCAGAGAAACACAGAATCTGGATAAAGGATAAACTTCCATTCCTGTATCTATAATCACGGCTTGTTGGGAGATCAGTAAGCCTACAGCAGCTTAGCGGCTAGAAAAGACATTGCTTACCTAAAGTTTAAACTCATTTGGGGCTAGTGCCAACGTCATTGTACCATTTTACAACTGCTCCTTTTTATACTATTTTCTGGGTCTATTAATCTTACTAATCAGAACAAGAGGAGCTCACACACTGTTGTCAAGTGTGTGTTGCAAGCTGTCCCATTCAGATCTTTGGCTGCACTCTTCAGAAGGCCAGCAAAGTCCTCCGTGACCCCACATATCTTATTCCTGCCCTTCAAGTGGCTCCCTTCCGACAGACATTAGTGCTGTCCAAGTATTAAAACAAATAGGAGAAGGGCTTGTCTACTGAACTCTTATGGCCCGCTGGGCATGATTAATGTCTTTTGAATTAAATTCATTTTAATTCCATTTAATTCCACTGATCGACAGCAAATGTTTTACGATATTTGGTAAACCTAATGAGAAACACTCTAGAGCACCGTTTGCATTGCAATATTTTATTCATGCCTCCTGTTCTTTGCAATGGTTGTTAGTATTTGATTTTTGGTAAGAGTAACTAGCAAAAAATCTATTTGCATCAGCTGCACCAATGTCCTGCAACAACACTTACATACATAATCTATTGATTTTAAAAGAAGCCTGGAAAGGCTAAGAAGTTTGCAAACTCAGCCACAGTGAGACGTGATAATTATTCTCTCCTTAAGAGTTTACCACAATGTATTGCTATGTCTTTTTAAAGTGTAGCTCGTGGCAGTGCTACTACCAGGTCCTTATTAAACTTTTGCCCATCTTTATCCCCAAACCCCCGTGTCTCTCTCCATTTTGTAATAAATGGACACTATTTTTTCCCACCCACATTGTTTATAGGTGCTGAGCTCCCCAAGGGAGCAATAGCTGGCAAATTGAAAATTCATGACCATGTAAATATTTCACCAACACGGCCCGGCTGGCATGCATCGCCACACTCACAGCCCCGGTGCCGGCCTCGTGGCTCCTCTTGACAAAAAAGCATTCTCCCATTAATCCACACGCTTTCTAATTCCCAGATGACATGGTCGACCAGGAGACTTCATGAGACTGGACGGAATGAAACAGGCGAGGAAGAAACGCAAGACATTCAAGACATTCAAGTGGATAGAAACGGGTGGACAGTTGGCTTCCTGTGTAAAGTAGAGAGCGCTGATACCGACTGCAGTATCACAGTCGGTAAAACCTGGCCTGCTAAAAAACTCTCAGTTCAACTTCCTCTTCAGTCAAAGAACATGCCAGGTTTGACATATCAAGGCCACAGCGGAAAAAGGGGAAAAGGAATGAAGGAAAATGTTCGTCTTTCACCCCTGACCCGAGATCTCATGAACATTTCTATTTTACTTTTTCTACTGTGTCTGTGCCCTACTTTGGGTTGTGACTGATTGATCTCCGAGGTTCAGACGGAGACTGACAGAACAAGGTCAGGAGATGCCACGGGGAGATTGAGATGTGCCAGTAGGTATAGCTGCAAATATCAAGCAAGTAAACACAAAAATAGAGCTGGAAAATGTCAGACGACTGACATGTAATATAGAAGTGAGACAACAGATGATCAGCAGTGTTACACTCTAGTCTCTAACAAACAGGGCTCCAGGCCGAGACCATTGAGCTGAGTTTTATTTAATTTTTTCATATCATCATCGTATATCATGTAAAACACCAGGAGGGACCGAGTATTTGTCTAAAGTGGCGTCCAAATCAACAACGGAGCGCGGGCTTGCAATGGCGCAGATTTCACTGCGTGAATGCATTGACTCTAAATGGACCATAATTTACTAAATGAACATCATGCTGCATTGAAGAAGACTTGAAACTAGAGATTGAGACCATAAACTCACTTTACAATGTTTACTGAGGGAATACATCAAGTGAGAAGTAGTCATTTTCTCATAGACTTCTATACAGTGGTGTTTTCTTTTACAAAGCATGAATTATGGTCTGGAGAAATGGGGATTGTGTGGCAATTGCTTTAGCCCTGTTTGAATCAGTAGGGAACAGCTAAACGCTGCGGGGAGAGTTCGTGGCCTCACCAGAGTACAATGTTGTTCTGTGGTGGGCGTGTCAGGCAGCACGTTGTCTGTTACATTAAGTGGGTTGTCAGGTATAAAACACACGGCCCGCCACTGCTTCAATACAACCAGAGGAGTCGCCCCCTGATGGACAGTTAATTTAGTGTATCAACTTATGGTTATATATTTACAAACTGTCTTGAGGTTAAAGAACAAGAATAAAGCTACACATCTCTATGTTTATGTATATTTTCAATCCGTTTTTAATTTTCAAACTAACATTATTTGTTGATGCCTTCAGTTACATTTCCGTTTCGTCTGATAACCTTTTACATCTTGTCAGTTTCAAGGCTTCGTAATATTTGCATTGAATCTAATCAACTTTAAAATATCAAGTTATTGTCAAAGCACTGATAATTAAGCTGGTATATACCAGGTAGATATCACATACAAGAATATGATACATCTCTTATTGAGATAAATGGATTGAATGCAGTTTCTTTTACAATTTTGCTGACTGAACTAATGATCAAACTGTGCTTGGTTATCAATGACATCAAAGTTCAGTTTGATTGAACCCTTTTTAGTTTTTACTGGAAAAACATTCATCAGGAGAATCCATACTGGCTGTCGTGAGTTCAATCAAACCTCAAACTAACCAGCCCTCAAAATAAAAAGGATGTCGTACTGCCTTTGAACCGATGTCCTTCTCGTGTGTACCACCTTCCTCCCGAGGTTGAGAAGCTGACAGATCGAGGCCAGCCTGTGATGACAATAGCAAATTAAGATGTATTGCTTCTGCCGGGGTGATGAAATCAGGACATCAGAGGGGGAAACGGAGAAACCGCTCTGCCGCTCTCGCCGCAAGATCTTCCTCTGACGGAAGCTAATCCGAGCACCTCTGCGGAATTTGTTTTCCATTCTTTTTCTATTCCTGAATTTATGCCGCACTGTGTGTGTGTGTGCGCGCACGTAATGGTAAGATTTTTCAATCTTTCATTTTATTTGCTATAAGAGGTCTCGAAGGGCCGCCTGTTCATGGTTCGCCATAAATTGCGACACCTTAATCTTAAAGCGAGGGTGCAAAAATTATTTTGAGGCAGTGCCCGGACTGTTTGTCCAGCTCCCTCCCCCCCTCCCCCCCTTCCCCCGGCCTCTGTGAGCCTGCATACAGATTACAGTTTCTCTCTCCCTTGATCTCCACCGGTCCGACAGCATTATAAAACACATGTGGGCAGCCGTACCACTTTTTTAAAGTATATCAACAAGTTACGAGGGAGCCGGCAAAAATAATATGTAGTTGAGTCTGACTTTCTGCTTCCTGCCGTGTGCTGATTTATTGGTTTGGTTGTGTTTTTTACCCCTCAAATGGACTTCCATGGTAAATCACATTCATCTTGGATTTACTTTACCTGTTAGATCGCTAGATTTAGAAGAATAGTCAACCAAAGAAAATCTCCATGTTGTCTCTAGATCAAGTAGCTTTCTGTGTGGCTCGCTAAAGGTTCAAATATTATGTACATACATTTAATGTATTTAAAATATCTATCCAATCAAATTCACAGACATTCGGAGACAAAATGATGATCTTCCAATCAGCTGTGAATTAAACGAGTTATGACGCTGTCAAATTTGGTCACATCAGCGACGGCGTAACATCATCGATGTTAGCAAGCTAACCTGACTTAAAACCTGCATTATCTACAGACGGGGGACATTTGCGCCAATAAAAAAAGCACAGAGTCCATTTCTCACCCAGCAGGAGGGCAATAGAAACTCTGATATGGTTGCGAGATGCTTCATTGTATTGCACAAAAAGCCAGCTAACATCGCCACGTTTCGTCCCAGAGCCAGTTATGATAAACATATGATATTTTATATGATGACAATTTAATGACAAGTCTCTCAATGTGTTGATCCTTACGAGGCTTTTCATCTGGGTTAGAATGTTGTCCAGGGCCCAGTTCAGAGTCTGCATTTTTCCTTTTCAAATATTTCTCCATCGCTGTTCATCTTGTCACCGCAACCTCTCCCGCGCATCATTTAATTCTACTGTTTTAAATGAACAAGGTCTTTATTGCGCTACCTACTGCCACCCACCGGCATGGAAGAGTATTGTTACTGAGCCAGCGACTATATTGCAGCTCAGACGCTCAACAATGGTAAAGTATTTGCAACAACTAAATAATATTTTTTTTGACTCATTAAGTGAAATTGGACATTTTCCCACTGCACACCTGGCGATCTCTAACGGGACACTGGTGTGCCGCGGCACAGCGGTTGAAAGTCACTGGTCTATTTGACTCTAAATGGACCATCGTTTACTAAATGAACATCATGCTGTATTGAAGAAGACTTGGAACTAGAGATTGAGACCATAAACTCATGTTTACAATGTTTACTGAGGTAATAAATCAAGAGAGAAGTAGACATTTTCTCATAGACTTCTATACAACCAGAGGAGTCGCCCCCTGGTGGACATTAGAGAGAATGCAGCTTTAAGGTTAGTCTACATTGGTCTACATTCATTTTTCATAACCAAAGGTTGCATCCTGTTTAAGAACTGACGAAGGAGCTCAAACTTGACATCGCAGCTTTTCTTTTTCAACCTTTAGTGTGTAGCCAAATTGGCATATATTTTGCCAACCTAGTCAACTCGCTAAACCTCTATCCAAGGAGACTATTCTTCTATTCTGGAAGTCAGCAACAAAATCTCTGGATTCATGGAGAAAACAGAGCTATGGAGAAGAAGGATACAAGACGGAGTATCAGGACATGTTCCCCCAACAACAACCCGTCTGTGGATATAGTGATAGCGGCAGCCACCTCTCACCTCAATGCTCTGAGCGAGCTCTTCAGACCATACTCGTCTGATGTGAACAGCGATGTCTGGGACTAGATCCAGAGAAGTGGCCTCACTGCTAGTCCTTTGACAGGACTTTGGAGGCCCGATTCCAGCAGACTTTTGTTGCCACGAAGACATCGCTCCCCTTTCCTACCACTTACCTCTGTGAGTCATCACTTGTTTTAAAGGTGAAGCAGTTCTTGTTTAAATTATGTATTAGGACTATCCTGGCCATTTTCTGAGAGTAAAATATAAATGATGTCAAGTTCAGTCCATATGCAATTTGAATGAGATGACCCTGTTAAAAGTGTATAGGTGGTATTAGCATTATTCAAGCTGAAATGTGTTTCTGTTTATCACTGTGAAGAGTTTTTTTATGAAAATAGTCCCAATGGCATCAAGTACAAATACGAGTGAGCATGAGCTAAAGCGGTGTAATGGTTATGTGTTATGGGGCTCTTTGGAAAGTGTAAGGGATCCCTGATCCCACAGAGTTTGAGACCCCCTGTTTGAAGCGAACAATGAGTGAATTATTGAACAGCATTTGTATAGTAACCGTTTTTCAATGTGTCTGACACATTTAATCAACACTTCATACCTCATGTTGTTTACCTGTTTTTCATGTTGTAGCTACAAATTGAGAACATTAATTAGGCTGCCACTCCAAACTGTTCCTGCTTCCTCAGCTGCCAGACGCAGACAGATTTATAACTTTGGGTGCACGCAAATGTTGAAGGCAAAAACTAAATAGAAAACCTATTTCAATGACGGAGTCAAATGGATTCAGTGATTTCCAGCCTGGATTTTGTTTTGATAAAATACTATTGAACTCCATCAATGACACTTATTCCTACAAAGCACTTTCTTCTCAAATATTAATGTCCAAACACAATCAATAGTAAAATAGCTCTCGGTACTTGAATTTCTTTAGTATTTCCAATTACAATAATAACAAAAACAGGAGAACCAAGAAGCATTGTTTGAGAAAGAATAATAATCAAAACAATAATTAAAGGCTTTTTTGGATTTTAGGTTCTGTAGCGGCATGGTTTTCTGTTCTTCCAAAGCAGTCGACTTGATTGTGACATTACAGAGAGAGACTAGAAAGAGGATGGAAGCAGAAACTGAGAATCAACTGTCCCTGAGCTGAACTGTATTTGATACCTGAATGTTCTTTTTATGATAATCACTACTCAGATAGCAGCAGTATGTGCAGCTTAAGGTGCCAACTGAAAAGTCTCTCTTTTCTTCCTGTCTTCTCCTGCTGCGGTGGAAAAAAACATAAAAAAACGTGTTACCATGGAAACGCTTGAGGCTCTCTCTCTCTGTCTGTGTCTCCTGCCCACTGAGTTCTCCTCTGTCCTCGCCTTGCACAAACACCAAAACAACCCTTGATCTCCGCTGGATGTTAATAGCACATTTATCCTCAACATAGGCAGGAAGTGAACATTCTGAAGCAAGACCAAGGGTGTGCAATATGACCATATTAGCTCATGAACGGTGAAAATGAAATATCCCAATGATGCAATGAACTCCCTTTCTCTGGCCTGGACTTTTTTTCTGACTGATAGTTGGCCCTCATTAACAGGTAACTGACAGGATGAGTGCCTTGCATACAGGGCTGCAGAGGTTGAGGTGCATAAGAAGCTGCCCAGCTGAAACAATTCAAAAAAGCCAGTAATGGTGGAGATCCACAAAATCCGGCCAACAAACGAAAAGACGCGACGGAACCCCAACCGCTCCACTTCGGTCGGCTGATAGCTGAACAGTGAACTAAAATATGTTTCTCACAACATTTGAGGCTAGAAGAAGAGTTTTGCGAGCCTGCTTTCACGCGATGGAAGGACTTAACTAGCATAAAGTTGAGGTTGGTTCATGATTATGCAGATTTCGATACAGCTAATGGTCAGTCATCTCGTCGTGTTGTATCCTTCATGCAACCCGCGGCCGGCTCTCTTGCCCTCCATAGAAATGAATGGGATCCATTAACTTCACATACGTCCACCGATATGGTGCGTCTTCAGTGCATCGATAACTTTAGCAGCGAGGCTGTTAGACCCAAGCCAGGCTCCTGTGTCTTGTTTGCTAACTGCTGATTGAAGTAAAGGGGGTCAGCAAAAACTTCAGTTCAACTTTATTGTTGGTTGTCGGTTAATTATTAATATCCCTTCTCCTTGTGCCCTTAATAATTTGGCATGCAGTTAACACAGCAGTCATGATCTAGTTTGAATAAAAACTCAGCTCCTGGTGTCCTTCACTTTTACCAGAAGGTAATAACGGGATCAACAGGCGAACCAGCATTACACATAACATATGTTGTATTTCAAATGCTTTGTGGTGGATCTATGTTAAGCCCAGGTCAAATGTGGATTTCCAAAAGTGACAGGAAAATATTGGGAAACAAGTAACTAATAAATACTGAGAGAAACTTTGAACTAACTTTAAAGTGATACACATATGAGAATAGAATGTGTTTGTTTTAAATATGCCATTGGGGAGGGGGGCAGCCAGACCCTCCTGAATAAAAGAAACTCAAATATTAAATCTACCTAATTTATGCACACTTATTTGATCTTAGCTCAGAGTGAGTCAAACAGTATTAGCTGCTCTGTTCCAACAATGTGACATTCAATACTGGTTTAAACCACATCAGAGCACAAGAGCTACAAGTATGGAAAGGTTCGCTAGCCACGAGGCTAATTCATGCAATGTAAAAGGCCATATGCTTCAGCTAATGGTGGTGACTAGCATGCCTCCAAAGCAGTCAACCACGGGGGAACACTGTGGAGGGACAGGACAAATGAAATGGTTAAAGCTGAGCAAAGCCCAAAAATATGAATAGATTTTGTTATAAAATTTGAGTGGCCGTATCTATCAGAAGACTCTGTTTGTCCACCAACACAGCACATGAATAACTATATGTACATTTGTAAAAACTTACATTTATACAACTCAAATAGTCAACATGTCATTCCAGCACAATATTTGCGTTTAGTATGGAAATGGAACACGAGTAATTCCACAAGAGGATGACTAATGCTGCTAACACACATTCACATCATTGCTCTGATCACATAAAAGTTTGTTTTTATGTGCATATAAATGTATCTCCTGCTTGAGGGATTTCTGGCAGCGCTAAAGAGGCAACACCAACCACCGTACAGATGAATGCATAGATCGTGGCTGGAACGGCACCAACTGAAATGTCCCAAACACCCAAAAGTAAGCGACCACGGTGGCTCTCCTAGTGCTGGAGATCACGTGCTGTCCACATGGTTGAAGAGCAGCTTCAGACCAACCAAGCCTGTGAGCTGTGGTGCTGCTACTTCAGTCACTGAGAGCAGGATGAGAGGAGCAGCAAACGTCTGAAGCAGCAGTTTATTCACAAGCCGGCTAATTAGCACTTTTAATGAACGGGCTAAAAGTCACTTCCAACTAGCGACTGTTAAAAATCCTCAACGTGCAACTCCTTAATGACAGAGCATTACAGAATGTGCTGACCTGTCACCGATGTGCTGTAATCAACTGGTGACATGTGAAAGAGCAGAAAAGTCTGGAAAAGTTAAACCATTTTTTATTATTATAGAAGTTTAGATCAGAATTTTAAAAAGTGGATTTATTTTTCTCTCTAAAAACAAATGAAAATCACTGACTTAATCGCCCGTCTTTCATTGATTGTGAACACAGTCTAGACTGCAGTCAGCAGAAAGGGACAAATAAAGACATGTGACCTGATATTTTAGAATCCTGGAGAGGTTAAACTATCCACGAGAAGGTAGGGGTGGTACAGTACGTAGACGTTCGTCTGTTGGCATGTGACACATTCTGGCTGAGAAAAATGCATTTCAGTTCGCACGGAAATCCAATTAATAAATAAATTGTGTGCTCACTAAGCTCAGCAAAGTGTCTCCGACACTCAACGCGTAGGGAATACAGATTTCCCTGGAACATATTCATTATGATCAAGTATATTAGGGCCCATTTAATTGCTCGTGGGAACGCAGCCACAGTCCATTGTCCGATCTAATGCTGAACAGTAGTAACTGCTCCTCCCATCGATTATTGATAATGAAAGTCAAAAACCACATTGTAGATTTTTTTTCCTCTGGTACTGATTTCAGCCTGCGGCCGGGAAGCAGCCGGTCAGTGTTCAGTCAAACAGAGAGGACTCTGGAGGAGTCATGGGTACCAATGATGGTTTTAATCAGCTGCTAGAGCCCTCCTGTACTGGACTGTGCACAAACCAGGTTTGTAATGTTTCCAGTCAGGATGGAGTCTATCACTGCTCAGTGAAAGTTAACAAGAACCTCAGGTTTATTGCAAATAACCACAATATATGACTATAACAAGAAAAAGGATGCATGTTTGAGGGTTTACACTGACTTTAGGGCGGTTAAAATGATTCTTTGGACCGTGGTGAAAAACAACAGTTACGGGCCTTGTATACCAGCTGCTATAACAAAACAACAACAAAAAACATCTGCATCGGCAGATATGGATCATCGATGATCGGCGATCGGTATCGGGGCCATCTCTAAAAGTCATATTTGCTCCCGTTTTTATCTGCTGATCCGATTCGTGACTCAAAACTGTCACATGATCCGCTGCACCCCTGGCCAACAACACTTCTCACTGCATACCACCGATAAAAAGGTGACACAACTTGCAGGTCTAGATGTCCCGCCATCTTTGGTGTAGTTTGAAAATGTAGAAAAATACCAGTTTTAGAAGAGCACACTAAGCTGACATCTAAAGTCAAACACCAACGAGGTTTAATGCCATTTTACCCCGGCAACAATGGAAAACTTTCTCTGGAGTGGATCAGAATTGTACCGGCCAAATTATTGTAGCAGAAAGCAGATTTGAATGGGAGGCAGTTTAGGGCTGACTACATTCCAAGCCTCCGGGCCCAGATGTGCAAATCACTGCCAGAGCAAACACAGCTCCGGTCCGTCCCGGAGGGCGACTTTATTACCTCACCCCCCGCACAATTTATGGCACAACATTGAAAAGGGTAAATTCCTAATAAGGCGACCGGGCTTCTCTGACACTAACAAGTGGCTGCGGGTCCTGCAGCTAAAATTTACTGTCAGTCACAGAATATCCCCTTTTGAAATTGCTTCTAAGCTGCTTCACAGAGAAGCAATTTGGCGAGAAAAATGCGAGCCACTGTAAAAGGTGGTGGTGGGGGGGGATTTAAATGGCACCCAACCCACCACTCGCACACACACATTTAAAGCAGATACACTTTAAATGATGTTACTTCAAAAGAGGATGATGGGCTACGGAAAATAAAAGAATCTCAGCGTGCCTCATAGCAAGATATCCTTTTTTTATTTCCTCCTCCCAAAATGAGGCTTAACAGCTTTATGGTTCCCGCCTTCAACTAGAACATTGAGAGCGTCCCGTTAAAGAAAATGTCTGATCTGTGTCTTTGAGGTCTTCAAACACTGAAATAATTACTGGGGGTTAGCCGAGGACGAGCAGTCCTGATGAGGCCTCACTGCTGTTGGTGGGGGGGGGGACAGCGCTGTATGCGAAACTGATTAAAGAGGTCAGGGTCCTAAGTCAAAACCTGCACAAAGTGATGCTCAGTCTCTTTTCTGTCAAACGCTCCTCATCTGTAGCGCTGAAAGGAGGAGTACAGTCTACTCCACTATCCATACATCTTCTCCATACTGTGTGTTACAAACACTGACATTTGTCACCACTGTAACAAAAAGCAGTGAACAGTATACTTGGTACGCTCAGCATATGGTCGGGAGATGAAGCAAATCATGCTCCACGAGTGTTCTGAGAACTTTCCACGGATCTTTTGATACCTTCTGATACCTTCTGATAGATGTAACAAAGGACAACATGTGAGTGGAGCTCCAAACAAACTACAACACGATGAGCACATGGAGGGGCTGTACAGCAGGGAAGAAGCACTTTGAGCAAATTACAGTTGATTTCTATGTTTTTCTCGACTGACAGCTGTAGAGTATCAGGAGCAAGACAGTCCATTGGAAGAAGGACTTTGTTGCATTGCTCAGGTAGCAGACACTCAGGTAACCACATACAAACTTCTTCAACTTCAACAATTTGTTTAATTGACAGCAATCCACAGCCGTAACACCGGTAGTGTTTATTTCTCTTTTTTGTTTGATTCACACTTTGATATATATGTTTGAGCTGTAGTCTGAACTGTTGTCATGAGGACTTTCATACAGCTTTAAAACAGCTAACGATAGTGGAGGTCACTTTGACTCACACAGTGCGTTCAAGCTCTACTCTGTAAAAAAGTTCATTCAGAACAGTATCATGATCCAATTGGGTCATGGCTGCAGCCTCAGCCCAACAATCTACAAGAAGTTCCCAAATTCTTAAAATACGTTCTCAGCTAATCAATGATCTCAGTGATTATCTTTCATTGATGATCCTGTTCTTGTGACTCCGTATGACATCACTAACGTATGACATCACTACCGTTACCTGACGGCTGCTCCACAAACAGACTGATGTTCTGCTTGTTGGTCACATGTTGTGTTATTGTGTTTGAGACGACCAGAGTTCTACAGTGAAGTCTTCTCTCTGATCATGATGGGAGTCTCACGCTGTACTGAGCGGAGACAAAGACAAAGAGACAGAGAGAGGACGTTTGAGACGAGGACGTCTCAGTCCAGAACTAAGAAAGTACCGATAGCAGAACCGCTAACTGTGGACCACATCAATACTCTGTGTATTTACTGTCTTATCGGTTTCCGTTTAGAACCGGGTATCGGGGGGGCATACCTACTCGTATTACATCAATAGAACTACTAATGACAATTATTTTTATCAAAGCAAATATTTAAATAAATAAAAAAACAATCATGTCCTATTAATTTGAATTGCTTGTTTTCTGCAAATATAGATCCCTGTATACTTGACAATAACAAAGTGAAAAGATTTTTGATGGTTTACACTGATTTCTGAAATTATTGTTGGGGACAGTTCCGGGACGGTGGTGAAAATTATAAAAGATTATCAGATCAGTGAAAGTCATAAACGGCATGTCAGACTTTCAAAAAATTGGAATTCAGAATAGGCCAACAAACGTCTCTAGCTCTGAATGAGCCGTGCTAAACAGTTTAGGATGAATACACGTACCAGTGTACCCCTACTGAACACGAAATGACAGATTTTGGGTGGAATATCAAATCCAACACGACTTAACTATCCGGAGACGTGGCAACAACTTATATAAACACAGACCTGCGCCGTATCCAGTTAGATCCTCAAACCTAAAGACGATCTTACCTCATGAAGTTGCGAGCAGATACAGTAAAGTGCTCCAAAATCTAATCCCGTCAGCTCAACGTTGGACACACAAAATGTCACACACAGCATGTTTGCTGCTGAAGGAACCACGTCCTGCACTGATCCCAGCGAGGCCAGGGCAGACTCAAACAGCCCGGGAGACAGCTAGCGTGAGGCGGCGACAACTGGGCAGCCAGAAAGAGTTTGGTTCTTCCACTAACGTCTTATCACAGCGCTGCTCAAACACTGGTGTAAATATAATTACTGCTCGTTATCGATGCGGACGCACAATGTTTAATTGATTTAGTTTCCTGAGAAGAGGTTTACACGACGGGTGAAAGTTTTGGTTTGTGATTCAAAGAGGTTTTTGTTAGCCAACAGAGGAAATCAAGCAACAGACAAAAGAGAAAAACAATAGATAAATGAAAGGCTGCAGCTGCTCCAGTTTTCAAACTTGGGTCCCAGCGATGCCGAACCTGTGTCGGACCTCCCCGATGGGACTTTTGGTTGAAATGTTTTCCGTCCTGGAGCAGAGTGCTACGTTAAGGAAATGTGAGACAGGAATTCGGACTCGTATGCAACGACGGTCCTGAGAGATCGCTTGTGCTTTTACCTCAGCTTATTTCCCTCCTCCCCGTAATGAATTAACTGCTGTCTGAACCTCATGGCGTAAACACTCAATAATACTGGGTCTGGAACCTCTATAGTATAGAGTACCAAACCCAATGTGTCTGTAGCATCAAGTATCAAAAGATTTATGGGAAGAAAAAAAAAAAATGGCCAACCATTTCAGATTTTGTCCTGTCAGTTGTTACTTGCCCTACACACATTCTTTGATTTATTTGCAGTAATCAAATATCAAAAGCAAATTGTCAAGTTGAATCCTTATTTCAGTAAAAGAATGACTGAAATGGGTGCTTGGGCTTCAACTCATCAGCTTCGTCTTTAACCTCCGCCATTTTTTTCTTGAGTGCTCGATCGGTACTGAGCATGTGCAACTTTCAACAGAGACAAGAAGGAAGCGAGATGGCTCACTCCTTAGCCACTTCCATCATCAGCTCTGGATTTTTTTATTTTAAAACTTGCCCAATCGGGAAAGTGAGTTGATAGATTTACTGTTTAATGTTTACTGTAGCCTGTTTAATGTGTGCTGATGAAGGTAAGAGGAAATTATGCTGATAATTGCCTGATCAGTGATATCTTTAGGTTTTCTAAAGCCTATGTGGTTTTTAAAATAACCTATGTCACAATCTGCTGCTTCTTTCCTCAGCCACACAGTGCAAAGTGCATGCTCACATCTGCCACGAGAGAGAAAACTACAGTATCTGTGTAACATGCAGGTATGAAAAGGGCATTTTAAAAACAGGCAACTGCTTTGAAAAGTGACAACAAAGACACGTGGACAGATGAGATGGCTCAGTACATTTACCAGCCAACACACACACACACACACACACACACACACACACACACACACACACACATGTTGATCGCAGCCTTGGGGCCAATGCTCTACTAAATAACTGTACCATCAGGGCCAGGAGCCAGCGGTAACACTAAATCATCACTAAAACATCCAAAAAGACAAAGTTGACAAAACTGGGTGTACAAATGTAACATTGCAAACCCTGCAGAGCCACCCAGTGTGCCTCAGTGCTCACACGGCAGAGGGAGATCCTCCCAGCGGCTCTGAGGACATTCAGCACCATGGACAGCGGCCAGCTCACTTCTCCAACGCTCTCTGCCAAACTCCCTGTTATTCAAACATAACCTCAGGCCCAGTGAGAGTGGACTTGGTTCTGTCTAAACTTGGATAAAAGTTTGGTTCTATAAAGCCTGAAAACTAACAAGACAGCGTGAACTGTAGCATTTCAATCAGTTACAAAACATATCGGCCACTGACAGCACAGCGGGACCAACACACCTAAAGACTCAGACCGGCTGACAACAGAAACGCGGTTAAAGTTGCACTAAAGTGACAGGAGTTAGGCTGCACACCTGCTAGTGGGCTAACTAGCAGGTAGCAGCAACACATGTAGCTGACCGAGACACGCGTGTACGCTCACGTGAGAGAAGACACAAGGCATGAAAGGGACGCTGCTCTTATAAATGTATCGCTGAATTAATAGTTCAATGGGGGCAAAAAATATCTTATTTTGTTAGCATTAGGATGCTATGCGGCCTATGAGTGCAATAGGAAGTGTGTTGATTTAGCTCACCACAGCCTTATCATAACAGTCCACTGACTAATTATGACATATGAACGCTTATTTAGTTATTAATTATGGCTGCTGTATAGCCGAAACTGTTTTTGGAAGCAGTGAACACATGATATGGAACCAGGCCTAAGCTAACAGACAGCTGCTCCTGTGTAAAGAACAAGAGTGAGGGGGTTTAATCAGCCCAATTGGCGGCTAATGAACCGCGGACACCGTCGTGTTTTCAAGAACTCACCGAGGACGAAGAAGGGGAGCTCGGTGTTTTCCAGGTCGTCCACCACCACAACGTCCCCGGGGAAATCGTTCCTCACGGAGAACAGCAGCTTGGGCTCGGAGGCCGACGGACTGTGCATGATGCTCAGGTCGTTTTCCCGCAGAAACGGCAGCGCCGACACGGTGACGCTCTTCATCTTGCACTCGGTGTCCTGGCTCTGGTCCTCGACGCCGTTTAGACCTCGGACGTCGGGCGCGAGGACGACCAGGAGGACCAGCGCGAGCTCCAGCAGCATGTTGACGTTCGCCATCTCCGTCGCTCCGTTTTCCTTCTCTCGCCTCCTAGCTGTTTCTCTCGCAGCCCGGCTGGAAGAGAGAGAGAAGGCAGAGTGAGTGAGAGAGAGAGTGTGTGTGTGTGTGTGAGAGATACACGGTCGGGGCTCTCACGGCGTAGAAAACAAACACTCCTTGTTTCTCACATATGCTCCATCACGTGTGTTTTGTATTTTTTTTTGTATATACAACACTGAACATTGACTGTGTGGTGGTCGATGGTCCTTTTACTGTAATTGATCGATAAACTGTCCAAATGGCTATGTAATGGCCACGCATGGATTAGCAACAGGACTCCCAGAATGCCCTGTGGGTCCCATCACCAAAAAGTATCATCATTTCTAATGTAATTGTACACGTGCGCCCTTGCACACATTTGCATATCATCTCCACGCGACACCACTGAAGCGTCTTCAGCAGCTCAACCTGCCCCCTGTGATTGGGTGGACACTCAAAGCATAATTGACTAATTGATGTGGTCGATGCACAAGCTGGATGATGTACAAGTCAACGGTCTGTGTCCGCGGTGTCAGCAGGCAGACAGAGAGGGCACCATTCAACTTTGAAGAACCGTGGGCAAGATTCCATTCAGAAAGGATTGTTTTGTTTTGTTTAAATTAAAGAGGCTTAAACTTAATCCCATTGATCTTCCACAAGAGCCAGTTAAAACTGCAGAAAAAAGCAATAGAAAAAAAACAATATTCTGCAGACAATTGATTGTCATTTTACTCCCTACTGTAACCACAGCCTATAGTCTGCTCAGCACAGGCTGAGCTACACTGCCTTACGATTCCTGTGTCACTGCTGACAATCAGTTCATCTGTATGTGTAGCCTACAAGGGGAGACGCAGGTGAATAATAGGCATTTTTAACAAATCAATATCACGAGACTTCCCCAGTCCATTACTGACATTAAGGTGATTGTTTTTTGTGTTACAAGTTTTATGAAATGTTATGTTTACCTATGCAAATGAGGCATTATCGTATAAATGTTTTGCCAATTTGCATACATTTCCTGCACAGAAATCTAAACATTGGATAAAGCCAGGTTTCAAAATGAATTTCCTTTTGTTCACATATTAGAGTCAAAGGTTTTTATAGAGGGGGTTTAGGATATCTCTCTGTATCATACATTTTTTTAAATACTATATAGCCATGAAAAAATCTATTTTGGCCAATGTTTGTATAAATCAGGCTATGAATTATACATGAACAAACCCCTCTGTAAAAACTTAAAAGATATGTATTGTAAGATTTCAATACATTCAGCAAAAAAATAAATAATATATATCACCATGAAACTTTCCCAGTTGGTTTAATTGCATCAACCAAATACTTTTTGGTTCTATATACAAATGAGGCATTATCGAATGGAAACTTTTGATGAATTTTGTAGAAATCTACAGACACAAATAGATTCAGTAGTTAAATAAACACCTAAATGTGTATTGTGGATGTTTCTTTCCACTAGTCTGAAAGAAACAATGTTATAGATGCTAAATGCTAAATGCTAAAAAAAAATTAAAATAAATTGACCAGCGCATCAAAATTATGTTGCAGCAATACAGTTTTACCCTTCCTTCTAGAACAGAAAATAAAGAAACAATATGAAGTCCACATACTCTATTCTAGCCTGTTAGGATGTGGTTCTAAAATGCAGGACCCTGGCAAGAGTTCAGTGAAGGTAGGACCGGTCACGAAAGGAACCGAAAGGGAGGCTCACGGAGTGCAGAACAGGCTGGATGAGGGCGAGGTTGCACGGGGAAGCAGGAGGGCGGATCCTGATCCACAGGGCGAAAAAGATCAGTTATTTCAGGCCTCCACAAAACAACACGAGGATTAGTTCACAGAAAGACGCAGGAACTATGGCTTTAACTATGAGAGCAGCTGATGAGACAATGACCCCAGATAAGTCTTTTGAGTGCAGAGGAATATCAAGGCCTCCTCCAGGATAGAAGACGCTGTAGAGGAGAATAAGACTTCTAGCAGCTGATCCCACGGAGGAATATGAGCAAGACATGACTGCCTCTGTTGATGATGTGCTATCTTCTTTTTTTTCAGAAATAAATGATGTGAATGAACAGAGACAGGACATGAACATAAACTGCAACAAAATAAACCACATATCACATGTGGAAGAACTTAGTGCGTGATTCTTTTCTCTCCGTTAGTTCCACTCATGGAGCAACAGATCTAGGAATGAGACTGGGCGTCATGGCCAAGCATCTTGTCAGTATTTTGTATTTGTAGTCACGATTGATAGTGGCTCTGTGGAATGTGCAATCATCTACGCCGTATTAAAAAGAGCTGAAGTCAAGTCACATCCAGATATTGCCGCTGAGCTTTGTAACGCTGTTTACTGGCCTACACAGCGGCTCCCTGTGTCCCTGTCATGACTCATGTGCTGATTGGTTTGAGCGGTTAAACGCACGGCAGTAAAACTCACAGCTGAAAACATGCAGTTTTCATGTGATGTCATAAATATGGAAAGATGTCAGCTTTCAAATTGTGAAATGTCGACCCTGAAGTTTAGCTTAGTACATCTAGATGTGGCAATGATATTTCCAACCAATACTCTGAGAAAAAAACACTGTAATCTAGTCTAGAATGTCGAGTGGAATAATGAGATTTAAGGCAAAACATCACCTGATTTGCATTTATTTTGAACCAAAACTATTGAAATTAACAGGATCAGTTACTGTTGTTTATCTGTGTTTTTAGGACGGGAGGGCGTCCCAATATGGCTGAACTCTGAGGCCTCCTGTCTCCTGAGTGGTTGGTCATTTTGGTAAATCAAACCTCTTTCTAACACTCTCTCATGTAAACATAAAGTAAGTGATTTCTGACAGAATGCACAAACTATGAGACCAATAGTTATTGGGGCAGAATGTCCTTTACAGTTCATCCTGAGGGGAACACTGTTTGTACAAAATGGAAATGGTAATCCATTTCATAGTGGTTAAAGGCATTTCAATCCGACCCAAAGCGGTGCACAAACCAACCAACCGACATCGGCATCCCAATAGCCAATTGCCACTTTATCCAGACTGAGCATAAAGATCCTCAGTCACCTTGTAGAGCAGAAGGGTGATATCTGTCTTCGGTTTCATGACTATGAGCGACCTCTTTACCATTCACCTCCGTCTCTTTAAAAATGACGTCCCCATACAACTAAACTGCAATTGATTATGTCTCAATAGAAACATTATGAAACACTTACTTTAAACATTAAACGCAGCGTAAAAATAATCCGAGTTGACTTTTGGTTTCACATAGGACACTAACACCTGTCTACTGCTCAGAAATCCTCCTCCCTGCACAGACTTCTGTAGCCTTTGATTAGAAGCATGATTGTGATGCAGAAGAAATCCCTCAAAACATTGACAAAGCACTTTTGTTTGGACGAGATTTTTAGGAGAGCAGGCTGTCCCATTACATTTACTAATTCGATCCATTGTTAATTTAGAAATATTGATTGGTGTAGCTTTAAGAACTTAAGTCAAACTGGACTTTCTGCTTGTATGTCGACTTGACTTACATTTTTTGTACGATGACAACATCAAGAAAACAGACAACAAGCACACACAGAGCAGAACTCCATTGGAATCACACTGAGACTCAAATATGCTGAGGGCTTTAATAAATCCCATGACCAGACAATTGCCACTTGGATTTGGATGCAAAGCTGAAGGAAAAGAAGATTGTGTTTTCTGTGTCACCACCGTCCATCCATTTAATATTTAAGCAGCTCTGTGGTCTCCTATTAACCGCCATTTCTCTCTCTCTGTCTTTCCTCATCAGGAATATTTTTAAAGTCCAAAATAGGGCAATGTTTGGGATCCAAGCTAAAAAAAAAAGACCAAGAGAGGGAAGTGGATAGGCCTCGGCCACCCGCAGTGAAATATAAAAAAGTTAACTGTGATTGAAGAGAATAAGTGGAGCAAACAGTGCCCAGACTATCATACATTCATTATTGATGGTGGTTCTTAAAGACACTAGTGGTGGAAAATTCATCAGTATTTAAATAAGATCAAGCGTGCTTATAAAGTTTTTGGATGTGTTTTTTTACTTTCAGACTTCTCTGCTGTTGGACAGTCCAGAAGAAGACAGTAAAGATAAGGACAGAGTGAAACTTTTCTGGTACATTGCCTTTAGGTCCCAGAGAAACGCTCAAATGATCATTTGGAAAATGTTCACTGTGTCAGCATGAACTGAAACATTATTTCTCTGTGCAGTTTAAAGGATAAGGCTGGTGATGTTCTATATTTCTCTTCATGTCAACAAATCCCATGAAAAAAACTAAAGTAACAAGTATGGTTCTTGTGTTCAAAGCCTGATATATCTTATTCCCCTGAGCCAGAGAGCTCCATTGCTGTCCAAAATGTAATAAAAACATTATGTTGCACCTTCAGTACCATGATTACAAAATATAGTTTCAATATTAATAAATGCAATATTTACATCTGTTTGAGTAACATTTGCTCAAAGTACAGCTGTTTAAGGAAATGATTTAGCCATACTGAAAAGTGAAAATATCATTTGAAACCTGTTTTACAGATTAACATCTTTACTCCACAGAGTAATTGTGAGACGATCGACCAGACAGCGAATGTCTAAGGGCATAACGTTAATAACTACACAATACATAAACTAATCAGACCCTAAATGGGATGCTCATGTCATATGCATCTCCCCCACCTCTCTTATTGTGAAGATAAGGGCATGTTTTGAAAGGGCACTGCGCTGGTGTTTTACAAATACCAACATATCCAAGAGCAGCAACGCAAAATCATATCTTAGTCCCCTCTCTTCTTCCAGCACTCTCCAAAGAGGGAGCGCTACACCAATGGCGATCCGTGTTGGTCCTTGCTGTTCTTTTTTTTACTCTAATCCCTCTTCTGGATGCAGAGTTTCTTAAACCCCCGTAATGCCATAGCCATCCTAGGGGAAGCTACATCTAACCCTAAGCCCCTCCCTGATGCAGTCAGGCTTTTTCAAATGAGGAAGGGGCGAATCCTCCTGGGTCACACTCTGGTTGTTGTTGTCCTCAGTGGGAACAGATGGGCTTTTGACTGGGTGTCACAGAGTATGTAGGAAAAGTCTGAACGTATTGAGAATGGGGGGAACGCATTGTTAGTTTTGGTCTTTCCATTGGATTTGTTGACAAATGTCCGAAAAATACAGAATTATAATGGCTTTGCTTTTACACAAACTGTTCTTCAACCTCAGAACTCAGGTCAAAGTCCAGATGTTGCCGCTCTGCAGTGTCCTTGAATCTTTACCTGCACTGTTCTGACTACCGACCTGTCAGAGCACGAGCTGCAGAGAACTTCCCTGTAGGGATCCCTAAAACATCCCATTGTGCCTCCCCATTTACTTTACAGGTGTTTTAGCACTAATTGAGTCTTAAGACCGCGTTTGACGACTCAACGATAACTTCTACGACTTGTCAAAGCGTCTCCTCAATGTATTATACAGTGATAAACAGAGAAAATGAACGCTCGGATTATGCAGGGTTACGGTGTTTGTGATCAAAGGGGAAAGGAAGAGACCCGGAGAGAGAATGACAAAATAGGTTTCCGTGAATGTGTGCAGTGTCTGCGCACGCCAGAGCGACTGGAAGCCAGGCAGAGATGAAATTCTGGGTCGCTGCCGATAATCAAAAGCGGTGGAAAGCATGGATAAGGAGAGGGGGGGGGGGGAGAAAGACAGTCAGTGAAAGTCAAGACAGGGAGAAATGGAGAGAGACTTGAGAGGGAGGGGAAGAAGAGAGCACATACATCAGGGGCTGTGACTAGCAGGTGCAGCGGAGGGCCGGCCGAGGGCCTGTCAAGAGAAAGAGCTCACTGTTTTAATCTTCAGACTTCTTCCCCGTTGCCAAACTATAGCCAGGCTTCGGCCCGCTGCATGGCTCGCTCTGTGATCGGGAGCGAAACAGATTCATCTTTTCAGCCCGCTCACTCGCCCCTCAGCCTCCGCGTGGGCTGCTAAGTTGATTTGGGCCTAAAAAAACAGCCTTTGTCATCACTCCGCTGGAGCTCCAATAACTGGTTCAGAATCCTCCCGCAGCGGTTGTGTTCAAACGTGCCACCTGAGACTAACGGGGGCTGGATTGCGCGGAGCCTTTTCACCCACTGCTGGAGGATTGCAACGGCATGAAATTGGCGGTTACATGATTCCCTGTGCATGCATGTGTTTGTGTGTGTTTGTGTTATGAGGGTAGGGGGTGCAGCGGTTGGATGAAAGTAATGTGTTCCTTTTCTGTGTCCAAGCGTGTTTGCCATGATGCACGTAGTGCGAATCTGTTAGAAATAATAATAATCATAAACATTTTCATCACAGAAAGCTAAATCTTAAGCTTACCTATGGATTTAATACAATATGCAGTTTACTTCGAGCTTACTCCAGTTTTCCCCACAATCCTCTTATGCAGTTGTTCGCAGCAATCACAAGCAATCTTTCAAAGCTGTGTTCATCAGAAAGGCTGCTATTAAGAGATGTTGACTGTTACAAATTCAGCAACTGCAATCTTCTTCACTCTTTTGACGAAGACAATAGAAGATGGTTTAGTGTTTTTGTTCCTTTGCGGTGTGAATTTGTTCAATGTAAACTCATACAACAATTTTTTATCTTAAGAAAAGGTATTTTCATTATCCAGCAACACGAGCAAGCAAGGCCCCTGCAGTGCAAAACCTCTTTAGGTAACAAAACCTCTTTGTTAGGTTTAAGAAAAGATGTGATTGTGTTAAAATATGGACAGGAAGTGGCGTTACTTTAGTACGGAAGATTCGTGACAAATAGATTGAAGGCAGTGTTGGTAATCTTGTGAAACGAGCACGAGCACACGAGATTAAAAAAATTCAACCAACTGGAAAACCGCTGTTAGCGACTAACCCTCCATCTAAAGCCACTCCCCCAACATTTTCATTATGAACATAAATATATCAATATGAAAGTAAACAACGACACATAGCTACAATCAGGCCTCACAGCTGTTAAGCTTGCAGCTTCTTTTTACAGCCACATGGATTCATTGATTGCTGTCAGGAAGTTAATGACAATTTCAACAAAAAATATCGAGTTTACCAACCCTGCCTTTAACGTTGCTTTGGGTGAAAGTCCCGTGTTTTCTTGACCCCAACCTTCACCCTAAGCAGACTTTGTCACTCTCTATATCACGTCGCCTGTCCTGGCTCAAGATTTTGTTGATCGTGTACGTATTGATTACGTGGCTCATAAACAAAATTACAGAGAGTTACTGTATTTTTCATATAGGTGTAAGAATGAAACAGTGTATGTGAACAGCCTGATGTGGCTGCTCTAACGTTGTTGACATGGGCGCTGAAATATAAAGCAAGAAGTTCTGCGACGCGCCGCGACATTACAATGTCTCTAACCGGAAGAAGTAACTTGTGACATTACAGCAGGGCTATTCCATTATAATTCAAGGTCCAGTTAGAGAGCAGTTCCTCATGCAAAGGCTTTAACAGGAGTCCCTCATCCAGAACATCACAGTGATGGCTAATGATTTGGTCCCATATATATTGAAGTAGCCAGCAGTTGTATTATCGTCTGGATGTAGTCAACAACTGTCAAATCAAATAAAGAAAGTTCAATTGAATAATACCTCAACAACATTTATTGTCAGATTTCAAATTGAACTGGATGAAATATATATAATAAATACTCTAATAATAAATAAATGTTCTCTCACTTCAAGTAAAATAAGGGCTGGATTAAAAAAAATAAAATACAAAAACATGATATTACATTCTTCTCATCTTCTAACGCGAGACATTTGGGTGCAGGAGTTTGATCTGTGCCTTCATTTTGTATGTGAGTGGCTACGTCTGCTTAAAAGAGTTCTGCTTTGTCTCGTAGAGCTTCACATTACCTCTTTTAATAATCCGTCATGTTCTCTGAACACTTGAGACATACTGGTTTTAAACTGTCCATGTGAAGACTTAACATATAAGAGTCTGTCCATTCTTGGTTAAAGACGGGTCTCTCTGTCCACATTTCTCTTTTTGGAGAGCACCATGTGAAATAACTTCTCTCACTATTCCGTCTGTGTATGTGCTATGAATTTAGAATTTAGCTTCTTTAAGTAAAATTAGCAATACCACAGTGTAGAAATAATCTTACAAGTACAAGTCATGTACTTAAATATGAATTTTAAATGTTAGTAAAAGTACTCATTGTACGGAATAATGTAAATATTATTGGATTACAGTCATTGACGCATCAATGTAACTTTCCAGTACTTAGCCTATAGCATTATGACGATATATATTTATGATGCAAGTGAATAAAGTAATACATCAGAAAAGAACAAAAAGGAAAAAAAGAACAAAAAGAAAACTGCCAGCCTGTTTTTTCTTCTTTCTTGACAGTGAACCGGAGTTTTGTGATGTAGGAATTAGCCTGTAGTCAGCAGATCTTTCAAAATTAGGTTTGAATGTGACACTGCAGATGAGTAATTTATTGCTGCGCTCTGCACTTTTGTAAAAGCACTGAACCACTGGAGCTTTTTTTCTCCTTTTTTTTAACATGAGACACGGGGCCTGGTCCTGCTAAACAGTAGGGCTGCTTGTGTCTGACTAAATGGACGTCTCCCAACATCAGCACTAACAAGGACAAGCAGGCATTGTGTGCCTCTGAAACATGAAAGGCACCATTCACACATTAGCTTCATGTCCAGATAGCTGTGGACTAGAAAAAAACAGAGCTCGTGCTTAAGGCTGAACACATCTTCGTTGATTAGTACACACAGTCTAAGTCTTTTGCAGTGTCAGCCGATCAGCGTTACCTCAACTACTCCAACCAACCAATGCCTGCAGAGAGTGAGCGATCGCCATGGTAACCGGAGACTGGTTGACTGGAGGAATTACCATAAGAAACAGATACTGTGTAAACCCCACGGCTGGGGGAATATTTGGAGAGCTTTTCCTCAACCAAGAGAACACTCGAAGTGTTCATCCAGAGGAGCACTTGCAGCCCTGGTCGGCATCCTGATCCAGTGTCATTGCGAAGCCGCTTCCATCTTTGTTCCTTCTTTATGACACTGATTCTGAGGCCCCTTTTAGGCCCAAAGTTGCATAAATGCAACATCTAGTTGAAAACGGTCTGGTTTTAAATAGCAACCACTGTATCATAGCAACATTTCCAAGTGTAGTATTTCTTTTAATTCATTCTTGTTCATGTTCCGTTTAAATCAATCTTTGACAATTCAAAATAATATATGTGTATTATAATACACATGATTTGGAGGCAATTTGTTTTAATGATGCAAAACTGCAACACTGGGTTTCAATGTTCCCATACAGCGTCCGTAGCTGAATCTACGAAAAATGAATGCGCTGTAATTCGTAGATATCCCACGACATCAATCCGTATGTTGTCCAAGTAATCATGAACCAAGAAGTTTAAAGACTGCAAAAACCCATACAAGAAGGGCCGGAGGGGAGATGGATGGATCAAACTAAACACTAAACATTTCACCCTGGAGAATGTTGTTGTCATGTGAAACGAGAAGTCGATGTTGATGTATTTGTCATGTAACTAGCGTACTTAAGGGGATTGTTCATATAGTATTCACAGCCTGAGTTATAGAACGTTTGGTAGAGAGAATTCATTTTATTATGGCTGTTGACAGTATTGTCTGATTTATGGAGTGATCAAAACAGAGAGAACCAGTATTCCCCCTTTGAAAACCTTTGACTCTAATATATCAACTAAATGAAACAAGAACTTTGAACATGGCTTCATCTAATGTTCAGATTTCTGTTTGGAAATGTTTTTATTCACTTGTACTGACCCCTCATTTGAAACAGCGGTCTTTGTTCTGAACACAAAGGGCACCAAATATGGCAGCAGTCTAATGAAATCCGTTAGACCACCAGATGCCAGTGGAACAAGTGCATGTAGCGTGGTTCAACATGACTGATAATGATCTGACTCCCACCACAACAAGACAAACGTATCCACTCGAGCTTTAGCAACAGAAAAGGCCGTTTGCTCTTCTCAGACGACATCTGGCGGAGACAGGAAAAGGTCACTTGGAAAAAGACTAATCTCATACTTGAAAGAAGGATGTCTTACATGCAAAGATTGCATCATTTGGGAGATAAAACTGAGAGAAACGCCTGCAGAAACAAAAGCTGTTCAAAAGACGAGATGAGATGACATGAGCTCAAGATGAGACGGAAGAAGACCGAGAGCACAGTGGATACAGGAAGGAGGTTTCTTAAAACATCAGAAGTCATTTCATGGTCTGAACAAACTGTCAGGACCCAGAACCGGAGGAACAACAAGGCTGCAAACCATTCCAGACGACTGTCGTGTTCCCTCTCATGGCCAAAATTAGACCTTTGTCTGTCTTTCTAACTTCTGCATGCTCCAAGCTCCTATGCTGTTGTTCATCCCAGTGGAACCAGACTTTGATGAACAATACAATATTACATTTTTGAGTAATATTCTATACCTGAAGAAAAAAACATAAAAATCACCTTTTTCACACAAATTACCCTCCGAGAACGTTATCGTACAAATGACGATTGATAAGTTACCCTTATAGCAGTTATAGTAGTTCACATATCGTCGTTGTCAGGTGGAAACCTCATACTCCATATTTAGTAATTTTTTAATTATTTTTAGAAATCAATTTTTATTTTATTTAACCAGGCAAGTCATTAAGAACAAATTCTTACTTTCAGTGGTGGGCTGACATCATCTGTCTGTGTTTTTTTTACCAATGAAAAAAGTGCTTGTGAATAAATCTCCTAAACCCATCGGATCCTCAAACTGTCTGCAAAAAACTCGTATCTCATTTAGGAGACTAGCGTAGCTAGCTAACTAACGTCATACGATACACTTGACACACGTATCTGACCGTATAAAGACGCAATACCTTCTTTGATGACGCAGTGTTCAATTTATTAAACTAATCAAAAGTAACGTTTTGCGACATACAAGATTTCTGCCCAGCAGTGACGATATGCAATCAAGCCAGGGGGACAAAGGACACCTCCCCAAACGGGGGACGAGAGCTATCAGACTACTTACAGGGCTAGTTGGCAACCTGGCAAACTATTGAGCTTCCTATCTAGCCTCTGTTCCACTAACTTCTGCGACTCAATGCGATCTGTCAATCAGTATTTCTTCCATTCGACTATTTTGAAAAAGTGGAGCGTGTTCCTGGGGTTTTCTTTCGGCTTTCTCTTCTTCTACTTTAGCTCTCTACAGCTCCCCAAGCTTCTTCCTGTTTTCTTCCATTTACTTTCCCTGGCATATTGTTGTCAGGACTGTACTGTCATTTCATTCGATAAAGGGTTATTGAAGAGGGTTGGTTGTGGGGTTTGGTCATTCGCTAAAAGAACAATAAGTTCACACAGTTTTTTCAAGAGATGTGTGTAATGGATCCCTGTCACTTAACTGTCTGCTGGCCATTCCTCTTTTATAGAGCAGTTTACACTCCGACAGAAGGGTTCAAATAAAAGTTG
This sequence comes from Pholis gunnellus, assembly GCF_910591455.1. Taxonomy (NCBI): domain Eukaryota; kingdom Metazoa; phylum Chordata; class Actinopteri; order Perciformes; family Pholidae; genus Pholis; species Pholis gunnellus. The sequence goes on along the minus strand of NC_136541.1, from coordinate 22,871,480 downwards.
ATGGTGCAACTCAGCTAATAAGCAAGAAAGGCCTCCTCCAATCTGGGCTGTCGGATCTCTGTTCTGCCAGAGCTCAGCTCCAATAAGAAAGCTTGCTATTGCTCAATCCCCAAAGTTGAAAAATGTAAATATTTGCATGCCATTAATTCTCTTCTCTCATTTGTTAATGTTTGAAAATGCTGGTTTGACCAAGCCTTTATACAGGATTGTTATGTGAAGAGGGAGCCACTATGAAAGCAGAGCTCTTGGTCGACCCGTTTCAACCCTCACCTCTTTGGCTAAGAGCTTTGGGTCGGGACTGAAAGAATGTTATTGTAGGTACAAGCAACTAAAAATAGTTTTATTCGAAGGGGAAAAAAATAAAAAGCTTTAGGGTGTGGCTACCTTGTGTTTGACAAGTTGCTACCATGATGACCTGTCAATCAGGATGCGAGGCAATACGTATCCATGACACTATGTAAATTGAAATAGCTTGAATAGATGTTGTGCTCTCTCCAATGCATCTTGCCATCCAAGCTAGCTAGCTTGTGGTAGCGTTGGCTGGTATCTCACCTTTTGATACGCCAGCCTGACTTCTCCCCAGCTCCACCCTCGCCAAATGTGGTTACTTCTGGCTCGAAAATTAATAAAAAACAAGATGGCGACAGCCTAAATGCTAAACTCGAGGCTTCAAAACGGTAGTCCACAAACCAATGAGGGACGTCACATTGGCTAAGTCTACTTCAATGGTTGCAATCGATGTTTCGGTAACATAGTGTCAAATGAAAATGTGAAAACAATGTGACAGCGTGAAAGAGGCAGCTCGTGGTGATGAAGCAAGAAAATAATCAACTGAACCTGCAGCTCCCTTCGGCTTTACAGTGAGTTTAAGCTCATTGTCTATCTGTCCCGTCCTCATCTTTAGGAGAAATCAATGAATGAGAGGGCATCACTAAAGTCAGTCTGAACATGACCTTGGGAGTAAAGTCAAGAGCTTGGACCGCCAGGAGCCTGTTGTATTGCATTTACAGCAACCAGCAGAGGTGCTTTGAGTGTTTGATTAGATAGCCTCCTGGACGCCTCTCTGTGAAAAACCTGTTTCCTAGCATCTGTATGACACATACCGGGTTTTCCACTAACTCCAACATAAACCCATCAACATCATTACTAGATGGTCAGAGCGACCATCATAGTACGTAGTGCAAGAAAGAACACGTAGGAAAGCAGATGGGGATGGTTGAGTGGGTCAAACAAACACAGGACTTTCACCAAGGAGACCACTTTTCGTGTCCCATGTGTAACTTCCATAGTAACATAAGTATGTTTATCATGTAAGATAAGTGTGTTTGTTGTATTAAACCAAACCACCATCTTTTCCTGAGCCTAACCAAGTAGAGTTGCGGCATTAACCTATTGCCGAGTAGTTTTGTTCCCTAGATAAATATAAAAACTAGAAGTTTATTTTGAAAAGAGACTGACTGCATGTCATGAGCAGAAACTGTCCCACCTTCCCTGGCACGTCCAAAAGTGATGAGGGGTACCCTCATAGATTAGAAGCTATAGGGCAGCTGACCAAGCCTCTTTACTTGACGGATTGGGAGTGAGAATGGGTATTCTGTTTGCATCCAACTGGTGAAAGACCCTTGGTCAGCTCCAGAACACACCAGAGGGGGTTTTGAGAACACCTTGGGATCCCTCAGGATTAGCTGGAGGACGTTGCTAGAGAGCAAGGCATTTAGACGATGTTGATTATCCTGTTACCACCACTGGGAACAGGATAATCCAGCATAAACAGACGGATGTTTTAAGCTAAAATCACTGGAGGCATTGTCAAGTCTGACTGTAGCACTGTCTTGTGCATTAAATGAACACAGCGTTCCTTGACCTCAATTATAAAAGAAGAAATCAATATTTGGACCCTTCAGCCATTATGTCGACCCATTTTGGGTCGACATAATGTAGTTATACTCTGTTTAGACAGCTTGCTTGACCTCTTGTCTGATTTTAGTTTAATTTGAATTATAATTGATTTGCATATAACTTTAGTTGCTGTGGTAACTGTACCACCTCCACATAGCCCACAATGACAATACTTTTTTCAAAGCATTGAGCTAATGACCTCTTAGTACTGTAGATAGTGCACAGACTGAAGTTACGATCATGCTGTATAACTTGTATTATGGTATGTAGCTTTACGCCAAGAAAGACTGATGGATGTATTCTCACGCTGCTGTCTCTGAATACATTTATTGCTGTCAGCAACCTTTTCAAGAATTACTGGAGTCCTCGCATGACATATTATAAGAACAACAAGGCTTCCAGCTTTGTAAGCTTAAATTAAAAACATTTTTTTTTACATTATTCATTTGCCAAACAAAACATGTGACTCCCACTGTTCCACTTATTAAAGGGGATTTAGATATTAAAAGAGAAGGACTTTCATCGGGATAAATGAAAAGGAGCGCTCGTTGGACTTATGCAGCTGGATTTCTATACAGCAGTAATTTGATTTTTCAACCCTAAAACCAATGACTGCTGTGCAAAAAATACAGTTGGTAATCCTGCTCTCTTGTATTTGTCAGAAAGCTTTGATCTAACAGGCCAATTAAATGTGTTTTGTAATCTGTACAGTGCACAGTAGAGTAGGTGCAGCGTATCCCCCCCTCTTTCAGCCATCGACAAGTGTCGTCATTGCAACTTTCTTATTGGAATCACACCTTGTGATTCGTTGGCCAGGTAGGCGGAATAATGAGCAGTGATGATGTGGATCATAGAGCTGGTAAAGTAGAAACATCTTTAAACAATCTCTAGTGATGGATATTTTGTGAGACCTTTTGATAATTTATCAGGACATGTATAATGAGGCAGAATAATACGATGTGGCTGTGGTGCATGAGGAGTTTGTGTTTGTGGGGAGGGGTGGATGGGTAACGGAGTACCTGAGGGCTGAGTGGTAGAGGCGACTGTCTCTGTATTACTCCCTCTCCCTCAGTCTCCAACAACTGGCACAAATGCTAACAAGGTTTGAGATGCACTTGAGCTCCCGAAAAGCACAAAGTCGTTTTCGTGCCACCGACTTCAAAATGCAAAATGAAGCATGAGGAAATGAAATGGGCCACCTGGAGACTCTACCTCCTCTGTGTTTGATGGTAATTGCTGGAGAAATGGGGTCGTAATTGGGCTCTCTCAGAATATTTCAGCCAATAGTGTCAATGAATGGAACATGTCCTATTATAACATCCATTCTTATGCCAACTCAATTGTTTAATTGTTTCAGCTCTTTTGTCTGGTGTGGAAAATATAGAAGCCAAATAAGAATATGGATCAATGAGCTAAAAATACTAAAAAACGCGATAGTCAAATCCGAATGGTCAAGTCCTGCAGATGTTAATTCTCAGTTGGATGCACCCCAAACCATAGCTGGCTACATTAGCGACATTAGCATTTGCAACACCTGCAGCAGTTTACAGGACTGTCTTGATTCCAAGTCTCTACCAACTCCAGGTGGCGATTATCTCGCACTGGAATTATTGAATCTACACGAGGAACAAACTGTACATATGTATATATATATATATATTAATATATATATATATATATATATTAATATATATATATATATATATTAGTGCTGGGCAATGATTACAATTTTTAACCATGATTAATCGCATGATTTTGTGCGATTAATAGCATTGTTATGTGCAAAATTCAACAGTAGCAGTTAAAATACAGTTATAATGATTCTGATAATAGATATTCAGCCGGTGTTCACAACTTTATCTTCATGTGTGTAATAGATGCAATTTGAAATAAACACTTTGAAAACTGCAAACCTATCTACATCATGTTTTTATGTTTGTTAAAAAAAAGAGACCACACAAACAGCTGTTCGCCGCTTGCTGCCAGGTTCTTGTGTTAAAAATGTCCGCTTAATAATAATAAAAAAACTGCATTAACGCGCGATAAAATAATTGTCGGCGTTAATTCATTAATGCGTTAACGCAATGCATATCCCAGCCACTGCTCCTCCCTCTTGTCCAAACAGGGTCACTTATGGCTACAAAAGAACAAGATGCTCATGCCAGAATTGTACAGCGATTCTGGCGTGTATACCCAGTGCTGACCCGAAAATAACTATGGAGAAATAAAACAACGTGGGGCATTAGTTCTGTTTAGTGGAACTCTTTTTCCAAAGTAAAACTTTATTGACACATGATTGAAGACGCTCAGCTTCTGTTACACCGGTGGCACAAATGTAGAACTACACAACTAATATGTGAGGGGTTAGACACTGACTCAAGTGACAACGTTTAGTTGGTAAATACCAAAAAAGGACACATGCACCTTCTTATCCATCCATTATTCACATTCAACACAAGCCTAGTTTGGATAGGATAAAAAAGTAAACTGCACTTGTAAAAAAATGAATCATCCGTGCATCAAACGTGTTTAACATATAACACAGCAAGCGCAGACACATTAGCTGACTGACTCATTATGCATCCACATTCTGGACTTCTTTGACCCGAGTCCGGCAACCGTCACAAATCTTTCTACTTCCTTTGCACGGCTTTGCCCTCTGTAAAAAACTTGCTTACTCCCAGAAGAAACATTTTCCCATCTAATAGAGGTAGGAAGAACAAATAGCTGGGTCGAACTAATTACTGTAGGAAACCAGCCAAAGCATCTCTCTCTGTCTCTGGTCTCTACTCTGTGTAAACTCCACACAAACACTCATTTCCTCACATCCACTCTCCCTCTCTCTCCTGAGATGTGACCACAGGGAGTGTTTCTATACGTCAGCCCTGCAAGACGGATGGTCGACATCTGCCACAAAGCCTCGCCGGACATATTACCTGAGACACCAAACAATAACCCCTGTACACACACACACACACACACACTCAGAAAAAAAACACACGGAAGGAGAGCCACGCCTGGCCTTAAACGGCCTGCCAAGACCTGACCTTCTAGTTACGACCGTGATCACCCCCATGGGCACGGGTGGCATCTGGCTAGGTGATGTTAGTATGTGTGTGTGTGTGTGTGTGCGCGCTGTGTGTGTTCTGCATCACGCTTGCTTGTGTCCCTGCTTCTCTGCATGCTAGTGCCGGCCTGCCTGTTTGCATGTGTTTATCCGCACGTCCTCTTGTGTGAGTGAGTGTGTGTGTGTATGTGTGTGTGTGTGTGTGTGTGTGTGTGTGTGTGTGTGGCGTTGGCATGAAGAGCAATGCCACAAGGAGCATCAGAAGGGCCGTGCGCCCCCAGAGCTTGACCATCTGTGCGTTATTGGTTGTCATTAAGGTTTCTAATTTGGAGGTGTCTTGGGGAATAGCCAAACGAGGGCAGCAAATGTCATTACGCCGTTCCTCGCGCCGAGCTGCCGTGACCGTATTTACATATTTATACACCTTAATTGTCTTTGCCTCGCTGCCGTGACATTGAGGCAGCCCGAGTTTAGTGCGTGTGTGTGTCTGTGTGGGGAGGGGGGGTGGTGGAAGTGGAGTACACAGTGCTAGTTAAATCAAATTTAGCTCCAAAGTGGATTTAAATCAACAAAAGCATCCAGAGCAGAGTGGAGAAGCAGCAGAAATATGCAAACAGCTCAGAAATGAAGAGAAAATATTTTCTCTAAATGTTCGATGGCGTGCAGGTTTACATGCCTGCATTACAGACATGATGCTGACTCATTTGTTTTTACACACATTAAGCAACGGCCACATTTTCACACGTTGATATATTTGACAGCCAGTGTCGGGGCCACACCGGTGATGATGCTACGCTTTTAACTACATTTCCCAGAAGCTATCGGTAGCATAGCCTGTCCTGAAGGACACGTCCAGCAATAAATTACACATACAAGTTATATAACAGTTTGTTTGTTGATGTGAAATAGCTTCATGTGTGTTAAGCTACTTCGAAGAGCGGCTCAGTGTTGCCAACCATTTTCAAAGGAAAGTATCTTAAGCCTGCCTGGAAAGTCACTAGATAGCGCTAGATTACACCATGCGCTAATAACATACGTATATATGATTAAAAAAAAAAAAATAAATAAAATAAAGTCAAGCTAAACTGAAAGGCGGGGTTGGATTGTTAAAATGATCCAACCAAAAACAGAAAAACAGTGTTGCCAACTCTTTTCCAATGAAAAGATGTTTGAAGATAACCAACCCTGCCTTTAACTAACTCTAACTAGACTCAATCTAAACTCAGCTCTGCCCACTCAGCAGGTTTTAGGCAAAAACAGAATTTCTGCTATATCTCCAAAGACATTTTTGACTGCCTAACAATTCTAAGAAAATTTAAACCACTACCATATAAATGACTAATAACATTATATATTATATATATACTGTATATATAACATAGATATCAAATAATATTTTGTTATCATTTCTCATTCTGTAGATCCTTTATTTTTTAATGGGCCGCTTCCTTGGAAGGGGAGGGAATAGAGAGAGAGAAAAGCAGGTGCACCATCATGCTCTATTCCTGGTGTAATGAGAGGAAACATGTCTTCATTTCCTTCACTGTATTCACTGTGGTAGACTCACACTCAGGAAGGAGCAGTGAAAACATGACATTACTCCTCACAGGTGATTCTTATGTGTATATACGCTACCTCTTTCATTAGGGGGAGCATCTTTTTTTTAGCAACAATTGCTCATTTTTAATGAGGTGATAACTCTGATACACAATGGAAATACATAGAAGGAATAGATAGATTGTAACTTCTGCTGTTCATCCAGCCCGGAGCAATTGTTTTTGCTACCATGTCTGTTTCTTTATTTGCTGCTAGTGTGCTGTATCCTCTCCTTTACAGATTAGTAGGTGATGTAAGACCATGTAGCTCTACTATTCCAAATTAATGAACACTACCCTGTAGTAAAACCTCCCAAATAGTATATTAAAATATTAGAACATGCAAATTGTAGCTCTCCACCAATTATAGTGAATGCCAACTATAGTGAAAACTAGCCTGTTGCTGGCTCCAACCATCGGAGATAGCAAAGCACTGCACCCATAGAGCCAGAGGAAGCTAGTGGAACTGTTAGCTTCTGTATCTCAGTGCAAAGCTCTCAATGAAAAAGTATTTTGGTTTCCATTTGTAGTCTGTTTTTAGTCCCGGTATGATTGACCAATCAAGTGTGAGTGGTCAACATGTGTTTTGTGGACCCTCGGGGACTCTTGTCGGGGGTACTGCGGGAATACGGGGTACCTGGGTCATTGCTACCAGCCATCTGGTCCTTGTATGACCAAAGTGAGAGCTGTGTCCGTCAAACATGTTTCCGGTGCACGTTGGCCTCCGCTAGGGTTGTCCGTTGTCATCAATCCTGATTTTCATGAACAGGATTTCTAGGCTGAACCACTGAGGTGATGAGGAAGCTGAGCCGGAAGGCAAAACTCTCTATTTAAAAGTCATCTACATTCCAACCCTCACCTCTGGTCATAAGCTTCCTTTGTAGGGTTGCTGGTCCTCAGGAAGAGCTGGAAAGCGTTGCTGGGGAGAGGGACATCTGGAATACCCTGCTAAGTCTGCTGCCCCCGCACTCTGGCCCTGGATAAGTGGAAGACAAGGGATGGATGGATGGACATGTGAGTGGGCTTTGGTTGAGTGTGGGTAAACAGTCCATTTGGTGAGCAAAAGAGGTTGAGGTTGGCTGAAAAGCAACTTTGGAAACCCATTGGCTAGCATGGTTTTAGCTTTTTATTAGGTTTTTAAAAAAAATGTATCGATGTATCAACAATCTGGTCTACTCTACAACTCTACTCTCATCTTTTCAAGTTGCTCATCGGCCTGTAATCAGTGACAGGCAAATGGAAGGCCCGAATATCCAGATATCCGCAACCCCAGAAATATTGGTCATTGACATAATTGATAGTCTATGAGTTCCGAGATTGCTCACCGCTTGACTTGCACCAGTCTGGTGACGTTTAACCCAAACGTTTATGGACACAATGAATGACAGTTTTACATTTTTTTTAAATCACCACTCTTTTTTAGCCAATTGCAGTAAAATTACCGCCAAACTGATATGTTGTCTGTCTAGATTTGTAGTAAGACCCATATTTTTTTACAAATGACGGTGTGATTTGAATACTTCTGGAACCTTGACCGTTACCTTGAGCTGTTCATTTGTTGCGAGGAGGATCGTAGGACCTTGGTTGTTTTTCATGAGCCGTGCTGAAGAGTTTGTTGTCCAATGACTTTGCAAACTTATTCAGTGACAGCCACCAGTAGCGCAAGGTTACAGGTTTGTTTCGGTAAATAATGCCATCATTTTCAGAAAAAAATTATAATTAATCATGTCAGTGTTGCATGTCTGTGTCTATTTGAGTGCCACAAAGTTTTCACAACTGTGTGAAAATATTTCATAGCCCGCAGGCCCAGGCTGGTCTTTGCTATCAGAGCCTCACGGTGAAAAGATGATTTGCCTGCAGCTCAAAAGTTCACAGACTCCCCACTTTCTTTTTGAACATTTCATAGGAGCTGATTTAAGAGCTGTCTGTGTGCAAATTCAGGCAATGTCATTGTTTCTATTGCTGTTTTTACCCTTTGTCTTTGCTTTGTTGTATTTGTTTTATTATTGGCAAGTATCTTATGGTTGTATGGTTTGTGTTGTGTTTACATCTTTCTGATGACCATCAGGGGGCGACTCCTCTGGTTGCAAAAATAAGTCAGATTTTCAATAGGTTCAAGTCTTCTTCAATACAGCATGATGTTCATTTAGTAACTTATGGTCCATTTAGAGTCAAATAGACCATAAAGCAGGTCATGCTTTAGGGCGGGGTTACCTTGTGATTGACAGGACGTACCATAGTGTTGTGCTGCCTGGGTTTTGTCAGTGTTTTAGTCTTACTACTTTACCCTGTGTACAGTGTGTTCCTAGCTTATGAGAGTTAATTGTATCAATTTGGTCGCCAATGTCTTATTCATTGTTTGCTTTTACTTATCTCTGTCACTTCTTGTTCCAAAGAAAAACAAGATGGCAACGGTCAAAAACCAAAACGGTGATGTACAAAAACCAAGATGGCGGCGGCCAATATGCTAAACTTGTAGCTTTAATACCACAAGCCAGTGAATGAAGTCACGTTGATTACGTCCACTTCTCATATATTGTCCATGGTTTGGACAAGATGAATCAGGGACTACATAAAGCTCCTATATGACCGTATTTTCCAAAAGTTCAAGAAGGTAAAGATCATTGATGATCATAAAGGTTTGTAGGAGCTGACCATCTCCGATTGACCAAGCACAAAACCCATGGCTGCTTTAACTTTTGTACCACCACATTCACAGAAACAGGAGGAGGGACGAGTCTGACATTCCTTGTTGGTTATTAGCCTCGTCGGCTTCCTGACCCAGTTGAAAATAAAGAGCGAGAGACAGAGAGTGAACAAGCCGACAAAACAGGCAGGTTGGAGAGAATAAGCGTCCATTCAATTGGCTGATATCCCTGGAAGCGGGTGATCCCATACATCCATGCGCAGACACAGGAATGGCAGATTAAAGCTATTTTAAACAACAAGAAAAAGCTATGAAACACATTTGATATAGACATACAGCTAACTCACCACGGGTCTCAACACTCTGAAATTACCGGCGACGTGATTGATCGCTTCAAGTCGCCACAGCTTTCTCCTTCACGTGATTGTGATCCAAATGAGCACTTAAAGTCGCTGTAGGAAACCACTGATTGGTCAAGACCTGTAGGGGGGCTGTCAGCCAACATCAAAGAAGTTAAATATAGGAATGGACATGTGTACGTTCTCAGTACAACTCACCACTTTGACATTGTGTTCAATCCAGGAAGTCATTGTTATTCTTCCAATATGGCCAATCCCCACAGTGTATGTGCTCATGGAATCAGCTTCTTTGTCTGGGTGTTTTTACAAGTCCATTTCAAAATTAGATATGGATTTGACTTGTCACACATCTGCCAATCTCCGTCCGTCTTTAGAGACATTTTCAGATTTTACCATCAACACATAAAACAAATTGACACCTATCTCATCGTGTATCCTCTTTGATCTCCGCTTCAATTCGGGTTTTGGCATTTGGCACAGAAGGGCATCTGTCTTTGTAATCATCTGAGATGACGGCCGTCAGAGATCCCTGCATGTTCACATGTGAAAAAGAAAAGACACGAGGGAGATCCTTCAGCTGCATAATAATATTTAAGTGAGCAAGACACTGAACCCCTAACTGCTCCCCGGGCGCTTCTCAGCAGCTCACTGCTCCCAATAAGCTAGGGATGGGTTAAATGCAGAAGTTACATTTCATGTATGTGTATATGTATATGACAACTCTAATAAAAAATGTTTTATAATGTCGTTTATTTATTTTGTAAATGTCCCTGCTGTCCAGTATTTAACATCACAGCACACAGCCGAAGAAAAAAAAAAGCCAAATAATAATAAAGAAGAGAGATCAAGCTAAGCCACTGAGTGGGTGTTGTACTTTCTAAGCCCCGAGACAAAAGAAATACATATCCTGTGGATTTCAGTGAGCCGCTGTCATCCTCTTGCTCTTCTCCCATCACCGTCTTCTGTTCTAGACGTCTCTGCTTTAATCCCTCATTTGTTTCGAGACGGGTGGAGGTGTGACAAGAGCAGGAGTGAGCGATCCCACACTAGCATACTCCGATTCAGGGGACTCAAACAAATCAAACTAGGCGTTTGCAGTGTTACAAAATGCAAATGGTTTAGCTCTAATCTGGCTCGTCCTGCCAATAAAATGTTCCCCTATGTTTTCCTGTCAGCGATGAGGGCTTGGCTCTGGTGCGTGCACATAAACTGGGGTGAGAGGTGTACTTTTAAAATTCTGTTTACGCAGTCTAATCTATATTTAAAGTGCTTTTAATGAACAGATTCATCGCCGACGCATCAAGAAAAACAAAGCATGCAAATGGTAAGAGGCAAAAAAAAAAAGGACATGTTTTTGCAGAAGTTGCCAAGAGCTGGTGTGTGTGTGTGTGTGTGCACCTGTATTCATGTAAACAGACACAAAAACAACGCCTGAATGGTTCCTCTCCTTTTGAGCCGTGAATGTTTTGACAGAAAACTTAAATTTAAATTTACATTGCTTTTCTCTGCTCCTCTGATCCCGTTCAAGCTTGAGACTCCGTCCAATATTCTCGTCCCTCTGAAGCTGCAAACTGCAAGGCATCCATTTATTTATTGCTCTGCCAAACCGGCCTGGACTGCTCCTCTGATGTCAGTCCATATATAACTAACTTCCCTTCTGCTGGCCGCATACTGGGCAGCGAGTCTTATTCACAAGCAACTATATTTTCTTATTTTACACCAAACCACAATCTTCTTCTGAACCCAACACGGTAGTTTTGTTTTCCTAAACACAATGCAGTACGTAGTTCACAACATTAAACATGTGTTTAAACCATGCACAGGACTTTTACCCAGGAGACTGCTGTTCGTGTCCTGTGTGAAACACGATGAGTTTTCAACGTTTCTCTTTCTGCTATTCTGAGCATTAAAATAGCAGCATTTCACTATGAACTATGAAAAATGTAGTGGAGTAAAGTACCTGAGCAGAGAATGAACCTGATCTCACAGAAATACGTGAAATGACCACAAACTCTTTACAGCTCATTGCATGGAACCACCATGGAAACATTCTACTGTTAGGTTGAGGCAACACAAGCACTGAGTTACGGTTAGGAAAAACATCATGGTTGGGCTTTAAATAAGGATGGAAACTAAGTTAAATATGTAAACACAAAACGTACGTTACTTCACAATAACTTCAGACCAACACTTTAGGACACGAACACTGGTCGACTGAATGAAAGTCCTGTGTTTGTTTGCCCCATTCTACCTCCCCCTTCTGCCCAACAAGTAGTCATTCTCACTGTTTATACTAAGTCAGTCTGAGCGTGGCACACTCACGTGGATGCGTTTCGCATTAGCACCATTTGTTGTGAGTCCCCGGCTCAGCCGTCACCATGTTGAGAGCCATGTGGAGGCAATAGAATTTCGTATTTAGCACCTTTAAGTAACAGTTATTCAATGTTATGTAAGCAACTATGTTGGTAACTAACCACTTCATGTACGATGTCACATAATTAACGTAGTACCTATATTTTGTAAAAAAATATGATCCATTCCTAACCAAGTAGTTTTGTTACACAACGTAAACCATGTGTTTAAAACTGTCACCGTTTCACAACGTTCAACAGAACGGTCATTTATGTCGTTTTGTGAGTCATTGGCAAATGACCTATGCTGTTATTAAGTTATGAGGACATATTGCTGATTCAACAGCATAAAAAGAAAGTTATACACACTTCGATGCTCAATACGAATGTGATGACTTTCTGTTTGGGGAGTCAATGCTGCATGAAAGTTACTGTAAATCTCAAATGAAAGCAAGTTTTTAAATGGCAAAGGCAGGGTTTGGAATCGGGTGTTATCTGTACTCTACATGGTAAATTCAGGTTCATGTAGATTTCCATAGTAACAATTCAATCAGTATAACAGCACTGATGTTGTATACTAACCAATCTGCAATTTCACAGACGTGTGGTTTTCAGTCACTCATTATTTACAAATGCTTTTACTTTACTTTGGAGGGATTAATGTGTAGAACTCATGTGAGACATCTGTGGAGGAAGGAGTGACCGCGGCTCAACAGCCAATGAAAAAACGTCAAAGTGGAAGATTGTGTGAAAGTGTTGGGTTTGCACTACTAGCAAATTAAAACGGGAGCATATCAGAAAATAGGGAATATGATCAAATAAAAAACAGAAGGATTTACAAACATATTTCCGTCTCAGATACAAGCCTGGCTCAAATAAATGTTGGTTTCAAGTTGACACAAATTACGTGTTTGAGAATTCACAGTACCTAAAGAGAATCAGTGAAGGAGTAAAACGTAATCTGTGAGTTACGGCCTCAAACTTTGCTACCATAGAACCTTTCCACACCTCATGTTGACACTTCACAGCAAGCAAAGCACAGGTTGGATTAATTGAAGAGTGTCTGGAACAGCCATCATCGGTTACACCTGTGTTTTTCTTACTCAGTCAAAATGTCTGCTGTGAAGAAAAGGTCTATTTAATGAATAATTCACATTAACATTAATTCCTAAAGCCAGAAAATGAACTTATTTTACATTCTTAACAGATGGTGAGCATCAAGGTATAGTGTGTGATTACCAGTTAGCTAGCATCTGTTACAAAATAACGTTTATCATCTACTTCATAAAACTTTAACTTGCCGTCAATAATGGCTTTATGAAAGTCAGACACATTTTACTTGCATTGTTTTTACTTAATGAATAATAATGTGCACAATAACACCTCGATGGTTGCCTTGAGGCGGTTGCTATACTCTAGCAGCTAGCATATTTTTTTCCATCACAGACTACCTTTATATTATTTTAAGATTTGGCTTTATTCATCAGAGAGAATGTTGGTTTAAGGCACTTCCCAATGGCTTCACTCTTACCCCATAAGGCTATGTGCACAACATTCTACGTCCTCTACACCCTTTGACCCCTGACGCTCTAGGAGCGACTAGCAGCAGTCAGGGCACTGATCCTTTGATTTGAGGGAGTGATGCGAGCCGTATATTAATATAAATAGCTGCAAATAGGAATCTGCTGCTCCGGGCGGAGGACGTTCCCTGTGCCTCTCCAAATAAAAAGCCGCCTAGCTTGCCGGCGAGCATCTCACACTCCTGATGAACGCTTCACGTGTCCCCCGAGTTAACCAAGTTCATATTGAAACACTCCCCGGAGTGCCGCCATCAATCAAAAGCCTGCAGAGTGATTTTGTGTAAACCCCCCACGCCCTCACTCCTGCTAACGTGTGCCACGAAGAATCGCAATATCCGGGGCCCACCTCATTTGCTCCCATTATGGATGCGGCTCAGGGGCCGTTACTAACGTTCCCTTCCTGACGCCCCAGGGCAGCACGTTCAACTCCGAGGAAGCTGCTTAACTGACACACACTCGCACAACAGATCTTTCTAAAGAGAAGCGTGCGGACACATGGAGGCGTATGACTCTGCCCGGTAATTGGACACATTGTCTGTATGAATTCAGTTTTTCTGGGAGTCAAAGCAGATTCGCGGCGGACAGAATTTGGCCAAAGCACTGGGAGTGAATGAGAGGATAACAAAAAAAAGGAGAGAATTATTTTCACTTTCATTAGCCAGACTGTCCCTTTGGGCTTAAACACAGAGAGCCCCCCCCCTCCCCCCTTCTTACACACACTCATGAAAACAGTTTTTTCTCTCCCTAATCTTTAACTCCTCTTTCATACCACTTCTCTCATCTCCCTCTCCATCCTCATCCTCGGTTTCATCTCAGGTCTATCTTCCTCCGTCTTCTCCCTCCATCCTTTCATTCCTCCTCCACCTCTCTCTCTCTCTCTCCATCTCCTCAGCGCGCATCATCACAGCGCGCTCCTCCTTTCTTCCCTCCCTCTCCTCCTTCTCTGCGGTTTTCAGCCAATCACTGCCGGTGGGTGTGGCTTCACACCGGGAGGATGGACGGAGTTGGTTGAAGAGATGCGTGAGGGGAGGGAGGGAGAGTAGCGGAGAGCGCTGGTGGAAAGAGACGCTTCCCTGAGCTACTTGGAGAAACAAAACGCCGGGCTTGACACTGAGTGATGACCGTGGCGCGGAGAGACCCAGCAGACCGGGAGTAAAAACGCGGAATAAAAACACACATAGGGAGGGGCGGAAGAGGAAGAGGAGGAGGAGCAGGGTGCCAGTTTGTGGATACCTGCGCGCATCTGCCGCAGGTGAGCTAGGATCCCTCTGAAGGGAGAGTTCTTTTCTGTTGTTTGGGGTCCGGTGAAGGAAGTGAGAGAAGAGCATATCTTCCTAGGATTTATTTCTCCGGTTCTCGTCAGTTGTTGTTTTTCAGTCACCCTCAAAGCAAACACTTCTCAGGTTTTGCCACATTTCAACCCCAGGTTTGACTCAACATCTTAATTCGGAGCTTCGTCAGACCGTGGACTTGGTTCTGAAGGCGGGAATACGCAGAGCAGCGTCTCCGGTCAGAGAGGAGAACATTCCTCCAAACTCGCAACTCGTGCCTCGCGACGCGAAACGGAGTCTTTCCATTCCCATCGTGTGTTGATGAAGAGGACAATGTCTGGATTATTACTGCCCAGCCTGCCCCGGGGAAGAGGGGGAGAGTGAGGGAAGCCGAGAGAGAGAGAGAGAGAGAGAGAGAGAAAAAGCGAGAGCGAGAGAGGAGGGTGGAGAGGTGAAGAGAAGAAGGAGGGAAGTCGGTGGCGCTTGGCTGTCGTCCACTTGTTCGTTAGCGCCCTTTTTTGCCATTCACTCTCCACTTCTTTTAGTTTTTATTTGACTGGATACACGGACACACACCAGGAGACGCACGGGGAGGACCTGCGTTCGCACCCTGGGTGAGTTTGCGTGTCCCACGCGGGAGGGGAATTCAATATAAAAAAGGGTACAAAGAGTGCGGTGCTGTGCGTTTTTTTGTGCCTAGCGCGCACATTTTGTATTTACGCGCAGCCAGCCCCCACTCCCGGGTCGGTGCGCACATATGCGGGGCTCGTACGGTTAGTTGCGGTGTGGCGGCGCTCAAAAAGTCGTGACGCATGATCGATGATCTGAAGGGGGGTCGAGAGAGAGGGAGAGCTGACGATATGAATTAACGGGGATCGGGTTCGCCCGTTTCCTCGTCAAAGCCTTCCCGTCAATATGTGTTGTGCAAAGAGGGTGCACGTGCAAATACATATCGGGGGTCACACGTGGGTCTTGAGACGTCAGCATCATTTCACACAGGTTTTTTTTTTTCATTTTATGCATTTAAGTTTTTTTTTTTTTTAAATAGCAGTGCAGATGCTGGGTTGTGTGTGAGTGTGTGTGTGTGTGTGTGTGTGTGTGTGCTAAATGATTGTGTCTTGGCATACGTAACTTTGCAACATGTGGCGTTTTCCCTCTACCGTGTGTGTGTGTGTGTGTGTGTGTGTGTGTGTGCAAAACCACAATCGACTCCTGCTCCCATCATTGTATAGTAGAAACGAGCTGAATCGGACTTTTCCTTCAACCTGCGCTTTGCTTCATCTCACCAACGTGCGTGCGTGTGTGTGTGTGTGTCTGCTCCTGCGGTCTCCTCACCAATGGATATTTTCCTGCCCGCCTGCCTCTCTCTCCTCTCGGTGTGTCTCTCTTCGACTGTGTGTGTGTGTGTGTGTGTGATGTCGTTGCTCCATCAGTCACCCAGAATGCCGTCTACGCACGGCGCAATTTCTCACAAATTCACTGAACCATGTAAGCACAACATTTACCTGTCAGCTACTTTGTCGAGAGACCACTGTATGTGGCCCGGAAGAAATCCTGTGAGAGGAGGAGCTGCTGCCTTTAGATTTACACTTAACACCCCCACTGTAGAGACCCGGAGTGGGAGAAAAGTCCTGTCAAACAAATCATGGTGGAGGAAGGAGAAGAGGAACAATGAGTGGAAACCCAACTCAAATCCTTAGGTTCACTCACATGCACCTGGAGGGTATGACAACACTTTACTATGTTCCCCAGATTAATATGGCACATAATGGAAACATAAAAAAGGGGCTATGTACCCCAGGTTTACATTTGTGCTTTCCCAGGGTCCTGTGTTCCGACAACCTGTTGTCATTCCGTACTCGTCATTTACAGACGGCACTTTTTAACGCACAGGGTACCCCTTGACTCCATTTAGGTCTATGCAACAGAACTACTTTGTTCGGTTTAGGAAACAATAGCAGTTTAAGTTGAAATAAGTACGTCTTTGAGCTACCCGGGAATGGGACCGGGCTGGTTCCTAAGCTCTACACAGTACACAATAGGAACCTGATAAAGATGTTCCCCAGCTCTATTCGCTTAATTTGATGAGGGCTGTTCAGGGAACTAACTACAGGGACCATAGCCTGGTGTTGAACATGAGGCCCTGAGGAAATGAGTCTGTGACAACATACCTTTTTAAAAGTTGACTTAATGTGTGTGAAGAGAATATTAAACATAGGACCCGGGTAACAGGACCACAGAACATTAAGAACATAGGACTCTTGGATCATAGCGCCATGGGAACATAGGACCCTGGGAACATAGGACCCTGGGAACATAGGACCCTGGGAACATAGGACTCTGGGAACATAGGACCCTGGGAACATAGGACCCTGGGAACATAGGACCCTGGGAACATAGGACTCTGGGAACATAGGACCCTGGGAACATAGGACCCTGGGAACATTGGACCCTGGGAACATAGGACCCTGGGAACATATGACTCTGGGAACATAGGACCCTGGGAACATATGACTCTGGGAACATTGGACCCTGGGAACATAGGACTCTGGGAACATAGGACCCTGGGAACATAGGACCCTGGGAACATAGGACTCTGGGAACATTGGACCCTGGGAACATAGGACCCTGGGAACATAGGACCCTGGGAACATTGGACCCTGGGAACATAGGACCCTGGGAACATAGGACCCTGGGAACATAGGACCCTGGGAACATAGGACTCTGGGAACATAGGACCCTGGGAACATAGGACTCTGGGAACATTGGACCCAGGCAACATAGGACTCTGGGAACAAAAGAACCCTGATAACATAGGACCCTGTGAAAGTAGATACGCTCTCCTCTGTCCATTCTCATTGTATACATTTAAATGAAGTGAGGGACACATTGGGCGTTTCCATGAAATACACAGCACTAAGGGCATTTCAATGAAAGGCTGAGTACATGACACAGAGTTCTAATGACACAATTTAGGGTAAATGGCAGTGTACATCTGTGCTCACATCATGACAGGACAAGGGGAATATTTAATGCCCGAACCAGTGAGTGTTTGGTGTTGATGATGTCCATTATAGGATGGATTTACAGTCAAATTTGACTGAAAATAAAAAAGGGCCTCCCCTGTGAAGTACATATGCATGAGATTAGGGCTGGGCGATATGGCTGAAATCAATAGCAGGATATTAAAAGGGAACACCAGTGATTTAGTATTACACTTCCATAGGTAGGACGAGAAACAGTTTAAGAAAAGAGTGTTAAAGATCAATGCAGCAAAGGCCAAGATATCCTTTCTTTTTTTCCCTTGTATTTGTCAAACTCCAAAAAAGATTCAATGTAATGTAACCAATAGCCTCTCCGTGTTTGATCCTCTCTGTCTGGCCTGTCTTTCAAACTCCATGTGTCAAACCCAGGCTTTCTGTTAACACGTAGTCTACTCTACAAACCTAAAATGAGAAACGTGCCCTTTTACTTAGAATATCTTATCGTATGGAACATTTGATACAATTGTTAAATGCATTGAAGATGTGTCCACTGATATGGAATACATACAAGAAAACTATTCACACATTGAGAACAAAACAAAAATATTCAATAAAAACAATATGTGTGTACAATACATGAGATATATCTTATTTATCTGTGTCACAGAGCTCCATTGTTGTCCCAAAAACACCTTAATGAGCCACACTGTGGCACCGGGTGATATGCTCCTTCATTAGCATGAACACACATGCAAACACACTTTAGTTTCTTCTGACTCAATCACACATACACCTTCGTGCTGCCCCAAATACTCACTAGAGCACCAAATATGTATTCATCCACCGTTTAAAATAGTCCCTTACAAATGCTCTATTTCCTCCTGTTCTGGTAGCATTTGCTAAAAAACTGGAAGACATTCACATACGCAATGAACGTTTTAATACTAGCTGGGAAAAGAAGTTACAGAAAGAGAGGTTTACAGAGGTGTTTTTTTAAAGTCCTATTTGAGACTATTTGGAGAGGAAATAAATCTGAAAAGTTTCACACATAAGAACGCCTCTTTTTATAATCCTCTCAGCCCCTCAATACAAATGCATCACAGCGCACTTCCATCACGCCTGGCATGTTTATTAGATTATCGCCCATCCCTACATGAGACCGCAGACAGCATTAGACAACACTGAGTAGGAGGGAAGATGAGTTCTAATGTAGCTTTTGTTGCTGCTTGTTGCCGTGGTTCAGACACATAAAGCTGTCAGTTTCTAGGATGATATCCGCAGTAGGAGGAATAAAACCCATAATTCACCGCTTATGTTTACACATTCTCTCAGCGCAGGAACATCTCGGCAAAGGAGTGAAATCAGTACTTTTCATTTTGCTCAGGGCCCTGTGGAATTCCAAGTAAAGGCCCTGGGTGGTCCCCAGTCTGAACTTTTAGAACCATTAATATAAATGTGCATGTACATTCCTCTGTATGAAAATGACTTTATATGCTAGTATCCCTCAGCTGAAGTAGATGGGCCTCAACAGACACATTTCACAGCTAACGACTCCAGAAAGGACCTCTTAAAGATGTCAGTTTCATTATTCTCAGTGATGTTGTATAATTTTGCAGATATTTCTGGCACTTTCACTTAAAAAATTGTTTTCAAAGCAAGGCGGCATCTGTGTTTTCATTAAGCCTTTTTTTTATCCTCTTCCCAAGAGCGTGGCTTCAGGTTTAATGACTTCCCGAAAATGAAAAGGAAAGGTGGCTTAATTTCTACCGGAGTCTACTGGAAGCAGCTGTAGCTTCTGAAATATTCTGCCGTCCCAGTAATACATTCACATGGAGATCAATTGCAAAGTACCAGTGAAAGCACACTCAGTGACAGAAAAGAGAATATCCCTGCTTCAGTGTTGTCCTTTTCTAAAAAAGAGAAATTCCTTCGACCTCTCTTATTTGCTTTCATTTCTCCCACTTATTTTCCCCTCACATTCTCTCACAACAGCGTCGTCCAAGGTCTGCATCCTCAGGGCGCTCCGTCTCCCGACCTTTGCCCCGCTTCTTACAACGCAGAGGTCAGAGCGGAAGCCACTGTTGCTCTTCATTGCGAGTCACTCCGCAGGAGAGTGCATCAGCTAAATGCGTGTATATAAATGTAAATGTGTGCTCTTTAGAGATTGACTAGTGCTATACGATATGGATGTGCCCTTCACACTGCAAGGACATGGGGAGATATTGAAAATGCAGCCTTTTCAGCGATTGATACATAATAGAGGGGCTTTCAGATTGGCCAGCGGTCTCATCCCTCAGCATGCGGGCTGTGCTTTTCAAGATAAACTCTGTACAGGCTTTTAAAGTTCAAGTCAGGCTGTGGAACCATCGCAGCATAATTGAAGTTCTTCACAAATGTACAGAGTGCTCCGTCTATGGTGTGTGTAGGAGGCTATGCAGTGGTTAACAATGGGTTTTATTTTCCTGGGCTGGTTGAGAGAATATCCATCTCATCAGTGACTGTAGAACCACAGCAGTCAATCAGCGATCAATCTGTGGCTGAAAACTAATTGACAGTTTTCATAATTGTTTAAATAAATTGCTCAACATGTTTTGAGGAATAGAGTCGTTTACTTTCTCGCAGAGATTGAAATAACAATAGCACTCTCATGTCTGTGCACTAAAGATGAAGCTAACACTGGTTAGCTTTGCTTTAAAGACAAGACAAGGACAAGAAACCACAAAAAAGATTAGCCAGGCTAGTTGTTTTTCTCTTGTTTCCAGTGTTTGTGCTAAGCTAGTGCTAAGCTAAGTTAACCGTCTGCTGTCTCTATTTAGCCTTTTATATTTAACGCACATACACGACAGTGGGATCATCTCACTCTTGGTAAGGACGCATTTTCCAAAATGTCCAACTACTCCTTTGATCTACTGAGTCATTTATTAAGGAAACATTCACATTTCGGAGCTGAAAATGAGGATTAGCCATCTCTCCTTTTATAACTGTGTGATTGAATCTCTGGTATTTATTCATCCATTCATTTAGTAATTAATTCATTAAACAAGAAAAGTGCACATTAATCAACATTTCAGTTTCCACCTCAATATAAATGTGCCAGAGTTAGCTAATGAGCTAATTTTCAGCTGTGGTCCCCGGGCAGGTTATAACAAATTAGTGGCCTAATGTTATCAGTGCGATGCTTCAGCAGGCACTACAGTACAGCACAACGCCATACAATACTAAGTATCAGTTATATGGAGTATGAAGACAATGAGATCATGTAACGGCAGTGCCAGAGATGAGGTAGTATGATGTATGACTCATGGTGTTAAGCCACCTCTTTAGTTTTTGTTTAAAGGTTATGTAATTAGTGCTCTCTCTTAATTTGATAGGAGGATTTCTCCTGTAGCGGGCGGCTCTGACTGAGAAGACTTTTTCACCAAACTTGCTACGTCCGCATTGTTCAACACAGTCCCCTCTGGTATTTGCCCTCACTGCCCTGCTTCCACATCAAGCCCTGACTCAGTGTGGGAGGTGCAGGCAAGCGTCTGCAAAACGTTAAAAAATGTCAGAATTGTATTATAAAATTGTACTTTTGTACTACATGGCAATGGTGATAGTCTTTCGGTCAAGTGTTTTTGTCAGTTGGTTTTCAGAGTTGTCATGGTTGCTTGTGACCCGGTTAAAAAACGGTGTGTTGTGTGGGAGAACATCACGTCATGCAGAGATTGGCTGTTTCTGTTGTTAGGTATGTTCTGAAGTTAGTCAGGCACACAGTGTTTGTATTTGGCAATTTAGTCATCGGATTATTTATTCAATTATGAATAAGTAATAAATGTTATATTTAATGCTTGAGATTCCATACGAGACTGATATAGATATAGACTGATATATGATACTGATATAGACTGAGACAAAATATATTGTCAGAAGTTATTATGGCTTGTATTGAAATATAATGTGTTTTTAGTCATTGTGGTCACTTTCTAGGAAAGAAAAGCACTGGCATGAAAAGAATCCAGGCACAAAGCACAGCAGAGTATAAAAGTTCAACCTGGAAAATAAGGCTCCTCCCAACCTCCTCTGTATGCGTTTACTTCAAAGCTTCTATGTTCTGCCTTTTATGAACCGCTCACCAGCCAATCTAAAGGTATTGATTGGCCCACATGATGTTTTTATGTACAGTATTTATATGTATTTGGTAGTGAAAAATCTTTAAGCACTATACTCAAGCTGGATCAGAAAGGCGTTCTCGTCCAATGTGGAACTGGAATAATTGATTATTGATTGACGGAGGGACAGTACTGCTGTATCTCTGTGCACTAATATGGTTTGTTGAAGCCGTCGATGACTGAACCGATGCGAGTTCTGCTGCTCTGCTGCCGGTTCTTTACCCACACTGACTGAGTGGAATGACCACTTCTTTTTTTGTCAGTTGCCATCTTGGTTTTTGGGGGTCACCTTGTCTTTTTTTTAAACCAGAAGTGCTGAGCTAAGCACAGCCGAATAAGACATTTTTGGGTGATTTTTCTTTGATGAACTGAGAACTCACTCTGAAAGGGTTAACATTTTTAAGACAACAACACCGTGGTAGAGACCTGTCAATCACAAGGTAGCCCCGCCCGGTCTGTTTGACTTTAAATGGACCATCATTTACTAAATGAACATCATGTTGTATTGAAGAAGACTTGAAACTAGAGATTGAGACCATAAACTCATGTTTACAATGTTTACTGAGGTAATAAATCAAGAGAGAAGTAGAGTCATTTTCTCATAGACTTCTATACAACCAGAGGAGTCGCCCCCTGGTGGACACTAGAAAGAGTGCAGCTTTAACACATGAAGCATTGGCTTCACTTTTCACTGAAGGTTAACTCTTGTCAGATTATAGGTTTCAGTCAAATCAACAATATAAAAACAGATCTAATTATTCCATAAATTAACTAACCTGTTTTCTGCAAAATGACAATGTTGTCATATAAATTGAACGAGGCTCATCATTTAATAAAGACTTCATCAAACCATACGTGACAATAAAAAGTGGGTAACCGTTTGTTAGGCTTATGATTACAACTTTTCCAATGACTTGAACCTGTCACAAATCATTTTGGATCCGTTTTCCTGCAACCATTGATATCTAACAATGCAGATAGTATTTGTTATTGAAGTTGTTTTTATCTGTCCAGGTTTCTTTTGGATATCCATCTCTTACGTTTCTGCCTGAGATGAATGTCATTTTGTTTGTGAAGCCCACATAATTGAAAAAGATACATTTAAATAAAACATAGCAGCAACATCTGTGCTGTGGATGATCTATGGACCTCACTGTGAACAGTTTCCATCCAGCTCACAGTGCATCGGTAGATGCATTTTGGTTCGTGACCATCGATTTCACATTATTTTTGATATTGCTTTGTGGGGTCATTAGAGTCAGTCAAGCCAAGTCAAGTCAATTTTATTTATATGGTTGAACATCCCAAATTTGCCTCAGGGGGCTTTACAGTCTGGACAGCAGAGGACACCTTCTGTCCTCTTTGAACTTCGCTTCAGAAACAAACCGCTTTAAAGGGAGAAAAAAAGTATGAAAGTTCTGTAACAGAGAGCCAAACTAAAGTAAAGTTAAATGTGTGACGCAAAGTTTAAATATAATATGATGCACTTCGTGCAGTATGCAATAAAACATATTGACTGTGGCCGTTTACAGTTTGGTGAGTAGTGACTTTAACCATTTACTGACAGCAGCAGGAAAAAGTTAACCTCCCGGTCTCCAGCTGCCGATCCAAAACACACCGCGCAAACCTTTTCTGGCTCTGCGACTCGGATGCTCATGGCCTAATTGGTTTGATTATGGGGGACGGCCGGACACATCTTCTCAGAAAAACGCTATCAGATACCATATCGGATGATGCTAGGTGGGAAATGCCCTCAGTCAGGACTGTAATGCAAATCCATTTTAAGTGTTATTTAACCCAAACATCAGAGAGATAATTTGTCTGCTCTGTCAAACATCCGCTCCATCAAAAAGCAGCACTCACAGGGAGCAGACTGGGAAATCAATGAACCTATCGGCCTAGTTTGGTGGCTACTGGGATCTGAATTTCTCATCTGGGGATGAGTAAATCTTAGCTTAGTTATCATTCAGTCAATACAAATTATTACACTGGTAAGAGCCAATGAATGGCATATTTATATTGGGTGAAATTGTCTATGTTGGCATGGCACATTACATAATGTCTGATATATTTTAAAAGCGTATCATGTTTTAGTATGATTAATTATGTATGTATGTTGTTTGCTACTTTCTTGCCATAAAGTGCTGGACCAGACATTTTGTTATTAACGACCATAATTCAGTATCAGTGCACATGGCAAAGTAGGGACAGAAAGCGGTCACGCTTGAGGATCACAAAACGTTTTTGTGTTTAGTTTGTTGTAACGTACAGGGAAAGAGTGGCTTCTGTGAGTACCTGCCTTTCAGGAGCAGCTGTCATCACATTCCGCACAATGTGAATCACGATCGCTGTCCGAGGTGCTGATCCCGCCCGTCGGTCTCGCTGATCAGCAGGACTGCCGCTGTACCGGGAGGGGATGGGGTCTTTTTGTTATCTCAGGCTCAGTCATCTCTGTGCTGGTGGGAGGCTGTGGGCCGGCTGTCCAGAGGGAACGTCCTCATTACTTTAATTGTGATGGACAGGCAGACGTCTGATCTCACACATGTCGGGTTCTGACATCATCTGATCGAATTCATATTTATTTTTAGGCTGTTTGTTGTAATTCAGGGTGGGGAGGGTTGTGTTGAAGTCCATCAGCAGCCGCAGAGCTGGAGGCTGGAAAAGAGTGGTTAATGATGTTTTGTTGATTTTGCATTTTGTCAAGGGGAGGGTCCAGTAGAAATATAAATAAGATATGGTTGGGTTTTGTTTTTTATTTTTTATAAAATGAGATAAGATAATCATTTCTGTACTGTCCCCAATAGCCTCCAGTCTTTTGGTTTTGGGCTTTCCACCATGTTGGAACCCGGCTTTACATTCATTTGGTGGACTGACCTTATTAACATCTACTATGTCAAATTTTGAAAAGTGAAAAATGACCATCAGAGGTTCCCAGAGCCCAAGTTGGCATCGTCACATTGCTTGATTTGTCCAAAACACACACAGCTATTTGACCAAGACTCACATGTCTTCAGTTTTCAGTCCCATTAAACATTAGAAGCTGCAAATGCTCAGATTGAAGACACTGGAACCAGATAAAGTTTGATATCATTGCTTTATAAATGGCTGAAACAATGAATCCATTATTGCAGATGGTTCTCAATGATCTTCATGAGGATGACCCTATTCATTAATGTAATGATTTCAGCAGCAGCCCATCCCTATTCTTTGATAAAGCTAGACATAAACTCCAATTAAAGGTGGCTGTACTGTCAATGCACATGTCTTCTTTAATAGCACTGACCTATAAATCAGCGCTGCCAGCAGCTGGTAAACTGAGCTCTCTGAACTTCTTATCCAAGAGATTTGCCACAAAAACAGAAAACATAAAGAAAACTCAGAGTCATTAGAAAGAGCGCCTCTGGGTAAAAGAAAAAGAAAAAAAAGATGAAACAATAGCCCTAACCATCAACACCACCGCCGCTCCAATCTGCAGCGCTGACAATCCTGTCGCGGTGAAACCTTGGAGATGTGCCTGCATGGCTTCAGTGGCTTGTTCAAGGCAAAAGAGTTGGGAGGGAACGACATGAAAGGCTGTGCAAACTCCTTCTTTCTCTCCTCTCTGCCCCGTTTCCCTTTCTCTTTGTACATCAAAGTGTGTGCCCGCTCTTAAGCAGAAGCCTCATGCATCCCCACTGCAGCTGTAGTAAGGGGGGATGAGGAGGATTGGCCCGAGCGAGCGGTGGAAACACTCCATTGTTTCCCATATGTACATTTATCCAACACGGACTGTAGAGGTAGCTGACATTTCAATCTACACAGGGGGTGGACAAGAGTGATGTGTGTGTGTGTGTGTGTGTGTGTGTGTGTGTGTGTGTGTGTGTGTGTGTGTGTGTGTGTGTGTGGGGGTTTGGGGGATTAATAGCCTTTTTACCGCTGCATAGAAGAAAAAAAAGAAAAAAACAGATTATTTAATCCACTGAGGATTTCTTTTCTTTTTAAGCCGCTTCCGAATATTCTTATGGACTAAGCTGTTGAGTTGTGTAGAAAAATGTCCGTCTCATTAATGAGTTTGTCTTTGGACAATCGGTTGAGGGAGTGGTCCGTCTTTCCCACCAGGAAATTGTTTCGGGAAGGTCAAGCACAAAATATTTGCAAAATGAACACTTTGTCTTCTTCGTTGTGACACGGTGTTGCCATTGACAGCTGCAACGTGGAACTGCCAGGAACATTTCACTTTTAGAATGTCCCGCTTAGATTATCGTGGAATTGATGACAATCGTCACAGGTTTTCAGATCTGAAAAATAATCACAGAACCATTTTCTTTTCATCTTTTCTAACTGCTGGACCCCCACATTAGGATGAAATCCACTTTCATACCCCTTCGATGACGATGTATACAAAGAGATGATAAAAACGTACTTTCTACTTGTATACCAAGATAACTTTTAATGTCTTTGTTGGCAGAGTGATTTTGTTACGTTTTCCTAAGAATGATCAGCAGCAGGAGCAGTTAGTCTGCTTACCCAGGCCCCTGTGGTGTTAGGTGACAGAACTACTTGGTTGGGATGAGGAAAATACAGAAGCTACGTCTGGGTTGAAATAACCGGATTAGCTACGGATGTTGAGTGACAAATAAGTCAACGATGACTTTTTTCTTTTCTTTTTTTTTGACAGAGGACACACTTTTTATCATACATCACCTGTCCTAGCTCACATGGGTTGTACACGAATTATAGTGCATTACTTTTTGTAGGAAAGCTGTTCATGAGAGCAGTCTGCCTAACTATACTTCCCAGAAATAGAACAGATACTTTTTTCTTTTTCCTTTGATTAAACTCTCAAGGTTTTGCTCTTTCACACCACCCAATTCTCCCAGCCATCCCCAATGAGTAAACTGCTGTCGATGCAAAGCAGCAAACACATTCTCTGTGCAGAAAAGACAAACAATGCCATTCAGCCATGCTTACTGTTTTCCTGTGGTTTAAAATGCAGTGCATTGTTACTTTTGAGTCATGCATAAGTGATGTTGAGGTCTAGAACTTGTCATCCAGGTCCCTGTCAGACGCTGGAAGAAGGAACATTAAGGAACACCAAACTCTCTGAGCGCTCGAGCGGTGCATTATTCATGCCTTATCCACGCACTACGACGTCGGATGACTGCCTGTGAGTCTCCCTCTGTCACCTAATCTCCTGCCTCTCCTCCACTTCCTGATGATGATTGGGAACGACATTTAGTGGCGAGAAACGCAATGATTATCAGTTGCGGCGTTGATCTGCATATTGAACTAAATCATCCAGATTCATTGGCTCTGACATCCAAAGCCCCTTCCACCATTGATTTTTTACTGCCACTGAAGGAGATTTAACCACCCTCTCTCTCTCTCTCTCTCTCTCTCTCTCTCTCTCTCTCTCTCTCTCACAACCTGCCTAAAGCCTTAAACAGGTTATGCTGCAGAAACGTACCAATTGTATACTTTCCTGACCCACTTTATTAGGATTCAGGTGCTCGGTGCTTGCGCAGGCATTCAGTCAGTCCTCTTTGGTGTGGGAGTGAGTTCCATAAAGAGGAGAAAGGGGTGGAGAGAGATGGAAGTGAAGAAGTGAGAGTATAGCTGCATATGCATTATTTTATATTCATGCTGTTTTACATCATGCATGGCGGGCAGAGAATTTGCCAACCATGGGAAGGAACGGATCACTGCCTCACCTGGTCCCATCAGTAAGATACTGGTTCGTCCCTGGAATACATTTTACGGCCGAACATCGGCCTCATTCCCTTCAGATCGAGTGGGTCGCCTCAGAGTGGGACGAAGTGGAACGGCCGGATGCGCTCATTAAAAACCTATCAGGCTGCCGAATCAGTCTGTCGGCTTTGCGGAGAACATCTGGGAAGACGCCATGATGGCCTTCCTGCCCATTCACTCACTGCAATCGTGGTTACATATGTTAGGAACCTGAAAAGAAGAGATCTCCTACTTTCATTGGTGTTATGTAGTGCACAGAGGCCAACAGGAGGCAGTAAAAAGTCCAGAGGTATACAAAGAATAACATTAAGCCTAGGGGACCCCTTGCTAACACAGCATTATTATTATTTGACATACTAGTACAGCTTTACAGTAACATTTTAATGCATCCTCAATATTAGCGCATGGATATACATTAGTGTTAAATTATGTTTTGAAAGCATCAGTTTGCCTTTTTGTGAATCACAATGATTCAAAATAAATAAGAAATATGATCAGCCAGCCATTTAAGAGCAGGATGTGTTTGTGCACAACGCAGCAGAGGCTTTGTGTTCATCATAATCCCTGTGTAAAACGGTTTATCAGCCTCTCTTTTGTTGTTACAGGGAAACGTGACATTTCACTGAACTGAAAGTCAAGTGAAAGAAAATAAATATGTTCCCTAAACAAGCGAGCCTCAAATCATGCAAATGTATTCGTTGAAGAGGCATTTTTACTTGTTTTTATTGGCTCTGGTTTCAGCCAAGTTCAAAGTCCCAAATTAGTCTGGCTCGGTTTGCATGCCTGATTACATATTTAATTCATGAGAAAACATTCAAAATGAGGGCTAATACCCCCCCCCCCCCCCCTCCTTCTGCCCCTTCATTTTGGCAAACTAACCCAACGTGTGCCTTTGAAATTACTCAAGTTTTCTGTTTAGAGGTGCTCATGTGAATTCAACATCACATTTGACAACACAAAAATCAACAACACTGATTTTCAATCCGGGGGCATGAATATCATGAAATTTTATTCTGGGGAGATACTCCCCTGTGTGTGTGTGTGTGTGTGTGTGCACATCTTATCTTTAAAGGGTGAATTAGGAATGAGACTTTTGATCTCAATCAATATTTATAAATAATAAAGCAGTTAAGGGAAGAAATACAGGCAGATACTTGAGATGTGTGCAGCTGAAGAGCAGCTCAGAGCAGCTCCACAACTAGAAAGCAAAGCTCGGCCACAGGAAGGATGTGGACTATTAAAGAAACACGTCTCCTATGTCAAAGGAAATGTTCCATAGTATAGAATACATGAGGCTGTCTCCAGCACTCGACACAGAGCTACCCTGGGTTTTAGCCTCTCGTGCTGGTTGTCGGAGCAGCGTGCAGTCCAACAGTTATTATAATCCTAAAAGTGATGCTTTTCCTTGACGTTGTGTTGCTAGGGCAACTGCTTTGGTCAGAGTACACTTCCTGTCAGCATGTTATCCTGTTATTTGTTTTTAATTTTTTTAATCACGCCAGATCACCCAGCCCTAAAAATAACTACGCAGACACAAAAACAAAGAGTTTGGGAACAGGGCCAAGTGAAAAGGGAGGAAGGCCACCTTCTCACACATACTTTGATTTTGGGATTGTGGGATGTAAACATACAACATTATCTCAGTCTCAGTTCTGGATCAGTTCAACTGAATCATGCTTTAATAATTCACGTCTGAAACCGAACCCATGCACTTGAATTCATCAAATAAGCCAAAGATTTCCTAAATTCCAGCTTCTCCAATCCAATCTCTTATTTGTATTATTATAAATTGAATTATTTATTATTATTATTTGTTAACAGTTGGTCAGAATGCAATGACGGATGACAACATGGACACTGTGTCCTCAACCTCCTAATATGTATGCGTTTGAGTAAGTCAAGTAAGTTGCTTTGGATAAAAGCTCCTTTATTTTCCAACATTTTACTGGAAGGTAACATTGAAGTTGATTGAATAAAATCTAATTATAGAATAAATAGGTCAAAGCCCTCCGGCAGATGCAGGTTAATCACACTATGTGCTGTGTTTAAGACATCACGGTGGACCCACCACACGAGGAAATCTCTGCTCTGTACTTGCTGAGTATCAGAAGTCGGTCCAAGTTTGACGTGTCATTTTCAACTTGGCGCCTCCGCTGATGCTGCAGTCGGCAGCGACGTGCCAGCTCCGCTGAATAGCTTTAACAGGATTGGACCCTCGCCTCGACAGTGACACGCTAAGCCAGTCAAGGTCACTAACGGCATCGCATAAAAGGAGACATCAGCTCCTGATGGAGTCATACATCACATTTAGCATATGGTTCAATTAGAGGCTTCATAGAGATTATTGAGATTATATTATCCCAGAACATTCATTAGCTAAGCTCCAGTAGTCGGCCATCTGATTAAAAGCTGTGAGGGGGATTTGCTGCTATTGACTGGGAGGGATCCAAGCATGGGGGGGGGGCTGATGTAGCTCACATGTTTGGGTGTGCGTTTAATCGGGTGACTGTGTGTGTTGCGTACATGTGTTTACATCTGTAAACACAGGTGGGGGCAAACGCAGTGGCTCATAAATGCTTGTGTGCAAATGTGCATTCATCTGTGCCTAGTGGCCAAATAATCAACGTTAAAGTGTTTGGATAAAGGCTGTGTGTGTGTGTGTGTGTGTGTGCATGGTAAATTCAGTGTGATGGATAGAGAGGTCATGGCACCCCTGTTTGAAGAGAGAGAGCAGAGTTGTGTTTGCGTTGGCTGTGGCTGCGGCTCTCAGTGGTCTGAAGTGATGGGGTTTGTTGCTCGGTTTTCACACAATGTGTTCTTCCATCAGAGGGTCTTTAAAATATAAATATGTTTCACTGTTGTGAGATTTATGGTGGTGTGGTGTGGTTTGGTTACTTTTTTAGAGTACCGGTGCACAGCATTGACCAGTGCCATACTACAGCATTTAGAGCCTGAGCTAGTATGCAACACATGTCC
This sequence comes from Pholis gunnellus, assembly GCF_910591455.1. Lineage (NCBI taxonomy): Eukaryota > Metazoa > Chordata > Actinopteri > Perciformes > Pholidae > Pholis > Pholis gunnellus. The sequence continues at coordinate 22,840,873 of NC_136541.1, read as the reverse complement.
CTGAATGTGCCGCCACACGAATATGAATAATTACCCTCCGTCTGGACTGCAAGCGTATCAGTTTTTCTGTGAAACGGATACGCTCTCAGTTTATACAGATGTCTGCGTCACAGCTCCGTCTCACTGGCGGCACCGTGACTTGGAGCTTCAAGTCTATTTTTCAACAATACATGTGTGAACGTGAGGTTGATGCCCAATAAAAAGCCACGGAATAATTGTCTACCGACGGCCATGAAAGGTTTCGTCACAGCATCGAAGGTGCCTGGAGGTCAGTTTTCATTCCAGCCAAGACTCATTGAAAGCTGGGTCATTGGTGACTGGAGCGGCTGTTAGAGACATTTTCCTTCATAACGGTTTTATTCTCTAACAGTCCTCTTTTTGTGGCATCTATTTATAGGAAAAGAAAAAGCAACCTTAAAGCTAACAATCTGTATATGGCATTCATAGTACAAAACATAATGAGCAGCATTACAAGTTATAAGTTATATGGAGTTATGGTAATCAGACGTCCTCTTCTATCTGCATGTAAAAAGAAAAGGTCACATGAAATTAATTGAAATTCACTTTTCCGTTTTCCTGTACAGTTACATAGCATCAAATGTGCTCTTTGGGGTATTTACTATAAATGTTTATTTATGAATAACACTGCCTCTGTATCGGTTCACATGAACTGAACTGCTCAGGATAAATTCAAATTCCTCATAATAAAGTTATCGCAGAATTTTTAATTATCTGCCTTTCCCATCAGTGATTTCTCATTAGACACACTACAGATACTACGACATGCATCACATTAATAAAGTTGTTAAACCTCAAATTACAGCATCGCCTGGGATTTTAAAGGCTCAGTTCACTCAAATAAAGAACAAATATATTCTTCTTGTGGTATCTCTCCATGCAGATAGCATTCAAATGATCCCCATTATCCCCAATACTTTCACTTTATTTAATTTCATTCTAAACTTGTGTTTACATGTTAATCAATTGTACAAATATACTTTCACCCATTCTACGTGAATGTGTGAAAATTAAATAAAACTTTCACACAAAAAAATAAAGAAATGAAGTCTACTCTGATTGATTCACATAACCAGACGTGTATTTCTCTGGATTATTTCTTCAGTAGAAAATATTTCCAAGCCTTCTCTGACGTGAGTCAGAGAGACCAGAGGGACCAGGCTCTTTAACTAAGAATGGACAGACTCTTATATGTCAATTCTTTCCATGGACAGTTTAAAACCAGAATGACTCATTTCTTCAGAGAATGTGGCAATTATTAAACGTGGTGATGGGAAGCACCACTACGAGACAAAGAACTTCTTTAAGCAAACGTACCCACTCACAGAGAGGCCAATATGATCAGAATCCTAACACATTAGTTCACTGTCCAACAATGATGTTAACAGAGAGGAATAGAGCTGAAACACGTGGCTTAATAACCACAGATTTAGTCGATGCACACACATGTATTATTAGAAGATAAGAATATAATATTGTGGGTTTTGGGTGGCGTCACTTTACACCTGAATAAACTGAATTTAAACCTGCAGGATAATTCAGTTTAATTAATTTTTCCAAAATTAAGTACTTTATTTTAAGTTACATTTCTCAAAATATGCAGAATACAGGTATATACAGACAGTCTGAGGAAAAAGAATGTGTTTTCTGAACATTAAAGCATGTAAACAGGTTTTTACATGTAATAGAAACCCAAAACACAAGTATGAACTTGAAAATGAGCATGATAAGTCCCCTTTAAAGACCCCCCTCCCCCAACACCCAATGTATAATATACATGGCTAGCATGCCTTTGGTTCATAGTTTGGTTAAGAATACAAATGCTACTACATCTTCTCTACCAAATAGCAAGAATGACATGTTGGAACACAGTCCCTCGTATCTATCACATGCAAGTTATTATCAGGAATCCACCATGACTGTCATCTCCTTCCTTGGTCCCCTCAAGAGGAAGGTGAAGTGACTGAGGCCTCTGGGAGGACATGGCAGGAACGGGGGTGCTCTTCCTGGGCCAGCTGCTCCCTCTGTTGGATCTACAGACACTTTACCGTTGTGGATACTTCCAGCATTGCTCTACGTATTGGGAGGGGTGTAATCTAGAATTCCCTTAAAATGCTGTAAAATGACAACTAATCTCAGTGGAGCAGGTGTAGCTGGATGTGTTTCCCTCTGTGTGATTGCACTGTCCTGTGTGTGTCTCTCTCTCTCACACACACACACACACACACACACACACAATGAATCACATCTGCTCACCAAACGGCCCGGCCCTATCCCGGGGTCATCTCAAAATCACCGTTTAATGTTTAACGGCAAAGCTGGCTTTGATATCGGCGGCAGATAAAGTGGAATTTCTTGATTGCCTCGGTCAAAGAGGCCCCCGCTCGCTGAGAAAATGATTTATTGGACACGGGGTAGTCGGTGGGGATCAAAGGAGACGGACGAGCCTCCGACTCGCAACGAGGTGCTGGGAGCAGGCCGGGGCTCGTCCAATCACTCGCGCCAGCGGGGGCCCGCTGTCACCGCTGTCACCGCTGTCTCTGCTTTTTAATTGGCCACCGAGAGAGAGAGAGAGAGAGAGAGAGAGAGAGAGGCAGAAGGGAAAGGGAGGGCCGAGGGGGCCCCACAGGTCACCAGAGAGCTCAGGCTGGACCCCATTACTCAGGGAGGAGATAGGAGGAAGGGGTCAGCTGGTGTGATTACACCGCAGAGAGAGAGTAGTTCCCATTGAAGTGCCATGGCCATTACTCCCCGTCTTCACAGTCGGAAAGAGGACAACAGGATGTAGAGGAGCAGCAAGAGGTTGCGACAGAGAAAGAGAATTAAAAGCGTGGCGGAAAAAAGAAGAAAAGATAGCACGGTATTGATTTTTTATGAGAGAGAAGATTTGCTCCCAAGATTGAGAGCAATATCATATTAAACTCTGTTACTGGCCCAGAATGAGAAAATAAAGCCTCTGAATCAAACCGTCCCCCATCCCCCTCATGTTTTTATTTTTAATAACTTCCAGCCCGAACTGCAGCACCGGAGAATTACAGTTTGTGAGATAATTGGAAAAAACATCAGTATTACGAAGGCTCGGTCGGAGACGGGATGCGCATTATTCACGAGACGGCGTCCTGCTATTGTTACAAAGAGGAATGAGGCTGTACAACGCACAAAATACAAATTCAATACAAGTTTGATGCACATTTATTTAAGAGGACTCAAATAAATCTTAATCTGTGGCGCATCAGTTTGACAGCACTTAATATGGTATCTTCTCTTTCTCACAGGCTGCCAAGTTTAACCATTTAAGGTATAGTGAGCTAGAAGATGGGTTCATCTTCCCGTCCTGCTTATAGCGGTACATTTATTTATTTTTATTCAGATTTTTATGTCTCAGGAATATATGGGATTATGAAATGTTACAGCTGAACTGTTCAGTACGTATTGTTCTCATTCAGTAAAGAAGATCTGGGCTGAGACTCCTGTCAGAGCAGATGGAAGACTAACATGGTGGAATAGATTTACCAACAATAAAGGATGTCAGTGAAATCTTTATGGATTCTCCTACTTCGAGCTAAACGGGCATCTGAAACATTAGATCTATTTCAGAAGCATGGAAACCAAAATCACCTCCCTAATAGGAAATATTCATATTTAATTGTTGGCTGTGATGTGTAACCCATGAATGTATTAAAAGCCACAACAAGCTAAATTATTGAATAAACAGTGATGATGAAAAAACAATACTATCCTGAGCCAAAAACATGTAAAGTTAGCCACACCACATACTGTAGAGCAAGTCCACAGTAAGGTGTCTCAGTAGAATGTCTTGCTTATAGCGTTTTACAAATGTCAATGAGAATTTGAAATGGCCAGATATGCAAACAAAATCATTCATAAGTCCAGCTTTGCATCTTATTAACCATCTTTTTTGTCTTATCAAAGAGTGAAAAATAACCACACCGTTGTGCAGGCATTTGCAGATCACAATGGTGTCGTATATTTAGTGCAGTGAAACCACACCGCCCATAATATTGACACTAAATCAGATGTGTGCACTGAAACTAATGCAGCGAAGGATTTTGTTTGCATATCCTCTGCATGCTGGTTTTCATGCAGCACACTGACTGAGCTGTGAGTGTGTTTTACTGAGTGTAAAGAGGGACAGCAGAGGAATGGGCAAAAATGGAGATTAATGGCTTATGCTTAATTAAAATCTCCGGAAAACTAATGGTGGGAAAATTGAAATGCTCCTTATAGATTAAATTCCCCACCACTGGCCGGTTTCATAGTACAGTGAAGCAGAGTGTGACCATCTCGTGGTCTCTGCTCTGTATTATAGAGTTTCCCGCATGTAATTGGAAAGTGGGAGCCATTGTCAGCTGTGACTCGGTGAAACCCTGAGTCATTCAGTTGTGATGCGGCATTTATTTTTTCTTTACTTTAAGGTCTGCACTCATTCCAAAAATAAACTGAAAAAAGTCAGAAAAATAATCTGTTATAATACTAACTTGTTAAACACCAACATCTAGTAAATGCAGCGAGTCGTATCTTCAACTCAACAGTAGATTCAAATTGGACATGTGACCGTTTGAGGAATCATTTCCTCAAACAAATTGAATCTACATTAACAGAAATCAATCTATGAAAAGGGGCCACTTCAAGCTCAAATTTAGATTTTCTTTCCCTTTGTCAATCCAATTGTGACTACCCATATTTAAATCAATCATAATTGATAACAGCAGTTAATCGATCAAGTGTTAATGTGAGAATAATGTGTTTTGAGTTAACTAAATATGGAAAACAAAAGTCTTAACAGTAATTGATTCTAACTTCATTAATCTCATTGCTACATTGCAGGGTTTTATATTGTTTGCCACTGAACTGTAAACGGAATCTGCTGTATTGCTTTACAGCACAAATGAGGTTCAGAAAGGTTTGACCCAATCCCATTGTTTTCCATGAAATTTGCTTTAGTAAGTAAACAGCATGAGGCTCCTAAGTGCTGGACCAGATCTGGTTGCTTGCCCTCAAATGGTCAAAAACAACAGAAGTACAGTATCAAATTGCTTTACAGCTCAAAACAAGTAAATGGTACAGCATTTTTAACCTGATCCCATTGTTTGCCACTACATCAAGAAATTGGAGAAAAGGAAATCTACTGGCTTGCTTTACAGCACAAAATGGGAAAGCCCCACAATTTATAAATAATCGGTTACTTATTCAGTCGCTCCTTCAAACTCGGTGCCAAATGATTTGGAACGATGTCTGATGGCAGATTGGACGGAATCGGACAGAATTCGTGGCCAAGATGACAAAGAAAGAGCTGGTGGGCATTTGCTCCTCTGCCCAGGTGCCACTGCCGATAGGAGCTGGAGCCGATAATACCGGTGACGATTACGATCATTTGGCCCTGGACTGAATGCCGATTGTACAATGCCTTTATATACATTAAAGGAAAAAGCTAGATTTTGTCTAGAAGGTTAGCTGCTTTATTTGTCATTTAGCTTGTATTGGCCATGACACCAAGGTGCTATTTCAATCTTTCTGACAATGATGCACTGATCCATTGAAACACAATGCATGACAACATTTGACTGCAACCCGACGCTGAGAAACACTGAACAGAAATAAATCACTCAGAGCACAGCTGCTTTTGCCGTCTGAGAAGGTAATAAGGATCGGATAGCAGCAGCTTATAAAACACACCGCACATCACAACACATCATAAAGCCCCGGTGCTTTTTCTGTCACCTTGTTTGCCCCCCTGAACTCAAAGACGGATGTTTATCATTACCTGTCCTCCCCTTGGCGTCTGGCGGGGATCCAGTGACCTTCTTTTGGGGCCGTCTCCATCAGGGATTACCTATCGATCAAACGCTCCAACGCAGGGGAGCTTGTTGAAAACATGAAGACGTGTGCGTCCTCTGAAGGGCGCTGCCAGCAGCGCGAGGTTTGTGTAAGCGATCAGGTGAGATTCATGCGTGCATGCGGCGGAGGGTACGTGTGTATCTCCTTGACCGAAGTAATGAGCAAATCAAATGTGCGTGCGCGCGTCTCCTTGACCGGGCCGATGGGCGAATCAACTCACAGAGGGTGTGTTAAAGTTGATGAGGTGATTGAAAGCGAGCAACGTGACCAATGGGCTGAACAATGGGACTCTGAGGACACAAATGTACACACACACAAAAACAGGACGTCATTTTTTTTTAAAGAGGACACTGAAGTTTGTTTGATGGGAAATGTATGTCGCTGCTCAGATTCATGCACCACGTCGGGCCGTTACTCGTTTCTTCGTATTGAGGTGTAATTTCATCTCTCCGGGGTCAATCATAAGATGCTCCACGGCAGAACTCAATATTGGACGAATGATAAATGATGCCGTTTGTCAAGGAGTTAAGCAGCGGTGCTGAGAGTGCAGAGGAGACGGGGGCTTCCACAATGGCTGCTGTTGACACACAAATCTGGACACCCCCCCCCCCCCGATGAAATATGGATTCATGTATTTGCCATAAGAATTGACATTAGGCCGTCGTCAGTGTCACGCAGAGATCTTGTTTGGCCCGGCATGTGTTCAGCACTTTTACCTGCCCGAGTGTCTCCCTCTATTGCTTATTGATAAAACACAAAATCAACCCAACCTCCAGCTCAGGAAAGATTTTCAACACTCCACTACACAGAAGGCGATGCGTTCAATACGTGAGGCAGCAGAGTGAGGGTGCGGACTCAAATAGAATAGTTGCACGGAGGAAAACAAAATTTGAGACACTTCATTTTCATCAACAGAAAATCACAAAAAATAAAGGGATCGCATTGGATTTAGAGATTTGATTGACACGTAATCTTTGAGAAGCGGAGTGCACAAGCAGTACAGCGGTGTAGCCAGAAGCCAGAACTGTCACAGATAAATCAAAAGCAATACGTGCAGCGTGTATTTTTAAATGATCGGGTACACCGGGACTCAAAGCAATTTCAATACATTTCAATAGTAGCTCAGTTTTGATACGATTTTTACAAAGTTTTACATGTAGTACTGTATAAGCTCACTTGAAGGAAGTGGTTATGTAGGTTTTGATTCATAGCAACACCAGACAAATGTATGTGATCAGGCTGCACTGTGTTTGTTTGCATTACTACATTTACCTTGTGAGATACAGTAGGTGTGCTACCTGTGCATTTACATAATTGGACTGACTATTTGGCCTTGTCTCATTGCAGAGTAGGAGAATGACTGTGTGCATTCGGCGTGTTTACGTCCTGTGAGAGAGTGGCGGTCACGCTGCACAGAAGATTTGCAGCGTAATTGGCTCTGCTAGATGCCTCGGACAGAAACGGAGGAGATATCTGAGCCTTTCTCCGCTAGAATTGAAAACACAGGCGTCTCCATTCTCACCAATCACACAGCTCTTGCAGCCTTAATGAAGTAACTCTGCATCCAAACATAAAAATCCAAAACAGTTCCCTGGAAACGTCTGCTGGTGCTACGCTGGGTTACTTTTTGACAAAAACCTCTAACTTGGATGGATGCTTCACAAAAATGCTGCAGCTTGGTTGCGGTTCACTTTCCAGTTGCCTATGCTCCCACGTAGAAAGGTTTATGGTGCCACCGGCATGTTTCATAAAACCACTAAAGGTTTTGCAGGCTGCTTCGTTGGCTATGTGTGGTTGTGTATAAATGAAGATGTGTTTGTGACTATCGTATCAGTGCCTACATATACAGCCACACAGTTCATTCAGAAAACACAAAGGATCACCACACTGTGAAAAAACACTGCCTGTTCATTGTTGATGGACAAAGGATGTTGATTTGAGACAGTTTGCACATTTTCTACATCACAGAAAAAGAAGGGTTGTATAGTTGCATATATAAGATTAATAAACTGCATATAAGAACATGTGTTGAAAGCTATTTAATAATGATTGATTTAAAGCAATTCATGCAGCTTATACAGTACTATACAGTCTATTTGAGAAAATGGTTCTTTATGGCACAATAAAGGCTTCTATTAAGATACCAGCATTTCTGAAATGGAACAAGGCAGGACCTCTGGTTCTTCTAAAGTCTGATAGTTAAGAAGTCTATAAAAATACACAACAGGAATTCAGCTGGATACTTTACAGGAGGATACAGGAAGGGGTCTAACACTTCAGACCAGATTGTTTATTGGGGAAATTGGAAAAGTAAAACTGCAGGATTGATTGCACAACAGCTTCAAGTCTAGAAAATGACTTACTGATTTATTACCTCAGTAACGGTGACAATGCTCCGACAAGCGCCATAAAACAGTGGTGACAAATACTGACCGATCCCACCAAACCTGACAAAGACATAGAAGTTGCCAAAAGAAGTAGCATGGATGAAATGTTTCAACGAGTATCATTTATTCTTGGTGAGAAAAGACAAAACATGCAAAGTTAGATCTAGGGCACATACCGGCCGTACTGACGCATGGTGACGAAGAGCTGCTCCTGATGTACATTTTGAGGAAGTTGTATGAGAAAAACCACTTCGGCTGCTTTAAAATATCACACTTTCAAAAAAAAAATGGACTTCTTAAATGGATAGCATTTTGACTCGGCCAGCCTTCAGTGGGAACAACAGTGGGATGTATGAAATGGGCCTCATGTGCTGCCAGACTCCAGCAATGCAAAAATCAATTTGACTGTGACCACATGGATGAGGAGTAGCTGAGAGACCGGCAATCTGAGCAGCTCCACTATGACCGTATTAGTAAGTTACAGTTCTTGTTCTGCTTTTAGGTTTTACTGCAGTTGATTGGATGACCTGACAAATTTCGTAAAAACCCCGTTAGAGCAGGCTGTGGCTCAGTCGTCCTCCAATCTGAAGATCGGCGGCTTCGATTCCCGGCTCCTCCAGTCCATGTCGATGTGTCCTTGGGCAAGACAATTAACCCCAAAAGTTGCTCCCCTAGGCTGAACGTTAGTTAGTGTTGATGGGCAGGTGGCTCCTTGCATGGTGGCCTTCTGTGTACGAATGGGTGAATGACATGTAGTGTTAAAGCTCAGCAAATTTGTCGTCTCCTTGTTTTTTTGTAACCAGGAGTGACACAAGAAGGTGGAGCGAAATACAAACGAACGCTGAATAAGATATTTTTGGGCGAAAAAAAAATATATTACAATTCACTTAATGAAGTGAAAACAACCCGTGAGAGGCAAAAAGTTTGAAGACGAAAAAAACTAGAGACCTGTCAATCACTGTGTAGCCCCACCCTAAAGCATACCCTGCTTTACTAAATGAACATCATGCTGTAGCGAAGAAGAAACTCGTGTTTACAATGTTTACTCGCCTAAGATTGATGAACAATGGGCTGTTGCTTCAAATGCCAGCGTTCAAAAAACAGCAGCACAACGAGGTGTCTTTATGTCTTTATCCAGTGGACGCTTTTCCTCTCTGAGAGCTTTCATCGGATGACTTCTGCAAACCCGCAGTTTACCCTAATGTGGGCAAATTGAACGAAATGCCTGGTTCATTGTCGGGTAAACTGTGAAATATGCATTACAGGTCCATTTAAGAATTCAGTGTATGAGATGAAAAGAAATAAAAATGACCCTATGAATGAGGGCTACAGGATTCAATTAAAGGAAGTGGATGAAAGCAAAGGCTGCAACCCACATAAAGTCATGGTCTTTTAAATAATAGTATTTATGTCAAACAGGTGAACTGAATATTTCAGATTTCCAGTCAAAAAAAGTGCTCAGAAAAGCCGGCTTCCAAAGACTAGATTGCACCATGTCTCAGCATACTTCTACCCCTGAGGCATAGTACAATGTAGCATGCCACAGAATGAGGCTTTGAGACACCCGCTGCATGATGGGAGACGTTACATTATGAGCCTGGCGACGGCAACGCTCGGGTGAGATACGACATGACGCAGCTATGTGGTGACACCGGCGCGCTCTCAGACAACACATTTCGGGACAGATATCGTAGCGTGTACCCAAAAAAAATACAAAACACCTCAGGCCTGTCGGGCATGAGATACGGCCGGTGTCGTCATTAAGAAAACACTGTAGATGTTTCACTGGGCAAACGTGTCACGGCTCCCGTGCTTGTTGGAAAGATGTATACATTACAGGTTCCTCAACATGATGTCTATGGTTATGAATACTCTGCTGAGTGCATCCTCCTGTGTAAAGGCCTTGACATATGGATGAGATTTATGGTCGTGTTATTACTGCTAAATATTCATCCACCACTTAAATCATCTGAATAAACTCAACACAGAATGGTTGTGTTATCAGTTTGTACGTGAAGTTCTCCACGACTGGGGACGTTTCATGCTGGTATCTTTTAGGATTTAAATATTTTTTTGTTTCACTAACCGATTTCTCTAAATGAGTTTTTTCTCAGACTCTCCGCTTCAGTAGCTCTTACATACACCAAACCTTTCCAGTTTCATTCCTCACTAGATTTTGAAGGTTTTTACAGAGGGTATATTTACAGTGTATTTGCATATTTCAAAATTTTCAGAAAACTTGTGATACAAAAAATGATCGTGTTAGTGTAAGTAATTAACTCATGAACTGTCATGGTGATATCTATTAGTTAGATTATTTACCCCATTCACCAGGGGTGTCTCTAGGACCCGTGGATTTGTGCCATTGGCCAATTAATCATTAATCTTAATAATGCAGATTTTTGATACAGATCCAGAGTCCAAAACAGAGAAAGGTATGGTATTGCCTATTATTGTATTACATTACAGCTTTTCTTGAACCTTATTCTAATGGAGCGGAAGAGGCATCACAAAGACATGAGTTGATGGTACAATATGTCAGCGGTTGGTTATGGTTTGCCGTTAACTCGCTGGCAAAAAGGAGTTCACTTTAGCCCTGTGAGTGGTAAACCAACACAAGTCCCAACTCGTCAAACACCAGGCCTTCAATTAACTCCAATGTAGGGAAGAGGGCCGGGTTTAATGGGTCATCAAATGTTCACAGGACTTTCACCCATGAGACCCCTGTTAATGTCCTGTGTCAATGTTCAGCTTAATTGACCTTACTTATGTTACACAACTTATGTATTTAACTATCTCTGCATACATATTCATAACAAGTGTACTCGTTTTATGAAACAAATGTACTTATGTTGACCCAATCCACGATTCTTTCCTAAACCGGACCAAAAACTTTTGTTGTTTAAACCTAACCAAGTAAACCTACGTTGGAAGTTTATTTTGAAAAGACACTGTATGCATATAACAAGCAGAAACTGTACGTTTCCTGTGAACATGGACATTTTTTTGAAAAGATACTATTTGTGTAATGACACCTGACACGTCCAAAACTGGTGTGAGCAGGGCACCTAAAGCGTCACAGTTTGAAGCGTAGGCCACGGACCAAGCACAGTTCTTTTAATGATTTGGGAGTGAGATTGTTGTAGTGGTACCTACGTCTACCAATCTTTCTGGCACTTGTTTTTTAAGCACACAGAACTTTGTGGTATGTTCCGGCCTTTAGGTCAAATGTATGTCACGATTCACCACAAAAATGCAGGAAACTATTGTTGAATTGATCCGTTATGAAGTAGTTTTAGCTTTAACTTGGGCTGGATTTTGGAAAAATGTAATTATTATATGAGCCATCTGACAACCCTCATTTTACTATAACAAATTCAGAGAATGATAAATAATAAGACTTATAGCACATACCATTTTTGCGATTGCTCCTTGCCACTGTATCAATTTCCTTTTTTTCCCCTCATAAATAAAGTTTATGCACCACGTCTTTATCCTCTGCCACCTCACCTTTGCGCCGTCACCTTTCTCCCTCCACCTCTTTCTCTCTTTCTCTCTCTTTTTCTCTCTGTTTCGACGGCTTTGCATTTTCGCCAGCCGAACATCAACTTCAGCTCTCGTTCCCCGTCCATCACTCCCAGCCGGCACACGTATGCATTAAATATCAATCCTCGCTTGAGGGACCGGGAAGCGAAATGCGACGCTGGGGTTTGAGTTCACCTGGCAGCTCTGAAGGGAATCTCTCCCCATCTGATGATTAAGCCCAGTTCTCAGTCTATGTAAGCCAGAACAGTTGGTGAAGCAGGGAGCATCGGTTACGGAGGAGCTTTTAATATTTCCCTGATGTAATGGGAGTGTTTGAATATTGTATTTAAGCACACTGACTTTTGGCACACACACACACACACACACACACACAGAACAGGCATATTCATCATTCAACCAAAGGAAGAGAACACACACAAACCCGTACGCATTCTCACATACACACCCACAAGGTAATGTGATTAGCATTCTGATATTCTTGGAAAATCACAGGGTTGAGAGAGTAGAGGAAAAAACTGTTTTTTAAAGAAGCCGGGGCTGCCGTTGGATTTGAGCTGATGCAGCAGTGATGACACACTTTTTTCTTCCCGGCAGAAAAGGGAGCTCCAAACTTATTTTGATTACTTGCTAGTTTTTTTTTCTTCTACAGCAAACAAAATAGGTGTAAAGGGTGTGGCTTCCTTTTCTTGACAAATACACAAAAAGAAATTCATTCATTTTCTCCTCCTCGTGCATTTCCACGCTTCCATGACGCTGCTGGAAGTGAGCTGGGCTCGATAATTGAGCTATCAAGTTGTGCTCTGATGTGTTCACGCACAGGCTTACGCAACACACGGCTGAGCTGTCGACACTTTTGTAAAGCTCTCCCTCTATTGTAATTTCACCTCGTAAACATTACATGAATAACCCGCCGATTCCTTGTATCTCTGAAAAAAAAGTCATCTTTTCAGCCAGTCACAAAAGGACTCTTCTGGCGGACATTGTCAACTGTCAAGTGTGGGGTGGCAAAACAAATTGAAATACAAGACAGTAACTTGACAGCTGTGGAAAGAAATTGCATGTTCAAATAAAACTCCCACAGATGTAGCAACTGCTTTAGCCCCAACTTTTTATTTTAACTAAATACAATGTTGCTGTTGCCCTGTATCTCAACAAAAATAAAACCCACTTGTTCCTCATCTTTTGACAGTCATGAAGTGCAGCTGATAGAAGTGAGGAAGCACAGAGCTGCTGCAGCATTCACGCTGAATGGTGAATTGATGCATTGGGGGTGGGAGGGGTGGACAGCTCCATGGCTACCGTCGCCACCACCCCATTAATAATCCCAACCCCTTCTCCGTCATTGTGACACAAGCCATTCAGTGCTAATTAAAAATGGAGTAGTGATGTATGTGGTTACGCGGGACTGTTAAGGCATCATAAATAACTGATGGAAGTTGATGGATTCATCGTATTAGTAACACTGCGCAGAGTACGGAGTGCTGGGTGTAGTTTCTTTCACGTTGGCCAAAATGTGCAACTAATGATTATTTTAGCAATCAGTTAGTGTGTCATTTGTTTTCTTTAGTGATTGGTTAATCAATATATTGAGCACATACAATCAAAAAGTGATTAAGGCCAATCACAGTAACATAAATTACTTCAATCGTCCGAAGTACAACCAATGACGCTGAGCCTCTTTCACAAACAGTGAACAGTGAACAAATCAGGCTAACGCGGTTTGTACAAACGTTTCTACGCACAAATCCCGGATTCATCAATATTCCCTTACCTGAATTTGTTCAAACTTTAGAAAATGTAAAACATGTTGAAAATGCGTCTCATATTAAAACCACTTTCATTAAAAAAAGACTTTAGAAAACAATATTTAAACCATTGATTCACTAATGCATTGGCCAAATTTATTTAACTGTGAAACTGACAGTTTGCTAATTGCAAATAGCGAGACACAAGATTGTCAAGTTAGAATGATTCTGATTCACGAAGAAGAAAATGGTCCGTGTGTCATGAGTCTGATGGTCATTTTAGGTGCACACTTATTTTATGTCTATGCACATATCATACACTAAGAAAACCAGAAAATATTCACATCTGTGTTGTTGGATTTAGGTCATTTTTGCTTTAAAAACGACTTAAGCGATCATCCAAATGAAAAAGATTCATGAATAATTTCAATAATTTCCTGTTTATTAAATAATCGATTTAGAATTATCTTCTTTATCAAAAGTAATGCAGAGTATAATAGGAGTCAATAGGGGCTCAACAAAAATCTTTGCCCCATTAACACAGACAAATCTATTTTTTTCTACTCATTACAAGTCCTGATCAAAATGTTTTATCTCCTAAATGTTGAAAAATGCAGATGGCTGATTCAATCATGAGATTTTTTTATTCAAATTCTTTAAGATCAAAAATCTGTGTCTGCATTGTGAGTCAGGCTCTAATTGTGAGTGTTCTCAAAAGGTTCTGGCTATAAATGCTCACAATAGGAGGTCAGCCCATCCATGACTCTGGAACAAAGACAACACAAGACAAAGCTTCGGTGAACAAATGATACAGGGCGGGGGCGCTTTAGGATACGGCAGCGAAACAAGATGTTTTTGTCTCGTAAATAATCCAAGGAGAAATAACAGAATCAACTGTCTCCTAGCAGCAGATGCTGAGGATGGATGAGGTGAATGCAGCTGGTTTGTGTAAACAACAACAACAACAACAACAACAACAACAACAAAAGCAGTGTTGGTGGATGATTGACGGTGCCGATTTCTTTCAGAGTCAAATGACTCCTCTTCACAATCAGTCCATCTACCTGAGATTGTAAACCGCCAGTCAGGCTCGTCACAATATCAGGCATTTAGTAGTCGACACCAGTGATCCGCCTCAGAAACTTCATTTTACAAGATTACATTTTTACACGTCATGTTAATGTTCAATACTCATTTTTGCTGAACAAAGCTTGAACGCATCACAATGTAACTCAATGCAACCTCCGTACGTCAGCCATTAGCTCCGTTATTTAGCCAAACAGGACCATGCCACAAACCGGCTGGTAGCGGCCAACTTTGAGTAGCTGTCCTGCTGATTTCAACACGGATGTGTTGTTCACTGAGCAGCATTGAGCTTCGATCCCTGGTACCTGCAGTACTGTAGTATTGTCACGTTTTCTAAATTTTGGCACCCAAGTATCAGATTTTGGGAGATCCCTACCAATAATTTGATGACATTTAGAGGGTGGGATCTGTCTTGTGCTTTTGTATTATTTTGTTATATTTAAGATAACGCGTGCGGAAACCCCAAAAAGTGAATTGCATCCGCTTGCTGTGTAATTCAACGAGTTCATAGCAGCTTCCACATAACAGCGAGATAGATGGAAAAAGAAAAAGAAAGAATTGTCTTTTCTTCCATTATCTTTCTACCAGGGTGTCGTGTACACTTTGGAGACTGTCTGGTGAGAGAGATCAAGAGCACGTCAGGCGGTTGGAGGAGTTCAAATATTTGACACTTTAGTCAAACATTTTATTCAGGTTTGTCAGAGAGACGTCGCCCTGAAGAGATTTGTCATTCCTCGTCCTTGTCATCACAGCCAGACTGCTGTAACTGGGGCTGCACTCACAATCTGGTGGGTGGAGAAGCACTGTTGCTATGATAAAGGCAACAACCAGTGAATTGTGTTTTCTATATCATTTAGCCCCCCCCCCCCCATTTGGAAAATAATCTCATTATAATTCCTGCTTATCTACGATGTTCTTGTAATTGGAAACTAAAATGTTCTCACCTAGTATGAAATTGCGTTGGGGCATAAGTGGATTTTATTATCATGACATGCTTGGCAGGGATATTAAAATGTAATGGGAAAATTAAGTTATTGCTATGGCTGTTCTTAAAGCAATTAATGTGAGCATTGTTTTCTTTGTCATCGCTCCCCATCCTCAAGTTATCTTGTGCGTTGTGTAAATTGTATTGTGCTGCTTTGTCTTCACTGCGTTCATCATTTTGGTTTTCAAAAATACAACAATAGCATAAAATAAAACTGACATCATATTGTTATTATAGTGCTGCATGTGTTCGTCTGGAGGTGGTCAGGTTGGATGGGTGGGTCAGCTTGTGACATTGGAAACCTCTGTGAGCAAGTTTTCTACAAACAACAGTCTGTTTGTTTTTAACCCTGATCACAATATTTGTGTTGTATTAAAGCTGCACTAAAGTATATTTTGATATGAACAATGGGTCAGATGACTATGTATATTGTTAAAGAGGTGTCACAAGTAGTGAAAACCCCACATAAAGCTATCACCTGGTTTACACTACCTGTCCAGCAACCAATGAGACAAAGTTAGGGACTAGCTGGTGAACATTTTCCTCAGGAGTTGGTTGAATCTGTTACAAACGGGGCAGCATGGTCGTGTCAAAAGAGGGAGATGAACACAACCAATCTTGACCACAACACCAAATGGACGCCTCACTGAGTAGAGAGCCAGCAAATGACCCAAACAGGTTTTTGTTAAAGCAGCACTGGCTCCAGGTGTTGCCATTTTGCTGATGACCCTCTGCCACGCCCACCTCCAGTACCTGCAAACAAAAAGCAGCCCCACACACAAAGGCTGCGGTCGAATAGACTTTTGTTTCAGAAATGACACTTAAGTATAAGTAAGAAATAGCCATGATAAGAACTGGTCGAATGCTAAGGAAAGGTGCCTCAGTGCTTCCTTTCCTTCCAACAACTCTATAAATTAATAATATATCAATATTGTGCCGTGCCATCGTCCCCAAGTGGCCCTAAACATTTATGTAAAAACAGCTTCAATGGCACCACTGTGGCCGTGTCGTGCACCTTTGCATCATTTGCTGAATAAGATATTGTGTTTTCATCTCGTAGTGCCGCTCCCAAGTGGCCAAAAACTGTGTTCATGCAGCTTTTAGACAGTCTCTCCTGAACGTGAATACAGTCATTATTTGCCCAAACCGAGCCAAACCTTAACCATACAACCATTGATATAGTCATTTGCATTTTAGGACAGATAATGACATATTCACAAAAGCAGCCTTGGACCAGAAGATGGTCAGAGATGTAATTTCTCAGGGCGGGGACACATTTGATGTATGGTTTGCAGGATATGCTGCAGTATTTGTATCACAATAGCAAGTAATCATGAGGACACCTGGCGAGGTTTAGGATGCCCATGGTGAGTGTTCCATAGCGGTACAGTATATTATATGGCTGTAATAATGCCGGACACATCCCTCCAGTGGACATGTCTACAGTCCTAACTTCTCTTTATCACGTCTCCTCTTGTCCTCATCTATCAATGTTCTGCTTGCTCTCCCAGCCACTTCTCTTTTTATCTCCCTCCCTGTACCCCCTCTCTCCCTCCCTCCTCTATTTCAGTACGGCTTTGCCGTGGCCCCGGGCCCTTTCGTTACTTTGTCGTTGTGCAGTGGCCACTCATTTCGACCCAACGCCACTCTGGGATTAGCGCTATCTCCAGCTCTGTCACTCGCTTATCTCTTGAAATAAAGCTCGGCCAGATGTGTGATGTACTTCAGATTACCGGAGGCGGGTGGGCAGGTATGGAAATCTTCCACAGACTAGATGTCCTTCCTCAGTGTGAGGGAGATGTGCCCAGACTGCTGGCAAGCACGTCAGAGATACACTGATGCACTTGAAATCCCCAGTCCTGGGAAGGTGAGGGGGAATTTGTATTATTGCCTTTGTCTTTTTTTTTTTACTTTTTTGCTGGAGTGTCTAAAAAAGTAACACAAACTATCTTCATGATTAAAATGCTTTTTGTTTGATAGTGACTTCTGTTAAAACTTAACATTTAAAACACAAATTGAATCAATTTTATGATGACAGAGACATTAACAAATAAAACTAACATCATTAACAAAATGATAAAAGTATTTCATCAAATCAAATCAATGTCACAGACTGACAAATTAGATGTTTTTGTTTTTGCAATCATCACTGTCTCCGCCTAAATGGAACCATTTCACAAATAAAGAAGATACGCATAGATAATTATCAAAGTCAGATAACAAATATACATCCTGGAAGCTTGTTGCTTCTGGACTCAAACGTGCTTCACATTCAAAAATATACTTTTACTTATGAGTTTTACTGACAAATCCCAAAGACACTTCCTGTCACATGTGTCATGGTTTGCTACCAAGACACCAAACATACTTTGTTTTTTAAATGTCTCAATGAAAAATGAAGTTTGTCCAAAGCTCTCCAGGTCAAGGGATTGGACTTTTGGCCCGATGGTGACCTGAAGAGGGACTTCTTGTTTGAATGTTGCAGCCTGGTCTCACCCCCCAGGCCGCCAAATACCGGCGCAGTGGCACTCGGCATCTTGATGCCGATGCACATGTCACGCTTTAGCGCAAAAAACAAAACAAAACACACGACTTGACTCAGGGGACCAGCGTTCGTTTCCTGTGTGAAACCAAAAGTTGAGTGAGTTACATTACGTCCATAGCTTTCTGGTTTTGTCGCCCAACCTAACCGATACAATTTCACAACATTACCTTTGCACAAACCTTCTACCTAAAGCTACTACGCAAAAGGCTGAGGCTTCTCTCCAGGTGGCAAAATATGACGATTAGCGACGATCCCGTTTAATGTTGATAGCGGACAGAATTTGTCCAGCAAAGCAACACAGAGGGTTTACTGACTTCCTGTTTCCCTGTGTTGGCCACAAAAACACAATTGCATGTCTCTGCCACACAGATTAGGTTTAGAATATCACAAATCTGTCGGTGCAATGCCATTAGGGCATCACAGAGGATATTTTCAAGCCATATTGTGGAGATTGGATGATGTCAATGAATGTTTAAAAAGTTCCTGACTGCGAACAGAAATGGCTTCACACCATTATTTTTTATGTCTTTTACTTTGTTAAACTTTAACTGTCAGAGTCCAAACAACAGGCAAATGAAACTGTGCTGCAACGAAGATGAACTGGTAGAAATAGTGACGGTTGGGTCTGGCGAGTGCAGGGCTAACGATGGACAGGTGAAACTAATAGGGCCGGGGCACTCAATCAAGACTGGAGGAGAAACGCACCAAAGTAAATGGAGTGATTGGAAACGAGATGTACAACTACACTGAATAGACAGGAATGTGGACCAACATGTTGGTGTAATTCATTTCTCCGTGTTTCCGCTTCTCTCTAACAGAACCACATCGTTTTTTTAAGTCTTGTCATAATCCTAGCAGGTCAAACTGTTTGCTACATCACACATTCATTACATTGTTACATAAATGCTGCTTGAACTGATGCCGAGTCTGTTTTCCCGTGTAAACCTCACAAAGGACTTCCTCTGGGAAGAATCATCTGGGTGTCTTTTGCGACCCCTGAGGATAATATTCCTGCCTTTGAATTGAAAAGAGCTTTGGTGAAACATACTGTATGTGTTATTACTATTGCACAGCTAATAGTGTACATTTAAAGAGGGATTGCTTGCTGAGCACTCTATTGGCTTCCTGTTTGATTTAGAATTGATTTTTGATCACTTTTAAAGCACGTCTGGGTCCGGCCCCAAGATATGTAGCAGAAATGTTTCACCCCTTATGAGCCAGCTTGTAGCCTTAGATCCTCAAGCGGGGCCCTTCTGGCTGTTCCACAGATGAGGTGCAAAACTAAAGATGAGCTTGTTTCAGCCATCAGGGCAGGTGAGCTTTGGAACGACCTGTCTGAGGAGATGCGGCTCGCAGAATCAAAATCACTTCTTAAAACCCATTTGTATAGACTTTTCTATTTTGTTTGTATTTTTTGTATTGATATGTGTTGTTTTGGTTTCATCTATTGTCCTGCTTTATTTGTGTTTTAATTTGACTGTAGTTTTGTCTTGCTTTTCATTTGACCTCTTACTGATATGTATTATCCTTTGCTGTGTCATATTTCCCATTTGTGATTATTCCTATTGATTTCAAATTGTTTTCGAAATAACTTTTTTGGCCACTGCACTTAAAATCAGCCAACCTTTGTACTGCAACACCAGATAGTTTTTCTTTTCCCAGAATAACTTTCACCAACCTATTGATGCTGGAATAAAATTAGAATTAGCCCAGCTAATAACCAAATAGAAGAACCAGAGATGAAAGACACATCTCCAGTAACTTTAAAAATATATATTTCTAATGTAGATTTGTACAGTTTAACCCCTCCCACACATGCGTGCTTATTCACAAAGCAGACGGCTGGTTATTGTGTATTAATAACGGGATCTTATTGACACTGACAGTGACCCACCCACGCTGATCTGTCTGCTTCACTGTATTTAACAGTAGACTGGCTGGGCACGACGGAGCCGTAGTTCCAGCAATCTCTTCTAGTCCATGGAGCGGTGAGCCTGTTTACTGAGGTCTCATGTCAGAGATTATCATGTTACAGAAGGGAAGGGCACAGTGTGTAGCCTATGTATGGAGAGCAGAGCTGACACTCTGTACACTTAGTAGAGATGCATATATGATTAGTAGATCTTTATCAGATTATGAAATAATAATTATTTACAGCCTCTGGGCTCTATTTCTGGTACTTTCCTGACCTTGAGATATACTCCCCGGCTATATTTATTTATATGATGCCAGTGTGGTTATCTAATCTAAGGTCCCGAGGACTAAAACATCATTGATAAAGTGCAAACACGTGATCAACAATGACGAATTTTGTAGTTTCATCACAGTCGAGAGTTTTTGATTGGAAACAGCTGCCAGGTGAAGAACTTTTGTTTTTGGGTACAATAGTTCCCAGCATGCACAGTACAACAGTGGAGAGCAAGTAGGTGGCAGTTCTGCGGCAGTTTCTGGTGTCTGTGAAGAGCGTGAGAATAGTTCAACTATTAACATAAAATAGGGTGGTTGTCTGTTTTAATAAAAACTAAACGGGTAGTATTTCCAACCTACTACACCAGCAAACCTATATCTACATCCAGCAGACAGCAGCATTCATGTGACGTCACATTTGTTGCTATGAGAGTAAAAAACAGAGAGAGTACGACGTTTTAGCTGCTGAATGCAGCGCTTTTATAGCTAGCTAGGCGCTAACTTAGTCAGTGTGCTGAGTGAGTATTTTAATGAAAAAAGAAATTGGTTGATGAGTAACCAATGAATCACAACCCGATTTATTTCCAAGTAGGCCAAATCTAACCAAAGGTGTAAAGTTGGGCCTTCCTTTTAATCTCAACTGCACACCTGTAAAGTTTCACGACCGTAATCTGTCCATGGAAGGACAGAAATATCTTGAAAAATAGGACCTCAGTTGATGTCGCGGCTGGTTAGAATTCCTACAAGATTGAGTCTTATTAAATATATATAAAAGGGAATGAACTAAAAGAGTAACCTTACCAGCTGTAGAACCAAAATATTGAGTTGGAGTTTAGGGAAACCAATAATTGTCTATGAGTGACACCTCCCACATTGATCCACTGTTAATATAACAGTATAATAATATTAACATATACTGTTAATGTTAATATTGTTAAATGCTGCTTAAAAAGTGGAAATCGAATTGTATAATTGAGCAATGTCCAACCAGTTTAATGTGTTTAAATCAGCATCAAAAATAAAAAGCTTAATACTGTAAGAAAGCCTTTCAGTTAATGAAATCCTGCACCAACGTGAAGGCAGCAGGATACAAATGTGATACATCTAGTTAAGTAGCTCCTCCATCCGAATCCAAACGGGAAACACACAGGAGCACAAACCTGTTTTTTGTTTTTTTTGCATTTCCACCACATGAAACCTTCAAGACTTCCTCCCCTGTCCATCATGCAAATGTATGGCTACACGCGGTTGCCACTCTAAAAGGTCCGTAGCTCGATTTATGTACCCAGTTTTATGTTGCTGATAATAGCGAGTGAAGGGAGAGAAGACAGATAAGCCTGTGAAATAAAGAGGTGGTGAAAGAGATGGTGACAGAGAGTGTGTGAGAGAGGTGACAGAAGGGTTCAGCGTCTAAATTTAGGGCCCCCCATGTCCAACACCCACTTGTGCAACCTTTGTGCCTGCGCACATATTTCACATGACAACCCGCAACAAAGAGGAGCGTTTTTTACGGGCAAATTGACTAATGCTCTTGTCACCTGATTTCTGCAAGACGATATATATATATATACAGTATATATATATCTTTTTTTTTTGCTTTCCCAGTTTTCTCTTCTGGCTGGCTATGACTCATCATCTCCCCGTCTGCTTCACCTACAGGCACACATCTATTGGGGCTAGGATTAAGCAGAACGGAAGCGCGATTAAATGGCTTTGGCAACTGTCGTCTCATACATCTTAATAGAATTCACAAGCCTCTTCCCTCTCTCTGTTCGGGGCGAAAATCCGGCTCCGGTCTCGGATGTTTTTTATTTTTTTCCTCTCATTTATCTGAAGTGAGGGGCCCTCTTTGAGTCGACAACTGGCTTACTGCGCTCATGGGCAGGGCACAACAGATTAGTCAATTAAATGAAGCCATGGAGGAAAAAGGGGGCTCAGTTTATGCTCATCCTTAAGCCTCCATTCTGTTGCCCTAAAGAAGCCGCTGAGGGAAATCAAATGACTAGATTGTCAGGGAAAGTAAAGAAGACAAAACGCGGCGCGCCGACATGCTCAAACAAACTCTGTGTAATGCCACAAATTGAAAGAAAATAACTTTTTACCCTTCTTCAGACAACAGTTTACAAACACCTCCTAAACTAAAGAAAGAAGGTGGTGAAACATTTACTTCTTACTGTGCTGGTTTTATCTTACTGTTATAGTTTCAAAACATATGAGAAAATGAAACCATGGCGACCCCTTACTCTAAACATCTTACATGATTTAAAATAGGAAAGTGACTCAAGTAGAATGCAGATAGAATGCAGTTGTAGATCCCCTCCAGGTGCGTCATATTATAAAACAGTCAATGAAATACGTTTTTCAAAAAGTCTGAAGCACCGCAACGAGAGGTCCTTGAGCTACAGTCATAAATGTGCACAAAACATATCAGGCCGACGGGTCCAGTGGAATGCGAGATTAGCTGTGGACAGACAGACAGATGCACATACACAAACCCACAACCGACGCATGATCTACCCACAGGCCTGGTGGAGACAATACCTGTTTGAGGTACGAAGAGACAAAATGATCCAATCTTTCACAAAAAAGAAAGATGAGATAATATTTGTATTTAATACCTAAATAATCATGTCAAGGCCTTCCAGATTCCTCTTTAAAATGGGACCAAAGAGAACTACAAAGTAATTAAAAATAGCACAATTTCAAGTTAAATGCGAACAGCGGCCGTTAGCCTAGCTTAGCATAAAAGTGGCAACTTGTCGTTTTGACAATTCAGTCTTTTTTTAATGGACAAAAGAGATATAACACGTTCATTTGTGAAATTTTCAAACGCTAAAGAATGTCGAGGGGAGACCTTTTCAGGGGAGAGCCAGGCCGCTGGACTTCTGCTGCTGCTAACTTTCTGCAGCAAAGTCCCACCAAAAATGAACTGGATCCGGCTTACAATCAAAAAGTATTTAATTAACATGAGAAGCTAGAACAGTTGCAGACAGAATTACTCTATCGATATCAATATGTCCCTTGGGGCTGAGTCCTCACTTGCCCCACCTAATTGGCCAGCCCAGCTGGTCAACTCCCGAGTGGTAACGGCGCGAACAGAACCCAAAACTCTCTGCAACTATCCTATATTTAAAAGTCTCTGTCCGAATGTTTAAATGTCCAGTATCAGCCTCTGTGATTGGCCGAAATACAATAAACCCCTAATGGCTTTGGCCAGTTATCAGCTCAGTGTTTGGTTGAAGTCGTCCGGACTCCTCCTGCTCTGTTGGTCATCTTTCCAGCTCCTCTGTGTCCCCTTTGATGTCCCCTTTGATGTCTCTGGTCCTCGACCTATTCCCTTATATGGTCGTGAAGAGCCTGTCCTCTGCATTCCTCACTGACCCTATCTCCCCTTTGATCTCTCTGCCTCATGGCTCAGAACCCCCTAACCTATGTGACTATACTTTGGTTCAATACTTCCAATGATTATGTTAAAGACTCCTACAAGTAAACTTATTGCAAACATATTATATCTTCTATAAGTAAACATCCTGTAAACCTATATTACATTCCATAAGTAAATATATTGTGACTCTTAACATAATTTACATTCTCATCATTGTGACGATTTTATTCACCACTAGGGGTGCTATAAATTCTACTAAATAATGCTTCTTAATACTGTAATTCTCCACAAGAACAAACGTAAATTGTTGACGGGCACACCCCCCCACTATGAGTGCCACCCTCTGATGCTGAAAGAAGGCAACGCCTCAATACGACTGATTCTCCAACAGCAAAGAGCTCAATGTAGATTATTTACAAACGGGCATGGTTTTCTTTAATCACAATAAGCTGAAAAATGAATAATTTCAATACTAACTTTTCACATGCAGAGAATGAGACGAGGAAGAGGCTGGGTCGGTAATAATGGAGGAGACAATTACAGCCCTCTTTGTTGTCGGCGTGGGGGGATAAAGCGCCATTGTTGCTGGTAAAGATCCTTAACTAGCCCCGCGTCTAGGACTTGCTAAAAGGTCAGGCCATTGTGTGAAATTAGCGAAGACAGAAAGGTCATTGAGATTGTTCTTGGTTAATAGATAAGCCCTGAGGCATTAATGGGTTTGTGTTACGCTGGCCTCTTTTCTCTCATATGGACTTCCATACACACACACTTACTCACACATGCACCTTGACGGAAAAACCGGGGGTTGATGAGGTTCTAAATCTGAGGTTGAGTAAGTTAATGAATAAGAGATGAAATATAAATTATTGTACAATGCTTTGTGCCTTCGCTCTTACCGCTCTGGGTGTGTCTGTTTCTCTGATTGCAATTTCAGGGCTTTAATCGGGGAAAGATAAAGGAGGTGTGTTCGGAGTCTCGAAGCAGCCAGGGAGCGTGTCAGACTAATAAATCACATCTTTTGTAACCTCACAAAGGAGCACAAAGCAGATGCAGATTCATTTTGAAATCAACTGGCTGATTCCATCAGAACCGCTGGACTTTTCATCGACCTGCCGGAGAAGGACGAACCCAGATGGGGCGAGATGGATGTTGATGTGTCTCGTTTTTAGATATTTGCAACGGGCGCTTTTAAAAAAAGAACTACAACACTTGTATTGTATTCTGTGTCTTCGGTACATTATCTTCTCTTGCCTGCAGTTATTTAATCTAATGAATAAAACCTCTTCTCCATCATTGAGTGAAAAAGAAGCGGCAAAAAATTACAAAGTTACTTGGGTTTTTTGAAGGAGTAGAAATTGAAGTTTGTATCAGGGGAGTAGTGGAGCTAGCTATCCAGTGTGTAAATATATGGAGGGCCTTCAAAAATTAAGTTTCATTTTATCCGTGATTTTTAATTAAACATCATTATTGGTGCTGAATAAACAGTTTTAAAATGTCTAAAACAATATTACAGCCATCTCCCACAATTCTACCCTGTCATCGAAATTGATTCCCTTACTACTAAACTTTATTCTCAATTAAGATTCAAGGGGAATGTATATTCCCCCGGATTATGGTCGCAGTTTTAAACAGTTGTGAAACTAAACCAAACCAAAAAGCAAAAACACTACTTGGTAAGGTTTAGTAAAACATCATGATTTGGGCTCATGCACGTGTGCAAGCATTTGTGTGAAGTGACGCAGATTTGTGATACGTACTTCTTGCTATTCCACTGATCTACAGAAGGGGGGCGATAACATATAAAGTAGTGTAGCAATGCCTCTGCAAAGACTGCAAAAAATTGCTAGCAAGTAAACATGGATCAAAACAAACTCCGGGTCTGAGAAATGAAGTGTTTAAAGCCTGCATTCTCTCTAGTGACCACCAGGGGGCGACTCCTCTGGTTGTATAGAAGTCTATGAGAAAATGACTCTACTTCTCTCTTGATTTATTACCTCAGTAAACATTGTAAACATGAGTTTATGGTCTCCATCTCTAGTTTCAAGTCTTCTTCAATACAGCATGATGTTCATTTAGTAAATGATGGTCCATTTAGAGTCAAACAGACCATAAAGCAGGGTATGCTTTAGGGCGGGGCTACACGGTGATTGACAGGTCTGTCTCTACCTGAGACATATACGGCATCTCTACGTCACTTCTCCACAGTCCAAATAGGGTCGCTTCCATTCACTGGTTGCAAAAAAAACAAGATGGCGACGGACTAAATGCTGAACTCAAGGCTTCAAAAGGTTAGTCCACAAACCAATGGGTGACATCAGGAGGGCAACGTCCATTTTTATATACAGTCTATGACGGAAACCATGTAGGATTTGAAATATCCCAAAAATCGCTCAATTTCAAAAGAGGAAGGAAATGGATTTGACACTTTTCACATTAAGGATACACACAAGACATTTAGGTAGGAACTGCATGCGAACAGCAGAAAGCAGAAAGCTTTTGTGCGTTTACAACAAAAACAAAAAAACTCTAAAAGGGCAGCTGACAATGACAACAACCGCGGTGATTTGCGATATGGGATGATTTCTCACTCGCAGCTGGAAGCTCTACATTGAAATACAACTCATTTGCATGTAGTGTATAAAAAGTATATTTTTGTGCACTGCTTCCAATGGGTAATAGTGATATTTTTACCATATGTGTGTACAATTCAGAGAAGCTGTTGAGCGTCGAACAGGAAATAATAGGAGCCAATATGTGCCATTAATGATATTGAATGCTATGAATCACATATGCTGGGTATACTCTATAGGCCTTGGTTCATTATGCCACCAGTGTCCCAGCTTCATTGTCTTTAATAGGCAATAATAGTGAGCAGCTGAGCAGCTCCTCAGGGTGCTTTTGCCCTCTGCTTTTCACAGAAGACTCACAGCAGGATGGCTCCAGAAACTACCAGGAAAATAAAAGCAAAATAGCTGGTCTGCAGGGAATTATGTAATGGCTGGGTTAAAATGGAGGCAAACGTGCACTCACAGGGAGACTCACACGCACATGCACGTCAACTTTGATTTAAGTTTAGTTCAGGAAGTAAAGACAATGACAGTTGAAAGCCTGCAGGAAGAATATAGATGAGTGTAGTTACTTCACTGTTCACAAAGCTTCAGCTAGCTTAGCTTTCTTCTTCTTATCCTAGGCTATTCTACCAGACGTGAACAGATAATTCCAGTTTTGTTTTCAGTTTTGTCATTTTAATTGTTCTGGCCATCATTTCTACCAGTTATGATCTAACAAGAGTACATTCTCACTAAGTATTCGCTAACATGGCAACTTTACTTCAGAAAAGTCTTGAGAGCCAAGCACCAAGTGGTCCCACAATCATAGACCTTGTGGACAAACATTTTAGGCAGATTATTGAAACCACTGTCAAGGGGAGCTGCAGAATCAGGTGGTGATTCTGTGTGGGTTCATCACTACAGCGACCCCTTTGTCTTCATGGAGCTCTATAGTGACTTTTCAGCTCATTTAGCTCTCCGGCTGCAGCTTTACTGAGCAGGTTGACTCTCTGCTCTCATGGCATTTTGGGCTGCAGCAAGCAGCTGTTTTCCGAGGAAGAAGCTCCAAAGTCAAACTGTGCACTAGCTGGTGAGCATAGTGGAGTATTAAGCAGCTCAAGATCCAGATATTTCTTTCAGGAGGTGGTGGAGGCCAAAAACCGAGCTGAAAGAGAGTGGAAATTGGATTTGTATTTGTTCAGGACTTTCTGCTGGACCCAGGTGTCTTAAGAAATCAGATTCAAGTACATTCATGTTGTATGTATGTATTCCTGAGAAGAATGATGCCAAAAACACTCATGGCTTGCAGCGTAATATTGCCTTGATGCCCAATTTCTCTGGCAGAGGCTCAGCAGAGAACTGTGCTGTCCTGGCGGCTCCCAGGTGGGGATATGTGACTCTGTGTGACTGTGACAAAGGCAGGCTGGAAAAAGGAGTAAAGTGCTCAGTACACACTCCCTGAATAAATAATGGTAAACACATGTAAACACACACCTAGCCACCCTTCATCAGTCAGCCCCGTCCTGCTCTCACTGCATGCACACATCAGTGCCCTGGAAGCTGCTCCTCAGCTCTTTTAGCTAACTTAATTAAACCGACCATCGCTCCTCCAATTTCGCCCCATTAAGGAGCTGTAAATCTGGGAAGCATCTCCGACTAACAGCAATTTACCCGCACAATGATGCAACCGGCTTACGTTGGCCTTGCAGCCTAATCAGCCCCCATGAATAAATCAGATGGCAGGGGAAGCAGGAGGGTGGAAGAGATGTGTAAGCATTTATGTGGTTTAGCGCGTTGGGACGTGCGTGATGTTTCCTTTTATGGTTTGTTTTCGAGGTTACTTATTGGTCGAGGGTGTACTGTACATCCGAGGTAACGTAGAGTCAACTCAGGCCGAGCAGATGGAGGGAGATGGAGGGAGATGGAGTGTGAACAGAAAGTGTCAAACATTGACGGTCTTATTGTTTTGCGCATTGAATGTTTTGTTTGTTTGGAATCTGTCAGTTTTGGCCAGGAGCAAACTCTGCCATGTGTATTGTGCAACATGGCCTGTTTATCGGAGGCCGGCCAAAATGAATGAGAATCTACTTCTGGAGGGGAGACAGGCAGCCATGAGGAAAGTCGCTGTGCTCAAGATGCACTGGGCTGTTTGGCCGAAGCAGAAAGCTCATATGTTCTGTGCCACTACTGTTTGTGCGGAACAATTTGTATCATTTTTACAGCAGTAACCAATAAACAAAAAATAAACATCAGAATATATATAAATAGAAAATACAAAAAAAAGATGAAGCGTATGCAATCATATCCTTACATATATATGCTGATGTGTTACAGATTAGTTACATCACCTTATAGTAATGTGTAGTTATACTACAAGATTCATCGCCAATGGCCCCTTTTTGGATTAATGGTCATGGAAATGTCTTTCTGTCAATATGATTGCTTTAGTTTGAGAAATGAATTCCAAGCTGTTTCATCAACTAAAGAGAACTACTTTTAACTTCACCTGTGAAACAATTCTACTACATCCTACGTGCTTAATCTTCTCACCACAAACATTTGAAGCATGCATACGCCTCCATATGTACTGTAAATAGTATCACATATAAATATATTGTATGTCAAGTGGTATGAGCAATAGATATTACATGACATTCATGCAGAATCGGGTGTGTATCCCTTTAAAACAACTAAATAGTCATTCCGTGCTAAAGTTCACATGCAAAGAGAGGGTTTTAATCTATTTCTTAACTTCATTTTTAGAAATGAGACACAAATAAATGCCAGCAATGGTTAATGAGATGTAATCCGCAAAGGTAGAATGTATTGTGTGTAGATTAATGAATTAATAGTGAATTAAGAGGAGCTACATTTTATGACAGAGGTGATGTCAGTCCATATTTGAGGACACTTCCAGTCAAAACCCAAACCCTATAATTCATGCGACATCGCAGACTGTGATAGATATAGGGAGTCTTCTTGCAAGAACAGAGCATATTTAACAATAGTAATAATAATAAATAAGGAAAATATTTTTCTTTCCTGTCAGCTGGACAGAGAGGACGCATTGCGGTGTTTAGAGAATCCACCTCGTATTAATACAGAAGAATAACTTTTTCTTCTGTGTAACATTTCGACTGTAGCGCCCCATCAAGTTCCATAAAGTAAAACCATTCATCACCGCGCTTTTGGTGCCGTTCTCGGGGCGAAACTTAAAAAGGCGTGGCCGCTGTCATCGCGGTCATCCATCACCTTTCCCCGTCGTGCGCTGCGGCCGCTGCCATCCATCACATTTTCCCACGGTGCACTCTGAGAGCCCAGATATTCAAAACAAATGTCACGCGAGCCCTGCCTGTCAGGTATAAGATGTGTGGAAACGTGCAGTGTTTTAACTTGAGATATGTGAATACATCTGAGTGCATATCTGACTTTAATAAGATGAGACGGACAGATGTAAGATAACACCTGGAGGCTGAAAACCACCTTTCAGAAGTGCATTTAAGATAAGGAAAGACACGAAGCGGCTTTAAAATGCACCTTAACATACACACACACACACACACACACACACACACACACACACACACACTTCTTGACATCTGGAGCAGTGTGTATTCTGCATGTCACTGCTGGAAGGTTGTGAGCCCAGATGAGAGAAGAGATAGTTTGATATCTTAACCCAACACATTCTGTGGTGCTGTAAGGACCAAACACTCTTTTAGGATATTATCATTTATTAAAACTATACTGGGCCAATTTATTGTCCTTGGCAAAAGCCAGCACAGGAAATATGCGGACACTGGACTAGTAGGATTTATTGTGTTGCACTGGTCACCTCACACAATATATAATGAGGAGACCGGTAATAAACTTGCTTCTGAAAATAAGCCAGCTAACATTACTCCAAGTATGAAGGTGAACCTTTTAATCTAAAGCTGGATCTATCTGCTGCCATTTAAGTCTCTGCGGAGATATAGTAGCATCATTAAAATTAAATAAGCAGCCAGCTGTAGACTAGAGCTGCTGAAAAATCACTTCTATGATCAGTTGACATATTTTATGCAAAAGCATGCACAGAAGACCGAACTGCATTATCAGTGACACGCAGCATCCTTCTCTCATCAATATGTTGCATATACATGTATATATACATGTCATGAATGGGATGCATTCACATGATATAAGCGTATGTAGTTGAAATGAAAGACCAATGTGAACCTTGTGGTTTATCTCATGAGATGAATTAACATGCAGTACATGTAGACTGGTGAAATACCAGACTTTATTTGTAAAAACATATATTTCAAACCAGTTGTCACTTACAACTCTTCAAATACAGATAATAAATCAATCAAATGAAACAAGTAATTGGTCTGTGGTAAACTGATGATCATTGTTGACTTATTTGACCTTGTTTTTTGATGTTACTTAGAACATAACTCACGCTGGTGTAACTTGCATTACAAGCGTACTCATTTAATACAACAAACAGCTATTTTAACCAGAACCACAATCATTTCCTAAACCAAGTACTCTTGCTGTCTAAACCAAACCAAGTAGTTTTATTACCTAAACCAAACCAAATAAACCTAAAAACTAAGTAAACGCACGTTGAAAGTTTATTTACACGTCTACAGTATCAAACGTTGGATCCTGATGTAGTTGCTATGAGCAGAATTTGTATTGCACAGTTAACATTTTATTGATGTATTCATTTAGCATTCACTAACATTTTACAATTTATCACATACATTCAATAAACATGCAACAAATGAACATTCCTATGGTTATGTAGAGAGTAAGGGAAATATTGTTGTCTTAGTTAATAATTAAAAACATCAATTGTTGATTTAATGTGCAAGACAAGATTCTTTTTCAATCATTACCCGAAGCCCTGATCTTTCCCGAACCAGGCGCTGTGTCCCAAACAGAAATCAAGTGGAATGCAAACCCCGGTCCAAAGCGCACACTTCCTGGTATGAAATATCTCCTAAACATCTTGGGTAAAGATAATTCATAGTATAAAAAGTCATTTAGCATGGGACAGGGTTGCATAGAGGAGATTGTGTTCTAGTGCACTTCTTATTAAAGGTAACCAATGGGAAGAGTTGCACCTGAAGAATTCTGTGCATCATTTCACAGTTTCACTTTGCAGCCTGTAGAAGGCTGAAGCACTTGACATACTGTACTGCAGTGCACATGAAGCACTTTAGGGGTGATACATAAACCAAAGCCACAAAGAGTTTGTGTGTTTGTCTTCCACCATAATCAATGTGTCTAATGTTACACAGCTACAACCTCGATGCTTTCCCTGCACTTTCCTCCACAACTGTATCCTCTCATGTTGAAGCGTGATAGTAAAATAGCACAAAGATAATCAATACATTAAATTGGCTTCCTGAGAGTGAGTGTCTGGAGGATATGTTGGTCTCCAGTTTCTTATACTCAATATTCCCTGTTAGGGTATGTTTTTATTGAACTTAGTGTTGCTTACAGTAAGGAAGCAATATAGCAAACTTTACTTTCTTTATATCCACCAAGGAGCTGATGTTTTCACTTTGTTTTCTTTGTGTTTGTCTGCAGGATTTCAGAAAAAAACTACTTGCCTGCTTTTCATGAAACTAGGGGAAAGGGTGTAGCAGGTGTCAAGGAAGAACCCATTACATTTTGGAGCAGATCCGATTCACGGGGCGAATACTCAAATTATTGTTCACTTTGGTTAACATGGCGAGATAGGGCACGGCCTTGGTGGAGGTCCGCACTCTTCAAGAGCCCTTTTAGCTTCTGATTTGATTTGGTTGAGCTTTCAGCCGATAAAAGGCTCAGAAAATATCAAAAAGCTAGCTGAAAGAATGGTTTCTGTCATTGACAACAGTCATTGAAAATTGTAAAGGTGGTCCAATTACCTCCGCCAAGGGGGTTATGATTTTGATTCGGTTTGTCAGCAGAATTACAGAAAAACTACAGGCCAGATTTTCAGCAAACTTGGTGGAAAGATGACGCGTGTGCCAGATAAGAACCCATTTAGGGGGTTGGCCTTGGGTGAAGGTCTGCTCTCCAACAATAAGTACATCTATAAACACGTACATTCAGTTTACTCCACAATGACATTGTCAACATGGTTCTTCTACTCAACAGATGGTTCTGTTTTAGGTGTTATTTCCAGAATAAACCCGTGATGTGTTGTTCCCACCTCCACATTTTAAAGGGGAAAAAAAAGTATTTTTACACTTGCAATGAAGTTGTCAAGCCTGACACCTCATAGCTCCAAACAAGTAAGCTCAGTGTTAGAATCGTGTTACCTGAAGCAAAAAAACAACAACACATGAGAGTCAACTGTCACAGAGGACTTCTGGGAAGGATAAGCTACAGTGGCAGATGCTGCTGTATAATGAAGGATGGATGGATAACAGGGGACCTATCAACCCCACAGTTCTGAACACCAGGCTGAGTACATGTGACGGGCTGAACAAACACTCTCAGGATCTCTCTGTCGTGTGTTTATTTCACCCTGACCTGCCATTTGGTGGCACGATGCTGCTGGAGCTTGAGTGCTGCAAAATGGGCATGAAAAGCAAAGAGAGGTGCTGGTGTTATAGACATACAAATATCTCCCTGTTGATTCTGATGTTCTTCTGAAAACTATTTATCTGTGGAAAAACTAAACTGCAACCGTAATATCATAAAAGTGGGAAACGGCGGTAAACACATGATTTCATATTTGATTTAATGCATTTGCATATGTATCATATCAGGCAGACCTGTTTGGATCAGAATATACCAAACATCTGAACTCCTATCTGCCAAAACTGGCACACACTTTTAATAAGATGTGACAGCAGTGACACGCTCAACTTAACCCTAAACCCCATGACAAATGAACAGAGATCCTGACACAGACAGTTCTGGAGGTTTTAATATAACGCTGTGAAGGAAGACAGTTGTCTGGTGCTGCCATGAACATACCAATGATGTATGTTTTACTACTTTAACACTAAATTAACTAAAAAAATGTTTATTTTTCAAGTCATGAACACAGCCCTCACAGGGCTTCCATACATATCTGCCTTTTACCGAAGAAATAATACAAAAATGATGTCTAGTCTCCCCAATAATCTGTGCGAGATCTATGATGTTTCCTGGTACAAAATGTCCCCAAATAACAAGGCAATGTCATATTCATCCCCCGACCCCAACATAAAGATTGAAAACGTGCAACTGAGAGCCGTAGCCGTAGAAATACAGTGGTGGTATTTCTACGAGCAGTTTTCAAGTCCTAATTTACATTCTCCATGTCCCCTGTTCTGCCGCTGCCCATTGTCTCTACAGCGTCTGTTAAAGCTAAGCTAAGCTAAGCTAAGCTTAGCTAGCCGGTCAAGTAGAGGTCCGGCACATTGTCACACATTTGACCATCAGCGAAGGTGGAGACCAAGGGGAAATCTCTGTCATTGCTCTCAGATTCGGCCAATAAAAAAAGGACACAGATGTTAAATTGAGTAGTAGCAACTACTTGTGTTCTTCTGTCAGTGAAGGAACCACCTTGAATATAACATGTTAACATTCAAGTCCAACGTGTTTGGTCATGTCTCATCATCAGGCTGCACAGGTCCATATCCTTTTGACATCAGAGCGAGACAGTCACATCATGTTATCCTAAAATAATCTCCGCTCTCGTCCGGTCTGAATTGCAAGTCATGAGCTATTTCTGGCGGAGGCTTTGTCAGCAGTCCTGCACTGAAACCCACCCTGATGAGCCGGGTAATATACTGCTGATGATGCCCATCCTCACTGGAAACGACTATCCAATGTGATAACTCCACCGCTTCGCTAAGGGCCACCTAAAATAATTAACGTCATTTTCAGAACATATTTTCCCATCAGCTTAAGTGGCATGGAAATACAATAGGATCGTATACAGATGCAGCCCACTGAAAGGAACAGCTGGTCCACGGCAGGGCCCAGGCATAGATGCATTATGGGAGCTGGATAGGGTAATCCGGGAACTTTTTATTTGGTTGCATAAGGCATGTTCATTGAGTCAACGCATAATATGGTCACATGGATTCTGGCTTTTCTATACATATCGGCTCTAATGGCTGAAATTGTGATGATTATAAGAGTAAGTTTTGGATTTGAGTGCTGTGGACAGCACTAACGGAATATTGATAATTACAGGGATTTCTGCATAGAGCTGATGGAGCAAATTACTGATATTGAGACAAGCGTCAATATTCAAAAAAATAAAAGAATATGATTTATTTTTTCTGATGTTTCTCTGGTAGTCATTCCAAGGCTCATCACCTCATGGAGGGATCAGTATATCAGTGTTTTTCCCTCTAGAGTTTTTTTTATTAGATTTTATGTAAGAATTGGAATATTTTTAGGGTCCATATGTTTTTTGTAAAACTGTATAACAACATATATTATTTTTTTGATTCATACATATGCATACACATCACGTTCTCCCTCAGAACTTGTCAAATACGTCAGCTGGTCAGTGGTCCTACACTACAACTATGACACTCTATGTTCACCTCCAGCTTCAGTTTTGCACAATTTAATTACATAAGACACTTTCTCTCAAAAACAAAGATGTACTTCCGGTTCCTTGGTATGGTTTAGGCAACAAAACTACTTGGGTTAGGTAAAGATCATGGTTTGAGTTAAAATATGTACTTTTGTTACGTAGTTAAGGAGGCTACGTTACATACGCGACGCAGGTTACTTAACTTAAAATCAGGCAACATGGACTTTTGATTTCACAGTCTCCTGGGTGAAAGTCCTGTGTTATGACCCAACCATCCACCCAAACCTCACCATATGCACACTTAGTCGCTCTTAATACTACCTCATATGACTTCTAACTTAACTACACCCACATAGAGTATCATAGTTTGAAGCGTAGGGCCACTTACCAAGCTGCCATATATGACGACTTATACATTGTTCTACAGAAGATTCATGGATAACAAGCATCAATAATCAACTACTTCAAAATGCATTGAAATTAGCGAGCGATAGAAAGTCATCTGTCAGAGTCGTATGAACAGATACAGATGTGACTAGTTCAGAAGAGACACATTTATTTATACATCACATTTAACATCAAGGGAATTCAAAGAGCTTTACAAATTCAAAACATTTAAAAGTCATTCAAATCGTTCTACAAACGATATATATGTTTAAAATACAAGTTACAGTCTTGACCCATAGGGGACAGAAAGCAGACCTGTCCCATTCAGCACTTCATAAACCAACGTTCGTATTTTGAAATCACCAGAGTAAAGACATCAGCAGATCTCCTCAGGTCCTAATATCGGCAGCTCGGTGCCGTTCCTGTTGTTCCATTTTGTTTGCGTGCACACCTGTAACAAGGCCAGGGACTCTGGTACGGGGATTGTAAATTGGTTTTCAGGTTAACTGGTTCTGCCCCTAGAGCTCGTCCATCAAATCTTTGCACCTGCAGCCAGATGGCCTAGATTTACTGTTTGTTTATTGGCCTTATTTTACCCTATTTACCAGTCTGTTAACTCATTTCTACTTATTTATGGCACTTAAAGTATTTCACCATAATCTTAATGTCTCATGTCTTTATCCTGACTATGGCCTTCAGCACTATTTCATTTTCATGTAATGACTTCCCAGTTTTTATGAAAATCATGTTCCATTTTCCTCTACATTTGCACCGTTATTTGTCATACAAATTAAACAACACTGAACTAATTGATTTATTGTAGTAAAATATGTAATTGGAAAAACAGCGTCTATCAGCTAGGTAGGCCAGACATTGCATGTTAAAATAATGCTTCCATTCTAATATCACAGCCCTTATAAACTATGTATAGTATTATTTAATTTGTAATTATGATCTTTAGTTCAAACATTTTAACTGCCAGTGTGAGGGATTTAAGTTTTAGAGCATTCCTAGTGCTGGATATTATATGTTACAGTGTGTTTACTTGTAAGAGTTTAAACCAAGAAGTCATTTCATCATCAGAGGTCATTTCATACTGTAAGAGGAAGGTGTGAGGAGTGTACTGGAAGCGGGGGTTTGGCGAATTAAACAAAGGAACTGGCCCCAAGAATGTAAGGAGGTGTCTGCCAGCGGGGGTTGGAACGAAGCTGGCTGGCCTAGGTGTGAAGAACAGAACGATGGGTCATCGGCCCAGGAGGGGCTTATTGGATGAGCCAATCGTGGGAGCTGATCGATGGGCTCAGGGATGTAACTTTGGAGGGACTAAGAGCTGTGAACGGGGGGCTTCTTCTCCTCTGAGGGCTGCTTTTCAACATTCAACATCACTTTTCCGAGACCTTGTCGCACACGGCGGCAAGGCATCTTATTGAGCCCAAGGACCTTGAAGAGAAAACAATTATTACAACGGGAAAAAAATAAATCAATAATTCCAGTGAGCATCTTGTTTTAGGCTTGTTCTCCTAAACTGTGTTGGCTTTATTTATAGATTCATTGAAGGTGCTTTAAATGTAAGGTTAAGGTGAACGAGCAAAGAAAATGTTGCTATTATAATTGTGTCTGATTTGAAAAAAAAAGGTAAAATAGGTCAAAATCAACTTGGAACAATGAACTCTGTCATTGACATGTTATATATAATCAAAGGTTGTTGATTATTACATTTATTTCACTCTCTTTAGTTTTTCAGAGGAAAAGACAGTAATCTTTGTACAGACTTTATATTTGTACCACAAGATATATATAAATGTGGTGATTGTTGTTTGGATTAAAATAACTACCTTTGTTACTTACAATGAGTATGGAAGTAATGCAACTAGAGTAACTAAGTAATGAAGCTACACAACAAAAGTGAAGTAAAATAAGTCAATCTTAGATTATGTTCAACCAGGACGCGAACAGCGGTCTCCTGGGTGAAGATCCTGTGCATCTTTGACCCTATGCTCATTCTATCACATCCATGTCTCTGACTTTCTAATAATCTATCGCTGGGTTTACAATGGAGCTCGTTGAAAGCCCTGAGCGTCACATACCAACACAGGGGAGCACTGACCAACCAAGTTGGGCATGAGAGCAGTTTGTTGGTTCAATGTCTTTTTACATACGTACTCTGAGGAGTAAACATGGATTCATTCACATCGATTGCACAGTTTTGGTGAGTGTCACTCGGCATCATCAGCACCCATGAGGGGAAATCAAAACGTCCTGTTACTGACTGAAGGCATCACTTCTTTATATCTTGTGGTGTCACAAAGCAGAAAGGGTAGAAATATGAAAATGATTATTCCTTTTATGAATAATGCCGACCATGTAGAAACAGTATAAAAAAGAAACATTATATATCCTATAAAAGTGGATATGATACGTGCTTAGTTTGGCTCATCTTATCTGTCAGTAAAAAACATTTCTGTCAGACACTGACTACCATGATGGACGAGACGGACTTTGCCTTTTAGCGGTACAGAACTGGATAACCCTTTTAACCCCTCATGATGTTGCTCCTCTATTTGCTGTGAAGCTCAAAAGAAGATACCGAGAATGCCCGTGGATATAGATTCGGAGGGCGAGAGGGAAGCGAGTTTTGTGAGAGCGAGAGAATGAGAGAGATGTCCGGAGCCAGACAGAACAGAGAGACGAAGGAGGAAAGAGGAATACAAAGAGAGTCAGCGCGAGCGAGGCGACTGACGGATACAGAAAAGACGGGATGCGGCCGTTGCCACCATTATCTTCTGATAGACTTTTTTCACAAACTTTTTTTCTAAATTTAGGAAATGAATTTCAAACTTCTACCCCTCGGGAGCCACATTAAACAGAGAAGGAGCGAGGCCGTTTCCTCTTTTCTAACTTCCATGTCTAATCATGGCCTCTGTGCAGTGGAGCAGAGCTGGAGAGTAACAGCTTTCATTAAAGGCGAGTTCAGTAATCACTGCGGCCATTAATGCTCAGTGATACAGCCGTTGTGGAGTAAAGTTTTCTCCTGCTTAAATTGGCCAGTCTCTCTGACACAATCACTTTCATCAGATTATTCATTCCTATGACATATAGATTTTTAAAAACCATTGATAACTACTCACTGTTATTGGATTCATTTGAGACTCTTTGAAGACTTAAGCTTAGCACTAATTGCTGTGGTATTTCTGCAAAGCACTCATGGAAATACAAGATCAGACCACGACTCCCCAACACACATATGGCACATGATGTTTTTAAATGATGTGCTGCAAACTCACTTCATCAGTGAGTAATGCAGCTTTAAGCAGTAGTATCACAAATAAATCATTTATTTTAATTGGATTTCAATACTTTCCATCACTATGGACTGAGCAGTAGCTTCCTAAATGTGTTCTTTCACATTTAAAGAGACCCTGTGGAGAAGTAACAAGCAAATAGCAAGATAACAATAAAGTACAGCTGCATCAGGCTAGTTGTATCCCTGGCCTCTTGCTTCACAGAGAGCAGCCAGCAAATGAAGCTCTTTTTTGGTTTGCTCTCTCGTTACCCCCCCCCCCCCCCCTGCCTTTCTCTCTCTCTCTCTCTCTCTCTCTCTCTCTCTCTCTGTGGCCAACCCTCACTGAGCATCAAGAACAGAGAGGTGTTTGTTTCTCGTTAGCTGCTGGCTTCATCCTCCCGGGGGACTCAGCTGTTTTGTAGCGAAGCGGGACACATGATTGGAGTTGGCATGGCAGTGTTGCCAGGGGCGCTGTGCTCCCAGCATCACAGAGCCGTTCCTACACTGAGAGAAGTGACATTGGCCAAAAAAGAAAGCTCAACATTATTACCTCAAAGCCCCCCTCTGGCAGTAATTAATATAATCACCTCTTCTCAGGTCTGTCCGACATACTTTTTTGCATCTTTATATTTTGTGTAAACATCATACAAGACACCACTAGGTGACTCGGTGTCCTCTCTGCAGTGCCTCCTCTCTCGTCTCGTCTCTTACCCTGGGGGCCAGTAGTTGGCATGACAGTGCTGCTCTGCACTGTGCTCCAAGGTTCAGCACCCAACCCACCTGCTCATAATTATTTAACACCACAGTTTGACAGGGCTGGAAATAGTGCACACCCAAGCCCTAGAAAACATTGAAAATGCATTTGTGCTTGTATGAATCCAAACTAACTTATGAATGTGCTGCGCTTTATGCAACATTGGTAAACAGCACGGACTTCTTTTCTTGTGTTTATTTGATCTAACCAGGTAAAAGTCTCATAGACATGAAATGCTTTCTCAAGAGAGAAGGCCACATTAAAACACAGCACTGTCAAGACAGTAACTACGATACGGACAACATAAAGAGAGGAGGACAATACTGATGCCTCTATATGACAAAAAGCAGATGAAGTCATGCAGCTTCTCCAGCCCACAGACCCACAGAACGAAAGTTCTCTATTCTAACTTTAACTAGAATGAGAAATAGAAACTAACCAAGATTTAAACGATTCATCAAATTGTTTCAAATTGACTTAACCTCTCATTCCAGCTGGTAGAGGCAATATGGGAACACAGGCCATTTAGGTTTTGATTTTTGGGCATCTGCTTACATCACACAAGTAAGGATGGACCAGCCCAAGGACACATTCATAGACTAAAGTCAATCAGTCAGCACTTCTGCCAACATACAGCGTAGGACACTAATTACTATCATACAAAGTACATTAGTTTGTAAGACAAACCAGCTGGTGCCCTTTTTATGTTGTTCGTCCCAGTGATGAAGTGAAGATAGTTCTCAGGTATTTGGCCGATGCAGCCAATGGAGGTAGTAACAATATTTATTTCTTAAAGAGGAAATTTCAGGAAAGGTTAACGTTTTGAACGTGTCTGTATTTGACCGGGCAACATATTAAACAGACTGCAGGAATTCAGGTGTTTGTAAAAACAATGAGGAAGAGCAATACATAATGGTATCATCAGCATATTGTTTTGTACACATTCCTAGATTCAAGACATTTAACCTTTAGACCTTTAAATTGTAGTGCAGGAATGATCACTGAAGGGAACTAACTAACCCATAAACCTCCTGAGTTGTAGCAAGTGAGCTCTCTATCCAGAGAATTCCCTCCAGACACTCAAATAGTCAAAACATATAGATTGCACCAATTTCTATATCATGGATATGAGGGTTTTCTTCTATAAACAAAAAGGTATGTCAACAGAATAATTCTAAAGATTCTATAATGATGTAAAGATTTCTACACACAGGACTTTATTTTCCCCCAATAGTAATGAAATATTCCACCAAATGTGTTACTTAAAAACTGTAGATGACACGCTGTGCAGGGAGACACTGAAGGGACATTGCAGAACAAAAATGAGTACAATTAAGAGAACGGTTAAGGGAATTCCCCGGCCCATGACACCACTACATGCATAAATAGGAATCACCGCTTTGTAGATGAAAGGCCGCTGCTGCTTGAATGAAACATTTTTTTTGATTTTAAAGGTTTCAAGAGCGTGCAACCAGTCTGCAGAGCAGATTGCTGTGAGCAGTGGTCAACTGAAGAGCAATGGATTTCAGTGCAGCCCTATTTAAATCAACTATGTTGCCTTTTGTCGTCATTAAGTGCTTCCTTTGAGAAACAATACTAATGAATAGCATTGCAAGAAAACATTTGCGTTTTGAGATATGAAGAAAATGAATGCTGCTCTTGAAGTGTCATCTTCCACATCCTTCTCCGTTCACATCACTACTTACTGAGAACTCTGCTCTCATGAGGTCAAGCACTGTACAGTATGTGCTGAACAAGTTTAATTTCCCTGGAGTGTATGATGATAGATACCAATCTAAAAGCTAAATTCGGGGGCAACTTCTCCCATCAATCTCTATCTACACTTTGTGTTGAAAGTCTCTTTCATCCAGAAGAAGCCTCTCTCAACCTGCCTTACCTTTGTCACACACCTGTGCTTCCTCTCTCTTTTGGGGCAAAATACCATAACAGCTCTCTGGCTGTGTATTGATCCGTCTAACCTAAGAAGTTTTAATGGTCTCTTCAGCCTCTTCCCCCAGAGTTGAATTGAAGTGAGAGGGGAGGTAGAGGGTAGTGTACCGTCTGAATTCAGCTGCCCCATGTGTTGTTAGCAGAGTCGCTGAAAACAGAGAGTGGGAGATGGGAGGAAGAGACGAAAAAGAGGAATACATTTTTGAATAAGGGGGAAATGGGCAGGAGAGGTGGACCAAGTTTGAGAGGGATTTTCACTTTAGCAAGAGAAAAGAAAACTGAGATGGTGAGAAAAATAGGAAATCTTGGAAGCTCCTATGTGAAAACAATTCAACATAAAAGGTTTCGGAGCAGTTAAAGGCATTTTGAGCGCATATGTGAAGATGCTCTACTCGTCTCTTGTTTCTGACAGAGGATGTCTTTGTACTTGTTCTGACTCATTGAAGGCAAAAAGTGACACACAAATACAGCTTATCTATTCACAAAAGGCCCTTACATGGTAAGTAGGTTCTCACAGTAACTCATAGCACTCATACGAACAGGGTTGTTCCTAATTGCACAAGTGATTTAAGGGAAACATTCACATTTAATTATCAGATTTTCTCAGACAAAATTCAAGAGTGGTCCAAACCTGTTGGACAAGCAATGAAGTCAACCAAATCCCCCAAGAAACGAATGTTTGCACTCACAATAAGGCAGAACAAACAAACCAGAAGACGACTGTCCTCTCTGTTACAGAGAGACAGCCAACTACACAGCTAAAGCAAGAGAGCTGTATCAAGTTAAATCAGGCAGCAGCTAACTCCTGTCACGATGGCGGATAAAACTCATTTAAGGACCCTGTGATGATGATCTCCCACATGGAAGCAGAACTGGTAGCCTCATATTTGAGGCTGTCTAATGATCAAATCTCACGAATGCACACCTACTCACGACCACGTATTCACCGAGTTGAAACAAAGAGTTCACAACACGTCTGTGCAGGAAAGAGGGTCAGGATA
Organism: Pholis gunnellus; assembly: GCF_910591455.1. Lineage (NCBI taxonomy): Eukaryota > Metazoa > Chordata > Actinopteri > Perciformes > Pholidae > Pholis > Pholis gunnellus. The sequence continues at coordinate 22,798,679 of NC_136541.1, read as the reverse complement.
AGAATGTACTGGTTTTGTAAATCCACAAAATGTGCTTTTGGCAAATCAGCATGTTGATTTAATATCTGTATTTCATGTGCATGATCTGAGGTGTGAGAAATGAAACGTGTGCAGTGGATATAGTTAACAGCTCCATAACTAAACTGGAACATTCTCTGTCCATTCTAGTCCGACTGACCTGATTTTACTCAGCAATGCCCCCTCCTTAACATCGCATCCATGTTATCTGTGAGGCCATCACCAAGCTCGATGGCTCCCAATCTGTTTCTCTCATCTCATCTCTGCTCAGTTCAGCTCAGTTCTGTGTTATTAGGGGTGGAATGAAAGCCCATGTACACAGCCACTTTACAACCGTATCACTTTGGGGAAAATGAATCGTCAAATAGCTCCAGCAATTCTAAAGAGCTTGGGGAGAAGTTACGATGTTTGCATGGTGGGAAATGAGCAGCTTTGACAAAAAAATATAAAAATAAAACCTCTTAGAGCTGCTTAAATCTGGGGCCAGGGAATAGTTTAGGTGATCAATTTCTCTCTTCCTCTTGTCTGCGATGCAGAAAAGCAGCCTCTCACCGATTTCCGATAAGGCCCCCACGAGCAGCCACACAATAGTTTTCCTCCTCAAAAGGTGAAGAGTGGAAACGGCATTGTGTACTCAGCACACACATGCAAACACTGCAGAGGTGCCGACGGTCCTGACAGGCAGAATCGAGTAACTTTTACAGACCACAGAAATAAATGACTTCCCTAAAGAAGCATTTTCAGCCTTACATTACACTGTAGTCATGCAGCCAGCCCGTGTGTTATTAATCCAGAGCACCATGCAGAAGTACTGCTATGATATCTATCAACAACGTGCAACCCCAAAGAAGAAAAAGGCCGTACTTGTGTTATTGATCAAAAATCAAATAGTAACAGGACTCTGTAAGCTTGGGACATACTGCTCAAGCCAGAGTGGAAAATACTTAGTAGTGACTCGTTATGTTCCTTAATGCAAGTGAATGAAGCCAAACCAGTACTGCTAACCAATGATGTGGCCACACCAGTTCATCAGGGAGCCCAGGACCCCAGATCTGTTGGGAATGTTGCTGGTTTAATCATGGCATAAGTGTCAATGATCATTTATGAGTAGATATATTTACGGGCCAATGTTTTTTCAGTTTCGTTGGTTTAAGTTGTTGCAATGCAACAACTTCTTGCTGACTCTAACTTGTTCTTTCTATTTAGCTTTTTTTTTGGTCAGCTTTTGAAGAACTTTTCAGTATCCGCTTCCTTTTCATCTTTCTGCTGAACTTCCCTGAAAATTGCGGTGTATTAGAATTAATTCAAGACTTTACTGTCAGAGTCTATCTCTGACAAGGTACGGTACAAAGAAAATTACCTTATTAATATTAATTTTGGACCTTGGACGAAGTCTGTTGCATTTAAAATTGAATTCTTTGAATTAAACATTATTTCAATCGGTTTGCCCAATGCTGATCTCCCTGCAGCTGATACTGTGATCAGAGGAGCATGCATTTTGGGTTCACCAATATACTGATTGGTTAAACTATTATAAAACATAATACATTTCTAATTAGGCTTTGAGCTAAGTCACCCCTTTCCAATGGGCCCACTCTTGGATTTCTCCTTTGCAAACATTAACATTTGCAAAGCTAAGCTATCGGCAGCCAATAGGGGCCAGCACACATTTAGCCATGCTAGCAGCGGGCGATGGCAGTATGTTGGTAAGTCCACCACTGTAGTCCAGACTCAACACATATTGGATGAATTGCCATGACATTTTGCATGAACATTCATGATTCATTCGAATGACGGTTGCTATCATAGAGGGTGAACCTTCATTCTTGACCTTGGAAACAGTTGGTTTTTTTCATGCTAAACAGCAAAATAGTGCAAAAATAATTTGTAACTCAAGGTTGCCTGACTGAGCTCTTAACCACATGTCATGTTCTTGCTCAGCATAGTTTGTGGAGCAAACAGAGTGGAGTTGAGAAAAAAGCTAGTAAGTGGACATTGAGTCCATTTCTACTGCTCATTTCCTACCATTAGTTACTATTGTCTGTCTAAATAAAACATATTCTAGAAAGAAAATAGTAGGAAACTATGGTGGCAAATGAAACTTCAATGAGGGACAGTTTGACTCTATATGCCACATCGTGCATTTTATTAAACCACTAAACCCTTTGAGATAAAAGGCCAGACTAGTTCGTTGCTAGTAATTGTGCCCACAGCACATATACCATATACATACAGGATGTCAGCAGTAAGAGTGAAAGAAGACAACCAAGATCCACTAAAACACTGCTCTTGCACTGGGACACACAGCGATAGATTTAACGTCACCTCCAATATGAAAAGCTTAGTTTCCTTCTCGCCCACAGAGACACTCTGCCATCTTCCTCACAGCTATAAATGGTCTGAGGATAAATTAGAGCAATTTGCATCTAATTCAAACCATTAACAACATTTCAATATTTCCAAGTCAGGCTTTTTCTCACAGAGCAGTAATGTGTTTAAATAATGTGTTTCATTATCAATGCTAACACATAGAGATACAAAAGCCTGTTGGTATTAATGTGCTCGCCACAAAGTTGTCTGACCAATAATGTTCTTCTGCTCTCAGAAGGTGTTGAGGTTAACAGATAAGATAATAGAGTTCTGCAGGAATGAGTCTGAAAAGCCGGGATGAGTCAGCGTTTTTGCACTTTCACATCCCTCTTCTCAAATTCAATGTTTTTTTGAATGTTTTTTTAAGGTTAGATGCCTGAAAGGTCTGTGGTTAACACAAGCTTTTGATTTGAATCTCCTGTTCAAATACATAAAGTAAGTCAGTATATACCACACTTGTTAGAAACCTCCTTTTTAAGGCACATAAAAGCTTCAATATTCACAAGTGGCTAAATGAGACTACTGAGATGGGACAATAATCGTCATCATGGTGAACACATCAAGCTTAGTGGTGAAGTGAAGCCAGGCGACGGTGGTGTAGTTTGTTTATAGCCTTGCATTAGCTTTTTTCTTGCGGCGATTCAAGTTACACTTAAAAAGTCATAAAATTGGTGTTAATTTGTGAATATTATTTGACAGAACGAAACAAAACGCTTCAGTATTTTTATTTGCCACAAAGATAATATTGCAGTGATCCAAAATCCGATGGAAACTTCCTATTGGCCAGGGCAACATCCCTGCAGCAATCTGTAATAAAGAAACAGTATGAACAAAGGTAACAAACGCAGAGAGAAAGAACAGGCTCATCAATATCCGGCCACCTGCCATAATATCAAAACAGATATCCATGTGATCATGTGAAACAGAATTAATATTTGGGCTTAACGTGGACGAAGAGGGAAGGGGACAGGAAGAGAGCTCCACAAAAGAAAGAGAAAGCACCAGTGTGAGCGCGACAGTAAACCGCAGTCAACGAGCAGATGATAACTTGGCCCGAACATTTCAGAGACATTTACAGTCCAGATTCAATCATAACCACAACAATCAATTCCTGCACAGTCCTGCGAATATCAAACATGTCGGATGTTTGCGGACATCTACGGGGTCTTGAACTGTCCTTTGGAGTGTGTAGGATTACAGAGACTGCAGATGCAGCCCGGCACGCTGACATGCACTGTTGTTCTGATTGGAATCACACATTCCAGGAGATCTAACAAGATTAGAAGCCCTAATGTCAGCAGATATGTCCAATGTTGAAAAATCCTCCCAGAATTTTGAAAGGTTGTCGACTGATAAGTAACTTGAAGGCAAACTCACTTTGTTGGTGTCACAGTTTTGCTTGGATAATAATAACAGCCTGTGAAAGCAACGCGCAAGGGATTCGCAGGAAATGTTGCATGCATGTACTGGTCTTGGTCTGCATGCACGCATTTCTCATAATGTAACATTCTATTATGAATTCACTATTACTGTAGCAGACGACATTGCTGACTCTTCTCTATCGTCTTGTCTCTTTTATTAAAACAACAAGACGACATGATGAATCCTCTTGATCCTCTTTCGTTGTTGTGCTGTAAACAGATACACGAGTCGCTATTTTTCTGTTGCTCTTCGTACTCAACATGTTTGTTTTCGCAAGTGTTTAAAACGTGTCACTTTGTGGGAACTAGAGTAGCCTATTGTATTTCTAAAACTCACTCCCACCTGTAATCACAGTGTTGCCAAATACACAAACATTTAAAACCTACATTTATTTATTTTGTGGGCCACTTGGAGGAGGCATAACATGCATTAACCATGACACTGACAGACTATCACCTTATAACGTTGCTATGATGAACATGTTAGCAAACAGTTGCTAATTTAAGCATCCAGCAGACAAAGTAAAGTGTTCATCTGCTATAGCCATCTGCCAGATGAAAATCCATTATTCTCTTTTTTCTCCACCCACTCCTGATGAAAATATGTGCCTCTCCAGATGCTAAGTCTACACCATGTTCAATATGTAGATGCTAAACCTGTCTGTCTGATGTTTGGTGCTGGGCAGGTCTTGCACAGTGGGATTATCAGAGCTTTGTTTTGCAGAAAACAGCTGTGTGCTCTTGCTGTAAACAAGGTTGATGAGAGTGAACAAAGACAGTAACGGTGCAGGCCATGAGACAAAGGCAAAGAGCTGGAAGACTTTAGATTGCTCCTTTCTTCTGTTGACTGCAGAGGTGGGTGATAGTTCTATGTGGGTTCATCATGATTTTTTTGGATCAAATTGTCTGAAATATCTATTGAATGAGTCTTTAGGTATTACAATGCATCTTCAGAATCAGTTTGGTTTCACATCTTTAAGGGTGTTTTCACACCTGCGCTTTTTAGTTTGGTTAAATCGGACTCTGATGCGTTTTCCCCCTTCCCTTGGTGCAATTCATTTGGGCAGGTGTGAAGACGGGTGTGGACAGAAACAACTGTACAGAGACCCTTGAGTGGAGGAAAGTGAAAGACGCGCCCTTCATTATAGTGGAAGCTCAGGAGAAGTGAAAAACAAATTCCCTGTGGTTTGGTGACCTGGACTACATCCTTCATGTCCAATCCATGATGATCTTCCTGTATTCACGTTCTTGCTCCCGCCCCCAGACACATACTCCTGTTACTCACTTTGTGACTAATATCTGTGAAAAGTGCTTTTTTACTTACTTACATACTTACTTACTTACTTACTTACATGCTCAAACATTCTCAAGTGGTTTGTAGTGAGGCCATTTTGTTTGGATTTTCCTCTGTGTGAAAGGAAAACCGAACCAAAGGGGAAATCTCTCCAAGTTTACAAACTCATAAACTGATTTCAACCAGGGCATACAAACTAAGTGTGAAAACTCCCCAAACAGAAGTCAGGGAGTTCAAGTATCTCAGGGTCTTATTCAGGAGGGAGGAGGGTAAAATGGAGGGTGAAATAGACAGGAAGTTGGGTGATGCAGGTGTTGCACCAGACCATTATGTTAAAGCAGGAGCTGAGCCAGAACGCAAAGCTCTCAATTTACCAATTCCTCTACGTTGAGACCCTCACCTATGGTCATGAGCTTTAGTGTGTGATAGAAAGAATGAGATTGCAGATACAAGTGGCCGAAATGAGCTTCCTCCGTAGGGTTGCTGGGCTCAGCCTTAGAGATAGGGGGAGGAGCTCAATCACCCGGAGGGAGCTCGGAGTAGAGCTGCTGCTCCTTTGCGTCGAAATGGGCTAGCTTAGGTGGTTCAGGCAATCTGATCAGGATGCCTCCTGGAATCCTCCCTTTAGTGCTTTCCCGGGCACATCCATGTGGGAGGAGGCTTCAGGATAGATCCAGAAAAAACTGGAGAAATTGTATACCTCGTCTGGTCTGGGAGCGCTTCAGGGTTAAATGCAGGATTTATTGGATGGATCCAGAAGATAATGGATGGATAGGCTCTCCAAATATACTTTGCTTATGACCTAAATTATCCCTCTTGTGTGTCTCGTATGTGTTTTAGACAGTTGTGTAAGAATACAAACCTTTAACAGACCTCAGAAACATCTGCAACAGCAGGACTGAGTGGATGCACATTGTAACCTGAGGGGCCGAGAGGAACAAGACCGTGACAAAAGCTTGCACACACACCTCATGTGAACCCGCACCCCAGACAGCAGAGGCGAAGAAGCGAGGCAGTCAAGCTGAATGGGTAAACAAACTTGCTTGCGTGTCAGTTTTCTAAAGCATTTGTAGGAATAAGAGCACAAATGTGAGTGGCAAGATTAAAGGAAATCTAAATGTAGTTGTTTTTCCCCTTTCTTTAGCTTCGAAATCGGGGCACGAACGTCCAAACTCGTCCAAACTCTGCCCGCATTGCTTTTGAGATGTGACGTGAATACTGCGGCGCACACTTTCAATAAACTCTCATTTCCAGTGTCAGAAAGAAAAAGGGTGAGATAAGGTGCATCTCCACAGATGTCTTCTGTTGACAGTATCTCAGCTTGCTTTGGGGTAATCTCTTTTGAACTGGAAAAGTGCTGAGCATTCAGATGAAGACATATTTGCCAAGAGCACATTTGAGCAAAATATCTTTGATGTTTTACGTCTTTTCTGTAGCAATAAGAAAAGTAAGAAAACTCAACAGGTCATTCAATTTAACATAGATTATTATATTGTATTTACTTTTCATCCTGCTTTTATAGCTGAAATTCTTCCCTTCATTTATGATTGGCTCCTATTACAACATATCCTTGTCTTTTTGTCTTTGTGTTTGTAATATGTTCTCTTAAAGACCTTTTGGATTGTGTAGAATCTTTTCTTCGCAATAGCTTTCAGCTGCACCTGCCTCTCAAGGTTTGTACACAAGATTGAAGGAGTGTGCTTTTCATATATTGTGTTGTTGCTCTTCTGAATTATCAGCCCATTCTGTTGCATTTACACTCGATGCCACCACTTAAGGAGGCTGGTCTTATTTGAATTAAAGTATCTGGTGTTGTCGGACAGTTAGGGTTTAGTATTGCGATTGTCAACCCTGTGAGAATTCAGCCTGGTAATGGATTCTGTTTTGCTAATTGAACTTAATTGAACTGATTTTTATTTATTTGAAAAGCATGTCTAATAGGGAATAGCTAGCCCAAATCTTTGTTACTTCTTTCAACCTTGACCGCGGCACGTACAGTATACCACACCCACTCCTATTGTTTTTACTTTTCACAATAAAATCCCTAGACATACAGTATACACTGTGTAACTGTTCACACAGGCAATATACGCCAGCAGGTAATTAGCATTGTGTTGTTTATTTGTCACACTCCTGGTGACTAAAGGCCTTTCGTCTACGTGTTGATTTATTCACACACACTGAAGAGCTTGATGGAAATGTTCTGATATTTTAAACAAAATAAGCTATAGGTCATGATTTATTGGGAGGAACAAGCATTCAGCACCCTCATATAGCCAGAGTGGAATGACCCATTGTTTCATCCCGAAATAACTCCATTGCAATTTAATATAAAATTTGTTTTCCCTGAATGAAGTAAAGAAAGAAAACTGATTGTAAGCTCAATGTAATGAACATACATATGGGTGGATATATATACAATAAGTATAAGGCAGCAGTAGTATCACGTCTTTGGATCACTTGCATGTGTTGCATCTTCTGCTTTGGAGAGTCTTGTTTGTCTCCAACACTCGTAAATCTTTCTCCCCAATGTGCCAGCTCCCAGGCAGCACCCAGCTGTAATAGTGGATTTTTGTGTACGTTCCGAGTGGTTCAAAGTGTGTCGCAGAGTTTCCGTGGCGATATGAGTGGCTGCACTGACGCTTTATGTCCGCGGGACGTCGATGTATTGACTCCTTCAACCCAGAAACTAGAGCAACGCTCCATTAAACTAATTGTTGGAGAAGTGGTGGGGAACTCTCGTGGGACGGGAATTATAAATGCACATGCCTACACACACTCACCTACATACAAGTAGAAAGTCAATGAGTGTCGGCCCTTTGAATGTGTTGCCAGTGATTTTTTTGTAAATAGTGGTCGGAGTCGTTTAGAGATATGTTGGCTGATGCATTGCCATTGATCCCCTCTGTTAACCCTTCACCTCTCACCCACACATCCTCCCACCTCGCTCCATCTAAATCTCATACACCACAGAGTTAAAGCGAGGGGTGAAAGAGTGCACTCATGCATTATGGCTGCGTGAGTGGAAACAAGTTACAAGTGTGTGAAGTCATTTTAAAGTCCATAATGCGACTTGTAGCTGCAGTCTGATATCCAGCTCTGAAAATACTGAAAAGATCTCTGATGACACTGTTTCGTGTCTGACCTTGTCACCATCTTGCCTGCAATCACGGGAAAGAACACCTCGGGTATCATTATGTCTCCCGGGTGCCGTCACATTAAAAGATCCACAAGACGTTCCGAAGCAATGACAAAGTCTGGCGCACATGAATGGTGAAATTATGGAAAAGAAATGACACAGACAGGCAAGGTTGTTTAGAAATATGACTCTTTTTTTTTCAAGCAGCAGTGGTATGGAATGTTTAGCTCAACCTTGAGTCTAACTCTCGCTCTAAGCGAAGGCTTCAGTGGATCTTAATATGTCACAAACGAAGGACACAAACTGTTGCTTTTTTACTAAATATATGATTTCTCCTAAAATGAAATCTTGGGTGTTAATTCCATAATGCGTCGTCAAGGTACAAGCAGAGCGCAACATATTTTTTGAATATATATGAACATTTGTCTCTGTTTAATTGAGCAAGGGGAGGAGCGTAGAAACAACCATTTGTGGCTTGTGTGTTCAGTCCGTCTGTCTATGGATCTCTCCCGCTCGGTTTCAGCTCTACGGGCAGCGATGTTAGCTGTGAGTCAGTGCGCTGTCCGTGGTGCTGAAACATCAGCTAAGCGATAGTCACGTGTTTCTCGGCCAATAATGTTTTTTTTTTGCAATTTTTCTGTAGATACACAAAGCTTAAACGGAGGGGGCGAAAATGCCACTGATTGCCTCTTAAGACGCCTCCTGGTGCCGGGCCTGAGTAGAACCAGAATAGTTTTGTGCAGTACAACTAGAATAGCTATGTGTGTGTTGCCATGATTCATGCGTAGGCCCTGTCAGGGTGCTTTCACACCCAACCTGTGTAGCTTGGTTCCTTTAGGCCGGTGTAAAAAGCTGTGAATTGGAGTTTGGAGCAGACTGAAGAACCAGAACAAAAAAACTTGGTCCGATCGGCTTCCCCCTTTAATTATTACAGTACAAGTCCTTTTTGTCCAGTTTTATTGTCACTAATTAGGATAGATGAGGTCCAGTAGTCTCGACCAATAATGCTCAAAATCACTAATGTCTTTCTGAAACACGTAAGGTTCAGCAACGTGCTGCAGGAGTTACTGGAATTAGATGTTAGTAACCAGACCTCTGGCTAGCTGCCCACATTTCAGATCTGTGTAGTGATTGAAAGAGGTATGGTTTCATTTCCACTGACGGCTGTTTCCTCCCAGATGTTTCTGTCATAATATCCAACCACAGTTTAGTGGTCATCTTCCTGTGAGTCTGGATGAGATTGATGCAGCTGTGCAGGCTAATCTCATTATAGTGATTATAATTCTTCGATCAATGTGATAAACATTAAGTTCCTGCCAGCTCAGCTCCTGTGTTGACTGAAAATGGTGGATGCATCACTCGCCGCTCATTGTTTAGGGCAGAGGGAACTAAATAACCCCTCACTAACAAGAAAATTGGCTGACATGAACACAACGGTAAGGCTGAATGGATGATGTCTATTATTATTTCCTCTTGGTTTGGACCATCTGCCTTAGAGGTGTGAAAGAGACCAAGATTTCCCTTCCCATTCGTTTCTTTGTGGAATGAGGCGAGACACATTTGAGTGATCCGCCTCCTTTTGTTTCGCTCCACAGTTCAGTCTGATTGACAAGGAAAATCTAAAAATGCTCCAATATCATATAATATTTAAGGGAGGATCGTGATCATATTTTGGTTATATTTGAAAATTCTTTGATGGTTACAATCTGCCGCTTTAAGTCGGTCGTCTCGTTTATGTGACATTTGTTTATGTTTTTGAAACTTTTCACTGTTATGTGTTTTTATGAGGTGCTTGTGTGAAACTACATGCTATCAGCCATCTTGGCCAGAACCCTCTTGTAAAAGATATATACAGGACTGTCTCAGAAAATTAGAATATTGTGATAATCCCCATACGTGTGATTTAGTTTACTGAACCAAGCTGAGTGTTTTTCAAGGCTCAGGAAACCCTTGCAGGTGTTTCGAGTTAATTAGACGATTCAAGTGATTAGTTGAATACCCTACTAGTATACTTTTTCATGATATTCTAATATTTAGAGATAGGATATTTGAGTTTTCTTAAGCTGTAAGCCATAATCAGCAATATTAAAAGAATAAAAGGCTTGCAATATTTCAGTTGATTTGTAATGAATCCAGAATGCATGACATTTTTGTTTTTTTAATTGCATTACACAAAATAAAGAACTTTATCACAATATTCAAATTTTCTGAGACAGTCCTGTATATACATTACATTACAGTCATTTAGCAGACGCTTTTATCCAAAGCGACTTGCAATTCAGATTATATCACAATTCTACGGCACAGCTACGGGAGCAATTTTGGGGTTAAGTGTCTTGCTCAAGGTCACATCAACATGCGACTAGTGGAGCCTGAACCGGGGATCGAACCGCCTCTGATTGAAAGACGGCCCTGCTATCCACTTCGCCACAGTCGCCCCATATACTGTATATTTCCTTTCCTTTTCTTTATTGGGATCCCCATTACCACCAGCAAAGGTATTGGCTTTTCTTTTTGGGGTCCACACACAATTGTAGCCACATAAACATGTCAACAAAAAAGCTAATTTTACTAAATTAACAATCAAGTAGTGAATAGAAACTACATTGCATTTCTGTTAGATAAAATGATATATCAATTATAATTATAAATCAATCACAATTCTACATGAGTTCTTAGCTCTTCTTGTGTGCTCCGGTTCTGGGCTGAACAGAGCCTCAAACGCAGGACACAAGGTAAAGGTCTAAGAGGCTAAGCCTTGACTGAAGACAGGCACAGGTGGCAAACAAATCCAGGCAGGGAGTAGAGGCTAAGTCAGAAACCAACAGAAGGCAAGGCTAGTTTATTTGTATAGCACATTTCAACAACAAGGCAATTCAAAGTGCTTCACATAAAACCATTAAAACATAAGGCAAAAGAAAAGGAGATTTAAAAACAATTAAGAACATTGATTGAAACATTAAAAACAGTCATTAAAACACAAAAAACAGTGTAAGAAATATAATACAGTAGTAAAATGCAGGACATTGATTCATATCCTTGAATGTGGTTCAATTAAAGGCAGCAGCAAACAGAAAAGTCTTCAATCTTGATTTAAAGGAGCTGAGGGTCTCAGCAGACCTGCAGCTTTCTGGGACTTTGTTCCAGAGATGTGGAGCAGAACAACTGAACGCTGCTTCTCCATGTTTAGTTCTGACTCTGGGAACAGGAAGTAGACCGGTCCCAGACCACCTAAGGGGTCGGGATGGTTCATAAGGTAGCAGCAGATCACAGATGTATTTTGGAAACAGGAACTATGCACGTATAAACGGTCCTGTCCACCATGCTGTTGACCACACCTCATGAGTACATTTTGTCCAGCATGATTTTGCTTCAGACCATAGACACCAACTTGTTTGGTATTTCTCCAAAGATCTTGCTCATCACATAGATTTCTTTTCTTTTTTTTTGCAGCTCAAAGCGAAGGTTCCTCGATTGTGCTGATTATGAACTGATACAAGAAATGACTTTGCCGCTATTAATTAGCTCTCTGAACTTTCTGCTGGGACGGCGGGGTGTATCAAGTGATGCAATCTGTTGGTTGCTCTTACACTTCGCTCGTTGACGCCAGACATTCTGCTTTGCAGCCTCCCTACACACGAGGAACCGATGTGTAAATGCCTTTCTACCCTTGAGGATGTTCTGCACGTCATTATGAGTACTCTGGTGCTGCATCTGTTTTAACCACAGGAAACAGAAATGAACAGACCATTCTCCTGGGTATTACCACTGTAATAATGGACATAGTGTGCAATGGAAATACAACACATAAAGAAGCCCCACCTCATTAGAAATTCCAGTTAGATTAATCTTTCTTGTAACGCATTGATATGGATGAATATTTCATGAGGTAACAGTAGTGTATGGATGTTTAAAATACAGGTTTAGCATAATGCAGTGGTGGAGGAAGTATTCAGATCATTTATTTGGGTAAAACTACTACTACCACACTGTGAATAAACTCCACTACAAGTCCAGCATTCAAACCCTTAATTATGTAAAATGATTGTATTATTATAGTATTGAAAATGTAAATATTACTGCTGCATTAATGTGTATGCTGCATCTACAGCAATGCATCGTGTACATATGTGTGTGTAGCGTCGCTGTCCTGCGAGAACCACAAATCTCTAAAAACTCTTTTCATGAGCTCAGAAATACAGCCATGTTTTCAGCTTTGTGACTCTGCATTTTCCAGCTGATCCAAGAGGCTTGTTAAAGAGTTTATTTAGCTTAAGAAGTTAATAATCAACACATGAAGGAACACTTCATCCTCAGTTCATCCCAAGAGGAAAAGTAATGAAGTAGAAGTATAAAGTAGCATAAAATGGAAATATTTTATTCAAATGCAGTACTTCAGTAAATCTTCTCAAAAGTTTACAGTTCTGATAAATCTGCAAAGCTCAGAAGGCCTTAAATTCCTTTTGGATTTCACTGAACTGGAACAGGCCACAAACACCATCCATGTAGTCACCAAAACGTCAAACTCAAACTCAACGCAAACTCATTACAAATGTTACTGAACAGGGACCTCTAGCTCTTCAGCATTGATTTTTCACTTGAGACAGGAGGGCTGTAATGCTTTATTCAAGGAGCTAAACGGGAATCATGCATTTTGCCAGAAACAATGACTCTCAGCTTTGAGCTCATTCTTAGCCCTGCGTGTTGCTCTTCCCCTGATAATTGGACGCTCCTTGGGGCTCCGATGTTACTGGGGCTCCCCAGCGTTAATCCAACCATGCTTGAAGAACAGAACAGTGCTGCTAAATGGTTTACCGTAGATTCTCCTCAAGGTGAAGATTGCGGAAAGATAACGCTCCATATTCACAAGGGCCAAGCTGAATGATGTCTGTTAAGAGTGATAATGAACTGTGTGGCAAATCAAGCTTGGAGAGGATCGCAAGTGTAAAGAATGACACGGGGCTGTGGAATAACATATGTCTATCATGGCTGACATTGTTAATAGCAGCCTTACACGTGTACTGATCATTTTTTCAGTAGTTACTGATGATCGGGGAAGCACTTAACTGACACGTTTGTGTTTCAATTGACCGGATTAGAACGGTGTGATGCGATGTGGGAAAGGTTAAAAACGACCACCGTTGTTCCAGTGGAGCGCAGGTGCATGATGGGCCATTTTTAAGATGCTACTGCTGCAGTTTACCGCTCAGCCAAATGAAGCATTACCGCTGTGGCCTGGTGAAGCAATTACAAGACCTCTTCTGGCTTTATTGAGGAGCACTGCTGCTAACTAAATGGTTTTCTATAAGAATCCTGGGGGAAGGGATCATTAAGAAATAGCTCTCAATCTATCTGTGATGCAGTGGGAGGCGTGTGTGTGAGAGTGTATGTGTGTGTGTGTGAGTTGTCCATACCCACTGAGACCCAGGAGACTACAGTACATCTGTTACAAATGAGGAGACTTCTTAAACACATTTCAATGGACTGACGCTAAGCTGCTAATGCATTCCTGTAAATGGAGGCAGGTTGCTGCTGATGATGTTGGAAGGGGGAATACGCCTTCAATCAAGCCTTCTCTTTCACCGTGGGCCAAGAGCATCTCTCTCTTTTTTTCTTCTTCTTTTTTTGTATGTGGGGGGGAGGTACTTCCTTCTCAAAGGGTAACTCTGATGCATCTTGAACAAATTGAGCCACCCTGTAAAAAGGCCTTGAGTTGCTTATTTCATTGATTCACCAAAATGCTAGTTTAAGGAATTCAAATTCCACTGCTTGTGGCTCACCAGATTCAATTTGCACAGTTTTAATAAGGTCCAAATAGAAACACATGCTCCCCTGAGAAATTTTCGTGGATGATTTTCTTTGAAAACGGTCCACGGTTGTGATTTTATTCATTTCTTTTTTTCAGCTTTCGCCCACCAGCAAACACTAGCTGATTGCATTGCGGCTGAAGTGCTCGGCTTAAAGCGCAAGTGACACATGTGTCAACATGCGCTGCTCTGCTGGAGAGATGAGACGATGTCCTCAGAATTGGCCTTGATTACCCGTCACCACTGGAAGCGATGCAGTTACAATGAGGAACTTGTTTGTGTGATGACAGGGTCATAAGGGTTCCTGCCCTGTCACGCTCATCCCCCCATGGTGACGGAGCAGCTAGCACAATGCCTGCCTCTGCTGACTGGCACGGCCCACACAGAATTAAAACAACGCTGCCCACACATGCACTGGATTCTGCCCTATTCTCTCTTAAACCATGTGCTGGGACATACAATATTTCACGGCCCTGCACTCTGCTGGGGTTCCAACATGACACCTGGTGGCAATGAATAATGAGGCAGCATCGGCCCCACGGGATGGGATTACATTTTTCATTTTGGTCCAGAGAGGAAGTTTTAGGACCTCTGAATTATGCAGCAGATGCTCCACTGTTTATCAAAAGCACTTGGATGTAGAGGTTATTGGAGAGGATGGAGTGTTCTGAACAAAAAGATGTATCGAGGTTCCACATCAAACCTTTTTTTCTCCTAATGATAAAAGAACTAGAAGGAGTACTAGAGTGAATGCTATGTGGCCCTTATGAGTACGATGAAAGGATCAGATATTTGTCTGGCCGCGTCAAAATATAGAAAACAAATCAGAAATGTCTTCAGAAAATACCAACGTAATGAAAACAGAATGTAATGTTTACCAATGGTGACTGGTCTGGCCCCACACGCTTAGTAAGGAGAACACCACACACTGTCTCGGCCCAGGAACTATTTGATATAGAAGACAATGATCATACCCAAAGCTAGGATTTATCCCTGTGTTATTGGGAGGATGGATAAAGACATCAAGCAAGATGCCATCTGTAGACCCATGCTGTCTGAGCCATGGTAAAATTGGTATGAAGCAGTTGACACTTGACAGGGGTTGGACACTGCAAGGTGTCCTAGCTTGTAGTATCACTCAAATGTGAGCATTGCATGTTTCTTCAAGATACGTTGAATGTTGATGTTTCTGAACCAAAGATCCTTATCATAAATTTGTTTTTCATCAGCCTTCTACCCTGCTTGCAGAAACGCACAATGCCAAGTGGTTAACGTTGTGAAACCATTGGTTAGGTTTAGGCAACCAAGCTATTCGTTAAGGGTAGAAAAAGGATTGTGTTAGTGGTAAAATAACAACGCAACATAGCGCAACACCGTAGCATAGCAATGTAACAACAGTAAATAACTGCCATCACCAGACTTTTTATGACAAACATAACTAAAAAGGATCATTGTTTGTGTTAAAATAATAACTTAACAAAGTGACCTAACATCAGTGACATCGAACTACCGTGAATAAAAAGGAAAAGCCACAACGTGACATAATAACTGTAACTACCATAAATAAATAGCAACCACCCTTACCAGACTTTCTTATGTAAAGTTACGTAACAAGGGTAAAAATGTACACAACAAGCGTAAAGTCAACATTTAAATTTGGTTTCACACGGGACACAGTCTCCTGGGTGAAGGTCCAGTGTTTGTCTGACCGATCCTCCAGCTTCTATGCAGGTATTGTGATGCTGGTGCAGTGTCAAAGCAGCTGGATGAGATGACGGTATATAAACCAGTGAATTCTTTTTACAAAAGCACACAGCTGGTAGTTTAGTGATTGGGGATAGCACTGGTATTAATTTCGGTTCTTCAGCACTTTGATGTTGATGTCAGCCCTGGGACACCTATTTTTGTCTATTCAGACCATAATCCACGTGTACTTTTGCACTCCTCAGAAGGCAAGGCTAGTTTATTTGTATAGCACATTTCAACAACAAGGCAATTCAAAGTGCTTCACATAAAACCATTAAAACATAAGGCAAAAGAAAAGGAGATTTAAAAACAATTAAGAACATTGATTGAAACATTAAACACAGTCATTAAAACATTAAAAACAGTGTAAGAAATAAAATACAGTAGTAAAATGCAGGAATGTAGGCAATTTATTAATATCCTTGAATGTGGTTGAATTAAAGGCAGCAGCAAACAGAAAAGTCTTCAATCTTGATTTAAAGGAGCTGAGGGTCTCAGCAGACCTGCAGCTTTCTGGGACTTTGTTCCAGAGATGTGGAGCAGAACAACTGAACGCTGCTTCTCCATGTTTAGTTCTGACTCTGGGAACAGGAAGTAGACCGGTCCCAGACCACCTAAGGGGTCGGGATGGTTCATAAGGTTGCAGCAGATCAGAGATGTATTTTGGCCCTAAACCATTCAGTGCTTTATAAACCAACAGCAGGATCTTAAAGTTAATTCTTTGTTACAGAAAGCTGTAAACAGTGTTTAATGAGACAGGCATTGTTCTTGCAACCTCATCAGTTAGCGTGCAATCAGATACTGTCAATGTCGGCACTCTACTCTGTGTGACGCAGCCTGAACAGAACCTCACTGCCCGTTTTGTTTGCCGTTCATGCCTTGTTCTCTCTCCTGGTTTTTCTTTTCTTTGGCCTAGTCTTATGGAATCCCTTTAGAAAATATGCACAATTAACTGGTTTGCTGCCTTACTAAGAGGCAATCCTTGAGATTTCAGTCCTGGTTGATTTAGAGTTTCTATTTGAAAGAAAACCAAGGACTTGTCTTTGGCTGTGTTCAAAATATCATATTCACTTTTTCAGAATTGGGTGAACAGTTCCATTTTTGGTGTGTATAGAATGAAGCAAAACTCTAATACAGCATTTCTTTCCGGGAATGTCACCACAGGCACCCACTTCATAATACTGCAAATATATAAATATTGCAATACTTTCCTCAGATGGCCATAGGCTCAAACTATGATATGGTATAAATGACCACCTTTGCTGATAGATAATGACTAACAGACATTTAGTTTTTACCAAAATCTTCAAGATTCCCACTTTAAGTAAGAAGATCATGACTAGTTGTCAGTGCATTTAATACAGTGGTAGTTAGGTGACATGTACAGCCTAGTTTAGTGAATGTCTGAATACTCCTTTAGTTCTTTTAAGGCTCCGAGAGTAGTGTTGTGAGAACATGTTAACTACTCTCATGTCTGTACAGTGAATATGGATCACTAGCCACCAGCTGTTAAGTTTAGCTTAAACTTAAAACTTTTATCCTAATGTTTGTGTAAAGACCAAAGTGTAAAAATGATATATTGCCAGGCGCAGTAACCTCCAGGATTTCTGTCCTCAAGTCCCGTAAAACTGTTTCATTATCTAATTGGTCTTTACTGTGACCCTAACCATGCTGTCGTTGCCATGATCAGATGTTGTTGGTGGAAAAAATGTTACGAAAAGTTTTGAAGAATCATCCAACAATCATGATGACTTAGTGGTGTGACAAAGTCATAATGAGGCTCAGTTTTTGTCTGTGCCTCTGAGTTTCAGAAAGGATTCCAATCACTGACTCTAGCGAGAGCTTTTCATGTTTTTACATTAGCTGATGGTCATCATGTATTTGCCATAAGTGAGAGGACAATTAAGCTTGTATAATTGAATGAAAAGACACGGCACAGCTAAACGTGGCTATTATCCTGTATGTTATTAACCTTCTCCGTGATTGAGGTGTCATTTCATAGGTCAAGCAAAGAAACTGTAAGATTAAACTCTGGCTCAGCAGCTGTGTGGGAGAGCGCTGAATGAGCATAAACATGACGGTTTTAGAACAAGCTTGCTTGCCTGTATAGGCTGCCAGGCGGCCCGTGGCTCTCCACCTGCCTGCTCCCCACTTATTGAAGATGAATGAGTTCCGGGTTTGGCCATTACTTACCTTGTGAAACGGCCTTAAAAGGGATGGCTTAGCCCCTGTCAGCGCAAGTGTGACCAAAACACCATAAAGTCAAGCTCATTTAGAAACAGATCCATTATGTGTAAGGAAATGTCAGCTCATAATGCACTTGAGATCCAGCAGTAAACAATAAACAGGTTCCCATCATGCAGCAGAACGTTAAAAAGGTCAGTCAGAATAAATACGCAAATATTTTTTTGGTGAAACATCTTAGTCGAGCATGTTGGTATTGCAACATTTGCTAATAAGCACTCAACATGAACTGCAACTGAGGATGATGGGAATTTCATTCGTTTAGCTGGTATTAGGTTCTTTATCAAAGTATTGGACACATTAAAATGTTGACCTGATTGATGGCACTACAGGGGAAGTACAATTTAAAGGAAAGTAAATCTAATGACAATAGCTATCTAGACTTTCTTTTTTTTAAACATTCAACCTCATGGTGGTGCTAGAGGCAGTCAGTAGGATACATCGTTAGGGATCAAATCTTCATCCAAATTAATCTAATGGCTATTGAGATATTTCAGTCTGGACCAAAGGACCGACCTACTAGCTGTCAGACCAACCTCATCCCTAGAACAATGCTTAAAATGTACAATCATTTCTACTCAAATGTATTGCATTGGAAGTACAAAGTAGCAGAAAATCAACATACTCAAGTATCTCAAATTTGTATTTATGGATAAAGTACTTGAGTAAATGTTCTTCCACCACTGGCTGTGGCTTCCTGTAGGATGGGTCTTCTTAAATCCCAGCCTTTTCTTTTAAAACACATTAATCCCAATTTACTGGTGGAAAGTCACGTTCCCCTGAATCATGCAAATCTCTCCCTCTTTATCAGCTCCTTATTCTTATTCACATCAAGTATTGGCTGCGTGTGTCCAGTGTCTGGGCACAGCAGCCCAAAATGACTGCTTTCCAAAGAAATTGAGATAAGGTTATGCAGAGCTGATACAGAATGTGCTGTTGGAATTAGAATTAGTCCACCTCCATTTCCAGGTTTGTCTATGTGGATCAGAGTGATTTGGCAAGTGGGAACATTGACCACCTTTATCACTGGACTCATTGTAACACCACGGTTGGCCCATTAGCCCACATATGGCCTGCCTGGCAATGCTCTGATAGGCCATCAGAGCTTAAGCCAGCTCATTTAACAGCCAACTGTTCCTTTAGAGTATTCTTTTGACATGAACCAAGATACCCAGTCGGTAGTGCTAACTGTTCCATCAGTCCCATTAATTGTAACACTAGTACCGATTGTATAAAAAGCATCATGGATTTGTTGATGACAGTGCTTTGGCAGCCTTTGGTTGTGGCTGGCCTACAGAATACTTCCACAAAAAGCACAGGGATCACATGTGAGAGTCATCATTTGTCGAGGAAACAACTGCCGGAGGAGCTTTATTCTAGTTTCATAGTTTGGAATGATGAAGCATGTGGCGTGGATTTATTTGAGTAGCTAAATATCCAGCACACTGCCCTGTGGTTGTTAGTTTGGCTTGTACTTTATGTTTGTCAGACTATCAAGAAGCTTCCAATGACTGTAAGTGACCATCAAGCGGTAAATATTCAGCTGTTTGGTTGGTGATGGATTTTCTTTAAAATGCTATGGGCTCTCGGCTATGGCTTAATTCTACCCAATAATGGTTTCTATTGTCAACTTAGCAGTATCGGCAGATGGCATAAGTGACTACACGGCTGATTAATGGACGCTGCCGGTCAACGCTGGGGCTGCTGTCACTTGTCACGAATTGCAGTATCAGAGGCAGATGAAAATATTATTAGATCGACACCATCACAGCGGCTTTTAAACAACGCAAGGGGATCAATATTAATGGGAATTTGAAGCACCTCCAAAATCAATCCACCTTCAAACTGACATGAAATGTGCCAGCAATCATCAGTGCAATAACAAAAGCATATGATTGCACAAAATCGATCAGCAAATTCATCTACGGATTGAAAACTAACCCCTTGACTCCAATATCATCCTAATTTCATATGGCAATGGCTGCCTAGTTAGAAGGTATTCATCTCTCTACGTAGCTCCTCTGCAGCCTACAACTACAATCTGTAGGCAATGTACACTCACTCAAACAGCTGTGTATCTACAAAAGCTACCATAAGCATTAATAGACGTGTACGGTTGAAGATGTGGTTTCTATTTGTGTTACTGAATATGTTCGGAATCAGCTTGTCCAGCATAACGTGCGTTTTATCGCAATGACATTGTGGTTCGTTAGTGTTTTCGGTCAAAGCCCTTTTGTCTGTGTAATAGTGGGATTAATCACTACAGTTACATTTAGACCAGTGCTACTTACATGGCTGCCCTATTCGCCTACGTGGCCAGACTGGTAAGCATAATGGTCCCACAAGGGACCCCGTTACTTGCTCAACCATGCGCCAACTGGTTGGAAAGTTTTTACTCAGCTGTTGACGGTTCCGCTAAGAGCTTGTTAACATTGTTTGAGAGCTCACTGTCTGTTGTGTGGATGCAGCCAGCACTGAATTTAGCAAGAGTAATTAGCAGCTATGATAGTGCTATGTATGTCACGACATTTTAATTTAGCTTCATTATATTTCTCTTCTGCGAGCCTGTGCACTGGGAAAGTAGTTTCGAAGGCAGTTAGCATACTGAGGGTATCTCTTTCAGCCAACTTCAAGGTAGCTAGCGAACCATGTTAGCTTACATCGAGTTTAAATGAGAAACAACAAACAACGGCAACTTCATATTGTAAAGTTATTATGGCTATTTAAACATAAACAGACACATAGCATCCATGTCAAGACGTGTCTGGCCAGCTCACAAATATTCACTTTTCTTTTAGTTCTGTTTTGGTCTCCACCAACCCCGGAGAAAAATATCTGCACTTTTAGCTGCTAAATGCTACACTGTGGTTAGCTAACGGCAAACTTTGTCCCTCTACAGGGCAGGTAACAAGAAATTGCCTGTGGCAGACGCTTTTGTTCAAGTCTTTATAGGTACATTCAAGCTCAAATGAGATCAATAAGAGTAAAGTGTGCGGATTTAAAAACAAAAAAAAAGTGCTGAAAGTTGCTAAAGCTACGGGTAACTTAAAAATAAAGGGATAATTCTGTGGGTTTGTTTCTGCAAGTTTCACATGAATACAAACAAATGGATTAGTGCAGCTTTAGGTTTGAATTCAAATTAAGCATTAATGTATTTGTGAGTACTTGACAGACAGTATTTGTCAGCTCTCATTCCCATTTTGCATCTTTTGTGGTTTCATTTGCTTTTTTTTTTCTCCAGGCAATTTCCCCTAGCACCCCGACTTAAGTGGTTTCTAAAATGTGTCATGAGTGACCACTCTGCATCATTGCCATGACTTCAGGAAAGCAGATTGTTCATGCAAACAGATAGATTGGCTGAAGTGAATCTCATGTATATTCCAAACAGAGCCTCAGGTGAGCCTATACAGCAGTATGGTACGGTGTAATTTGAGTTACTCCCATGCCCTACGGTCCTTTCTGCTGCCGCCTGCAGAATATCAACTGAGGCCCAGTGGATTCTGTGTGGGCCTATTTGTAAGGGATTAAACTAGCAACTAATAAAGGAGATGTTGCAGTGTGCATATAGGGACTGCATGGGGCTGCTTGACTTAGTGAGCAGCTTGTGTAATTATCGGACTCAAAGATGGAGAAAAATGAACGAGGGGGGGGTGAGGAGAGGGGGAGGGACAAGGGGTAGAAAAGCTGGGAGATGGTGCCGTGATGGAAGAAGGAGAGAGGAAATAAAGTGAAGAGGACTAACTGATTTATTTTTAGAAGTTGGTAGTTAGGCCCACATACAATATGTTTCAGTGCTTACCTTTGACTGAAATTTGAAGAAAAATTTAATTTGAGCCCAGATGTAAAATATGTTGTTCTTTTTTAAAAACAGAACAGAACATCTGCAGGACTCTAACCACTCAAACATCTGTAGCTGGCATCGGCAATTACATTGTAGAATGGAAACCCTGGTTACGTAAAGACCATCTGGTGAAACTAACCAACAATGAAAACATTGAAAAGGTTGTCTGTCAGTGGAATCATTCATAATTCATAATTCAAAAAAATCTGAATTATGAGAGAAGTATTAGAAATTAGCCTAAAAACGTTGATGCTGCAATGACACCTTGGTAAAACGACCATGTCTCTTCCTGGAATTTGAACTAACACCACCACACATGCATGAAAATACCATTTTAACAAAGCTGATCCTGAAGTAATCCGATGTGCGCAATGCCTCGAGATGCAAGAAGTGCTTTACAGAAGCCCTTCTACACTGTCATCCATACATTTAGAGGAAAGTTATTTTTGGACATAACTGATCGATATTAGACTGTTCCCCTGATTCTTGATGCCGGTTTGAGGCAGGTAATCAGCAACTTGCAACTGATTGCGTTTTCAAGCCCCCGGCCGACTAGTTTTTCATTAATTATTAAAGCTTTACTCCAGTACCTGTCAACAACTTCCCAGAGGATTTAATGAATGAGGCTGTAACACGCCAGTCATTGGGGAATGCTTGTCTGTGATTGGGCCTCTGCTTCTGTCTCACTCCGGCTGATAACCTACATGGGGACGTCATACGTAACAGTCTCATTATGAAATATGGATTGTGACCAGTGCCTTGTTTTATACTGTTGCAGTAACAGCATTGCTGCCAGTGACAGGAGCAGGATTAATATGCTTATCAAAAAGTCTCTAGCTTTCAGTCCGGATTTATAACAAAAAGTTTTGGAGGAAAAAACCAAGACCGGAACTCAAGCCATACTTCGCTTCGAAGGTCATGCATTGTGTGGTGCATTTAAAGTGTGTTCAGTGACTGGTTACAGATTCCCAGATAGTCCTTTTTTAATGTCTGTGTCTCCTGTGATTAGCAATTTATTAATGGATCTATTTGTACTAATAAAACTTTAGTTTCTACACATATGGGCTAGGCTGCGACACCCATGTAAGAATGGGGGGGCCTCCAGCAGGAATCGGCTCAATGCAGATCTACCCAGATCCGGCTTTGCTGCCACATTCAACCTTTCTGGCGGGAGGAGAGCTCGTTGCCCAGCAGCAGCGTCTCCTCCTCCTCCAGGAGCAGAGCTTCACCTCGCTGATTCGTCGGTCCCCGCTTGGAGCCAACACTGACACCATGCTCCTGGAGGCCCAGGCCGTATTTCACTAGACCCGGCAGACTGACAGACCCTGCTGCAGTAACATGACTGTGCTCTGATCTAATACAGCCAAAATCAACGCAAAATGAATGTTACTCATAGTAGTTTTAGACAACAAAATAGCATTTTTTATAAGTGTTTACACAATTTTTAGATACATTAAAAAAATGTTCCCACAGCAGTAGCATGAGGTTTGTAATCAAAACCATTTAAGTCTGTCTTGGCTCCAGACCAAGTTGAGACCAAAACCCAAACTACAAAACAGTGCCTATTTCACATTATGAATTATTGTTTTTGTGTCATGATTTCTCCTGGTGAACTTATGAAAAATCTTTTTATTAGCCTGCTAATTTGAGACAGTAAATACATAATTGTAACACAGCTAATGATGCCCAAACAATGACTTATACTGTGTAATAAGTCAAGCAAGGTCTTAAAAAAAAATCAGTGGGTGGGGTACGTGAGGTGGGATAATATGATTCTCAGCAGAGCGAGCTGCTGACAGGCTGTGCTTTTCTTAATTATCAGCCGGTAAAGATGTTAGCAGAGGTATTGATGGGCCTTAATTGACCATATGGCTGCTTGTTTGTCTAGCTGGAGGATGACCAGAGTGCACACTGATGAGACAGTAACACACATGGATGTAGCATGTGCTGCACAGGGATGTGAACACACACTCACACACTCACAGAGCCAGCACAGCATAGAAATTGGTGGGGTTCCAGCTCCCAACCAAAAACACATCAGAGTGTGCCTCCCAACATTATCGGCAGTACGCTGCCGCTCTGCTGCTTCGCAATCGGTCATGCTTGTATGTGTGTGTGTGTTTTTGAGATGGGTGAGTTTTCTAACACCTGCTTGTTTAAAAAACGATTCAAGCTGTAGGCCTTCCGAGGCTGACGAAAAGGCAATTACATGTTTCTCTTTTTCTTTTTTCTTTTCTTTTTTAATCAGATGCTCTCTCATGCCCCTTTCTATTGTCCACAGCTGATTAATCCAGTCACACTTTTCAATTGCAATACTCTTTTATTTTTCATCCTTAACAATGTAGCGGAAGGGGAAAGATTAACACTTTTTTAGTTTTTTCATGGAGGCCAGTTTAGTGGGCGCAGCCTCGGATTCCTAATCGTCAAAGAGAGTTTAGAGATTGGAGAAGGCCTCATGAAATATTGCCGGCTAAAAGCCATCCTTTCCCTGCTTTAATGATGATGGGGGGATTCGTCAACAAGTAGCTTTGAAACGTGTCCGCCAGCCAGAACAAAAAAACACCCTGCAAGCAATTAAAGACGGAGATCAGATGAAGTGGCTTAATTTGATGCAGAGGTCAGTAAAGAGACGCCGGGTGGTGCATCCCTGAGTGTGGCAAAGACTTTCCATCCCAAAATGTATTTCAGAATAGTTGCAGTTAAATTATTAGAGATAATGAGACTGAATTATGAGACTTGTCTGAACGAAAACACATCGGAGCATTAACCATGTTTTATTGTTCTATTCATTCTGCTGATGACTTCTTGAAACGGCGTATCGGTATTTCTTAAACGACCTCCGCACATATCACTTTCTGCCAAGATGATTACATTGCTTATGAAAGCTGGCGTACACGGCAGCTAAGAGCGAGGATGTTCCAGGGTTTTAAGATGTCAGGATCCAGGAAATAAATCCACATGTGCACATAGACACATGTAGATCAACGCCCATCAGCCGTCCTCCCTTCTGGTTTGCTCAAAGAAAGAATGCTGCCAACATTTGGAGATCATTCCGTCCTTTCTATCGGGGACGGAAATAAATAGATTTTTACACTTAAAGGAGCTTGAGAATGTGTCTTTACCTGCTGCGACAGCGTGTGGTTGGTATTGTTCTCACCTAGTGACTGTGTGTGTGTGTGTCATTGTGTGTGTGTGTCGTCATGGCAACATGTGGTTCTGGAGACACCTGCTGTAGCAGGAACTAACGCAGAGGAGGTTTTTAGTACTTTGCCAGGTGCTTACATGTATTTTGAACCCAACGAAAAGCACACAACACTTTACAGGTGTGTAGTTGAGGTCACAATGAAGGAAGAGTTCAGAGGTGGGTGTGGTTCCATCAAGGGCGTCAGAAGTGGGGAACTTTACGGCTCATTTGGCGTTGCGGTTGGATTTGAAGTTATTTTTTTCTGGTACAGTAAAATGATAGAGATCAATCTTAAATACGGCTGCAACTTAAAGATAATCAATTGCTCTCCAGATTATTAATTGATTCAACTGTTTAATCTATAAAACGTTATAAAAAGCTAAATGGTGCCTTCAGTCTTGTTTTGGCCGACCATCAGTCCAAAGCCTGAAGATATTACTGCAGTGATGAGTCAGTTAACTGAATAGATTCATTTTCAGTCAATCGACCTATCAATGCATTGACTAGTTGTTGCTCTAATCACAGGTTTACTACTTACAGTATAGAGAGGAGGATGGTTTGATTGAATGGGATCCACAGAGAGATTACTTAACGAGTGATGACTTTACTGGTGGGACTTTTGGTTATACCTGCTAATGCAGCATGAGGTCACCACCGTAGTAACAGGACAGGCTGAAGGTGCCCTGTAGAGATTTGACTAGGAGTGGAGACGCTTTGGCGCTCTCATGGCAATGACTGACATGTATGAAGTAAATTAATTAAATAAACCTTACAACTGAATGTTGAGCGAGACGCTTCATGCAGACATCTTTGGGTATTATGCTTCCATAAAACAGTTTGTGGTCTTTCAGATTAGTGGAATCAATCGTAATGTCATGTCAATGTACGTATTAATATACACATTCATATTATTGTTTCACGGTGGCATCTATTAAAGTTGTTACCATATTCACCTGTAGTATCTGAGCTACGGGTCCTTTCCACCAACGGTCCAAGCTGAGAATTCTTGTTTCCACTTCATGCACTTCAGCCAGCGTTTGCTCTTCACCCCCCAGCTGAAGCCCCTATCATGTGTAGATGTAGCCGTTCTATCCCTGTCTCCTTTGTCTCTGCCTTTGGTTTCATCCGTCTCTCCCCCTTAACCTCCCTGTTTGTCTCTCCTCGAGTGTCATCCCGTCCCGTTAGCATCAATCCCCCTCCGCTCGCTTTTGTCCAGCTCTCTCTGTTCTCCCCCCCCCCCCCCCCCCAGTGTGATCCTGAATTACTGGGCAAGAGCAGGTGTTCAGCTGGTCGGCTATTGCTGCATGCTGACTCGCATAATAGCCGAGAGGTGAGCAAGTGAGCACGCTGGGGTTGAGGAATACAGCTGGCCTCTAATGCTGATAGACCCCCCCGTCTGATGTTTGCCAAGGGCCGACCAGGTGCCTCTGCAGCATATGTGCAGATACACGTGTCCGCAGTGACACACGGACGTGATACACACGCGTGTCTGATCTAATAAAGGATTCCCAGCTGCTATAATTGCAGCACTCGATAGCGAGCTGATGGATTCTGCTGCAGGTGTCACGTTCTCGCAGGGTATTTTTGACTCGGAGAAGATAAAAAAAATAAAAATAAAAAGGTAGGACACCGGCGTCCCCATGAGTCAGGAGGCGGAACCGCCGTCACCTCGGTCTCTTTTGGTCACCCAGCGGCCGGATGGGAAGTTCGAGCGACGGGAAAGACTGAGCTGTATTCTAACAAGAGGCCCGTTTTTTGTCCAGCTCAACATGCTGTCAATCTGTGCCCCCCCCCTCCCTCCCCCTTGTTTTTTCATCACCGTTCCAAGCTTACCATGTTTCTCATTTCCCCCCCTCCCCTTCCCGCCACCCTTCTCCCTCTTTGTGCAAACAGAGTACAACTACTCGCTCTTTGCTCACTAAGCCCGGTCAAGACGACGGAAGAAAAGAAAAAAAATCCAATAAAACATGAGCCCGCTCCCCCTTGACTCTCCGAGATGTTGTTTAAACGCGACACGTGGTCGACTTTTCCATTCCACCTGGACGACCCCCCCCCCCCCCACACTCTCCCTCTACCAATATGGATTTGAGATGTTAGTGCATTTTCTTTTATCTCACATCCGCGCTTCCCCCCCCCCAGAGAGAGAGGGAGAAGGGTAAATACGCAAAGGGTGTGTGAATAATGCAAGGCGAACATTAAATGTCAGGTCTAAGAATTCACAATATCTCCCCCCCCCCCCCCCCCATTGTCTCGCTGGCATGCGCCGCATGTTTTATGCATTTTATAATTAGCGGGGGAGACTCAGGGGAGAGGGATGCTTGGCAGTTATGGGGGATCACTTATTTCTGAGAGGGGTGGTGTTTTTTAAAGGAGTTCCAGAGCTCCATTTGAAAGGCAAATCTCACAGCTCCGCAGAGTGGGAAAAGCAGGGCAGGAATTCTCCTCGGAATCAATACCAATTCCAACGTGTTTAAGCTGCCTCACATATACAAATATACTGCTCCTGACTATGAAGGAAGGAATCTTACTGTCTGTGAGTATGCGTATGTCCTTTGACTATCTCGAGAATCATCCATCTGATTGACTGAGTGGCTGTATTGCTCTGGACCCAGATGGTCATTTTGCCAGATGGTGGCACTATAGCAATGAACTTTATGAACTGTATGTCTCAGAAACAACATTTTTATCCTGTTTTTTTGTGGGTCCAGGCGTTCGGCCGAGTGAAGCCAATGCGGAAGTTTCTTAAAACCTAAATCTTAAATTCTCTCTAATGTCCACCAGGGGGCGACTCCTCTGGTTGGTCCTCTCTTGATTTATTACCTCAGTAAACATTGTAAACATGAGTTTAAGATTTTATTCTCTAGTTTCAAGTCTTCTTCAATACAACATGATTGAAGCATGCTTTCCAAATTGTCTAAATGCAGCGCTTGTGAATTTGTTCATTTTTACAAATCCAAATGTAAGTTTATATGTTACGTATACGTAGTATTACCTGTAAACACTCTTTTCAGTATCATAGGACACATTTTTAGGGATT
This sequence comes from Pholis gunnellus, assembly GCF_910591455.1. Taxonomy (NCBI): domain Eukaryota; kingdom Metazoa; phylum Chordata; class Actinopteri; order Perciformes; family Pholidae; genus Pholis; species Pholis gunnellus. Next base: position 22,770,578 of record NC_136541.1, on the reverse strand, counting down.
TTATAATATTCAAAAAAAGAAAACATTCAACATTTTCTTTTTTTTATATTAACCAGGCTTATATGCGTGGAATGGGTGGATGTTTTATTTCACAGTATATGATTTTAGCCCCTCCTCGAAGGGCAAAACAGACAGAGAAACTAGATATCCAGCACGCAGCACATTTTTAATTTGCACCAGCTTTACCTTTGGGCCTGTACAGTACACGGAAACTGCATCAGCATCCCGTCCCATTCATCAAGTTCTCATCCGGCTTTTAGTTGCATAAATACATTCGTTTGACAGATGACTTCACTAATTGCCTTTTCAAACAGCAGTAATCTCTCGGTGCAGTGAGCGAAAATTAAAAATGCAGTGCCCTGAGTATTGTTTTTTTCATGTCTGAGCCTGCATTTATCCACCTGAAATTAATTCTCTAATTTGTTTGTACGATAAACAGGGAATACTCAGGATCCCAATCCACTTAAAGCCTCCTGTGCGCCGCTTTACATATCCGTTCTGATATACTGACTTGTCCCTGAAGACTCCACCCAGCAATCCTGTGAAATGAGGGGCAAGCCTCGACTTTTCTAAAGGGCACTGTAAAGTCTTCAGAAGTGTCACCTCAAGGAAAGTGTGAATACAATGTGTGTGTATGTCTGCATCGACTAAATACAAACAGCCGGAAGTTTAGGTGTTGGACGCGGAGGATTCACACTTGAGCCGCGGTGTGATTTGTGCCGATGTGTTTGGTGTGGAATGGAGACGGGTGATGACATCCCTGTCCAAACACACAAAGCATCAAGAAACTGAAAGCAGTCTTGTCGCTTTAGTGCACGTCTTACACTGGTGGGCGAATTCACCAAAAAAGGATTGTGCAGATTTTGCGGCCGTTAAACCTGCGACTGTGGGTCAGTGCTAGAGCAGGGTCGTCCTTCAATCAGAGGATTGGCAGTCGATCCCCGGCTCCGCTAGTCCATGTCAATGTGTCCTTGGGCAAGACACTTGCCAACGGTGTGTGAATGTTGTATGAATGTTAGATAGTCCTGATGGGCAGGTGGCACCTTGCATGGTTGCCCCTGTCATCAGTGTATGAATGGGTGTGAATGGTGGAATGATGACATGTAGAGTTAAAGCGCTTTGAGTGGTCGGAAGACTAGAAAAGAGACAAAAAAAGATACAAGTACAGTCCATTTACCCTTTACCAAAAATAAGACAAGGGTGAAATGCACCCCCAACTGCCCCACCAAGCAAATAGCGCCTCGGTGCTGCCGTAATATTTGCACATATTTAATATGCAGACATTTGGTGCAAAACTGATGAGTGAGACTCATTGCAAATTGCAAATACACAAAGATCAGCGTGAATAGCCACACATAGTTGCAGTGAAATTATTAGCATCTTCAGAGTGTTGCTGGTACCTGAAGCACATTTATAACGGGTGTCATGCCTTTCCAGTGATCATGGCAGCTTTGAATAAAGTCTTTCCTTTTGTCCTCCGCTTCAAATCATGACATCTTCTTTTACAGTCTGAAGGTAATCCCAAATACATTTTCTCTTGGTCATTTTTTAATTTCTTGATTGAAATTTAGAGGAAAGCCTCGGCACCTTGTCAGTCAAGACCTGCGGCTCACAGTTTGAACATTTCATTTTTTCTCTCTCAATTGTTCTGCTTACTGTGTTCTCAGCTCAAAGTGAACATTTAAATTGTGTCACATGGATAATCGGATGCAAAAAAGGCAATTTGAACTCTTCATGCGCCGTAATATCATTAACGCAATATCTTTTGTGAATGGAACCTTGAGACGGAGCAGATAGCACTCGCAAGTGATGAGCTATGAGCTGCCCCAATTCATTCTGTGCCAATTCAAACTTCAATGTGTTACTATTTACCTTCCTAATACCTTTCAATCATTCGGATGCTTTTAATGAGGTCATATAAAATCAACTCTTAACCAGACAAATACAATATAAAATAATATTAGAGTATATTGGACCCCGACTAGATTCACTGGAAATGGGCGGATAGTCCTGTTACACTTACTCATTTCTTATGAGAATGTCTTGAAGTAGAGACTTTATGGTGTGTTATTCTTGAAAATAAAAGGCTGATCATAATCCAAGATATTCCTTGCACACCTAGTTTATGTACTTTGGGTCCATTGTCACTAAACAACCTCCCTAAACTTAAGTGGACCGGATCCAAACAGCACTTATGTTGAATATGAAGATCATTGTTAAAGAGAGGACATCTACTGATTTTCCTCGGGCACATATATGGTTCTCCCAGCTTAGAATGGAAGCAACCCATTTGAGATTGTATTTTAAGTCACATTAAAAAGCTCTCACAATCAACGTCTCTTTTAATATGTCAGAATGTGTTATGTCTGCCGCTTCAGCCAGTTTGTGTGAAATCAAACTGGCTTAAGCTCGTACACCGGACCAAATCTAATAGATAAATGTAGTGTACATAAAAGTGAATGAAAGCTACTCTGGATTTAACCAGATATGAAACACTAAATGGTAAGTGTAACAGGGGCCTAATTTGTGCATGTAGTTAATGCTCAAACATTGATAACAATAATTATGTTTGCTCTGACATGCAGATAGAATACCCTTCATATGCACATTTAGAGCAGACATAAAGACGCTATGATTGATGTTATTTTTTATGACCACCACTATCGGGAACATTGTGCTGCCTTCATTATTCTGGACTGTAATCACAATATGTGGACAGAAGTTTCCATCAATGACTGAGACTCAATTTAAATGTTTCATCATGTAAGTAACGCCCAATTTGTTTGTCTTGTTGTTCAGGCCAGTGGGAGGTGACTGTCAGAAGAAATGCCGGTCCTAGGTGCCCTAGTACATCACCACCTGGACCATGGCGACTCCTTGGCCAATGAGAAAAGAGAGGTGCTCCCATGGCTCCGCCTGCCTTGCTAGATGGCCAGCTTCCTCCTTGATGCTTCTATGGTTGCCGTGGGTGTTGCTATGGCTGCCGTGGACCGCCCGAGCTGAACATGTGGGCAGCGGGGTGAGCGGTGGGAAGGTGCTCCACGGTTCCCTTTCATCCTCCTCGTCCTCCTCATCTTCTTCCTCATCGTCTCCGTCCAGCTCTTCAGCATGGGGCTTCAACACAAGGCAGAGTGGGGGGCAGCTGGACTGGCTGCTGTCGGAGAAGGGACCTTTCCACAGATGTCCGGAGTACACAGAGTTCAGAGAGAGGTTCCAGCAGGGATTTTCTACCAGATACAAGATTTACAGGTGAGAGGGGTCAGTGTGCATGCGTATGTGTGTGCATGTGCATGAAAAGACCTAAAAAGTAAATGTTGTATTACATTTTTTTCTTCTAAATGACCAGAAACAGCAGGTCCACACTTGATTGGAGTAGCTTGGTGGTCCACTGTTGGTAATATAGGAATGTATGTGTGTGTCGGAGAGAAGAAGAAAGAAAGAGACTTTGTGTAGCAGGATTTAAAACCAATCACACTGATCAACCAGTGTGAGGAAAAGGGTGTGCTCTCACTTATGTCTCTGGCTACCTGCCCATACTCGTAAGTGCTTCTGAAAAAGTACACTGAATCCTAGATTTAAAAAAATGAAATTTGTTGACCTTCCATGCCCAAAAAATGCCCACGTCTTTCAAACCCCATGCCTCCATTTTTTTTGTTAAAAAAGCGTTAAATCTCAAACATAGATAATGCCGATATGATTAGAGAAGGGTTTTTTTCCTCCAACTTGACACACAGAAAACATTGTACAGCCTTTCTTAACAGGCTGAGTAGTACTCCTAGTGACTGACCTTCATGTGTAAAATTGAGTATCGTGAAACGTCTACTTGCAACCTTTTGTCGCATATTGAACGTGAATGTGCTGTGAGAGCTGGATTTTCTCTTCTCTTGTTCAGTTTCAATAGTTCTTAGAGGCCTGAAGAGTTTTAACTGTAGTAGCAGTATTCAACAAGTAAAAAAGAAAAAGAAGGATAGATTAGAGAGAAGAAGAGTAAAATGGACACTTTTGCGGTGGTGTAGTGGTGTACTTCCCACATAGATATAGTCAAAGATTTGTATCAGTGTCCATCTCGTCAGCTGCAGTCCAGATTTAATGCTGGTCTCTTTCACCATTATTATTATTCCAAATGTAATATCCAATGTGATAGATATACGCTACATACCCTGTGGCTGCAATTTGGAATTTTCATTTCCTCTTCTTGGAATATATGTATTAAGAGTTTTAACTTCCCCTCCCCTTCAAGAGGTCTTACAAATAGATTATCTTAAAAGTCACGGACGTATTCACTGTCAGATATGTAGAAATTGATATACTCTGCCAACCTGGAAGAGCAGTATCCGCAGCAGCTTGGTCAGTGGCCCTTTACTGTCTGTATCCGACGCACTGGACTTTCAACTAACTCCAATGTAAACCCATCCGCGTCACTATGAGATGCCCAGAGCAACGGGCCTAGTTAAATTAGCGAGAAAGTCAAAGTAGATCTGATGGGAGGTTAGAATGGATGGACACAGACAGGGACTTTCAACCATGAGTCCGCTATTCATTTTGTAGCTTAACTAACAGATTTTACAAACACTGCTAATCTAAAAAGCATAGTTATTGTACACAACAAACATACTCATTTTAACCCAAACCACATTCTTTTCTTAAACCATGTAGTTTTGTTGCTTAAGTAAGTCTTGAAACTAAGTAAACCTATGTTTGAAGTTTATTGTGAAAAAAGGATTGTATGCATGTAAGGAATACGGATTTCCAGGTGTGTCTGCAACCAACACACGAACGCAAACCCCTCGTCTAGACTGCATCTGTATCATCTGTTTTTTCACTTGCACGTCTCACATAACAGATATTTTAATCTTTGCAGATGTCTGCATCGGCTCCACTAAGGTTCACATCTCAGCTCCGTTTTATGGGCGTAATCGCCACTTGAAGCGTTTATTTCGGCTTCAAGAACATTCACAATATGCATGTATACACGACGTTGATGCCCAATGAAAAGGCAGCAAATAACTCTCCTGGCGGCAGAGCCACTTTTGGCAGTGGCGATGCAGTCAGCTGGGTAGTTCCATTAGCTGTCAGCTGTTAGCTAAAGTCCTGGACAGAGACAGAGATGCACACACACACACACACACACACACACACACACGTCCTATCTCACTCTCTCCTGGCAGAGATAAAAGTGAACACTCTAAGTATACATAAGGGCACAGATAATTTAATATTCCTATTTGATGTTGAGCAGCCAAGTATTATTGAAGCAAACATCACTGAGTAAAAAATATTGCCACATAACAAGATGATTAACATGCACAGAAACAATCGCCGGAGGTCAATATATGTATCTATTCAGCTTTACCTTTGTAAATACATAGAGGTCTGTTTTTTTGTGTGTTTTTCATTTTTTTTCAATAATGCAGCACTAACATTCCATCAAGCCCCTTAGTGTATGAGAGCGTTTAATGAAAAGATGTATCACTTTTTATCCAAACATGCAATATTGTGAAATACAGCTCGTCTGGATTAAAATTTGATGGATGGCTTGAAATTCAATTCAAGCTGCTGTAATAGTTCCACTCAACATATTTCAGCTGCTTGAATTGGAATTGGAGTGGAGGAAGGACTTGTGGGAGAGCTATCCTGTTTACTTCCAGTGCTTAAGGAGAATGGAAGGCGAGACGTGAAACTTCCATGAGCTAATGAATTGGATTGTTTGTGCTGGATTTAGTCTTCATTTGGTGTGAAACTGTGTTTTACTTTACTTCTTTTTTTTCTCATCAAGCAGAGTAAGCCAAACTATTATGATGACATATTCTATAGTATACTTTCTTTTCTATCTACCTTTTAATTTGAATTGCAGAATTATTTCATATTTATTTCCCTTACTTTGATTATGATTAGTATTTTAATAAATATTTTTTGACTATTATTATTATTATCATAAATAAAATGATACTGTTCATATTAATAATATTTTGTATTTGTTCTTCCCCTCACTAAAAATACTGGTATTGTAGTATTTATATTGTTTGAATAAATGACTTTGTATCATGTAGTAATATATGAATGAATAAAACAATAAATAAAAAGTCATTTTAGGGAAAATAGAAATAGATTTTAGAGTGAGCTCATACTGCTACTGCGCTTCACAAGATCCTTCCTAATTTAACAACTTAAAATGCATTGAGAGTCGAGAACCTTTAAGTAAAGAGCGACCAGACAGGGATCAGAGGAAATGCTGAATGTATTGTGTCTGGGATTAAAGTCAGCTTTAAATACTTGAAATCTGTGAAGAGATAAAAGAGAAGCACTTGTTCATTTTGAGCAGCGGGCGCATAGTAGAGCTGTGAAACTAGTCTAGGTTGTGATATTTTTTACTCCAGGCTCTCAGACTTTTTGCTGAGTCTGTCTGTTCTGAGCTCAGCGGGATCAGTGTGTGTGTGTATGTGTGTGTGTGTGTGGGGGGGCTGAACCAGTTGAAAGAGCATTTTATGAGCGAGAATTACAACTTGTGATGTAAAATATGCCTTAAATAATCATGACTGTCCATACATGCAGCGTTCACTAATCTCAGGCGACTGCTCAGAACTCAAACTCCACTACATTCTAACCTGTGAAACTCACATTAGCTTAACTGATCAAGTGGACTTTGTGTTGGAAACCATTTCTCCGTTTATATTTTTAATTCAAACAGGATGTAATTCCAAACGTTATAATAAAGAAGAAGATGAATATATGTGTATATATATATATATATACACTACCGTTCAAAAGTTTGGGGTCACTTAGAAATGTCCTTATTTCTCAAAGAAAAGCACTGTTTCTTTCAATGAAGATAACATTAAATTAATCAGAAATACACTCTATACATTGTTAATGTGGTTAATGACTATTCTAGGTGGAAACGTCTGGTTTTTAATGAAATATCTACATAGGTGTATAGAGGCCCATTTCCAGGAACTATCACTCCAGTGTTCTAATGGCCTTAGAAGACTAATTGATGATTAGAAAACCCTTGTGCAAATATGTTAGCACAGCTGAAAACAGTTATGCTGGTGAGAGAAGCTATAAAACTGGCCTTCCTTTGAGCTAGTTGAGTATCTGGAGCATCACATTTGTGGGTTGGATTATACTCTCAACATGGCCAGAAAAAGAGAACTTTCATGTGAAACTCGCCGTCTATTCTTGTTCTTAGAAATGAAGCTATTCCATGCGAGAAATTGCGAAGAAACTGAAAATTGTCACGAAATTGTCTGGGTGACCCCAAACTTTTGAACGGTAGTGTATATATATGGATGATTTAATTTCATATTTGTGATAATACACTAATAAGGAGGATTTATGATATGTTTTTCCAGCAGCGCTGGTATTGTTTTCCTCCTTGTAAGTCTCTGTGTGTGTTATCGTGGCATAATGTGCTCCGGGAGACACCTTCTGAAACGGGAACTACCCGGGAAACGGTTTTGATTTCGTCACCACGACAACATCCCAGCCCTGCAGGTTGCAGTCACGAAACTTGATGAACCACAGGTGTGAAGTTGAGATCAAGATGAAGATGGAGTTCGGCCATGGGTGTGGTGAGGAAGTGAGGAAGGGGCCAGTGTATATTGTGCTGGCTTTGAGATAGAACAGGACTATATCAGAACAGTCCATCCACACTGAGCTGCTGCTTTTTAAATAGCACACAAACATGTTCAGGCTGTTATAATAATCTCCAGACGCTCACACTGACATGTCTGAACTAAAGGAAGGCGGCTAAATGTGGTTTTTGTCGACAAACAACAAAAGCTGTGCATCTGGTCAGTATTGATAGGTGTTAGATTGTATTTCAATGAATTTCAATTTATTTGTATTTACTCACTAGTATTAATATAAATGTATTAATTCATTTAATTTGTTTCTCCCCTCACAAAAACACTTGTATTGGATTTATATATATGATGCTTATTATATAGCATGTTCTTTTTCTTGTTTCATTTATAATTATATGAAGAAATGAGTTTGGATAAAAAGAGTTGATTCATAAAAAATATTTTAAGACTAGATTTATAGACAACATGGTCGAAAAACAACATAAACGGTGCATCACAGCCAACATCTTGAGACGGATATTCTGGTGACTCAGCGGGTTTAACATCCATTCTGTCTGCTCCATGCTCACTGGGATCACCTGTACAGCTCAACTTACAATTTGCACGTTTGTGATAACGGAGTAACAGTCAGTTTGAAATGAAGTTTTTGTGACACACAGCCCTTGAACAGGATAAAACATCCGCTCTGCAGAGCGCTTTTTAAAAGCTACATTTTCAGCTCAGTGCGAACAGAAGACCAAAAACAAAGTACACAATGTATTTTCAAATGTATCCGTGTGAAAAAAAGAAGAAAGCAAAACCAGGAATAGTCTGAAAATAATCCGAATTCATCATTTACTGACATCTTTTCCGATCTTGTTGCAGAGGAAATGAAAACAGCTGATATAACCTTTAAGTTATTAATAATAATAATATTGCAAATCTTGGGTTGGAACCTGCAGGGCCTCCATTTTTCTGGGCCAAACACTTTCCCTGCTGGAAAGACAACGGTGTGTGAAGTGTATAAATAATGCAGCCGGGTCCAGAGTTCATGCTGGCCCCTGTCACCATTATCATTTCCCAAATTGAATACCAAAAATGTGATAGATATACACCGCTAAGGCTGCAATCAGAATTTTCCATTTCCTCTACTTGGAAATACATATATAATGGTTTTTAACCCCCGCTCCTCTGTGAGCTCTTTAAAAATAGATTCTCTTGAAAGTTGTCGCAGGCGTTTGTTTTGTCAGAAATGTAGAGAGCTATACGATCTAATTATCTGGGAATATTTCTCCCTGCCTTTTGTTAACTTATATTCAGGAAAAAGAGAGAGAGCTGATGGTCTGTTTTGAAACTGTGCTTTCAGCTGGTGGCTGTCTCGCTGCTCCTCTGGTCACTCTTAACCGTCACTTATGGGCATAAATGACCGACTCCTTCTACTTGCAGTCTGTTCACTCTCTAACTTGAGGTGTTTCTTTCACTTAAAAAACAAACTCCCCCTTCTTTCTTTCCACCTAAACTTGAGTGGAATGGAAATGACAGCATCACTTACGGATGACGGGGGGGCGTAGTGTGAAATGACAGGTGAAGGTTCCGTGACAAAAGTGGGACAGATTGTGATAGCACTCTGCTTTTGGCTGCGGGACACTTGTGTGATCACGGCAAGCTGAGAAAACATGGCAAACTCTTCCTCTTTGCTTTCTGCTCATTGCTTTTACTTTTTCTTTTTTTTTTTGGCAAAATAACAAACAAAGAAACTATTTTTTATTCTTACAGCCAGAAAACAAAAATGCAATTTACTCGCTAGGACATTGTAAGGTAGCACTGACATGGAGCATTTGTGTTTGTGTCAGCTGTGGCTGAATTAACTCTGCTTTAGCATTGTAATGCTTCCTCTCTGTGTGCGAGTCGTCAGGTTCAACTTTCTTTTTTTTCTTTTTTTTTAACGCTCATTTAATGCAACTGCCACTTGATCAATGCGGTACATGAATGTTTGCACGCAACCAGACAGCAAAAGCTCAGCATTTATTGAAATATGATCATATGAGGGGGGGTTATTTGTAGTCCTGAATCTGAAGTTAAATCCCACATTTATACTATTTTGTACTGTTTCTCAGATTAAATACGATGAACTTTATTAATCCGATGCAAGCATCACAACTACACAAGGAAGTGCAAGAACAGCTGTATAGTACCGAAGAGTAACCCAAACACCGACAATAGATTTAGCATTGCAGCATTACTGGTAGTAATTCTACATAAATGAATGGATGGACTATAGTAAGGTTATCTGGCGCTGGAGGGGAATAGAGACAAAGATGTTGACTCATTTTTACTAATAAACACAATGAAACCCAGGAGAAGAACAAAAGCACTGAGAATATTAACAAAAAGCCAATAAACTGGAAAATGAAGCGCAGCCTCACAGCCAGCTGAAACTACAACCACTCAATGTGTAAGTGGCTTTATGTACCCCACCTGGCCCCTCCCTCACTGGACTGAACCACTACAATACATAAAGATGTATTTGTGATCTTTTGTGTTTAGTAATTGTAACTCAGAAATGAATTGAGGAGGCATCATTGTGTCTGCACATTCGTGCTTCAACGATTACTGAGACTGTGTGAAGATGATTGTGTTTGGGAAAGGAGGTGTCTAACCTTATGTTTCAGTTCATGAAAGATGTTATTGAGCCCATCCATCCCGACCTCCTTATATTATTGGAAGCTAACCTGAACAAAATATTTGCCAGAAACATAATTGCTTGTGCAGTTTTGTCGTATGGCAGGTGAAGCTGTTACTGACAGACGAAGCCCCTTTCTCTCTAATGACATGTTGACGCAGACTTCTTTTTCTTTTAGCAGCTGGTTTTTCTTGGAAATAAAGTTGCTCTGAGTTACTAAGTAACCAGTACAACAGGGATGCTGAATGAGGTCACTCGTCACTAAATGAAGTCCTAAAAGCAAAAAGGAAGTGCCTCCATTTGAGATGCGATCAGGTCACAGCTAAGCCGCGACCTGTTATGTCAGAAATGACTGCTGCCTCTCATCTCTTCCTCCCTCGCCATCAGAGATTCATGGCCACCCTCTTCGTGTATGTGCTTTGTAAGTGCATTCCTAATATGCTGGGATTGCTTTTTTGCTTCTGATTTGATTGCTGCATCCCCCGCTACCCACGACAACAAAGCACCCGCACATTTCAGCCAACGCGTCCCACTCAAAGTATTCCTCGAGAAAACTGGCACACTTCCTCCCAATTTGTATGAAAACAATGACAGTGGCAGTGAAACAAGGCCAGCGGGGGCCTGACAACATGGGCTTCAAGGACACAGTGCCAGGCCAGAAGGAAATGACTTCAACAAAAATCTGGTTTAAGGCTTCGGATCCAGATCCTCAGACCTTATATCAAGTCCATATTTAATTGAAAGCCGATCAATTCTCTTTATTTTTTAATCATTTTGAAAGTAATTTTTTTTTCAAAAAATACCCTTGGTTGTGACTTACAATATGAAATAATAAACATTTTCCGTGCTGTAACAGAAATGCTAGTCAGTGTAATTCTGAGGGGACTAATGATGAAACATAATTTCATGAACATTTTCCAATATGTGATCAGTGATGGTGGTGATAGCGTACACGATAGAACAATGGATGCTTGAATGAAGGAACTGGCGGTCTGGATCAAACCCATAATGTTGCAATTAGACCGTAATTATAATCATACTTATTTTGCGCCTCATGCTAATCTTAGGCAAGAGGCGAGTACGGCGACGTCGCATAGTCACTGAGAAGAAAACAACACATTGTCTCCTTCACGTGTAAAAAGCATCTCCCTTGTGTTTCTAATTACACTCCTGTGACTTTATTGATATGTGATGATCATTAGGGGAAAATAAGCGCCGGCAGTCTTTTCTCTGCATTAGTTTTCCACAGAGCGAGAGCAGCAAATGGCTGCTCTCATTAGCTTTTTAATAAGGGGTAATGGAGATGGGAGTGCATGTTAGCCACGTTTCCCTGTGCTAACCCTGACCCGTTCAATTCTTTAGTCTTGTCGTTGACGTCAGCCTCAAACAAGCTGGAGAACTACCAACGGATGGGTTGTGACCTTTGCCCTTTTCATCTTCTCTCTCATGGCTATAGGCTGTGGAGAAGTCAAGGTTGGAGGGCAGTCCATTTGTATAGCATTGACATAAATCAAAGCTACGTTATGAAAAAAAGTGTGCAGCGAATGCATTCTTCACATTTCTAACAAATGGATACTTATATATATTCTAACATGAGACAGGAGCCAATCACGTTGCTTCAGCAGGATGGGGGAGGTGTGTTTGGTAGTGCAGACCAGCACACAGACGGCGTATTATCACATCTGGATATAAAAGCTGTGTCAAGAGAAAAAAAGAAACCAGATGGAAACACGTAAAACATTTGGCTCAGAAATTACAAATTTGTCGTTGTTTCACAATAATAGCTTTCATGACCAGACTTATTAGGCATGATTCAAGACACTCCTCAGTCCAACCACCCCATCATCATCATCATCATCATCATCATCATCATCATCATCATTATCATCATCATCATCATCACCACCATCAAATAGCGTGATGAAGCTTCTTAGTTATTTGCAAATTCTTCACAGATTTGTGAGAATACAACAGCATCCGTTCCTCAAATGCAGCACTGACTTTGCTCATGTAAATGTGTTCAACAAGAATAAGTAACTTAGCTCAGAAGTTTCCAAACTGGAGTCTTGTATCCATCAGGACTCTTTACGGAGCCTCTACGGGGTCTACAGGCAGAGGATGATTAGTCTCTTCCTCTTTCTATGAGTTAGATCAATGAGACCAAGAGTTTAGACCAAGTGCTCTTCCTAATATCTGCTGTAGAGCTGAAATGATATTTGATTCATTAGATTGTTAAATAATCAGTTGACTGATAGAAAATGAATCTGCAATTGTTCGAGTCAATTACCAAACAAAAGAGGCTGAAAGTTGCTGCTTTGCTCTGTTTTATATGACAATTCAACCGAATAACTGTCCAAACCCTCAAATATTCAAAGACGGATCTTGTGATTTTACTATTTTTTGAGAAATATGTAGTCTATACTATTAATTAGTTAATTAAAAGAAATAATGCATGTAATCATTAGTTAAAGCCCTAATCTTTGGCTATCATTTAACAATCTTTGGAAACCTTGTGCTTCAAACATCCTAGCAACCAAACAATCTACTAATTCAATAGGGTTTCAGGTCCCGCTGGTATTAATTGGTTCCCAAAAAAAATTAATAAAACACTTATTTTCTATTGTGTCTTTATAAAGCGGGCTAATTTATTTTATGAATTTTTATTGTGATGTTGGACACTGCATACCATCTTGACAAATGCAATCTCATCTACCCAAACGAATCCCTCAAAAGTAGTTGTTTACCCAATCAAACATTACATAACCTGTGAAGAGCCTCCTCTGGGTGGATTTGGAAGTGGAAGAACACCGCACAGCACGGAACAATCACACTATTTTCAATTTCCATCTTTCTGAGGCAACAAAGACGACCCGTCAAGCAGTTCTTATAGAGACACAGACGGGGGCTCTGCCTAATTTCCTACTTATCTCTACTTATGGGGGACTTGAGGAAGATTGGCTGCTGATGAGACACACAGGATGGGGTGGGAGGGCGCCTGGCCTTTTCCTGCGGCCCACAACATAGAAGGCTTAGCGGGAACAGAGCAGCGGGTTAGAAACAGGCCTGTGGCTCTGTGATGGAAACAGTCAGGAGGAAAGAGCCTGTGTAGCGGGGAACACTTGGCTGTCGGGCACACTGGGTTTGTGTGTGTGTGTGTGTGTGACTGTGTGTCCGTTGGTGTGTGTGGCTGACCAACATAACTCTCACTAAAGGACATAGCACAAATGTGGGTCAGATACTCCCTGCCACACACAAACACAGTGTCTTTGCAGTTGCTGTTTGATATGTTAATCTCTCTATTGCATAAAGGTGTGCAACAAAAGAAGCACAAACTGCTGCGTGTATTATCATTGGTCTGCATATTCTGTTATCAGGTTGTCTGTCCATCCATCATTCCTGTGAAAGCGATATCTCAATAACAGGGGATTTATTGAAGTTTGGCACCAATGTCCACCTGGACTCAGGTACGACCTGATTAGAATTTAGAGGTCAAAGGTCAAGGTAACTGTGACCTGACGTCCGACCCATTCTCAGCTCATTTTGTTTTGAACCTTTGTTTTCAAATTCAAACCATCCCCACAAAAATGTCACTCTAGAAATGAACTGATCCTGATAACACCGTCTCGTGACGCCCCCTCCCCAGGTTAGCACTGTTAGCTCTGTCAGCACTGTTGCCATTGTTAGCAGTTATATACAGAGCTTCTTTAAACACCAACAGAGGGAGAGATAAAGAGATCACAGAGACAAATCCCATACTGCAGCCTAAACAAAGAAAAAGAGAGAGAGACACATATCCATACATGTATTGGAAAGAACAAGACAAGAAGGCAGAATGCTCCTGGTTTCTGCTTGGTTTTAAGCTACTGTGATTACACTGTGCACGGCTCTGATTGTATACAAAAAAAGATGACAAGATTATCAACAACTGCTCATCCCCAGAAGTAACAGTTAAGAAAAAGGAAAGCAGTGCTACATCAGGGACTCGTGTCATGTATTAACCTATTGCGCTCAGGGAGAGATGGCCATAATGAGTCAAGTATTACAGCGATTGTGTGAAATAAAGTGTCCGTAAAGCAGCAGGTGAATATAAAAGAGACCTTGTCCTGTCCTTAGAAAAGTGAATAACTACAAATTGATTTAAGGCTCTCCGAGAGCGAGATTTCGCATTAACCTTTAATACAAGCCATCAAGAAGAGGCTTGGCTTTTAAAAATGGAATGCAAAGCCAAAGCTGTCAAAACAAAATCTTTCTGGAAGACTGAGTGAGAGATGAGTGTGTGGGTGTGTGTCTGTATGCATGAATCTGTGTGCCTTTCCATTTGGCCTCTATCCAATTCAAAACCAAGAAATAACTCACAGTAAATGTCTTAACTGATAAAATGCCTCGAGTTCCTCTGCTTACTAAGTACACAAAGAGCTGGAGATTTAAAAGGAACAGTCCACTGAAAACCTATCGAGTTTCAAAAGGTGCCTCTGGAAAGTTTGTAGCTCGCTTTTTTGCAGATTACACTGCAGTTACAATGGAACAAACCACTGCTACAGCATAGTCCATTTCTCCTCTCTGAACTACCGCTGTAGGCTTCTTATGGGGCATCCTCCAAAGTCTTATACAAACTTCAGTTTGTCCAGAACTTGCCTCTGTACTGGCTCCTGTTACCATGATAACATCACTCCAGTCCTAAAACATCTCCCCGTCTCTCCATAGACCAAGGGTCTGTCCCAATACCCACACTTGCAATCTCGAGGACTTAAGTGTGAGTTCACAGGACATCAGGTATTAAGCAAATGTGACCTGTGTCTGAAATATGAATGCATAGCCTACTTCTTCTAATACCTCAGAGCTAAGTGTGTCTTCTGCACTGCACCAGTCCCGGTCTCAGTACCTGGTCTCACATTGTCAGACGTGGTGCTACGCCACTGAATCACATGACACCACCTCTGAGGTTACGTTATTTTAAGCCAAACCATGATCTGTTTTCGAACCGTAACCAAGTGGTTTTGTTGCCTGTACCTAACCGCCAGAACCTGAACCACGTATTACAACGTTAACCACCATCGTTTCACAACGTTAACCATGTGCAAACCTGCAGCCTCGAGTTACTGATCATCAGGCGGCTTGGGGCGACTGTGGTTCAGTGGTAGAGCAGGGTCGTCCTTCAATCAGAGGATAAGCGGTTTGATCCCCAGCTCTGCTGGTCCATGTCGATGTGTCCTTGGGCGAGACGCTTGACCCCAAATTGCTCCCTGTGAATGGGCATGAGTGATTGGTTAGAGTCCTGATGGCAGTGGTGTATAGTAACGAAGTAGAAATACTTCGTTACTGTACTTAAGTCGTTTTTTTGGATATCTGTACTTTACTTTACTATTTATATTTCTGTTGACTTTTACTTTTACTTCACTACATTTTGCAAAGAAAACTGATACTTTGACTCCGATACATTTCCCCTGAAACCTTCGTTACTCGCTACAAAATAAAATCTATCTTTAGAAAAAAAATGAATCATGAGACCAACGTCGGGGACTGTGGTGGAACACAGACTGCAAGCAAGCAGGTTTGGTGAATCAGTGGACCTAGCTTGCAAGTTAAATCATTGGTTAATCACGTTAATGCGCAACTGCAAACAAGTGCTCTCAAAGCCGCGGTTTTTTGATTCCAGTGATGCCCAGGATGCTAGCTAGCGAGCGACTACATGAGTAGAATTCCACTCTACGATGACTGATTTCATGATGGAAGCAGAAATGGAAGCACCTGCTGCTCCCGCAACAAACGACGGTGGTGACGAAGACCAACACCGTGGCAATATTTGCGAGAAATGTTTTCTTATGTTTGAGTGAAAGATTCTTTGTACCGGATGAAGTGCCTCTTATGCTTACCCGAAGCTACTGAAATATTGGCATTCAAAAACTCCCCATCCAACCACAGGAAACACATTGAGGTAAATTAAGATGAATCCCATGAGCCGCAACGTTAATGTTTAGTTATCATAACGATCATAAACCTGTTCAGATATCTAGCAGTGTTTCCGACAGAGTATATCTTTGGGGGGGGGGGGGACAGGTGTCTGATCTTCTAATTTAGCTATACATGTATGTTAGGCTAACGTTCGCTAGCTATCGTAAATCAAATGAGACAATTAGTGTAGTAGACAGATCGCTAGCGAGTTAGTGAGCTGAGGAAGTGTTGACAGTTGTGAGATGTTGTTGATTTGAGTCATCATAGCTATAATCACTGCAGCACTAGTTAGCTAACGAGAGCGCCGCATTACGTTTTGTAATACTTTAGTATTGATCATGTTTTGATATTTGAGTCATTTTGTGGATGATCAGATCGAGTTATGATGGTAGCAGTCGACTAATTGCAGATTCAGTTTGAGCAAAACCTTTGCCTGTTGTGTTCAAATCAGGCCCATAGTTCATAGTAGATGCAAAAGTATACTTATGTACAATATATGATGTTGAACATTGTTGCTCCTGGATGGATCACAGCCAACCCCATTATTTTCAACACAACTCCTTGTCCTTGGTCATGGTGGCCACAGCACTTAAAAGAATAAACTTCATAATTCTCAAAATTCTGACCCTTTGCTTTTTTATTAACAGCATGTACTTGTACTTTTACTTTCAATACTTAAGTACATTTAATATCAGAAAACTACTTTTGATACTTAAGTACAGTAAATATCAGATACTTTAAGACTTTTACTCAAGTAGTATTTTAATAGGTGACTTTCACTTTTACTGGAGTCGTTTTCCAGTAAGGTATCTTTACTTTTACTCAAGTATGGCTTTTGGGTACTTTATACACCACTGCCTGATGGGCAGGTGGCACCTTGCATGGTAGCCCCTGCCATCAGTGTATGAATAGGTGTGAATGATGACATGTAGTGTTAGAGAGCTTTGAAGTGGTCAGAAGACTAGAAAAGCGCTGTACAAGTACAAGTCCTTTTACCATCAGAAATATTTATCTTCGGTCCAATATCAATCCCTGTTCTACAAAACCATCTCGGCTTTCCTTTCTACAAATGTTAAACCCTCAGCCAGGAACCTGGGTGTGACCTTTCATATTCAGGTCCCTTCTCTGTCGACTTGATCTTGAGAAGGTCATCAATGCTTTCATTTCATCTCGGTTAGATTATTGCAATGCACTGTATTTAGACTCAAGCCAAAAGGCAGTCTCTCACCTTCAGCTGGTACAAAACGCAGCAGTCCAGCTTTGAACAAACACTAGAAGAGAAGGTCACTTCTCAGATGGAAATATATACGTGTTACTTCATAATATTTAACAGTCAGTACTAGAATGGCAATGTGATCAAATACACAGATTGGCAGCTGCTGGAATGTGACCAAATTCAAATAGTTGTTATGAGTTTAGGCTTCCCCAAAATACAGCAACTGCATTTAAATGTGCAATAATCTTTCTTAAACGCATTCTTTGTTTCGCTTTAACCAACTTTGCTGCTCACAAGCCAAAACAGAAAATTGGAAAGAGGCCGACGTGCCTGCTTTGCAAACACGTCTCCCGGCCGGCATTTAGCCGCACACTGACTAATCAGAAGGTGCACAGAACGTACGAGTGAGTGAGAGCGAGTCCAAAGAGAGGACTGGAAACTGCATTTCCTAGTTTTGATGCACTGATTCCCAGTGCCTAGTGCAAAATGTGAAGATGTCCTTTACAAAGTCCCTTTGAGAACAATCAGGCCACACACTCGCACACATACACATTCTTAACACACATTTACACCCTCAGCTTCCTGCTCTGTGTGTGTGTGTGTGTGTGTGTGTGTGCCTGAGAGAGAGAGAGAGAGAGAGAGAGAGAGAGAGAGAGAGAGAGAGAGAGAGAGAGAGAGAGAGGGATGTGAAGGAAAAGAACGCGGAGCTACACAGACAATAAAACATCAAAAAGAGCTTTCCGTCAAAGAAGATTACGTTAGATACAACACTGATGGGATGGAAATCCAGGCAATATTTTCCTCTTTTTCCATCATCAAAAGATTAGGTTTTCTGAATAAAGCACCTAACCACCACCACCCTCACACACACACACACACACACACACACACACACACACACACACACACACACTAACTCAGATAAGCACAGCAGCACACAGTCGACTTCTCTCCCCGTGTCCTCTCTCTCTGCAGCTTTCTCCAGCAAACACATCGCCGGAGAGCGGACAGGTTTCAAAGATTCAGTCAATCTGATCAGCTGAGTTTGGTGAAATTTTGATGAGCGAGCTGCTCACATTCACGTTCGAGCTGATTTTCAGAGTCTCAGAGAAGCCAAAAACTCTGAGAGTGACACATTTTTCGTCCTCATTTTAGGACTAGGAGTAAACCTATTTAATCAACTTTCTTAATCTAGATATAATATTAAAATCACTTCTATCACTGCTGTTATCAAGACAGGCGAACACATGTTGTTCCTGCAGAAACCGACATCCTCACAAACGGGACAAATGCAGCTGTGCGGCAGGCATGAATACAACTTTGACCGAGCTCACGAACAACATGCAGATAATAGGTTTTCTCATACACTCTTTCTTATAATTGCAGGGCTACAAGTGTACTGTAGAAATATGTTCACATTGTCTTTGTGGATTTCTTAAGACTGTGTGAAGTCACATGAACGTCTCCCTTCATGTAGTACACATACTGTAAGTTGACAAGGGATGTTGTTAAAAGGTGAACTGGACAGTGAAAGAACATATTCCATGTCCCACATAGAGTGGTAATTAGTGCAATGCCGCACTGTAATTGGAATTGTAAAACAATGAGGATGGATAGGGCTGATTTCAAACACTTGAGACAAATGACCTAGTGTTGTAATGGCTACATTTCTTTTTATTTAAAGTCATGTGAGAGGCTTTGTTTACAGTCTACTATGTAGATAGCACATTTGTATAACTATATATATATATATAAATTTATTTTTGGGTGTCCGGGTCGGCATACAGGGACATTTGAACACGTTTCACATTCACAAAATGAGCTTCACACAGACCATGTAAACCATGTAAGTGTGATTTAGGTTAAACACCTTTATCTAGCCTGCTGTACACCGACCCTGCATCCTGCTGGTCTTTCTACAAGAAACTAGGTTGGACTGGGTTTGACTTTATAGACGAGTGACCATGAATAACAATCAATTTAAAGAAACCTTTTACTTTAATTAAAAAGAAAATGACAGGGGTAATTGTTAAAGGCAAGTAACCAAAAGTGGCATACATCAAACTCACATGATCTTTTTTTAGTTTTGTTTGTAACTGACGTCTGTTTCAGTGATATCCGGTTTATCCAAAGATGAGCATTGTAACCAATTAGATGTAGAGATACAATGGAGACTGGGTCCGCCCACTTACTGTCAAAAAGAAAAACTACTCGATAGCGGGCAGAATAAAGTTTCGCGAGCGAACAGGTTTAAGCTTCTCGAGCAACTTTTGCTCGCGCGAGAGTGAATTTTGCTCGCGGAGTGATATAAAAGCGCTCGTCAAAGTAAATTACGCGAGCGCATGGATCTCATTTGCGGTCTCGGATTTTGACAGTGATTTGCCTTCATATGTAATGAGTCTTCCTGATTTAACTTTTGCTAAGATCCATTTATCTGATTTATAAATTCAAATCTCTATGCCAGTGGACAAAGGTCGGACAGGAATGTTCCTTTCCCTCAGTAATTTATGGGACTAATATGTGGCCTGTTTTATGCATCACTGTCATAGAGTGTGGCTGTAGTGAATGTCATTAGTAGCACTGTCCTGTAATGCAAATCACTGGGGTGTGTTTATTCTTTATGCGACGAAGTTCTTGATGTGATCAAATGATAACCACATCTTCATTTCTGACATCCTAGTTGGCTGAGTCGGACAATTTCTTTATCTCTCCAAAACTAACAATCCAACTTTAACACCAACTTCTGGTAAAAGGTGAGAAAGTAAGAATGGACGCTTTATGAACACCTTTTCAGGAGAATTTGTTGTAAAGTGTGTGCTGGCATCCCCTTCTTGTAATTAATATTGCCACCAAACTTGTAATCACCTCAAGGGATGGGGGTCATGCCATTGTGTATCCTCTACACACCCATCTCTGACGACTGTTTGAATTGCAATCACATGTTGAATGAACACATTCTCACTCCCAACTTGTCAAAAACTGACTCTTGGTCAGTTGCCCTACTACGCTTCAAATTCTAACGCTGTAGTTTCCCCTCTAGCATCAGTGTTGGACGTGTCAGGGATGGCGTGTCAGTTTCCTCTCGTTACATGCATAGTGTCTTTTCAAAATAGACTTTCTCATTCACAGAAAAAACAGTTTTTACTCCCAAACAAAAAGTACTTGATTACGCTTCAGAAAAGTCGTGGTTTGGGTTAAAATAAGTGTATTTGTCATGTAAAATAAGCATGATTTAAACCAAACTGGACTTAGTTTTGTTACTTAACTTCAAACTTATCTAAGTATAATAAGTCCACGTTGACTTGGTTTCACATGGGTAAGGAACAGCGGTCTCCTGGGTGACACTTAGTTAGATTTAGGAAAAACATCATGGTTGGGCTTAAAATAAGTACGTAAACATAGTAAAACGTAAGCAATGTAACGGAAAACATGTCCCACACGAAACATTGGGTCTCGAACACTGGTCTTCTGTTTGAAAGCCTTTTGTTTGTTTGGTTTAAAATAAGTAGGTTTCTTCAGTAACTTAAGTCGATTACGTTACATAACATGTGAAAATAAATAGTTACCATTTACTTTGGGTTTGATACGGGACCTTAACAGCAGCCTGCTGGGTGAAAGTCCCGTGTTTGATTTTGGTTTGGGTTGAAATAAGTATGTTTGTTACATAACTAACATTGATGATGTTAGTTAAGTACGTTACAGACTTAACAAAAATACGATACAATAAGTCGCTGTTGACTGTTGGTTTCACGCGGGACATTAACAGTGGCCTCCAGGGTGAAACTTGTGTTTGATGGACCCGACCTCCACCCTACGTGGACTTTGTTGCTCTTTATTCTATGGTGCATTACTTCCTTAGAGGCAGCTCTGCACGTCCTGGCTCATGATTAGGATGGTTATATGCAAATTAGAGACCCCTACGCATGACTGAACTGAAAACCCAAAGTTTTTCGAGCTGTCCATTTGAGAAAGCCAGGAAAAACTAAATGCCAATGTTCTGTTCTGTGTGCTGTTGAATGGTTGGAGGTGGAGGATCAGTACATGTTGAGTCTGTGCGCATCATTAACCACTAACGTTATCTTTTTACATGGTCAGTCGCCAGTTTTGATTTGGCTGCCTCTCGTCCGTCTCCATTTCTGTCTCTCATCCAGCAACATTTTCCTCGTTTTATTCTCTCACACTTTCTGAAAACCCTACAGATCATGTTTCAGCATAATGCCTTGGCCTCGGCCTTTAACAAATGTACTGCGGTTCTGTTAAGTAGAGCAGAATTATGCTCTTTTTTCTGCTTCATGACAAACCCCAGTTGGGTATTTCACATTGGTGCCATGTACGTTGGCATCTGATGTTATTTGAGCAGTGTTATACAAGCAGGTTGACAGGTTTCTGCTCCCTGCTGTGTCTTGAGGCAGGATGACTCATGATCTGGCTCAAAAATACATAAAGGCACGATTCCACTGACATCAGTTTTTACACAAATTTAGATGTAATCATCATGATTATGATTTATATACAATAACTGCAGAATAAATTGTAATTGTATTTTTTTTAAGTTACCCTCAAAAAACAACCAAGGTGTCTGCTTTCACTGTCCAGAAAAATAAAACCCTGACTCTTCTCCCCATTTCATGTATGGCCTTAAGTTATTGCTGAGATCATGCTTTTTGCAGCAGTCTGTTTTGTTTGTTCAAGCATATCCCTCTTTCCCATGATCCACGGACAAATCTCTGGGCGGAATAAACTCCCCGGTGGAGATAGCGGAAGCCAAACGGCTTACTTAACAATTGACTGCAGCAAAAGAGTTTCTCCAGACAACTAGACATGGAGGCAACCAAAGGGCTGAACACGCTTCCAAATATTACCTGGACGAGCGAGAGCGAGAGAAAAAAAAGGGAGATAAAAGACAGGGAGGAGGTGAATTAACAAGAAAAATAATGATTGGTGTGAACAAAAAAAAAAAGAGTTAGAAGGGCAGTGTCGTTTCTGGAAAGGGTTAGAAAGTGATGGAAGTGTGTGTGTGTGTGTGTGTGTGTGTGTGTGTGTGTGTGTGTGTGTGTGTGTGTGTGTGTGTGTGTGTGTGTGTGTGTGTGTGTGTGTGTGTGTGCTCATTTGTTTTCCCTTCAGTGTGAGAGTGGAAGACAAATTGACCATATGGATAAGAGCAGACGGTGGCCAGGTTGTGCTAAGAACCAGTTAGTTCTATCACATTGTGTTGTTTGGCAGTAAGCCTAATGTTTAGCACACTGGGAACTGGCAAACTAATGGAAGCAAGCAAACTGCCACGGCACAGACTTTTTAAGGCTTCTAGGACACTGCAAGGTGCACTTCCTGGCACGGATTTGGTCCGCTAGAGCTGCAGAGCAACGGCTGCATGCAAATGCAGTATGATAATGTAATTAGGTAAAAATGCTACGCGGCGATGCCAAAACAAATATAGATACTGTTGAAGTGTGGTCAGTGTTGATTTGTGGTGGTCTGATGTGGCTCCGTCAGAGTTTCATACACTCAAATGTAGCCTAAAATTCAATGGATAGCATTCTGCAACTAATGTTATGTTTTATACACCATTTGATCACAATACATGATCTCCAAGTATTAAACTATACACAGAAAACTACAATTATAAACACTAGAAAGTCGACAATGTCTATTAATATCCCTAGCTTAAGGTGAACTGAAAATACAGATTACTTTTTTTCTTTCTTTTAAGCAGTACGTTCTCAACCCTTAAGGCACATTTTCAATCATTACAAAGGCAGGGAAAAACCAGATCCACTTCCTCTATTCTGAGCTTTCACAATAAAAGCCCTAGCCATATACACTGCATAACTATCTACCAGAGGGGACTCGGATTCACTTAGAGCATTTTGCTAAAAGGAAACTCAATGAAATAGCTTACAGTAGCTTAGGCTATACACTAATTACCAGACAGACTACAAAATTCTGTAGTTTTTTGTAATTGATTGAAAAGTGTTGCAACTGTCACAAATTTGCATAGTTGACGTTATAAACAATTTTGATGCAAAATATTCGCAGGCAAGTATTTCGTATTTTTGTGTTGTTTAGTTGTTAAGTTAAACAAATATTTCTTCCTCAGGAGTTGGTGGAGACCAAAACAGAGCTAGAAAGAGAGTGATTATTGGATGTAAGGCAGCAAGAAACACACCTCTGACTCCAAAAGGAATGCTAATGTTCCTTTTTGTCTGCTTGCTGTGTTAATAGAAAACTGTTTGTTAATTAACATACCTCTTTTTTTTTTTTTTTAAATACTTCTTTGCCCGTTTTCCATCTATTGGCTAACATGCTAGCGCCAAGAATGAAGTTATTTGTGAAGAGACATGTTGCAATGTTTGTGTTTCAGGTTACCCGTAAGTCCAATATTGGCTGTGTCCTTTGTTTTGGTCCACCAATGTTTGAAAAAAACATCTGGCTCTTTAGTTGAAAGACAACTTTCTTTCTAACTAGCTGCTTACTGTGTCTGCTCTTTAGTCCTGCAGGCAGGTTTTGTGTACTTGGGTTATAGAGCTTTTTTGTTGTAAACTTCTGCCCTCCGCTGCTGGAAACAAAGTGTTTGAGGGCTCTGAGATTGAACCAAAAACAGCAGTTGTACTTCAAATCAAAACCACAAGTTTAGAGCTTTGATAAGGTCTGTAGAGTTGTAGAGTTGGATCATAGTTCATTTTCATTTGTCCTTTTATTTATTGTTGAAATAAAATAATATTGAGTAGTGTTGCTTTAACTAAGTAATTTCTTGCTTTTCCTTCACTAAAGCATAGCCAAAGATCAACTGATCTCACTCTGAACCTGGTTGGTTGCTTTACACAACATATTGCAGCGAGCACTGTGTCAAATTGGAATTAATAATATAAGAGCAGTTGCCTCCTGTTAGAAGGGCGCTGTATTCATCAGGACTGCCATCATCTGCTTCTAATAACCATTATATTTGAGAAGTCCTTTTGGGACTAAGGGGCAGCAGTCCATCTTCACCCCATACGCATGCACCGGGATTGGATTGTAATTGGTCTTCATGCCCACATGTGCGCACAAGACATGTGTGCACTATGTGAATGTGCAGGCAAAGTGGCATCACACCAGGACATAGTCAACAGCTCACAGCCATAATAAGTGCCACCGGATCTGTGTTTTAACACGTACTGAGTCAATTATTTCATCCCAGCTGGAAGAAAATAAAAATAATAGCACAAACAAAGCCATTCCTTTTGATTCTGCAGATTGTCCGTGGGGAAAAGCCTCCTGGGCAATACAGTAGGAAATGGAAAAACACGCATTTGTACGCTTGCTACTAGTGCACTCTGTTTTTTCATTCAGTCAATTTGAATTATAATTCTGAGGTTCAGTCTCTATTCACTAAGTGCTGGGTGGGAATTGGTGGTGGTGGAGGTCACATTGGTGGTGGGGGGGCAGGTGTCTCTCACAATGCCAGATCTTATTTGGCTGAAATTGTCCCGATTACAAAATAAGAGAAACGGACGTCTCTGTTTTGCTTTTGTTGGCAGGCTGAATTATTTCCTGATGAAGCAATTGAGGTTTTCTAACAGGATATGTTTATGTGGCACAGAGGCAGAAGAGAGAAGAAGAAGTGAGGGCACAAGAAGTGGACTATAGTGAAATAGTTAGGCTGTAGGGCTGTAAACTAATACATCACCATACATTACTCAAGATATGAACAGAAAAATGTCCTCTTTAATAGATACGTTTTTACCACGTTTTTGTTTTGATGCAATAACAATTCTGCAATATGAGCCTGGCCACGCCACGCCACATATAGACACTACTGACATCACAAAATGAAAAGAAAGCCTCCATGACCACCCACTGGTTCGGCCTGGAATCGATCGACCGTTCAGGACTCTTTCTGAACTCCCAATGGCCAGTCCGCCAGTTCTTGTTACACAACGTAAACATTGTTAACATTTGAGGGACATGAACACTCATCCTTGAAGTAAAAGTCTTGTGTCCAGTGCGTCTCATACAGACCCTAAAGGGTGCCTTGTGCGTCGGTATCAAGGCGCCAGGGGCCATTTCCCAAGCATCTCTGACGTCCTTGGAGTGAGACTAGGCTGAAATGGCAGTAGAAAACAATTAAATACAGACAATAAAGCAAATCTAGATGACTTCCAACATAAGGCCCTGTCCACTTCAGATATAAGTCATATATATAGTTGTTTTTGTGAAATAAACATACAGAAAGTAGCTTTGTGTTACACCCCTACTGCAGACACTGAAAATAAAGCACCCAGTGAGGCACAAAGACAGTGATGAAGAGTGGCCTGACAAAGAAGCTGCTTCTCAAATATATCCCAGTCAGTAGTTTACCAGTTCATCCGTAAAGCTATTAACCACATGGGAAACGGAATCTGGTGCTAATTGGTCATGTATTTTCTCCAAATATTTCATTAATGTGTCCGCAAACTATGTAACCACACTGTAGTACATTCATTCCATTACTTTAAGAACTTTAAAAACGTTCTCACCTTCTGATTTGGGGATACCTATGCACATCAATAAGTAATCTCCCCTTGCAGTAGTAGTTATGAATAATGCAACTACCCATATACGTAGCTGTGCCTTTTTAGAAATGTGCTTCTGGAAAGCCGCAGAAAGTACCCCACGGTGACAGACAGAGGGTATCTCAACAAATGAACAGTGGCAGGGCACTTTTCATGTCAAAGACACGCAAGATATTTAATCTCAGTTTCTTTCAGAGCAATTATTCTGCCTGAGAAACAATCAAATTGAAGCCTTCTCATTTGAAATAAATTCATTTCAATGCAGACAAGGGTATCTAATGCTGCAGTGGTAGACCTCATCTCTCTTTTGGGGACTGGAGGAGTGGTTACAAATATTAATAAACTCAAAACCTATTTTTTTGGTGGGTTTTTTTGTTTTGAAGGGAAATAGGACACATCAGCCTCCTGTCACACGCACGCACACATGCGGGGAGATTGGCTGCGGCACTCGAAATAGCTACGAGAAATTTAACAGGGAAAGTGAGGCGTTCAGCTCCTTGATTTCTCCAGTATGATACTAATACAGGAAGGCAGGTAGGTTGGTGAGCAGAGTCGGAGCACGTCATGCATCCTCTGGGTTCACTTTCTTTTTTTTTTAGGTCCTCCTCTGCAGAATGTGTTAAGAAAGCTTCTCTGAAAGCAACGCTGGAATAAGCTCGGCACGATTGAATCAACACCATGTCAAGCCTTTATGGTTTCAGAGTCAAAAAAATCAGAAATGAAGATAGTGTACAAGACCACGCCGCTGCAGTCTATTATATTATTTTCTGCCTTTTCAGCCAATATAAGAAACTTGCACTTCAGCAGCTTGAGAGTAAATTGCTATAGTTCTACTATTTATAATGTTGTGTACTTTGGATAAAACTGTTATTCTTGTATACAACATATACATTTTTACAAGGAGAAAGGATACACACATGAATGTTCCCTAACACATCCATCTAACTTATACTGTATCTGTTCTATATACATGAACTCAACCTCAACATTTTCCAGTCCTTATTATACTGTAAGTTTTTTGAAAATGCCCCATTTTTACTATTATGTCACATCCACCTATAACACTGACCGGTTAGATTAGTGTATGACCTCAACATGTAATTCCAAAGGTTATGTGGGTTGTGGAATAAGAACTTAGCTCCTTTACTGAAAGAGCACTTAATAGGCCTACAGCCTTTTCACAAATTCAAAGAAAAGCATTTGAGCTCACCCATGGTACATCACTTATTGTTACAGATGTGTTGTGTGTGTGTGTGTGGGGGGGGGGGGGGGGGGGGGGGGGGGGGGGGGGTCGTCATGTGGACAAAGTAACTACATTTCCTGTTGTAAGCCTTTCTTTGTTTCCAGCCGTGGTGATTATCTGCCCCGCCCTGATTTGCTCAGATTTCAGTTTGTTTTTTTGCTACCAGCTTTTTGTTAAAGCGTCTTGTTTGTTTAATTCTACTCGTCTACTTAATCTTCTACATCTTCCTCTTTTGAACTGAATAAATACTTGGAAATAATGAAGAATGTTGATTAAACACTGTCTGTTTTACCCACAATAAGTGCCAAATTATGAGTCTTTCCAAGAAACTAATTAGCAAGTGATTCAGAATTTACAGACCTGCAAAGTAACCTGATAGCAAATTGAAGTAATTAAGTACTCTCAATGTGGGAAGAGTCGCCCTGTTAGTATTATTGCTAGTGCCTGTTCAGAGCCCTGAAGCCCCGCCTCCCCCTGCTGCACGGAGCAATATCGCTTGTTTATTCAAAGTTTATTAATATTGAATGTGTCGAAACTGCAACAACTTTGACACTGCATGTCCTTGGGTTCCGAGCAATACACCCGCTGAGTGTGAAGATCGGATGGATGGTTCTCGACACATGCAAAAGACAAGACAAGAAAAAACAGGCGGTAGAAAGACAAAGGCAGGAAGTAAAACCAAACACAGGAAGGAGGGATCTTAAAAATAAAACAGGAAACAAACTAAACCAAACCTAAGACCATGACTCTCATATATCATTTTGGATGGTTGGATTTACTGTGCAACATTGCACCATACTTTATATGCTAATATAATATATACTGTATGTAAAAAGAAACTCATAACAGTATCTGTCAGTTAATTTTACAATAAAAAAGTAGAACATTTCCCTCTGAAACCATTTTCAGTATATTTGATCAATGTTATCAAATACTTATTTTTTTGTACTTATATAATTACAATTTCAATACTTCTCAACCTTCAAATTAAAGTTTCAACTAAAAAGCCTCATAAAGTTGTATACATCGCACTTACTGGAGCCCGCAAGAAAAAATGGCTCCTCCAATTTCCTGCAATCATGTAAAATCCCAGCAGCCTCATTGACATAATATATTGTATGAAGCGTGGCATCTTAAGCCAACAAGATTCAGCTGAAGCGTGACAAATTTTGAAAATAGCTGACAGAGACACTCAACCTAGATACACCAGCCTGGTAAGTAGGCAGGTGATGCCTCGTACAGATTTAGGACACACCGTGCAAATTTAACATTACCACACATTCAAATTGGATTGACTTCCCCTGCGTGATATAAAACCCCTACTTCAATCTCACTCAACAAACTTTACTGCGCTCACCTAAAAATACTACTGAATCTATCCTAAAATGATAAAATAATCTGTAGCGTTCCCTTCATGTCACAGCTGCCATTAGCTGTCATAACAGGATCCCCGTTTGGGGTCCCGAGTAGTCAGCCTCCAATTTAATCCCTTTCAGGAGACGTATAATGACTCTGGTGGGAGCAACTCAGACATCATTAAAAACTCATGCGCTGGCTTCCACCCTCCAGGCTGGGTGGAGGGTCTATTTCTAGTGGGCTCCCAAAAGACAGGAGGGAGTTTTAATGAACTCAGGTCCCAGGGTAAGAGAATGAACTCCTGCTCTCGGGGCTGAAGAAGTAAAGCAGCCCTGGAGCA
Organism: Pholis gunnellus; assembly: GCF_910591455.1. NCBI lineage: Eukaryota > Metazoa > Chordata > Actinopteri > Perciformes > Pholidae > Pholis > Pholis gunnellus. The sequence goes on along the minus strand of NC_136541.1, from coordinate 22,741,692 downwards.
CCAGAACTTCATTTATTTAGACCACCGGGGAGTGATAACCTTTGATTGAGTGTTTGACATGACAGTTTGACAAATGTTACCTGGCAATTTTGAGGTTCAGAAGCAATGCACATGAACATGGACTCCTAAAAGTGGGGACGTCAGTCTGACTGTTTAGAAGGATTTTATCTTAAGAGCAGTTCACATTTTAGCGCTTCAACCGGCTCCTACATCCGTGAAGAAAATGGGGATTCAAACAGTGACATCTAGCTCTTAAAAAGTCGGAACCCGTCAGGCTTCTTCCAGATGTTCCTGCGTGATGTGACAGATGTGAATTAATCATCCAGATAGGTCATGTTCTGTAGCCTCCAAGAAGTGTCGAAGAGCTCTTCATCAACAAGGACAAGATTATGAAAGCATCACTGATAATGAAGTGAATATACTGTAACATTTAACCTTTGACACCTGACAAAAGGGTAAAGTAAAGTTCATCAGCAACCAATGTCGTCCATAGAAACAACCCCGCCAACCTCTCCCTTGGGCAGGGTTGCACCAACATGGATTAATATAAACTAGTTTATAATTTCAAAACATTCAATCTAAACCGTTCTTTAAACGTCAGTTTAGTTTTTACTCCAGAGTTTTATGTTAAACCTAAATTTAATTTGAGGAGAATTAACTTTTTAAAATGCCTGATTTGAAATGAACTGAGCAAAAATAATCAAGTTCCTCAAAGAAAGTTAATTAAGGACTGAACCCAGTTGAGCTTAATGATGCTGCTGCTGGTTTTTGACATTCTGGAGCTGAACAGGAAGATTGGACCACCAGGCAGTCTCCCCCCCTCCCCCCCTTACTGTCTGTTGTCCTTACTGTCGTCTTCATTTTTTATCCGGATTTACTCATTTTAAACAAAATTTTGCTAAACTCTGATTAGAACTAATCTTAGATTAAATGAATCCTTTTCGGTGCTGCCCAGCCTGATTTTAAATGACTATCCCGATTGTGTTTACATCTCTTAGCTCCTCAAATACAAATGATGTGTAATTCGACCATTTTCGAATGCGATATGCAGTTTTACATTTCCCAGGCAGCCGTTGATTTCCATTCTTTTTCACACAGTTAATAATAAGAGTGTATAATTCTCTAATCCATAAATAAATAAGTGCTAGCTTGCTTGTTCGCTTGGTAAAAAAGAACACAATGTAGATTTCCGGTGCCTCTGCAAATGAACATTTCATAAACAACACAAATCGATAACAATGGCTGATTGGTGGAAAAGGGGATTAAGTGTTCTAAAATACATGCAGTGGTGTGGTTTACATTAAATGCAAAACCAAACTCTCAGGTAGGCCGACATGTACAGTAGCTACATTCAAATGTGTTGGTAAGATAAAACACCAAACACAAGGCATGGAAATTCAATCTGATCTAAAGGGCCTGATCTGACTGCCGACCTCACATTCCAGTCCTTGCAGTGGTGACACATGTTGTGAAAATGTGCATTGTTAAGCTATAGCTTAAAGAAGGCTTAATAGCAACAACAAATATTGTTTCAAGAGTATATTTATTAATCAGAGCACTCACGTAAGAATGGAGAGCTATCCGATTGCTCGATATATTTTGAATTTAAAATGTATTTATAATTCTAGTGAACACTATTGCAATCCCACTCTCAGTGACAAACACTGCGTGAAAAGAGTCATACCTGGACAAGGAGACAGCAGCAAACATCCCAGATTACTGTGGGTTTAGGTTGACGAAAAATCTGCTGATTTTCTTTCCTATCAGTGTGTTGTAATCACTTGCAACAGTGTCCCTGTCACTTCCCACTTCTTGCAGTTTTTGGTATCTTCTGTGCTGCAGTAACCGCGGTTCCCCTGAGCACAACACAAAAAAGACTTTGAATGAATCGGTTAGAAAATATCACCCCTCCTCGCAAAACAAGGCTCATTCCCACCGAGGATTAGGGTTGAGAGCACCGAAGCACGATTCTCCCGGAGAATCTTGAAGGGTTGTGCGCTCCACCAACCCCGCCAGCTAGTCGGAAACAGTATGTGGGCCACTTGTCATTAACAGGTGCGACTGTACCGGATTCAGGTGAAACTGCTCATTATTAAGTCGCAGCTCGGCTCGCTTTCATCACCACAAACCTCTCATCATGACTCCGAGCTCAGAACTTGTGGTGTGCTGTGGGGAAGAGTGCAGGAGTGCAACTGAACTTCCACTTTCTCTCACCTTCTCTTTGTCTCCTATTGTTTTATGGACCACTCAACCTCATTTAACTTGTCTCCCTTCCCTGAAAACCTGTTATATATTTCTCTTTATTTTAACAATCATAAAAATGCGAATGGTGATAATGGAAAAGAAACTCGGGGATTCACAGATTCACAGGAGAGCCAGTTGCTGAGAACAGGATTGTGCATGGATGTTTGGATGGATGGATGATTGAGCAGCAGTGTGACTGACGTATAGAGACGCTGTGCCCACAGCCTGCCAGGTAGGCATTGGTGCACCACAGGCCTTTCTGCTGCTGAATCCACACCTACATCACATGTCTGGAAGCTGAAATAGAAGTTATTTATAATGAACAATGTGACTATGAATCATCGTCTGAATCTGCAGCTGTAGGAGCTTTATACAGGTGAAGGGAGCATTTAGCATCTCAAGAGACGGGTCATTCTCTTGGTCGGTGGAGACCAAAAATAAAGATGAAAGAGATAATGAACTAAAATTCATCAAGACAAAACTGGTTGCCTGTTCAATGTGTAAATGGACAACCGTAAGTTCACTATATCTGGTAAAAAGGTGATGATAAGTCAAAGTGGTTGTTCACAGCTTGTTTGTGATGCCCTGAATGTGTCAAAAGCTCTGGGATCGGGGGCCTTGCCACAGTATATAATGTGTGTGTGTGACTGAAGAGACACACACATTATATATATTATTATTATTATTATTATTATTATTATATATATATATATATTTTATTATAACATCCCTGCAAAAAAGAAAGTGACTCATTTTACATAGGTGCGGGTAATTAAACATGTTTTTTATTAAACAGGAACAAATCGTCTTGGACAATTATGACGAAAAGACCAAATCATACATTAAATGTCTTGAAGTTTCTCAACAACATAATAATAATTATAATAATAATTAAATAATAATTAAATAATAATAATTAAATATTATTGTTATTATTATTGTATTTATACAGCAGTTTTCAAAATATAATTACAAGTGCTTAACATGGTTTTGACAAGTGATTTCAAAGTGTGCATTTGTATGTTTCATAAATGAGGCCCAGTGGTACACATTATGTACTGCACTGAGCAGTGACGTGCGGTGAGGTTCGTGGCTGGTGAGGCATTTGCGACCTGCCCCACCGACCTGTTTCAGAAGCAGAGCGCTCGCGGGCGCCACTCGCAAAAATCGCGAGATCCCACGATAATCTGTGTAAGAACCACGGATTTATAAAGAGAACAACAAGTGAACAACAAAGGTTTATTTTACCTGTTTGACGTTGGATTGATGTTGATTTGGTCATATTTCCCTGTTTTTTGAGAATTGTTAAAGTTTAGATATTTAATATTCAATGTTTGCGGTCAAAGCAAAATATAAGAAGAAGAAGAAGAGAAGTGTAGAAGAAGAGTAACGGAACTACTCCTCCCAGGACATGCGCAAATTCAGCGATTTTGACTATAAAAATGCTTAAAATTATTGAAATAATACAGAAATTACATTTATAGCACAGATCAGTAGAGAAATATTATTTGTTTTATCATTATTTGTTTTTTACTTTTCATGATGACAGCGAGGCTCTGCCTCCGATGACCGCACGTCCCTGGCACTGAGTGTAAAGGAACACAGAATCTGTGCTCACACACACATACAGTAGAACACCACAGGAAGCCCTCTCAGTGGATCCCCGCTCCTAGCAGCTGCACCCATGTGAAGAGTTTGGTAAATACATTCAACCTGATAGCCGTTCATTGATCTCTCTGAATCTGACAACTAATAACGTCCTGCTGTTATTTTTCCAACATTCTGCCAGGAGGAGCATCCAAGGGAAATGTCTGCATAGGCAGGGTTTTCTTCTTCTTTTTTTCCCTGTTCCAAAAACTAAAATACAAATAAATTCCCTCTGCTTCAGCGGAACCAAGCGCCGGAGCTGCAGGTGCAATCAGCGCAGTGCTAAAACCTTTTAATTAACACCATCTATCATCATTAGCCAAATAGTCAGCCGACGGTCTCACCGTTAACTCTTTGAGAGCGAAGCAAATGATGCACTGCTCCCCTATGCGTCTCCGGCCCAGTCGCCGTCAGCTCTCCTCGGCCGTGCTCAGTCACCGTGGAGCGGCTCAGAAAACACACATCAGTCTACATCAGCTCCAGTTAATCAGTGTGCAGCTACGGGCCGCCGTCCCGGACTAAGCTAGAAACTAATGCCTGCTGATGCGTGTGATAGCTGCAGTATAATTGTTGTAGTTTGCTATATTCAAATGAGATTGACCTTTTGCTGGGAATATTTGTCATGTAACTGCTGCTGGATTTAGAACAGCTATATCGGTTCCAAGCAGCACAGTTGGATTGACTTTGGCTGGTTTCTCTCCCCTCAGAGTCGTAAAAAAACAATAAATGTAATTTCATTTATTCGACTTTTTCGGTCTTGTTTCTCATGCTGCTTGCTTGGTGTTTTGCACTGAATAAAATATTGAACACAGAGAATGCACGCTGTTCTGCAGACCCTGCTGAGTGACTGTAGGTCGCTGGTTTGTGAGAAGGAGTTTGGGCATAGTGTAGGATGAGATGTTGAGTCGGTAAAATTATAAATATAATCACTGGAGTCTCTGAACAACAGATGGAGTAGGTGGTGAGATCGTGTTGTGCTTTTCTATGATTCAAAATGAAACAATTAAGGTAGAATGGTACTCAGCAAGTTCATAGCTATTTAGAGAGGAGTACGACACTTTAGGGCGTTTACACACCGGGGGCGTGACAAATAAACTACATAATACTAAATATATCTAGGGCTTTTATTTTGAAAGGTAAGAACGTAAGTGGATCTGGTCTGCGCTGCCTTTGTCAAATTTGAAAGGAGTTGTAAAGTTTGCAGTCTTGGTTTCTGACTACAGAGCCTCCTTGTTGTTTTCATTACTTTAGTAAATCAACCTTTAATCCCAGTGCAAAGCTCAGAAAAATCGACATGGTTGTGAAATAAAAATGTATGACATTTTCCAGCTGCATAATATTTGCGTTATGTGTAAATGTAGCTACTCATGACAGGAACAATACAATTATCATTATTCTATTATTCGCCCATACAAATGTTATCTCTGAATCTGTTCGCTTATGAATTCCATAATATCTTTACATAGAAATTCTGCAGAAGGAAAATCTGCCTTTATCAAGTCTCACTACTTTATATAAATCCAAAACTCAATTGCTGGATCAACACTTGATGATCAGGGTTGCTATAATTCCCTTTCAGTTTAATACAGTACAATACAAATATTGCTAAAAACTGACTGGCATAGTCTCAGAGAAAATATTACGGCATAAGCTTCATATAAAGTGGTCTACCTTTCAGACCCATTGGTTTCTAACAGACCACGACAGATAGCAATCATCTCCCTGCTATTGTGTCCAACTTAATTTTGAAAAACAAGCAGGTGTATGTTTGCAGCAATCATCAGGGTTGGTGCCGATAAAGCTGCGAGCAACAATGAGCCGGGGGGGGGGGGGGCTACGCTCTGGAAGCGAATCTTGAGAGATGATGAAGTTATCAGCCTGGATTGAGTAAGATTTCTTGGATCGACTGTAATAAAAGGGTAAACTGGCAGGTATGAAAAATGCATTAAACTGTAGATGGAGGAGGTGTCCTTGGAAAACATCACAGTTATTACTCATATGGCAGGAGTGGGTCTTCTCCACTGCCTTCGACACAGCTGAGTCATATTCAAGCTCCCAATGAAGTTTGGACACTAAAGAACAAAAAAGAGGGAGCATCTCACTGCCATCATTTGGATATGCAAATGTATTTTGTTTTAATGCCATTTATTTATTTTTGAGGGGATTTTCAGTCCAGTTGTTATATCTCACCTTTTTATTTTGTTCGTATTTTAGTATTAACTAAATACCATAATTGAGAGCTGTTGAACGTATAGACAGCTCTGTTTTTAATATGGCGAGGCCCAATCTGGAAGCGTGATAATATGCGGTACAACTCAGTGAGACATTGATCATAAGACAACAGATACAACGGAAGCCCTGAGACACAAGTGAGAAAAAACATTTTGGGGATCAATGACTTAAGACGTGAAAGATAAACTGTTTAGCCAGGGTCATAGTTACTTTATCTTTTTTCCATCTGTGATTATTTTTTTTTCTTTCATGGTCTATTTGTAAGTGTTTGTTGTTGTAATACTTACTTCGGCCACAAGAGGCTGTACTGCACCACTACTGCATGTTGTAAACAGGACTAGAAGCATTCACCTTTTCCCTCAGGTGAGTTTTAATTTCTATGGAAGCCCATCCCTGCAGCAAAAGAAAATAAAAAATCCACCCCAAAAAAATAAAAAATAAAAATATCCACCCAGAAAAAAAAAAAAGATTATGATGGGTTTTTTTTTGCTAGTAAAAGAAGTGCGCATGCGCTTCAGTGACGATCTCCTCACAGGTCCCTTCATCCCCTCGCCAGTCTTTCCATGAAAATGACATGCAATTCTACATATTAATACTTATAATGATATATAACATCTAACATTTACAAAAGTCACCAGTAATAGTTACCTTGTGTAGAATAGCGTGTCGTATTTTTTCCGGCAAAAAAAAAACATCATAATCTTTTTTAATTTTTTTTTACTTTTTTACGGAACAAATACGACATGCAAAAACAACAAAAAACATAATCGTTTTTTTTTTTTTTCTGGGTGGATATATATATAATTTTTTTGGGGTGGATTTTATTTTATTTTTTTCAGGTGGATTTTTTATTTTATTTTGCTTGTGGAAATGGGCTTCCATAAATTTCTCCACGCAACACAAGGTACATTTATTGTGTGTTAGCACCAACTCACCTGGAAGAAATGGGGTAGTGTTCTTCAGCCTCTTATGGCTGAAATGAGTATTGCAACAACAACACCTGTTTTCACAGATGTAAAAAAGAAACTCAAGTAAAAATTGCTGTAGTGCTGAAAGGGGAAATGTCCTTACGTGAGGGAGAGTTTTAATAATAATAATAATAATAAAGCTCTCTTTTAACACCCTATTATAAACAAAAAGGCAATTAGCTGAGTTTGATGGCTTATCAACCACCAAATGCTACTCAGCAGTTTATAATATGAGACAGGGTTTCATCACAAAGTCATCACAAAGTCAATCATTTTATCATCCATCACAGTGATTGAAGGTAAACAGAAGAATTAAGCCGCTCATGTTACAAGGTAATCCAGGAATGTGCACTTGCACTCACAGTATTTTGTGTATATGTGTGATACTTTTCATCAATCTATGTTTTAAAACAAAATGGAACATGGGTCATCAGCAATCATCATTAAGGTCCACTGCAGTAGTAATTGTTGCAAGAACTCATGGCATACACAATGTACATGACCATTAAAAGAGAAATGAATACTAACAACTACATTTTGCAATGTATTGTTTTTATTTAAGTGTCCAAGTAACTAATTATTACTTACTCAAAACTAAATACTATTCGGACTATAACTGCTCGACCGTCTTGGCCTGTGAATATTTCTGTTTGATTCTATATCCAGGCAAACAATACTTTTCCTCAATAACATTTTTCTAACAGCTATTGTTACTTTTCAGATTCCTGCAGACTTTTTTAACTGAATCAACAAGTATATTATTGCAAATGTGGTTGTCATTATAAGGATAATAACTAATAAAGTGTTCATAAATAACAAAATCCAGAAACTTAAACTTTATTATAATCGTCATTATACATTAGGTACATATATATGAAATTTAACCACTGCATTTAATCCATCCCAAGTATATTGGGAGCAGTGGGCTGCTGAGAAGCCCTCATGAGCCACAGCTGCCCCTAAAGTCTGCACAGGCCTTTTCTCAGCATATTGTAATTGTTATGTGAATGTGAGGTTTCACAACATTATAGAACATTATTAAACAGCTTTTCAACCCATTTACTCAGCCAACATTCACTGATTTATCGTGACAATAATGTAAATTCCAGGCTTATTTCTATGGAAAGGAATCGGGACAGTTTTGCCTGGAAAATCAAAGGGATGTGTACTCCTAGGTGCCGTGCCGAGACTCGGCCTTCTACTTTGCTTTCTTGCTAACGTTATTGCTAGCAACATACGAGTGGATATGTTAGTTGGCTAGCTTTCCAAATTACTTCACAAGTTATCGTCATGACTGTGTAACTAACAATTGCGCTAGCCGAGAGCAATGCAAGGCCTAATCTAAGCTAAGGTTAGCCAGCTAGCTGCAATTTAGCTGCTTGGCATGGATCTAACATTAGCTGAGAAAGTAAATTGCATTTGGCAAACTAGTTAGTATCATAGAGTCTATGATCCAAATGAAATATTGGAGCATTACAGATGGTAACGTTATTCTAAACATGATATATGTAATTTAATGTCACGTCACTGTTTTGGCCGATGCCAGGATGCTCTCTCAAGTGCCAGCAGCTAGATGCTGACTGCAGTTCTCTTAACGGCCACCGGTGTCACTAATAAAGTAGTAGTATATTTTGCTATATCATTTCTATAGTTTCATGGCAAAATGTTTATTGAAGGACTTTTACTTATAACATTATGTGTTTGTTGTATTGTGGCATTACATTTGAAATCCAATAACTTTGGGGATAATCACTTAAATAGATATTTACAGCATGCGAGATGGTTCGGATGAAGTAATGGCCACACAGATAGGCGTTGAGAAAGCAAACGCTGCTCTAGCCCCTCGTGTGTTTTCGGTCCAATTATCTTTTTACACGTTCCGCTGACAGCTCCGCACTGTGCCCTCAAAATCAGTTTCCCTGAGTTGCCCTGCTTTGGTGAAAAAAAAAAAGAAAAAAAAATGTGGCCAGAGTTAATGATACAAGTTGCACTGTGACTATGGCTGGGCTACAAACATTAATTGGTGCATAATGTGAGAATGAACCTCCTAATGAAGCACTAGTCTGACCATATGCACCCAGGGGGGCCCTTTCTTCTGAGGAAAGCTTTGTCATAGTTTGTGCTAAACGGTTAGAAATCTAAGTTTTTCTTTGAAGACTAATATGCAACGCAGCTAGTACAAACTAATTACAGCCCATTGCTTGTCTTTACAATGGTGCCATCTGAATGACCCATGCATATCTAGTGTGTATTATTAAGGCACTATTGTATGTCTCCTTGTGTTGTCATAATGCAGTCAACAGCATAATTACAGTATTTTGTTGTTGGTAATAGTAAACTATTGACCGCAAACAGGCACTGTAACAAACAATGATACAGTACGTGTACCTCCCTCTGTGTATTTTTTGTGTGTATGTGTGTTGGGGACAATTCTACTCATGGGAAATCACAGTGTCACCACTGGTATGTTGCTCAGAGAGAGTGCATACATAATGTCCTAATATTCAACGCCTCTTGTTTTGCCAGCAAATGTATGCACATGAGGTGGATCTGTACTTTTTTTGCTGGTATTTGCATAATCTTCACATTCCTTGGGGTTCCTCCGTGGCAGGAGTGAAGTGGTGCAGTGATTATCTGCTACTTGAAATGGACACATTTTCTGGACTCATCTGTCTTTCTCTCCCGCTCTCTGTCACTATTCTGTTGACCAGGTGATTTGAAATGAGGTCTTTGCTATCGCCTGACATTTGAACAGCTAAGGAAGCGGTGCAGTAGAGATGTAGTCATTTAAATGTCACTCAGCTCCACAGTATCACGTACCGTGACCAGGAACAGTCAGTTCACATAGATAGGATGCTGCGGTTTTATGTTTCATATGTAACTTGTTGTCAACAAATCCTCTGAAAACACACCAAAACCAACATTCAATTGATCATACTAACACGTTTTTAAAGCCTGTTGTAGATTATTTCTCTGTGCCAGAAATCTACTGAAAACACATCAATGAGCCACACTGTTCCTTCATAACCATGAACATACAGTACACTGTGTTGGTGCAATGAATATTCAGTAGAGCGCCAAATCTGCAGCTAAAAATAGCCATGAATAAATACACTGTTTACTTATGTATGAGTCAGAAACGACGGTGCAGAGTATGTTTTGTTGAAAATTACAGCAAAAAAATTAAATAAAGATGTATAGGAATTGTTTATTGAGATTAATGTCACCATAGGACTCATTGGACTGAGAGCATATAGATGCTTTGGCAGATTTTAATTTGTATCTCATAAATTAATTGTGTTCAAAGTAGTGATTTATTAGGGTAATTGTACAATTTACTATGTATTACATTGAAACGGCCAAGCCATTTCCATCATGTTTTTAATCTTTTGGGTAAAATAGTCAGTAGCAATCTATAACATAAGTATATGTTTATTTTACATAATATATGAATCATAAACTAAAAATAAATAATAAACTACAACAAAATGTTATTTTTGTCATATACAGATATGCAATGATGATTGCTGTGTAATATGCATGTCGTCGAATGTCAAGTCTCTCTTTGGTCATGTGACGAGAGGATATGATATAACTCGCTAGCTTAGGTGCACCCGTCCACCCTTAGGTAAACAATATTAGCTCTGTCAGCAATGTTGCAGTGTTTTGCACTGTTGGCGCTATTAGCACAGTTAGCTGCGGACTCAGCCGTCATCATATTGAGAGCTGTGTGGAGTCAATACCTCAATTATACATATGCCCTGCATTTCTACAATAGCTCTTTTAAGTTTTGGAGTCAGTCAGTGTTGTCCACATAATGCATTTTTGTTTGGTTTCTGCACATTATTACATTGAGTGATTGATCAATATTGCATATATCTGACTGTTTTTTTGTTTTAGGACGATTGGGGCAACATGACAAATGCATTGGCAGGAAGTTGCCTATTTACACATAATGCACCCATTGATTAGCAAACACAGAGCAATGTTATCATTCATTTCCAGTTGTACTTCGAGCCACGCAAGGAATTAGGTACAATATTCATTCTCCTTTGAACTCCGTTTTGGTCTCCACTGAGAAAAATATTTGGCTTTTTAGCTGCTACGTGCTAAATTATGTTCACCAGCTATTTGCTGACTCTGTCTGCCGTTTGGTGCTGGGCAGGTAGTGCACAGTGGGTTTACAAGAGCTTTTTTACTGAAAATAGCTGCTTGTTGCTGCTGGAAAACAATTCAAGACAGCTGTGGAACTGGATCACAATATTGCGAGCTATAAAACCAAAAATAACGAGCTCAAAGACGCCAAAGAGCTCTGTAGAGCCGCAGGGAACTGCAGAGGTGGGTGAACATTGTTTGTGGGTTTGTTGATGAGCAACACCTTTCACCAAATTTCAGGGAGTTGACCCATATTTCACATTAAAATATCAGATAGTGCTGCTTTTACAAGCATTTCACTTGATTGAATTTAATGTGACATTTTGATTATCACTTTATATGGCAGTGACTGATCTAAAGATATTGATACCAATTATATTACCAGCAAAAAAAAAAAAAATCTAATCTAACAGTTTAATTATTACCACATTGAGAAGTCATTGAAATAAATGTGAACAAAAAAGACCACCACTGAGGATACGGACAGTCTCCAGTGGCTTTTGCAAAGTAACAGCCACTGGGTGGGATCTTTACAGCACAAAAGGGAAGGATAGCACTGTTCTTACAACTCAAAAAGAGCAATAGCAAAAAGAAGCAACATTGACATACTTTACATTTAGCCACTTCATGCATTGAATCGCAATGGGATATCTCGTTCAATAGCTTTTAGTCCATGTAGCCCATCCAGACCAAGCATTCAGGCATTCTTTCTTCATTAATATATAGTTGTTACTGGCTACACTGCTAAATTAAATAAGTTATTCTTTGTCAGATTTTTGGGGATGTTACCCTACAGAGTGCATAACCACCCCCTGGGCCCACCCTGATTTTCATTTAAAACCAAGAAAGATTGCAGCTACCGGAGATGCATATATGTGGATTATCTCCTCATACAACACACTGAAAGTGACCAGCGTAAACGGACCCATTCATGTTATGGCACAAATGTAGCGCCTCCTTTTTATTTTTCACTGAAGTACCTTTTCAGCCTCTTTGTTTGAATGTGTTTATATGTGACGTTAGGCTCTCCCTCCTACTTGAGATTTGAACTTGAGTGTGTACTCACTTTGTAACATCTTCATAATTTCAGGGAGTTCAGCCACTGGAAGGTGAACAGTCTGGCAACAGAGAAGAGAGATTTCCTCAAATCTTCGCTGCCCTTAGCGCCGGAGTTCCTGCGCAACCTGCGGTTACTGGGGCGACGGCCGACCCTGCAGCAAATCAACGAGAACCTCATCAAGAAATACGGGACCCACTTCCTGGTCTCTGCTACCCTGGGAGGTGAGGTGACACACTCGCCTTTATTCTCGGGGTTATGAAAATGTCGGGATGCACCAAAAATAGAGGAGCTGCTCATTATACGTCTCAGAGGAGTTATAGCCTATGTAAGTGCACTGCTGCAGAAGTGTGGGATATATGTGCTCACTGGGTTCTTTTTCAAGGGAAAGGGTGAAAAGCAGCAATTGCAACAGTACAACACCTTGCACCTGCAGCATTCAACCAAGGCCGTTTTCCACAGTAATTTTCCACTCATCCTTTCTTCTGATGAACATTGTGTGCAGCTACAAGAGCCTCACGAAGCAGAAGAGGGATTAAATTGACCCATTTCTCAGCATAGGTTTCTTTTTATTGGATTCCTTTTTAGCCTTGATCTCAGAGGAGAAAAGTAACTCACAAAACAGAATCACGAGCTGTATCGATCGTGTGCCCTCCACAAAACAGGACTGAGACCTTTGTGGCGTTAAAAGTGACGACCTCATGATACAGTATTGATACACTGCTCATCCTCGTCATCTCATAGTAGCCCGAGTACAGTCGGCTGGGTTTTTTATAAAAGGGACTTTTAACATTGATTGTGAGTATAAACATTTCAGCAGCAGAGATTTAAAAGGCCAGGGTACCAAGCAGCAATGCGTAGGTGCCTTAAAGCTGCATTCTCTCTAATGTCCACCAGGGGGCGACTCCTCTGGTTGTATAGAAGTCTATGAGAAAATGACTCTACTTCTCTCTTGATTTATTACCTCAGTAAACATTGTAAACATGAGTTTATGGTCTCAATCTCTAGTTTCAAGTCTTCTTCAATACAGCATGATGTTCATTTAGTAAATGATGGTCCATTTAGAGTCAAACAGACCATAAAGCAGGGTATGCTTTAGGGGCGGGGCTACATTGGGATCGACAGGTTGCTACCACTGCGTTGTCCGCTTTGGGTGTTGTCCATTTTTTTCTCTTCGAGTTTTAACCCATTCGTAGTCTTTTTTTTAACCTTTTAATCCCGAGCGACGCCCAAGAAGAAGAAGAGCGTGATATAAATCACTTTTCCGGAACGAATATAATGAATTTTACCCACATGCTATATACCTACTTAACGACGAGATTCTGAGAAAAAATACAAAAAAAGTCATTTTACTCACTCAAAACACAATTATGCACAAAGTAATATATAAACTACCAAGTTCTAGCACAATACCACGTATTTTTCGGCGAGCTACACCGAGCTACGCACTCCCAATGCAGAAATCATCACAAAAAAAGAGACCGACTTATCACTGGATGTATGCAGTGGAGCATCAGCGTGGGAGACAGAGGATAGAGATGAATGCAGCACCAGACTGATAGTTAGATTCTATATGTAATTAAAGGCCTCCTCTAAATGGGCTGAGCCTGTCTGCATGCTGATTAGACCGTGGCTGAGCGAATGCACACTGATCCCCAATCTAAGTTTTCTTTTCCCTTTTGTTCTTTTTTGCCTGCTTTCATATGGCCATCTCACCAGTTGTGGTTACATTCAGCTGTGAAGTATATTTTGCTGTTTTGAAGTGAATAATTGCCTTGATGACTAAAAACAATAATAAATGAAATAAACATGAAATAAAACATGCTTAGCAATAATAGCTTATATATTATTATACATTCATAATCGTTATTGGTCATTTTGTCATCATTTAACATATTTAGCTTCTCAAACTCAGCTTTTCTGAGGCTGTGCCCCGAAATCCCTCTCGTTCTCGTAGTCACTACTGCATATAAGAAGTGGAAATAGCCGTCGTGACGTTGTGGACTGCGGTTTTGAAGCCCCGAGTTCTGTATTTTGGCCGTCGCCATCTTGTTTTTTGCAACCAGTGAACGAACCTGAACATTTTTGGACTGTGTAGGAATGCGGTAGCGACCAGGCCTGAGAAACCTCAGTAAACATTTTCAATATTTGCTGAGGTAATAAATCAAGAGAGAAGTAGAGTCATTTTCTCATAGACTTCTATACAACCAGAGGAGTCGCCCCCTGATGGCCATTAGAGAGAATGCAGCTTTAAGGCTCTTACACATTGGCTTCACTTTTTAGAACTGGAGGTTGTCACCTGCTACTCCCTATAAAATAACAGTAGAGTAACAGAGTTAAGCAGATTCAGGCTTCAACACTTACTAATCATAGTCATTTTGTACCATCAAAGACAGCCGTTGAGCTGATCAATAGACATTTTTCATCTTTAGTAGACTTATAATTATATTGTTGGATTCTTAGCTGGAAGTAGTGTACATGCCTTGGACCTTTTTTTTCCACTGTGGAAGGTTTTGATCATAAAAGTGGATGCTCATAATCTATGGGAGCGGGTGCACTGCATAGTGAATAGGGAGTGATTTCAGACACAGTCTAAGTGTCACAATTATCCCAAAGCCCAAGGCTTTCAACCCAGCTAAGGTTGTCCATTTACTCTCTCAGTGATTCTCTGAATGGCTTTAAATTCTCAGTCCCTCTGCCTCACCGTGACTTTTAACATCCATAGGTAATGGTGTGCTTTGTTAAGGAATAGGAAAGTCTCACTGTCTTTGATTAGCAAGACACAGTGGCAAGTTCACTCAGTTACACACTTCCAGTGTAGGTGCAGTCAATAAAATAGTTCTTTTAGCGCGAAGTGAGGTGAATTGGAGTTAGCATGCCTCACATTCAAAGGACGTCTTAAATTCCCTGTTTTAGATGACAAAAAGGTAATAAGACAACCAACAATGAGAGTACCACTGGGATACGCTTTGGAATTGTAAGAGAATTTCACTCAAGCAGCCATTTGCGTTAATTTATTTGCATTAGCCTGCTTCTGCTAATTTGTGGCTGATGTCAGTTAAATTACAAAATGATATGTCCAAAGATTAGCTAAAATGCTAGCTTCAGCTATGTCTAATCCTCCACTTTCAAATGCTGCTTTGAAGCTCAAATAAAGATTGTGTGTTGGATACTTCAGAGGGTGGGAGTTTGGAGAATTTTCAGCAAAAAAGCCGACAGAGCTGTGCCTGCTCGGACTTTTTTTAGAATGTTTGAAATGCCAGTAGCTATTTAGGTAATAGCGTAGGGCCTGGCATTGATCAACAACACTTGGAAGTTTTTGTTTTAAGACATGATGTATTATAACCCTATTAAACAGGGCTGCATGGTGGTGTGGTGGCTTCTCCCCGTGTCAGGGTGTGTTCTCTCCCGGTTCACCGGCTTCCTCCCACAGTCCAAAGAAAGGCAGCTTAGGTTGATTGAGTACTCTTAATTGCCCGTAGGTGTCTGTCTCTATGCGTCTGATGACAGTGAGCGAAGCAAATAATCTGCATCAGACAAACCACAAAGAAATGGTTTTACCAAGGAAATGTCAAAAGCAGAATGTCAGCCTGCTGCCCTGCATTGTGAATTGTTTTAATGAAAGTGACCCTTTAGTAATTCTCCCGTTAACGAGATGACGCGGCACGTCGGTCGTCAATAAAAAAACAATACATTTTTCAATAAGACAATCATTAAAAAAAATAGAGATTCGGTGACTTAAAAACTAACCAGATTTATTGACTGATTATTTATTCCACAGGAGAGGAGTCTTTGACCATTTTCCTGGACAAGCAGAAGCTGAACAAGAAGTCGGAGGGTAACAGCAACAGCTCAGTGGTGTCTCTGGAGCTGCTCCATCAGCTCGCCGCTTCCTACTTCACAGATCGAGAGAGCACCCTGAGGCGACTGCACCACCTCCAGATTGCCACCTCTGCCATCAAGGTACCGTGCACATGCACGAGACGAGCGACTAAGCCTCCTGACATTAGGCAGCATGTCCAGATATGTATTCTACACGGTCAAGCCGAGCTAGAAAGTGTCCGTTTCGGTATAAAGCACCGGGGAAAATACAGTTTATTTGCTGTACGCAGACTTTGAGTTTGCAGTTCTTCAGGTCCACAAACAGCCACACTTCAAGGTAGAAGCTCTTATAAAACTGTCCCCTTTGGACATATCAGTCTGTGCTGTGCCTGTAACAAATAGCCCCGCTCACCTCGCTCTCACAGTATGCACACAAACAATCTTTTAAAATATTATTTCCAAGGTGCATCATTGCTCAGCTGAGAGCGAGAGAGCGAGAGAACATTCTTTTTTTTTTTGTTGATGGCAGGCTGGATTAGAAACACACTGCAACCCACAGAGGCACTAAAGTGAGGCAAGTGTCAAGTTTCTTTAAAGTCCCAGTTGGGGGCAAGAGTGTATTTATGCATACTGTACTTGACTGTATGCCATCTGGACTGAGTTACAGGCTGGTGTGTGCTCTCCTGTAGGCGTGCATGTGCACATGGGGGTTAAAAATACCTGGTCATCAGCTGCTGGATTTATAGCACAAAGTGGCATTGATTTTAGATTTTAAAGTGTTTCAACAGCTTTTTTTTTTTGCACGGAAGTCAGTTCTAAAAGGACTCGTGGTTCATTCTGTATACCCTCTGCACACAACACTCCACCCACCTTGACACGGTGAGTCGTCATTCACCCGAAACCCATCACCAAGCTTTAGCTCTGTTCATCTTTGATTGCAAAGAGGAACGGATTAATGTTGGATATCCCCTCCAAGAACACAGAACAAATACATCCTATTATCTCCTGTGCCTGGTTTCACCTTCTTTTTTTCCCTCCTCTCGACAACTAGAAGCAAAGCAAATCAAACCGCTACATTTTTTTCAGAGCAGATCTGTTGGCGCTCGTGCCATGACAGCAGGTGTGTGGGTGGGTGGACTGTGCTTCCATGCTGCAACTTAAATAGTGAATCTGATGAGTAAATGCAGAGTGTCAACATTTTGCGTTTACCTTGTGCGCCTCCTTCTCCGTACGCGCCTCGCTCGCTGTATATGCACAGGTGAGATCAACCGTTTCCGTTGCCAAGAGTCAATTCCAATATGAAAACACTTGATTGCTCGACACTGTTTTTTCTCACGATGCCTTGAAATGGTTCTACATGTGAGTAACCAAGAACACAAATAGGCCTCCCGGACTTTCTGGAAATTGCTTTTTACCTGGAGAGAAGTTTGATCAGTGTGAAAACGTGACATTTAAAAGGAAGTAAAAAGGAAGTTTGCTGCAGAGAGAAACTCTGAGCAATACAGATTTTATATTCATTGGCAAGCCTTATCACAGACAACCACCACTTTGATATGCAAGCAAAAGTAACACAATTTAAAGCATGCTGCTTCTCATAACAGCTTCAGCATGAGGCCACAGACACACATTATCTACTCAGCCTGAATTAATTAGGAACTAAAATCTTTGTTATAAATTTGATACATTTGTGTTTGTGGGGGAAGCGAGTGAGTGACACTGAAGCAATCCCTTATCTTTTGCAAAGAAGGCAACAATTGTGAATAAATAAGTGAATAGCAAGCGACCAATAAGATCAGTTTACCACATCAATTAGTCTGGTTTCAATCCATCCAGTGACATTTTGTGAAATACACTTTGTAAAATGCAGCTCAACACTGTTTCTGGTGCATATTTACCAGCCTGACTTCAGTCAGTCACTGACAATTTGTCCGATTCTTCAGTTTGGTCTGTGTGGAGCTGTGTTTGCAAAAAGGATTTATGATATCAATGGTATTTAAGTAGAAGGCAATAGTAGGGATATCCTTAAAGTAAATGCAAATCATGCAATAACAATACATCTAGTTAACATAGAAATGAAACATTATAAACATCCCAAAGGGCCCAAAAGGTCACATGTGTACTATATGTCAAATAGTTATGATTATAATAATTGCACATTTTCATCAGTTAAGGTGGAACAGGTATTATTACTTCACCTCGTTCTTCTTCTTGCAGTACGTCCTGTTCTCATCATTAGGAATAATTATATTGAAATAGACAATCTTCTCTCTGATGGTTTTCTTTACTGACGTAGGTTATATACAGTTGTCGGTATTAAATTGAGACTGTTTCATAACCATTCAAAGTTCCTCACTTTAAGTCAGAAAATGAACCATTACACACCAGCCAACTGACCTGGATCCCAAAACTCCCCAGGGCCCTAAAGTCCCAGGTCTACTGTATGTCAAATTGTCAGACATGATTTTTACAGTTCCACATTTTCTAAGAAAATTGCAACACAAAATAAATGTATCAGTTAAGGTGGATCCGGCATTAGGAGTTAATCAAGTGGCCCTGTGTAGCACCTCGTTTTGGGATTTAGTTAAAGAGCAAATCAACAGTTGATGAAAATTGTTTTTGTGTTAACCTCCAGGGGTCTGCAGCCTGCAAAAAGAAATTGGCTTTTGTCTTTGTTACAATAAGCAATAAGTGGTGCTTTTAATCACAGTAAATGAATAATGTGGCTCTTTGGAGTAAAGGGCCACAACAACTGCAAACAAGATGGAAGAATCCAAGGCACTATCATTTCTATGTCAAATTGATATTGAATTTGAATTTCATGTTGAGCCGTTATGACATTATGAGGATCCACTTCCACCTCAGCCTTCCAACAGACCAAAGCCCCGGGCCCCGGACCCCTCATGGCTCCAGTTTTTCTCTGTGGCAATTACTTACTGTGGTAATTTGATTAATTGCAATTGTGTTTGCCAACATGCACCGCTAGTTTGCTTTTCCTCCAAGGCTTTGCCCTTGTCAGAAGTTAACATGTTGAATTTGAAGATTAATGTGCATTGAACAAGTTTTGGAAGTACAGTTTTGTGTTAGATTGCCTCCCACAATTAGAGAAACATGTTAAAATGGTGAACTGTCTTATATCTTCAACCTTTCTGTTTGTGTGTTCACTAACTGGTCTCAAAATGCATCCTGACTGAGATCATTAAGGGCGCTTTGACCATAGTCTAGTTTGGCTCGTCTGAATCAGAGGGAAATTCATACTTTTGGTTTGTTTTCTATTTAGTCCGGTGCGGTTTTAACAGTGCGCAAATTAAAGCGGAGCAAATTAATAAATGAACATGCTGAGGGGCATGTACAAGGGATGAAAATTATATTTTTCATCTCAGTTCCCCCTTATGACAAAATAATCAAATTTGTGTGTGTATGTGGCTGCATAGATTTGCATATCAATGATGTAATGCAACAAAACGGATTTTCACGAAACAATTCAATTCCTTAACACTTTAAGATACGATTATACCAAACATATGTGTTTATAGATTCAAATATATGTTTATTTTACCTTATTTTTTTCAGTCTCATGGGTATTAATAATTCAATATGACCTTAACAAATGACGAAAAAGCTAAAATGGCACCTATGAACCTGATAACCCGTCAATTTTGACAGAAATAAAGCAGCTTCAGTTCAGGTAAATAGTCCCATTTTCCAGCAATTGCATTTCAAACGCCAAGTGATTTTACACACCCGCTCGCCCACACACACACACACACACACACACACACACACACACACATACACACACACACACACACTTACAAGTGCACAAACATGCCACCACTCCCACTTTAGAGAGGAGCATCCTTTGCATGTCTCTGCTAAATGAGGATCTCTGCCATGTGAGCCACCTGCTGCGTCCGTGTTCTGCCAGATCAACTCATCACCCAAGAGGAAAGCAACACTGAGTGGGATGTACTTGACCTGTGTCCATGTACGCCTCTGGGCTCTGTGTCGCTGCAGTGCCGCGTAGGAGGTGGGAGTGAAATACATTATCTTTATCTCCGGCAATAACTCGCAGGTTCCCTCAGTCACGCATCTATTTGAGGCTCCAGCTTCGTGAGAAAACAAAGAGCCTCTGTAACACCTGTGTGAAATTTGCTGTTTGGAAAAGAGAAGAACTGGCTGTGTGTGACGCAAGTCTTTTTACCGCCGCGCTGCCGCTTTCAAGAGCCAACATCAGCGGGCAAACTTTTCTCTTCTATAACACCTCATCATGTTGTAGTGAAATACTTTTTTTATTACCAATATACAGTGATGTTAAAAAACTAAATCAAAGCTTTATAGAACTGAAAAATGATTTCAGTTCTGAATCTCAACACCTTCACTGCAACTTAAATGTCCCATTATTCTTTGGGATGTCAAAAATGATGTTTGAGGATGTCATATAACAGGAGAAGGGACTTCTGGGTAGTCATCTGTCAGTTTTTCTTTGGGATGTGAAAAAGTCAAATTGAGCTAAATTGAGAAAAAAGAAAACCAAAATAAAACCCGTACATTTGCAAACGTTTCTGAAGCATTAGGTAAAATTCTGAAGCATTAGGTAAAATTCTGAAGCATTAGGTAAAATTCTGAAGCATTAGGTAAAATTCTATATTTTTTCTATATTTTTTGTCAATGTCATGCTTATCCCATGAAAGTATATTTTCATCTTTAAATGAGTAAGTAATGTCCTAAAACAGCTGGGTACTGTGGCTTTTTGCAAACATTACTCAAACAGGTGGAACAAGAGTTTTTTTGGGGGGGACTATTTTCAGCTGCGGATCAATACACATTTGACTCGTGAGTATTTACAGCAGCAGCAGTGCACGTGGGATTGAGTCAAAATAGACTTGTGTCTCCATGGTAATAAAGGAACATGTTTCATGGAGCCTAGGAATAAGACATACCAGGCTTTAGATGCACAGATAATACGTGTTTGTTTGTGTCTTCTTTTTTAAACATTTGTTGACAATTAAAAACATATACACAGTGGCCACGTCACGAGGTACACCTGTCCGATCTATTAAATATGACAGCTCAGCCATCTTTACCTTTACACAGTGTTTTTTTACATTGTTGGGTTTATTCAATAATACAATAATTACTGGGATCAGAGTTAAAGGTGGTATTGTACAATGTGTTGACAGGTGTGGTCATCAAACCATAACCGATTGGCCAAAATGTTATCTTGGAACCAATGTGTTTCACCTCTTTTGCTCTGCACACCAACAGTTTACCTGCATGAAACCAAAGATCAAACGTGATTGGCCATTACTACTCCCACTGCAAATGGAAACCACGACGATTTCCATTGCCAGATTCTGCATTCATATGCAGATATCTGTTTATAGAGATTATAAATTGAGTTTACGGCTGAATAGTTTGCAATGCATTGTGGCGTACCTAACACCTGCCTGATTCTATAAATGTCACTGCTTGTAACATTACTTATTTTTCATTATATCAAATAAAAACATGGCTGGATTAACCTATTAGGGAGTCCTTGTGCACAGACCTGCTGTTGGGCCCCTAATGATGTGGTCGAGAGCTTTTTGTGGTGCTGGGCCTTCAGACTCAGATGAAGGAGCCCATTCAAATCCACACGTTTTAACTTAAAAAGGGAAGGCAAGATGAGGGCAATCGTTTGATACATAGTGCATTGATAAAGTGGTTACATTGACATAAGGATGTAAATAATATAAATGTGTTAGATCAATAATCATAATTCTTGTGTAAAAGGCAGAGGAATTCATCAAATAAGAAGCAGTTTTCAGGGTAATAAGAAAACAAACACCACCTCTACTGCGTTTGAATAATGCACATTGTTGAATAAACATTTAAAAACCCTAAATGGCCCAGGTTGAAACATTCACTCAGTGAAGGGCTCTTGGGAGTTTTCAACAAAGGCAGAGACGGGGGTGGCAGCTCTCAGGCGCGTTATCATTGAAGTTGCTTGCATGAGTTACAAACAAGCCCAGCATGTATTCGGTGTTACACAGCTCAAAGCTATCAGCTCCGAAGCTGTTGTGGGTTCTGCAAACAAAGAAAGTCAAGTATAAAGTGCAGACTACAGGGATAGAACTTTTGATAACCATCAGAATCAACACTATTAAACAGGGATGAAATAATAGTGGAAACATATAAATGGAATTCTTGCGTAACAGTAGTACTGAATTTTGGGTGGAGAATTGTTTTTTCATTAGAAAATAGATCAATCGGGACTTGTCACATACCATTTGGCCATAATCAAACTTTGTGCTGCACAGTGTGTGGCTGGAGTTGTGTTAGCTGCAGTGATTCTGTCCAAAAACATCAGCATCACTGTGTTGCTACGGCAAAATGTTGTCCTGTCTGCAGACACCAGAACACATTGACAGACTGTCTGTGCTGCTTTAAAGCTGGAGAACGGGTGTTCAATGTTGAACATAACTACTGTGAGACAAGTTGTTTTGGTGTTGTTTGATGTCTTATTAAAAGTTTACGAAAGGTCATGGATTGAGTTGCAGCAACTTCCCGAGGCTGTAAAATGAATCCAAAAATCGAAGTTCCTCAAATGGCCACTTGAGGCTGGCTCCAAAAGTGAGTCAATCCCCTTAGACCCCCACGTAAAAATGCCCAACTTGACAGCAGGAATAAGCATGTCCACAGCCTGGTTCCAAACACGGTTTGGGTCTCCTCAGCTAATATCTCCGTTCATTACTACTGAAGGGGATTTACATTTTTATATAACTCACACATTTAAAATACATTAAGGCCTAGCTATACATAATTGAGGGCAGGATCTTTTTTCATCCCACTGACCAATGTGCGGACGATGATGGGCTGCTGCTCGGTCACGTCTGTCTTTTTTCAATAGGATATCAGGAACTGTAATGTCCGTAAAATTTGTCCAAATCCTGAAATACAGGACGGGGCCATTCAACCACGACTCTCTGTTCTTATGCCATCTGACAGAACAGAGGCCTCTGCCAAGAAGAATGGAGGAGGCGTGTGCTTTATAGTGGAGAACATTAAAGGTAACGCACAAGTCAAAAGGAGCTGACGGGATTGATTTTCACTGGAGTTGTAGCGATTCCTTATATGATTTCATGTGACAATTAATCATGAATACATTAATTGAAGTGCTTTAGGATTCTTCAATCAAATCAGACAAATAAAGGTATTGATTTTATCTATCTTATATATACATTTTAGCACCGGTACCAACTGACAAACAAGAGACTCAGGACACAGGGGTTATTGTTAATCCTGGTTAGCCCCAGCTAGCGTAGTAGCTTCAAGCTTGGTGGCCGTGTTTTAGCACCCAGGGTTCATTTGGCCCCGCCTCCGCTCCATCCACAGTCTGTAGCTCTTCTGAAATATATAGGTGATATCACAGAGACTATGTCCATGTTTTATACAGTGTATGGTTAAAATAAATGTTTGAATTACTTGGTTAAATTCAGGCAACAAAAATACTTTAATACATGTAACGTCCTTATTAAAATAAGGATCGATGTTCATCTGGAAAGGTGTATTCAGACAGCAATTTGCAGTCCATGTCTACTTGCTCCCTAATGAACCAAAGGTTAAGAGGTTAGCTGTAGCTAGTTAGCAACCAGACAATAACCTCCAGTCTTGAAGCCAAAGCAGAAGTGCCTTATACGTGCATTCTCTCTCCTGACCAGCAGGGGCGACTCCTCTGGTTGTATAGAAGTCTATGAGAAAATGACTCTACTTCTCTCTTGATTTATTACCTCAGTAAACATTGTAAACATGAGTTTATGGTCTCAATCTCTAGTTTCAAGTCTTCTTCAATACAGCATGATGTTCATTTAGTAAACGATGGTCCATTTAGAGTCAAACAGACCATAAAGCAGGGTATGCTTTAGGGCGGGGCTACTGGGATTGACAGGTTGCTACCGCAGCATAGTTTTTCCTCTTACAACTTTGACCTTGTCACAGTCACAAACCGTAGTCTACAAACAAATGGGTGATGTCACGGTGACTACGTCTACTTCTTACAGTCTATGCTTGCAATTTACATTGTGGGATAGTTTTTCTCCAGAGAGCTCTCGTTTTTTTTCTATGAATCATACGACTTAAGGACAAAATGTTTCACTCCAGTTGAAACATTTTCTACGTTTGCATTTTAATTAGCAACACTCAAAGAGAATATGCGCCTGTTAGCATCCACTTGCATCTTTGCATTGACTCAGAAATTCCCTTTCAATTCAATCTGAACACACTTGTAGAAGGCTGAATTTAACTTGAACAGAGAGCTGATTTTGTTCCACAGTCAAAACAAAAACAGGAATGAGATGCAACAGTTGAGTCTTTTTCATTATTAATAGCAGAGATTATCTGCGCCCACATCTCGAACAACAACAACCCAAAGCGTCTCTTTCCCCTCCACTAATCACCCATTGCTTCTCGCCTTTATGTCTGGCTTATCTTTGACTACATCTCAGCGATATTTGAGAGATTCCTCATTTTGCAGCGCCTTGAAGGCTGACTTCCATTTCTTTGGATAATAGATGCAATCTTAATGCAAGGCAGAGTGTGAAGATGTGAGACACAAGGCTATTTTGAGGACGGCAAATTCACACGGGCAGCATTATTTTCCAAATTGCGTGATTAAGCTGGAGAATGGCTTGGCCAGAAGCCTCACTCTGGAAATTAACTATTTTTTGCGTCCTCATTTATTCTGGACGTTCGTTTTTCTTTCTCTGGTCTTTTGACTTTTTTTTGTCTCCGGCTTGATCTTTGAACATTTCAGTCCCTCCCAAGTGTCTGCACTTTGTCTCTCTTCTCTACGCTTCTCTCATCATTGTGTCGCCTCAATTATCATATTTTTCATTGCATGTATGAAGCACTACTGCTGTCTGTGATGTGTGGGCAATAATTATTTTGTAATTGAGCCTAATGGCGGAAATGTCAGGGGCACCTCTTCAGCTGGGGGGTTTTAGTCATTCTTGTGGGAGAAAATACAGAATTTTGTTCCTACTGAGACAAAAGTGTAAGTGAGCGCCTCCCTTCTTTGTTTCCTCCATACAAAGAGGCTAAATGGTAAAGGATAGTAAATGTAAGAGAGACAGCATGAAGACAGCAGTTGGGGTAGCCGCAAATAGTAAACTATTTAATCTAAGAAGTCTGATCCTGCTGAAAATCTCACAGGGGAATCCCCGCAGTAGCGGGAAAATGTAGTTGTGAAACAATGGTTTATTATATTCTGGCTATTTGGAGGTGCTGAATACTGGTTTTATCCCAATAAATCATGACATATATAGCCTATTTCGATTTCAATATCAGCCTATTATTGACACTGTTAATACAAATTTTGAAACAACTGATTTGCTTTCAATCAGTCTCCTTAGTGAGCATGAATAAATCAACTTGCAGACTAAGTTGCACTATCCAAATTTGCGGGACCATCGAAGCAGCATCTTGGCAACAGCCTCAGAAAGGTGAAATAACAACACAAGGAATTAGGGCATATACAACAAAGACAACCAAGCAGCATACGAAAAAAGCTTAAAGAGAGGCTGATCAATGAACACAAAACTGAAAACATGATTCAATAATAGGCAGGACTTGACCAATCTGACTATAAACTCTTAGTCGGGACATCGTTACAGTGTTGAATTAAGTACAGAAATGTTATTCTTCTCTACAGATATTTGCTTATGAATGCAGAATCTGTAGGAAACAGATTTTATAGTGTGCAATTACACACACACACTGCAACTGGCCAATGCAATCTCGAAACCCATCAGCTATTGTTTGAAGACCATTTATTTATCTGTATTGAAACAATCTGGTCTCAAATCATGGCCATAGCCATAATCCGGATAGCTACTAGCTACACCGGAACATATTGACCACAACAGGCGTATCGTTGTCACACCGATGGGTTTTAGATTGAGGGGTATTAGACCTTCCTTAAAAAGAATCAATCAATTCTTCATTGAGCCACTCTGACTTTACCTTGGTTGTAGTGTACTTGAAAAAACATACAATCTCCTAGAATATTTAACAGTTAGCGATTTAGCATTTCGTGTCACTTTCTCTTAAAAACTGAACATGAATATTTGAAAAAAAAGGACATTATGCTCAGTATTCATCTCTTGTAAGGAAATAAATGACTTTAGTGAAGCTTTTGAGAAGAATGGCTCATCTGGAAGTCTGTGCAAAAAAAATAAATCGGTGGTTTTATTAACCAACAATCACACAGAGGCGAGGAACAGAAGTCCCAGAATGATTAACAAGGAGCAGCAGCAGCAGCAGCAGCAGCAGCAGCAGCAGCAGCAGCAGCAGCAGCAGCAGCAGCAGCAGCAGCCTCACTGTGAGCTGCCACCAATAACCACTCTCCCTCACTCAATGCCTAAGTGGCTTTATATACCCCACCTGGCCTCACCCTAATTGGACTGAACCACTGCACGGGGGTGAGGTAAATCGATGAAGGGAGAGGAGGAGACTACTGGGCCCTCCCCTTCCTCTTAAGCTTCAGATTGCCAGTGACTACAATGAAACTTGTAAGAGAAAGGGAAAGTCACAATTAGTCAACATCACCACTACAGAGACAAGCACATAAACCTGCTTACAATCTATTTCAATTCATACCTTCTTACCTTATCTTGATTAACTTCAGCTAACTGATGGCTCCACCCTGAGCCTAACGAGGCACAGGTGGCCTGACTCAGCCTGATGACAGTAGAAAATGTGTAAAGGTAAAGAGGGGACCTCATAGTTCTAAAAGAATGGTTTAGGTGAGGGTCCAGACCGCCCCGACATGATGGGAAGTCTCCTTCAAATCAACCCTCCATTTTTAAAGGATGCTGTGCAGTTCTCTCTGTTTCACCAGTTAGAGCGAGCTGCATGGGCATGGACGAAGGAAGTATTTTGATGTTAAATTTGGAGGACTTATTGACTTAAACTGTAGAGCAGAGCTATGTTTTGGGTGTGCAGCACACCTGCCAGCAAGGCTGGATTACCACCTTGGGAAATACCCTGATGCCCATTGCAAAGATGGTAATATGTACCACGGAGCAAGTGCTCAGACTAGCATGGAGACATGGTAGTCTGAGCACTTGTTAGTTACAGGGATTCTAGTCAAAATACAATGTCCTTCACCTGCTGTATGTAATCTGCTATTTGAGCGCCATAAGTCTTTAAGGGCAGGATACATACAATGCAAATAGAATGGGAGGAGCTCGGGTCAGAGGGGCTAAATCTGCACTTGGGTCATAAACAAGTCATGTTTTTTCTCCACGGTTATGATTTATACAAAAAATGATGTTATACTTGTTTTCTCTTATTGATCAGTAAAATAACAAATACTGCATGAAAGCCACACACACACACACACACACACACACACACACACACACACACACACACACACACACGCGCACGTGCATCACCGGTCATTATCCGAACAAGGCACTCGACTTAGCTCAACCTTTCCTATGAGTCTCTTCAAAGTTGAAGCCCTCCCTCACAAACACCTGTGCCTCTCTCTCCCCCTCCCCACCACTCTCTGTGAGGCAGCTGCAGCTGTGGGTTCGAGGCAAAAGATGGTGTTAGCTCTCTCCCCGCTGTCAAGAGGCCTCACATCCTGTCCTCCCGCCTGCGTCCGCCTGCCAGAAGCCGTGTGCGTGACTGCCAGAAACGGGAAACAAACATCTGCCTTATTCACCGCTAATGTGGCATTGTATTGAAAAAAAGCGATACAGCAACAGCAACATGTATTTTAAATAGATCTGTCCTTCCTCTGTTTCCTAGGTAACTGAGACAAGGACGGGCCCTCTCGGCTGCAGTAACTATGACAGCTTGGATTCGGTTAGCTCGGTGTTGGTGCACAGCCCGGAAAACAAGATCCACCTAAAGGGTAAGGCAACACACACACACACACACACACTTTCACACATGCACCATCTCTCAGGTATGTTCATCTTAAATCTGTGCACGCACACACATCCACACACATCCTTGAAGAAAAAGGTCTGCAGAAGGATTTGACAACACATTGCAGCCACCTCCATCCTCCACCCTGCCAAGCCTCTGACCTCCTGTGTGTAGTAGTTGGCCCGGGATGACCCTTTACTTTACGCTGCAGTAGTTTATATGTCTGTTCTGCCTGACCGGCTCTCAGTCTCACGGGGAAAACTGTTGTCTTGCCGAGCTGTAGATGGACCGTATCCAGCCACGCTGACCCCTCCCTGACCCCCTTCCAACTGCACCTGGAACACTCGGTGCAGAAGGAAAACTATAGAGGAAATCCGTGGACAAGCACTTTGTGTTAAATAAAAGTTGACATTCTATCGGGCCGCAAAAAGAAGGCTGGGCAACATTCTTGGCTTAAAAAACAGGCGTAAACCTGTGGGGAGATCATGCGCTCGGTCATGTGTACATCCGTTTGTCTGTCCACGGCTAATCTTGCATGCAAATGCTCTAATCAGGTTAATATTTGTTTCGTGCACATATATGACCGTATCTATCATGGTTGCAGTTATTCACATTTATTGACCGGCTGGCAAGAGATCACCAAGTGCTTAATTAATCCCGAAGGAAATTTGGTTGCCAGAGAGTGATCAAAGATTACAAGAGAGGAAAAAGAAAGAAAGGATCGGGGTAAAAATATCAACAATATACAGACAGTAGGGGGATAAGAGTGTAGAAGAAGTAACACTGACACCAGCTCAAAATAGAATAGCAATAGGAGTGAAGAAAGAGAGAGTAAAATAACTCGACTGAATTTCAACAACATACCATTAAAAATACAAAGTGTATAAGAAGTTCTGCGTTCTGCTCGGCTAAGAACAAGCGCAACATTTTGGCCTTTGTCGTGGCTCAAAAAATGACATCCGTAGAAAAGTTTGGCCTCTTTTCTTTCTGCAGATTAAATCTTTTTATATGTATTTCTATGTTTTATATTAAATAAAATCCTCCGATATTTTATGATCCAATAAAGTAAGGCCCGACACAAAATGAAGAAGTCCTTGTTTTTGTCACATTGGAGTGAGATTGAGCTCCCTTTGTTTGGGAGCGGAGGGAGACACGCCGAGCAGAGATCGTTATCTGCTGAGTGCACTTTTCCTGTTGACTTTGCAACCCCACGGCACTATTCTGTTTAATGTTTTCAGTTTTGCAGCAATACATACAGTATAGTCTAACTATTTACTTTGTGGAAAACAAACCAGTGTCACAGTGTCAGCCGGGCCCACATTCACATTCATCTCAACAATGAATCATGTAATTCCTCTGCATTTATTTTTACCCTTTTATGGATGAATGTGGGGTTTTTTTTTTGTCGCAACTTTTATTCATTTATTTTATATAGGTATTTTTTGAAAGGTGAAAGGTTTTTTTCCCATCTACCAACTCATGTCTACATTTCACTCCTCAAGATCTATTACGAGCAGAGTGGTATATTTGTTATTCATTACCATGATACAAGTATAAAATAATCACCACACTAAGGGTGAAATCTTTCATAAGGATTGGAGCACAGGTGTGAAAGCTGTGGGCGGAGTGAATAGATATGAATAAAGGATCAACTTTAAGGTTACAGTAAGGAGCAGTCATTGGCATGGCTATTTCAAAGCATTGACAGCCAACGTTGGTGATCTGGGAAATGAGGCTGTGCCTACTGGACAGCGTCTGATGTATTGTGCCACGTCTGCATCAGCAGGTCTGCTTGGATCCTAATGAAACCGCCAACCGACCCCCCTCACCGGTCCGTCAGGCTACCAAATGAGAACACAAATGGCATTAGAAAGGAGCTGACGTTTCAGTCGGTTCACGGCCACACAGTTTGGTTATAATTAAAATGAATTATGACTCTACTTCTCTCTTGATTTATTACCTCAGTAAACATTGTAAACATGAGTTTATGGTCTCAATCTCTAGTTTCAAGTCTTCTTCAATACAGCATGATGTTCATTTAGTAAATGATGGTCCATTTAGAGTCAAACACACTCATACATCTCACCTTATATCTCTAAAAAGGTTAGTGTTATTTGTTTTATTAATAAGGATTTTATTAACGCGTTTGTCCTTCCTGTTTGGTTTAGTTTGACTGGTTGTATCTACCTATTTTTCAATAAAATAGAATAAATAAATATTTAAAAATCTCTGCAGTGTATACATGTATTACACTAAGAATGGACTTTTGGCATAATCATAAATTCAGGATATTTGAGTCAGGGAAAAGCCATATTTAATAAGACATTGAGTTTATGTTTTAAAACATACCTGAAAACAACCTCTTAAAGTAGATTCAGTCTGGTACCCCTTATGTTCAGTCTTATCCTGCCTCCGGTTCACACTACATGCCAACATCATTCTGTGCTCGCTTCAACTTTACATCACAGGGCCATTTCCTTGGATTTTCAATGGGGTCAGCGTTTTTAGTTTTCAGGGGTGTCTAACCAGCTCGTCACCATTTTCTATTACATGAAGCGAAGCAAATATCATTTCTATGTCCCTATATGTGTTAATAATCCATTAGCAGATATTACTTCTACTTCTGAAATGATGATCAAGACTTTTTTAGCACATACCAGAACATTACAGGCTTGTGGGCAGACTGTCTAATGGACACAAATATTAAAAGAGCATAAACCAAAGGAGAGAATATCTCAATAGCATTATGCTCCCCGGCCACCCAGCCTTAAGAGAATAATCACAAGCACTGATCTGTAACCTCCTCCAAAAAAGGAGTCAAAGGGGGACCAAACTTTCTCGTCATTTCATTTCAGTTGGTCCTTGGGACCGTCCTAAGCCCGAGTGTGAGGTGTCACGTTTCATTGAGCCCCCACTTCACAGTGGCTACACTTCAGATTTCTCCAAAACTGAAGTGTAATTTGCTTTGCCATTGTACAGCCAAAGGTAACAGTGTGGTTGGAATGCAGTCGACGTGCCCTGTGCTTCTGAAGTGATGAGTATTATCAGCATGGGATCTGGCTGCGGTGCGCCATCAAACAAAGTGAGAAAAATAATAACGGCTCTTTGTTCAAATCCTGTCTTGGATAAGGCCTTGAGAGTTTTTCTTTTCTATGTATGAATGTGTTTTATACATTTATTAAGGAAATAACACCTCCAGAAAATGTTCTGGGAGACCCCCATGACGCACCTGAAAACATTTAAAACTGAAGTTAAGACTGCATGTATCAACATGTCTGTAATAACATGGTGTCAAACCATATATGATGTGACAGTCAGTGCTCAGGCTGTTATCATTCTGTACTGTATTTCAGGTACAAACCACACAATCAGCTTGTATGTATTCTACATAAACGTGAGCCAGGGAGGGTGTCGTAGTAAAGGAGGTCTAGCGAGTTGGGTTGGATGGGTGGGTCTTAAAAGCACCAGATATTCAACCAGGAGACCCCCGCTCATGTGTGAAACCCTGCAGTCAATGTTGAATAATTAGTCACGTAACTTCAGTTCAAAGTAACTCCATTCTGTAGTTATTTCAACCCAATTTGTTACATAACTTCCATAGTTATGTTTACCCAAACGTTGACTTTTATGTCACGTACATTCTGTTCTTAAGTCACACCATTTCTATAGATATTTTAACCCCAAAACTGACTTATTTGTCACTTAACTTCCATAGCTAAGTAACGCCATTTCTGTGGTTCTCTTAACCAACACGTTGACTTACTCTGTACTTACTCTGTACTTCTGGAACACCAGTACCATAGTTATTTGAACACAAATGTTATTTTTCATCTTCTGTTTTTAAGTAATGCCACTTCCTTAGTTATTTTTACCCAAGCCCCAATCTTTTCTTATGCCTAAACACTGATCTCTGTTGCTGCTGGATAGTTGTAGAAAAAGAACAAAATAACTCTCCGTAAGATATCATACTAACCGTTGTCTAAGAATGTGTTGCACTGGTAGAGAAGAGCTCACAGAAAATGATCTCTCAACTCAGCATTCCCCCGCAGCGTTACAGATTGTTCAGTGCCGGTGGAAAAAAAGAACAATTTCACACCGCAGTGGTGTGGAGGACCCAAAACAATAAGAACATATTAATAGCACAGCTCTCGACAATGTGCTGTACAGTGACACGAATAGAGAAGGAATGGTTAAACATGAAGTTAGATTAAAACAAAAGTGGCCCTTGACTAATAAGAGAGGCGGTCATGGAGATCAAAGACTTGATCATGTTGTAGACTACAGTACAGGATGTTACGCTATAAGATGAACGGAGGATGATACTGATTGTATTCCTGTTCTTCAGTTGTAAAGGTCTGATAGCTGCATGGAAACACCTCTTGATATCTGGAGGTGTTTCCATGCAGCTATCAGACCTTTTTCCAGCAAAAGCCCATCCACGTTCAACCAGAGAGAGGGAAAAGCACCAATATGGACTCTCTTATGTTAAACAACTGTTGTGTTTCAAAAATTGACAAATAATAGTGTGGTTTTTCACATTAAGAGGCTGGCTAAGAAAATAGATTTTAAGGACAGTCAAAGTATTACATTGAGCTATAAATAATCTATATCTGTATTTGTAGTTCAAGAACAATGAGTTTAGAAATCTCCTTTGTCAGGTCCAGTCCTAGGGAAGATATATATATATATATATATATATATATATATATATATATATATATATATATATATGTGTGGGTATGTTCAGGCATTGGTTGTAGATTAACTGTAACTCTTTGCTGAAATTCAATTTCCTAAATGCACTATATGTATATGCACGGTCTATATATGGTTTGTATTGTGCTCTGTACTTGTGTAGAGCTTTTCTAGTCTTTCCAACCACTCAAAACGCTTTAACACTACATGTCATCATTCACCCATTCATACACTGATAGGCAGGGGCTAAGTGCCACCTGCCTATCAGACTAACTCATTCAGACACCGTCGGCACAGCTACAGGAGCAATTTTGGGGTTAAGTGTCTTGCTCAAGGACACATCGACGTGCGACCGGCGGAGCCGGGAATCAAACCGCCGATTCTCTGATTGAAGGACGACCCTGCTCTCCACTTAGCCACAGTCGCCCCCTTACAGAGCTGAAGATTCCTTCTATTTACTAATGGTGTGATTCATGATGCGTTTGCTTTATGTTGATTTTGTAATGGGATTGGAGAACCACTGCAATGTCCGAGGGTGAACTTAATCCTCTCATTCCAGCCAATTAAACTGATGGGTTCCATTTGACTGGAATTTCAGAGCTCTGATCCCAGTTGCCCAATCAACAACAATTAGGTCATGCAGGTTGTTTGTGGCTCGTAGGGCTATATAAAATCAGTATTCAGGTGCCTAGTGCAATCAATTATTAAGGAATGGGTGTAAAGCTATTTTAAAGAGCGTATCTCTGTGGGAGGATACATACAAATGTAACCGTTGTATATGTGGCTCTGTTCCAAGTAAAGGCCTTTCAATATTTTGCATCACAACTATTCATACTGGCAGGGATGGTCATTTCCGACATTTTCTCAATAACAGATTTGAATAGATTCATGCAGGCAGAGAACCAACTACAAGGATCCTATTGACCCAGAGAAGCATCTGGCAGTCGGTCTGAGGTCAATTATTTTACAGCCTGAGCTGCTGCGAGCTATTCTATTGAGTTTCTTTTAGCAAAATAATTGTAGTTCCCTCTAGTAAACAGATACGCAGTATTTACAGTATGTCTTTGTAAAGATAAGAGATAAGATAAAGAGGTTTTTATTGTGATTGTAGTGATACAACCAAATTCCATTCGGTAGCCCTCAGCCAGCCAGCAGCACGAACAACAACGACAAACAATATACAACACAAAAGTACACAAAAGGAATAAGAACGTTACTAAAGTAATACAATTTAAAATGTGTGCAAACAGTGCAGTGCAGCCAGATATAAAGTCTATCATTGGACTGAGACTTGCAGCTACAGAGGTGTGTGTGTGTGTGTGTGTGTGTGTGTGTGTGTGTGTGTGTGTGTGTGTGTGTGTGTAATAATATTCAGATTTTATGTAAAAGTACTCATGAAAAAAAAATCAGTTTGAAATAACATACTGGCGTGCAAATTAATAGCGATCAAATTAAGTGCATAAAAGCCTCAATCCCTTCATGTAAAGCTCTCCATTGTAGGAGGATGAAGCACTCTCACTTCACAGCCCCTTTGTGTGTTCAGCCTCTCCACTGCTGATAAATCATGACGGAAAAAGAAAAAGCTACCGTATCAGAGTTAAGGACAGAAACGTGTTGCATCATTTGATGGTGATATAGAAACTGAATCTCAGAGCCGTACATTGTCCTGCCGAGTAGAAAACGTCTCTTTGTGTTTTCTATTCCCCGAATGCCTCAACGCTCCTCTGTCCTCCCTCTCTCTGCTCTCTGACTCTGATTGTGTGTCTGTGTGTGTCGTGTACCTTTCAGCTTTGCCTGGGTGTTTGCGTGCCTCTGCGAGTTGAAGACCACTGCTTCGGTGCCAACAGTGGCCATCCTTCCCTCATTAGTGATTGTCAAAAAACAGCGTGACCTCAGCCTTGACTTCAGAGTCATGCTTTGAAGTGGAGTCACAAAGTCATTATCATTTGTGTCGTTTTTTTTGCGAGGCGTTTTATGGTTCCTCTTCGGGTTATTTGTCGAGCAGCTCTGTTGTGAGTGTGTTTGAGTGTGGGTGGTGTGCTTGAGTATGAGTGCACAACACATCGAGAGTCCAGGCCGCTAAAAACGCATAACAGAGACACAAAATGCACCAGTTAGATTAAGCTTTCAGTTTACATAATCTTCTTTCACAAAACCAACGACCCCCGCTCTCACCGCAATGCTCTGTGTGGACAAAGGGTTACAGAGGACAAACTCCACCCAGAGGCAAGTGCACTCATGGAAAGACCGACTCTGAGAATACAGTATCAGTGCCCAACATGTGGCTCATCGGTGAATGTCAGAATGAACAGCTTGGCTACTCCTGACAGAAGGTTTCCTCGGACCCGCAGTGACGTCGTTCATTCGGCAATGTGTTGGAAAATAAGCAGCTCCCTCGGCTACCCAGATCCATCCTTTTAAATTATTTATTCACTCTGCAAACATTAGCCAGTGTCTGTCTTGTGATTATCATTGAATTATTGCCATTTCAAAACATGACATTATACAGAGAGACATACTGTGATGGTCATGCCAACACTTCCTTAATCCGACGTTGAATACCGGCGCTTGGTCGGTGGCTCTAAGCTTGAAACTATCTCACTCTTTGTACCCCTCTAGCATCAGTTTTGGACGTTTCATGGGTGGCTTCTGCTCAATGCAAAGTGTCTTCTCAAAAAAGACTTCCAACGTAGGTTTACTTGGTTTTTAGGTTTGCTAACGTGACAAAAGTACTTAGTCGGGTTTTAGAAAAGGTCGTGGTTTGGGTGATAATGATTATTTTTGTTACGTGAAATAAGTAGGCTACGTTTGTTACGTAACTGGAGTTAGTTAGGAATAGAAGTTCCGTAACAAAACTACGGTAAAATAAGTCAGCGTTGACTCTTGGTTTCACACGCCTCCTCAGCAAAAGTCTGTTTGTTTTACCCATCAAACCTCCCCGTCCCACCCGCCCTAAGAGGACTTTCTCGCTCTTTATACTACGTCTTCTAACAATGACGCGGATGGGTTTACTTTGGAGTTAGTTGAAAGCCCATCAAGCTCCAAACAGATGCTAAAGGAACCCCAGGAAATATACATGCGACTTTTACTGTCTCACACATTCATGTTTAGAGAACTGATAGTGGTTACCTCTGAAACTCGAGTGTAAAAATGATTACATCAGGATAAATAATAAACTTTAAAACTACAAGATTGAAAAGATCAGAATGTAAATTGATGTCCATCCTGTCGGTCTCATTCATCTGTACAGAGCGTAGTCCACAGTGTCTTAGTTGCTGCTCTGAGTGTACGAGAGGACACAGAGATTCAGCCCCCTTTGAAAACCACATCTCAGCCATTACTTTGTTGAGCACACTGTCCACTTACACACCATGTCGTTTTACGTATGCAAATGAGTTCCTTGGAACGGCATGTAAAGCGGAGGGGCGATGAGAGAAGGTCGGAAACTTAGGAATGAAAAAAGTGAGATTGAATAAGTGCAAGGGGATGAACAGAGGATGGAATAGAGGATTGACGATCGGCATGGGCCAGGAAATGTGTTGCCCAGGAAACCCAAGGAGTGAGACTCAGGATTGGTGCAACATCTCAGTGTGGACTCTTACTTCATCGCCCTCCTGTGGTTCCTGTGATGAGAGAAGGAGGCAAGAAAGCAGAATATAGATTTTGGGGGAAGGCTGATATGAACAGAGACAAATGGGAGAGGTGGTAATAACTTTAAGTTTTTTCTTTAACATCCAGCATCATTTTCATTCCACCTTCACCACACATTACTCAAAAGTCCATCATTGAGCTGTTCCTACAGGCTCTGGCACTGTACATAGCCTCTTGTCTTTGCTTGTTTTCGTGCAATGCATGTATCCAGCTCTCTGGGGAACACAAGGCCTTGCCTCTCACTCCTATCTTTCACTGTCCACAGCAGGCCTTTCCACCTCACTGTCACAAATGATATATCATTTATTCAGGGAGTGCAGTTAGTGATAGTGTGGGCTCCATGGTAATGTAGCGGAGGGTAAATGACAGGAGGCAGACATATTTTCCTGCATGAATACCCGTCTAAAACTCCTACCTTCATACCTTTACTTTCCACATTACTCCATACATACAGGGCACACTACTTCCTACATAGGCACTGAACATTGCCATTAGATGTAAATTGCGAGGTGCAGAATTGTCCGAGCCACAGATGTGAAGCTAAAACAAAAAGCTTTATTCCACCTGTGGCTGGAAGAAATAAAACTCACATTGTAAGTCCACCAGACCTTAATCTCGCCTTTACACTGGCAGGTACAAAATGGCCACTTTAGTCGTCCTCTGAGACCTTTACTGGTAATTTCAGGGTCTACAGCACAAAGAACTGATGCCGGGGCGTCAGTGGCAGTTGCTTTACTTGTAGCCAGGATTCTACCCTCAACGGACTTTTGCAAAAACCACTACTATTTGATAATGCGGCTGTAATCTTATCCCCTATTCCCTTCCTATTCCCTTTTCCGCATTCTGCTGTAAAAAGTACTTCCATGGCATCTGTCCTCACCTGTAACCACCAGCTATAATGGCAAGAATCCTTGAATGTGTCCATCATCTTATGGACACCCTCTGATATTCGCCTTATTGACGAGGCGCTGTCCCAAGGACCTGCTGAAGGCTTGCACATCATTCACAATGTACTTGTTACGTTTGTAAAACCCTCCATCTGTGTTTGACCACGGCTCACACTCGCACTGTCTCTGCATATCGAGTAAATGTAACACTGAAAACCTGTGCAGACCTGCAGAAGGATGACTCAATCCATCACGACCGCGACCATAACACGATCGCCTGAATGCAAAACCGTTTCCCTCAAAATTGAAACCCCTCTCCAACTTAATAAATTCATGAAAAGTATGTAAACATACAGTATCTACACACAGTTATAGTCCGTTTTAAATACAAGCAAACGTTCCCCTTCAATTCCAACTCAGTCTGTTCCCGGTGACGGAAATATGCGTGTATAATAGATGTCCCTGGAGCACAATATAGACATGCTTTCAGTGTATTACACTGTCAAAGTAGGTTCTCTGTGTATTAGCCACAAAAGGTTTATTAATGAAAGCACAACAATGAATCTGCAGGCCCTGCTTTCAAGTCAGAAATGACACCATTGCCTGCTGACAGCTGCTCGGTGGCCTTCTCAGAGGGACTCCAGGAAAACCTCTAACAACCCCCCCCCCCCCCCGTCACAGCACCCCAAATGTGCCTTTAGAACTCTGCTGGAATTCCATCAATAGCGGCAGCAGGGCCTAGGGACAGATGCTGTACGACACTTGTGAACTCCTGCAGGGCGAGAGG
Source organism: Pholis gunnellus (assembly GCF_910591455.1). Taxonomy (NCBI): domain Eukaryota; kingdom Metazoa; phylum Chordata; class Actinopteri; order Perciformes; family Pholidae; genus Pholis; species Pholis gunnellus. The sequence continues at coordinate 22,703,628 of NC_136541.1, read as the reverse complement.
TCTGTCAAGTGCCTCCCACTGCTCGGGCTCAACACTGGGCAGTCACTGAAACAAATTCTCAGCACACCACCTGTCACTGTGTAACACGGCATATAAATGGCTCCGTCGGTGACTCCTGTGACATCACGGCCCTAAACGTGGGTCTCAAATGTAAAGGTTGTTTAATGTGAGGGAGAGATTTAGAAAGGTAGATGTGGAGTGTAAGATGAAACTTCATCCTCTGAAAGAGCACTTGGGACTATGGAGGCATTTTACCCTTTTCACACGCAAATCCATTTATTCCCAACCTTACTGCCCTGCATTTTGCACTGGCCCGCCATGTGGCTGAATGTCTGCGAAAGAACACAAAACAGCCCCCGGAACCCCCCGGCTGAAAAAATGAGCATTTCCTTCTTTGCAGCAAGTCTGCAGGAAATTCAAGTGACAGCCAGAAGGGAAGAGAGAATAAAAGACAGGCAGGCATAAAGATAAGTATAAAGAGAGACAGCACAGTATGTGTGATACAGCATCATCAGTGCCAGCCCGTCTACTCTACCGTGTATTGAAGCTGAGTCGCCGCCAGAGCCAGAGGCTCTGAGAGCAGGAGCACCCTCCAAGGGTACCAGCAGCAGCAAAGCCTCTACAGCAGGGAGCGCATTCCGGCAGGAGTGGACCGAGCACTCGGACACACGCTGACAACAGGGGGGCGGTGGTCGAGAGGGAGGCTTAAAAGCCTTAAATTGCCCAAAATGGTCTCTGCTGGAGATTGAGAGATAGAGCGAGAGAGGACCGTGGGTCTGTTATTTCTGGTCTACTGGGATGATCCAAATATGTGGCTGGAAGGAAGGAAAGCCTCCGTCAGAAGGAGACACAGACAGGCCCTGAAATTCATGGTAGGAACTGGAAGAAAAAACACGAACTATAATTTCATCCATAATCTCTTAACTTCTTTCCTATCATCAGATAGATAATAAACATTGATGGGTATTTATTTAAAATGTACTATAACGCTACGTGTTCTGTCAGTGCCGTCCCTACGAGCAACCACATCGCTGAGAGTCACCAGCTAACGCGGTTAGCCGATACTTTATACATGCTACGTCTGTGACGCCTACGTGATGATGCTTACTTTGTGGTCATTTGGTTGCCTGAGTTAGAGCAGCTAACGTCATATTTCAGGGTAACAGTTTGCTGATTGAGTTAATTTGTGCTGAGGTCAAGGAAGGATCGCACAACAGCTGAATCTCAAGGATGCCTCGTCATACAATTCGAATGACAATGTCGGGCATCCTTCGAATTCTACAGAGGACTGAGTCCTTTGTTTAGAGGCGAGAATGCATGTGTGCATCATCTACGCTCAAACACACAATCCTATGCACAGCATAAGCATATCCTGTCCAAGATTTGGAAAGAGGGGAAATACGCTAGTAAACTAAAAAAGGAATTTGAAGTGAGACATTGCCAATCCATTTTCTGAACCTTCACTTATTTTAGATCTATAAGGCCTAATTTAAAACCAGAATATGTTCACATTCAAACCAATAAATGAAGGCTTTATTTCCACTGAACCAGAGTTGGTGGTTGTTGGACTAGAATGATTAGGCCAACCAAGATGGTCTTGATGAGTTTTATTTAGTTGCTGCAGAGTTTGAACAATGTGTTAGAATTGGCAAAGGAGAACATATTCATTTAGAAATTATAATAATAATGTTTTAAATTCTTTTTTTGAAAAGTACATGTTTTGAATCGGTTTATATTGTTTCGATGAATCCATAATCCTACTAGAAATGGTGACGTGCAACTAGACTTGGAAGGACCCGTCCTTATCTTAGTTACTTCTTCACCACGTTAGGCAGCTGAGAACTGCTGAGGTTCTTAGCAAACTCATAGACATTGTTGTCAAAAGTAGCAAAGAAGAGTAAAGTAAAAGTAGATAATTGTACACCACTCAGCACAGCTTGTCCATAATGTGGCACCCTAGTAACGGGGACTTATTTACCTCCAGGACTTCCCCTGGTTCATGCATCGGATCTCTTGAACCCCTCACTCACCAGCAGACCTGTTCCCCATTCCCTCATTATCTCCTCTACACACACACCAGCCCTCGTTCCCCAGTCACCTAATGCATTATGCAGTCTTGGCATTCCAGCCTCACGTTTTCTGCCTCCCTCTCCCTGACCACAGCCTGTTCTCCGTTTCTCCCGCCTCCCCTCTTCGCCTGCTTTCTTTGCCCCCGCTGACAGATCACCTGTCGCCGAACTCTTCATTGAACTTTTACCAAGGAAGCGATTGATCTCTTTTAACTGCTCCGCCTCGGAGTCCTGCTCGCGAGTCCGCACCTCCGCGCTCGCAACGTGGCCGCATGGAGGATCGGTGATTGATTGATTCATTGAGTGATTAAATGAGTGTCTTAATACTGCCTCCACAGAGCGGTATGTAATTAATAAAACGACACCCATGTTAGATTGATTATAGTTCAAGTTAAAATAGGCTATAAATCAGACTGGAATACAATGAAAGGTAGCAACCTGGAGGCGTAATAATGGGTGAGTTAAGGAGAATGTTTTCTTCATCACCGTGTCCTTCTATGTGCAGCACTCAGCTCTACATCCTATGAAATACATAAGCAGTCCTGATCTCAGTTAATATACTCTCGTTGGTTGGGAACCAGAAGAGGAAATATGCAGTTGATTTAAAGTCACCCTGTGACTTCATGCATTATGCATTTCCTCTTCCTAAAACATTTGCAAAGCAAAGCAGATTTTTTTTTTTTATATTTCTTGTGCAGCGCAGAGTGTATGCGTCAAAAGCTCACACGAGCAACGGCGGGGAGCGAGCTGTACCCAGCATGCCGTTCAGCAGTGTTTCAGTTCAGGGTCCCCTCTCTGCACAGTGTGTTCATGTCACACTGCTCATAAATGTGTCCAGTAGATCACTCAACACTGCACTTTTGTTTTTTTTTTATTTCTAATGTCCTCTTACTGGTTTCTAATCTACTGTACATTTTAACTTTTCTTTTATTGTTTTATTGTATTACACCTTTTATTTATTTATATTACATTTATGTCTTTATTTTGTGGATATCTGTATTGAGGCAGGTAATAACCTAACGGCCTCTACTGGGAAGCACTTTGTGTCTACGCCTGTTGCTTTTAAATGTGCTACATAAATAAACTTGACTTTACTCGGGTCAGCATACACCCGTCAAGTTGGAAATTGATCGGCTTGTCGGGCAAGCTGAGAAGAGGAGACATTGACAAGTGTTTCGCTCTGTCCCACACACCTTGATGTACACACAGAGCAGAGTGTCTCCTAATTAATTATCTAAGATAACGACACAACTGCTATGTTAACTACTGGGGCTTGAATACTGTTCCAAAAAATATTCAAAAGGAAGAAGACAGATTGAGCGACACCTTGTAACATCAAACCAAAGCTGGTCCAGAAGTGTTGCGGAACTTTTCACTCTCATAGTTGTTAATATATTTAATTTACAATAACATATTATACTGAAACAATAGCTCAAGACAGGCCAGGGTATAAATGTTATTTTTCATAAATAAATAGTAATGTTCACAATAAAATAGACCCTCTGTGCTGGCTGCACATACTGAGACGGTTGCTATGGAACGTACGCTAGCGACTAGCATATTTATTTTTTCATCACATGCTAGCGTTATGTCAACTTTATTATTTGGCTCTTCATTCACATTATTTGTGTGTTGCCATTTATTGTGCAACTATTGAGAAAGCGTCCAGCGTCAGTAGGTTGACTTGGATAACTGCCTGTTTTGGGTGGAGGTGTGTTGCTCTTCTTTCTCCGATCATTGAGGTTAAGTTGCCAATAGTTGGAGAGGTTTCACTTACGGCCATAATCTCTCTGGTGTCAAGACCTGCAACAGATTGTGGTGCTGATGAGGTGGTGGTTAGTGTGTTTCTGCTGCGCTCCTACTTGTTTGCACATTCTGGGTCACAGAGCGGAACCTCCTCTTCACGAAGCGCTGCGAGTCATTCAGCAGCTGGGTCTTTCTGTGCTCAATGCACTCCACCAGAGAAGTTAACTCTAAAGGGAATTTTTTAGCAGGATTTGAGCAGCTACTATTGTTACTATATATCTTTAACCTGATTGTAAAGCCCTCTGATGCAAATTTGTTATTTGTGGTTTTGGGCCGTACAATATAAATTGCATTGCTCCCTGTTGGTGGAAGTGATGCCCCCCTGGGACCCTGTTGTTAAGCAACCATGACAACACATTCGTTTTGTTCTAAAATGCAGAGTGATTCTTGATTTGAGCTGCCCATTTAATAAATGATAAACACAATACTTAGAAGTGACCTCCCGCTCATTTCAATGAAACAACAATACCACCCATTTCAATCCATCACAGCGAGGCCTTTTGGTTGAGAGCTAAAGGACATCTCTCTCACAAAGTTCACTGTGTCTGTAAATACTTGGAATACAGCCACGCTTTCAGTCATGCTTGAAGTCACCAGTCATACAAAGGGGAAAAAAAAGTTTTAATATAAATGAATCACATTGGATGATCTTGGGAACATTTAAATAACAAAAAAGGTTATGTGCTCAGGAGGAGCAAACAAACTGAATCAGTTCTTCTCAGTGCTGTATGTCACCGTATACTCAAAAAGACTCTTAACAACAAGGAACTACTTTTACTGCTACTGCTACCACCACGGCTGTAGCAAAGAGGACACAGTATAAGCCCTTAGAAACCCAGAAGCATTTGACTGGGAAAATGACCACCTGTACTTTCTACAGAGTGACAGAGTGATTGTAACTGAAGGAAAAATAGAGAGAAACAGGAGAAGTAGAAAGACGGCTCAACAAACAGCGAGGTGGAAGAGAGACACGGGAAGTTGGATAGCGATTGATGTTGGGAAGAGTGTTATTTAGCTGTCTCCCAAACTGAAGAATGCCCTGCCAGGTTTACAACTCGTGTACACACACACACACACACTCACACAAAAACCTCAAAGCACCTGCCAAAGCATGGAAGAGGAAAAATGTGACTAATTACATTGCTTTCCAAGCCATTGAGAGAGTAAACACTGGAGAAGAGACATGCATATTCATAGCTGGATTGACTTGGCTGTTGAAAGTCAGAGTGAGGAGAGAGGGAGCTTCTTGGTGATTAGAGACGGACAGACAGACACGGACCAAATGACGGGTTCAGAATTAAAAAGCCTCCTGCTGGTTCCCAACGAATGACGACGCGCTTTTAAGATCACACATGGGCTTTTGATTTGGTTTAATAGTCATGAGACGGTGGCACTGCACTTAGCATAGCTCTTTTTTTTTAAAGAATTTAAATCATGGAAGAGAAGTTGAAAGTGGGATGTTACCCCCGCTGTTAGAGGAGGTGGAGACAAACAGTGTTTCGCGTAGCTTGGGAATTTATTCCTGTTTGACTCCGTGGGTCGGGTCCTCATCAGAATCAGAATCACAAATCTGAAACCGTTTATTGCCAATGTCACTGTGCTAACTGTGAAATCTGTCAGATGTCAAATTAAATCTCAATGGACACAGTGTCAATGTCGATCTAGTGGAACTAGTCTCTCACCAAGTTTGCCTGAGCGGAAACACTCTGCTAACTGTGATAGCCGTAATGTTACAAAATCAGTGTACACAATGCTAATGCCGATCTAGTAGAACTAGCATCTCATCAAGTTAGCCTGAGCGAGGACACTGCTAACTGTGATAGCCGTATCTGTGAAGGGCGGGCTGACAGCGTATATTCTACGCTCTCGTCGGTATGCCACTCGATTAGCTAGAGCGGAAGCGCTCTGCCAACCATTGAAAACGAACAACTGTTATAGAAAACAATGTTAATCAATCTCACCGATTGCTGTCTTCACGACATCGGTGGCCCTTATCAGACTGGTGATGACCGATGATAGGGGCGTCCACCAGTCCGGGGCTCAATGGTCCGAACGGCGACAAAACGCCACTCCCTCCTAAGAGGGACAGCTTGTCGCAGCCTTTGGAGGGCGAGAGATCCGCAACTCCGACCGGTGGTCACAAGGCTACAGCGACAAGCTCCAATATGTCTTGATCGTAGACACATCTTTGTTTAAGCTTATGCTACCATGGTAGCTAACCTGCGTAGCGAGAAGATGAAAAAGGACTGAACTCGGAATGACACCGGAACTTATAGACGACGGGGGTCATCCGAGGTCACAGGTGACTTTGTTGATATAAATATTCGACCTGCGCATGCGCGAGACAGAAGATATCCAGTGTTAAACACTGCCTCTGGCGGTCAGTAAGGATTCATAGAACCGTAGTTACATCCGTAACTTTCGTTTTATAGCTTCTCTCACCAGCATAACTGTTTTCAGCTGTGCTAACATATTTGCACAAGGGTTTTCTAATCATCAATTAGTCTTCTAAGGCCATTAGAACACTGGAGTGATAGTTGCTGGAAATGGGCCTCTATACACCTATGTAGATATTTCATTAAACACCAGACATTTCCACCTAGAATAGTCATTAACCACATTAACAATGTATAGAGTGTATTTCTGATTAATTTAATGTTATCTTCATTGAAAGAAACAGTGCTTTTCTTTGAGAAATAAGGACATTTCTAAGTGACCCCAAACTTTTGAACGGTAGTGTATATATATATATATATATAAAATATAGATGGATAGTGGCAGGTGTTTGATTGTGCGAGGGATGGATTCACCTGACGAAACCCAAATATCCACCGGTGCTTTAAGAGTGTCTCCTGATTGCCACATCTCTAAAAATTCATGCAAGTTGAAAATAGAAAGCATCCTGTTTAAAGGGCCAGTCTGTGTAGTCATATTGGCTCTTAGGCACCATTTTTCAACAGATCAATGTCGTGCAAACTTTGCCAATAGGCATTTTTTCAAAGCAGACATTTTGGAAATGGCAGAGTAGGAAAACCACAGGTGTTGCTGATAACGCCAACAATGGCTCTGTTCTTTCAAGTGTGACATGTTAGCAAGCCAGCATAAACAAAAGCATGTTAAAAATGATGTTATGTTAATCTGTATTTACAATCCTGTGAGAAATTGTATGCTTAGTAAATATGCTACGCAAAAGATTCACAATGTTCTTTAATGTATCAACAAAAATGTCCTCATTTTATGTTAAAAGGCTAAAAATGGCGCTCCACATTCTCCACATTTCTCCTTTCAGCCCTCCAAAGATAACGTGTGAAAGCATGTGAGTAAAGCTTGTAAACAATTATTTTGAAATTGAAGTAATACCTTACCATGTGTTCCTCTCTCTCTTTTTTCAGGCTTGCAAGATGTCCTGCCACAGTTCCTGCGGGGGCGTTTTGTGGAGGCAGCCCTCAGCTATGTGGCGTGTAACTCGGAGGGCGAGCTGCTCTGCCGCAACAACGACTGCTGGTGCCGGTGCTCGCCCCGTTTCCCAGAGTGCAACTGTCCCTTCGCTGACATCAAGGTCATGGAGGAGAACCTGAAAAAGAGCAGAAACGCCTGGGACAGCTTCAACCAAGAGTTCATGGAATCAGGTACGGGCTGGAACGATGTATGAAACTCCGCTTGTGATGAGGGCGTTTGGAATCAGCTTCTGTTTAAGTGCGTGAAACAGTGACAAACACTTTCAACCAACAACTCGTCAACTCGAAACGCCAATGTTATTTGCAAAGAAATGGAGAAATTGAGAGTGTGCATCTCAAAGAGGTAGTAGACATGATACAGTAATACAGAAATAGGAGTACTACTACTACTACTTGCACACCTCTCGTTCACATCTCCTATTCTGTCACCCTTTGCCTCTTCTATACCTGCCGAAGCTCTGCTAAGCTAAGCTAAGCTAACAGTATTAACTGCTTTATTTTTCTATGTGTTCTAGCTAAAACAGGATGGTATGTCGCGCTCTCAAATTATACTGATGGCATAAATTCTGTAGAAACACAAGACATTCCCTGAGTATGTGTTGCTTTTAGCTTTACTGTTTGCCACGTTTTGTTCTTGACACTACCACTGGATGGTGAAAAAAGCGCAATGTTTTCTAATTCAACACATTGGCTAATGTGTCTTGTGTGAATGAAAGAGACCTCAGCAGCTTGTACCGACAATGGATTTTTTTTATGTGAATACATTTAGCAAAAAAGCAAGGGAAAGGGAAGTGTGCCTTATAAAGTGGGTTATGAGTTGGAAATCCCAGAGGTTGGTTGTAAAATATTTGGACCAGTAAGGGCTTTTTGTGCACTCAGATCTAATGTTGTCAATGTAGATGCATGAAAGGCGGTAGCACCCTGAGATGAACATAAATCAAACTTTTGGAACACAGCAGATGCTTATGGATCTCTGACTAAAAAGGCCTTTTGAATTAGATTTTGAAGGGAACGTATTTTGTCGTGGATTACGTTTGCTTTTGAATTTTCACAAATGAATTTCAAATGCGGAGGTCCTCGTTGGGAGGGGGTCAGGCTGGTGGACGGGTTATAATAAACACAGGGCTTTTACACAGGAGACTGCTGTTTGTGAACCGAGTACTTTTGTTGCTTTTTTCTTTTGTTTCAATTTTGTATTTTAAGCCAAACCATTATGTTTTTTTTTACCAAACCTATCTGTGAAGTTTTGTCACAATTTTGTTTTGTTTTGTATAATTTATAATGTTAACCACGTGTTTCAAACACGTGTCCACAATCCAGCAGAAAATACATGTCCCTTGTAATGTCATTGAGCGTGTAGTGTAGTTGTATGGGTTGACAGGGTTGGTCAATGATACGGTTAGCGGGTTGTGGTCGCTTGGCAACAACAGACGCTACCTGGCTTTGTGACCTTGAAAGCTGGCTCAAGAGTAGACACCAAGTGCCTGATAGACAGGCCTTGAGTTTTCCAGGCGGTAAAAGACCTGGCAAGTGTCCTCGGCCTAAGAATGTTGAATCCAGATACCAGCAGTAATTCTAACGAGAGCAAAGAAGCCTGAAGAGCCCTGAACGGTTCATCAGATCTAATGAGCTGATTGCTTACAGTTTAACACAGTCCATCAGCTCTTAAATACCACACCACAATGTTTTTGAAGTTTTTAACATATGTTTTTGGGGTTTCATAAATTAAACAGTTAAGTTTTAGTCGAAATGTTCTCCAAAGTTTTAACCTTTTAAAACAAGCTTTTCCAATAAACCCTTCAATCAATAACTTCTCTGAGAGCCGCTGGACCAAAATGTCTTCATTCCTTTGAATCAACCCATAATTACATTTCTTTAAACTTCTTTGATATTGTGATTATGTGATTATTACCACATGGAAGTGCTGTTTGGCTCAGTGTTGAGACAGGATGAGGATGTACTGACTGTGGTACAGTAAAGACGAGAGGAGCTCTGGACAGCTGGACTGACACTCTGGTGTGAGACTGATCAGTTCCAGATGTGACAGGTGGGATGTTGATGATTTATAGCTCCAAGCTGGATGCAGTTCATTCTCAACAACAATTTGTTCACGCAGCGTGTACCTGTGAAGTGTTCCGACTATGTTCATGATTACTTGTGATATTTACTGATGAATAAGGTGCAGTCATGGATAACGTGTGATGATAACCTACCTGGATTACAGCACAGTTGCTGCTGATTTTTCTTCATCAAGACACATATTAAATGTGTTATATTGTACATGTTTTTTCTGGAGTCTCTGAGGGGTCTTTTGGTGTTGTGTGGTGAGAACTCTGGGCTGTTGTTCCCCTTTATCTACACCTAATGATCAGGGTGGGGGTGACATTGTCTTATCAGTTAATTCTCTTCATTTTGACTGGGTTGCTTTGTCAAGTAAGCTCTAAATCAGTGGTCCCCAAACTACGGCCCGCATTTGGTCTGGCCCCCTGAACAATACCAGAGACGCATTATGATTTTTTTTCAGCATGATCGTCTGCGATATTAACATTTAAAATACGTGCTGTGCTACATATCAAATCAAACGCTTCCTGAATCAGCCAACCACCAGGGGGCGAACGAGATGAGAGCTGTCATGCGCGCACCCTGCGAGTAGCACGCACGTAGCACCCCCCCCCATAATCGTGCGGCCCTAGGTCAAACGATATGTTCAGTGATGTGGCCCTCACAGGAAAAAGTTTGGGGACCCCTGCTCTAAATGAACAAGCAACTGAAGTGAATCCAACATATCTCTGATAACAACATGTGGTTGACAGCGACCAAGTGGGTAATCAGAAGAAACAGGAAGATTCCCAGTGGAATGGGCTGGTTGTGACAGGGTCGGAGAACACAATAGTTTTATAAATAGACCATGTAGGATGCTAAATTAGGTTCCTTAAAAACTCTGCCGACCAGAGGCTTCCGGTTCCGCCACTGAGAGGATGACAGCTTAATTCTCGAGCTCCCCGACGGTTTTGTGATATAACCCCAACAAAACGGTAGTTTTACCAATACCAGTGCAACTTGTGTTTAATAATGGAGAAAGGGGCTATTACTAGAAGTAGGACGACAACAAACATGATTGAATATGATCCCGAACTGGGACAAGACAGCCGAGGCGGCTCTCCGGGCCCGGGCGCACGTGACGAAGATAACTCCGAAGCTAGCCTGCGGAGCATTCTCAATGAACTTCGAGACTTCAGAAAAGATAACCGGGTTCAACTCACAGACATTAAACAAGAATTGAAGAGAGCAAACAACAGACTGGACGAGGCAGAGGGGAGAATAGAGGAAACTGAGTCTGTGCTTCAAGCAACATCAACGCTAATTAAGCGGCTAATGCAGCGCCAAGCTAATCTGGAAGCCAGGCTGATAGACCAGGAAGGCCGAGCGCTTAGGGATAATTTAAGGATTTACGGAATACCCGAAGATAAAGAGGGTACCGATATGGCTGGTTTTCTCGATAACCTGCTAAAAACCGCGCTCGACCTCCCCCGTGACAGAGACCTCAGAATAGAACGGGCACACCGAGCACTGGCACCAAAGCCCAGCGGGCCGCAGGCAAAGCCCCGATTGATAGTGGTCAAGTTCGGGAGTTTCCGGATGAAGGAAGAAGTGCTCCGGAGAGCATGGCAAAAAAAAGAAGTCTCTTACAACAATGCTCGCTTCTACGTTGACCATGACTTCCCCCCCGAAGTGCTGAAGAAACGCGGTGAACACACCGAAGCCAAAAAAGTACTGAAAGAAAAACGAATCAAGTTTCAGACACCGTATCCCGCAAGGATGCGGGTCTTCTACGAGGATGGCACTCGGCTGTACCAGGATGCTGCAGATGCAACGAGAGACATGGCCTCATGAGGATTTCCAGTGACGGTGGTGAGGTCCTCCGCTGCTCCGGACCAAGAGGAGATCCGGCTCCTGTCTACCTGGCAGGTGGCCGGGAAACGACAAGACCGGAGTGACGACCAGGAACCCGGTGCAGCGGACGGCTGCACACAACCCGAAAACCCCCACCACTCTCGATACAAGGATAAACTCCAGGAATTCCGAAGGCGATCCCCCACTACAGGACACTGATGATTCTCCACAGAGACGCAGATAAGTTGTAACAGACTCCTGGGTGATAGATTTTAGTTGTTTGCCCGGAGGACTGCCCTGGCGCTCTAAATAAGCGACCGTTCCTACAGCTCTATTTTCTGGTTAATTAAAGCAGTCGGGACTTGTTAATTAGCTTGTTATCCATGGATTATTTTTATTTCTTAGTGTGGATTTTGGCTAACATGCGGCCACACTTTAGGGCCCCACCTCTGACGCGACGTGGGACTTTCCCTTATGGGGGCTTTGACTTTATAAAGTCCTCTAAGGCTCATTTGAAACGAGCCTCTACATCAGAAACAGCTGTTCTAAACCGTTTCGGTGATGTTCCGTTAAAAGCTGTTTCACGTTCTTTGTTCTGTGTTTGTTTCTTGGGAGAGATGTTTTCAGTGTACAACCTTTATGTTATTAGGGATATTGGGAGAGGTTCCATCTGTGATGATCGATGTCTGAAACTATGAATAAGAGCGTCCTTAAGGTCATTTCATTTAATGTAAAAGGGATTTTAAACCCAGCTAAGAGAAGTAAAATACTGTCAAAAATGAAAAAGGAAAAGGCAAATGTTGTGCTCTTACAAGAGACACACCTCACCCCATCAGAACATGAAAAATTAAAGAGAATGGGATTTTCAAGGGTATATTATTCATCTTATAAATCAGGCCGTAGGAGAGGCGTAGCAATTTTAATATCACAAAAAGTATCATTTGAATTAACTTCAATGGTAACAGACAAGGAGGGGAGATACATAATAGTCTCTGGAAAAATAGATGGTGTTACAATAACTTTATGTAACATTTATGCCCCCCCTGGAAGTGACTTTGGTTTTTACAGAAAGACATTTGATTTAATGATAGGAGCCCCAGGAATCGTCATATGTGGTGGAGATTGGAATATCCGTCTTAATCCAAAACTAGACTCATCAAAAAATGTCACCATGACATCGTTGCATAGAAAAATGAATGTCCTAATGGCAGAACTGGGCATATTAGATCTATGGAGAGACTTCTACCCATCAGGCCGCGACTATACTTTCTACTCATGCCCCCATGATACATACTCAAGGATAGACTATTTCTTTGTGCTAAAGAGAGATCGCCACAGAATGCACAGCTGTGATATTGGAAGTATTGACTTATCTGATCATGCACCTCTGTCCTGCACGGTGCATATTAGCGATAAGGTAGGAAAAACACTGTGGAGGTTAAACACAAGTATCTTAAACAACCCACAATTTAAGACCCAAATGAGAAAGGAAATAAAAATATTTCTGGAAGAAAATGATAACGGGGAGGTCGATTCAGCGATAGTATGGGACGCCTTAAAAGCAGTCATCAGGGGGAGAATCATATCTTTCTGTGCCCATGAAAAGAAACAAAAACAATTACGACTACTAAACCTTAATAAAGAATTAAAAGATCTGGAGATACAGCATAAAAGAGAACAAAAGACAAATTTGTTGACAAAAATGAAGAAAGTCAGGAACGAAATAAATCTATTATACTCACAGGAAATTGAAAAAAAAATGATATTTACAAAACAGAAATATTATGAGTCAGGCTCAAAATCAACAAAACTTCTGGCGAGAAAGCTGCAAAAACAACGAGCGGATAACACAATATACAAAATAAGGGATCCAGTTTCTAAAACTATACATTATAAGCAAGATGAATTACAAAATGCCTTTAAAAAGTACTACAAATCTCTATATACACAACCACAACTAGAGGGCGAACAACAAATTAGCGAATTCCTCAATTCCCTCAACCTCCCTGTTTTATCAGAAGAACAAAATCAGATATTAACAGCAGCGGTAACTGAGACAGAACTGAACAGCGCCATCTCCAGGCTTAAAGCAAATAAGTCACCCGGTCCAGATGGCCTCCCTTCAGAGTGGTACAAGACATTCCGTTTTGAGCTACTACCAAGCCTTCTTAGGGCCTGCAATGTAACTTTAAACGATGCCAAAATGCCTCCATCGTGGAGCGAGGCAGTGATCTCTGTTATCCACAAGGAAGGAAAAGATAAAGTGGAATGTGGATCTTACAGACCAATCTCAGTGCTGAATGTTGACTACAAATTATACACAGCCATCCTTGCGAAAAGACTGGAAAATATCCTTCCACAACTTGTACATAATGACCAGACTGGCTTTATTTCACAAAGACAAACTCACGATAACATCAGGCGATCGCTGCACATACTGAACCACATCCAACAGAATAATCTTGAAGCCTACCTAGTCAGTCTGGATGCTGAGAAGGCCTTCGATTCAGTGAGCTGGCCTTTCTTATATAAAGTCCTTGAAAGATTTGGCATGCACAACAATTTTATTAAAGGCATTCGTACACTATATACTAAACCATCGGCCTGGATAAAAATAAATGGGTATCTCTCAGAGACCATTACACTAGAGCGCGGAACAAGACAGGGATGTCCAATCTCTCCACTGCTTTTTGCTCTTTATATAGAGCCTCTGGCGCAATGGATAAGACAGACAGAAAGCATCAAAGGCATTTGTATAAATGGATCAGACCACAAGGTGGCCCTGTATGCTGACGATGTCTTGATTTACCTAAGTACCCCCCCTAACTCCTTTTCTGAATTAATGAACCTTCTAAAAATATTTGGTAGATATGCAGGATATAAACTAAATCTCCAAAAAACACAAATCTTGACTTTTAACTGTACACCTCCTAAAAACATTGAAGATAAATTTCCCTTTAACTGGGACCAGAACTCTCTGAAATACCTAGGATTACACCTACCGAAAAACATCTCAACATTGGCAGAGATAAATTACACCCCCCTCTTAACAAAAATTAAAGATGATATACATCGATGGAACTCGATTTCTTTCCTCGGACTAAGCCATAGAATTGAGTCTGTAAAGATGAATATTCTTCCACGATGTCTGTTCTTATTTCAAGCACTTCCTGTAGAAATTCCCCCAAAACAATTCTCTGAATTGGATAAAATTATTTCAAGATTTATCTGGCAAGGAAAAAAACCAAGGATTAAATTTAAAACTCTACAACTCCCAAAAGAGGAAGGAGGAATGTCTCTACCCAATTTCAGGGATTACTTCTATGCTGTCCAGGTCAAACCCTTAATCAACATGTGTAACCCAATGTATTGTGCCAGGTGGAAAGATGTTGAACTCTCTATTATGAATGATCCCCCAATTCAAGCAGTATTGGCCCACAAAAACTTGGGAAAACTTATAGACAATTTACAAAACCCATGGATTAAATTCCATCTAAAAATCTGGAAAGCGATAAGAGGAGAATATAAACTAGATCATAAACTACAAATACTTCAATGGTGTGCCTATGATCCGGGGTTCAAACCAAATGAAATGGATCATAGATTTAAGTCCTGGATCTCAAAAGGTATAACAACATTCTACTCCCTGACAGAAAAGGGACAACTAAAGGACTTTGAACACCTGAGGAAAAAATATTCTCTTGAAAAATCAGATTTTTACAGATACCTCCAGATACGCAACCATTTTGAACATAACATTAGAAATACAACAGACCTTGATGACCCAATACTGAGATTATTTCTTGGTGCCTACCAAAATGATTCAAAAAAGGGAATTATCTCTAGATCCTACAAAGGCCTTATGACAAAAAAATCCCACACTGCAGGATATGTTAAGGAAAAATGGGAAAGAGAGGGTAACCTCTCAATATCAAATGAGGACTGGTTAGAAGTGTGTGCATTTCAATGGAAATGCACCAATTCTCATGTGTGGCGGGAATTTGCGTGGAAGTGTGTTATCCGTTTCTTTATCACACCGAAGCAGAAGGCCCGCTTTGCTGCAGGGGATGCTACATGTTGGAGACGGTGTGGGGCTCGGGAAGCAAATCACTGGCATGTATTTTGGGAGTGTCCAGTGATAAAACCTTTCTGGACAGAGTTTCATAAAACATTAAGAAGCATAATTGACACTGACATACCCCTACAATTTTCTACATTATTCTTGGGAAGATTTGATTTCCAAGCAGGGCGTCCAGATGAATACCTGTTTGGCATTTTAATAACAGCTTGTAAAAAAGCGCTCACAAGGCGCTGGTTGCTTCCTGAGCCCCCCACCATCCAGGAGTGGATAGATGTCGTAAACGACATCTATGTAATGGAAAGAATCACCTATTCCCTTCGCCTTCAGAGAAATGTGTTTGTTCAACTCTGGGACAAGTGGGTGAGATACATAAAACCCTTACGAACTGATTTTGTGGAATAAAGTATGTATGACCTTGTAACGTTGCTTTAGCTGAGCAAGCCTCTTTGACCTCTATCTCATTCTCTCTCAAGCCCCCCGACCATGACTGATGTTTTTATTTGTGTACACTCTCCCAAATTGTACAGTTACCCAAATTAGAAAAATTGTGGACGCCATATATGCTGGTGTGAATGTATACTCTGTAACCTGAGCTACTGTCTAAAAATAAAAAATTACAAAAAAAAAAAACTCTGCCGACCACTACAAGTTCGTTTACGACTTTTGTGTGTGTGTGTTCTACATCAACTTCACCCGACTTACATTTAGCAGTAGGCTAGCCTGACCACGACTACCTCCACTTAGACACACTGACCCCCGAAACTCTGACGTGCAATTACGTAGGACATCACGCATAACTTAGAAAGCACCACGGGCTACACTGGCAGTAGCCCAGGTAAAAGATACGAGTGAGAAAGAAAGAGAAATACAAGTATTCAAAATATAAGATGCCGGGTAGAAGAGTAAAAAGGATGAGCTGAACCGGCCCGAATAATAATAAAACACGCCAAATGTGCCACACTTCTCCCATTTACAATGTTCTCATATTTGGGGAAATAAACTAAACACAAAATGTGAAGCTACACTTACTTGTGCTGAATTAGAAATGATGATGTTCCCGTAATAATACGCTGTGAATATCAATGTTGTAAATAATCTGTAGCTATAGTAGAGCTATAATTATATATCTCCAGTATAAAAGGAGGCATGAAACATTTCAGTGTTGTGGCCAACATTTAAAGCAAGACCATGTAGCAATGTACAAAGAAGTTTTGTAATAAATTTCATACGTTGCCATAAACTAAAATAAACTCACCGGGCTGTCTGAGCGGTGGCGATGCACTCAGCAGTGTGTGTACTGGTTGTTCAAACACACACCGTTCACACCAAGTAAGGTGTGCAGCGATTGGACATGACTGCTGATGAATTCAACGTTTCATTTGGAAGACGAGGATTTTTTACAATTTCTTTTTATAAAAGAAACTTGAGGATAATTGTATTCTATTTCAACTTGAATGTATGCAGAGCCAGTGTGGAGGCTTTTTCCACTTCTGTGAAATTAAAACGATAACTTCACAGTAGTGTGATAAGGAAGGACAAGTTGAATGTGGATTCACTATTGTCTCAACGATTCCTTCTGCAAACACACAAAACCTTTGACTTCTATTATTGCTCTATGGGATCTGGCCTGTTATAAGCTGCTGAATTATTCAACATAATACTGTACTGTGACAAAGTTTAGAGCTGTGTGGAAGTTCTGTGTTAGCATGCTGAGCCACAGTGACGGAGGCCCCATCACGTGTCCAGTCTGGTTTTCCACCTCGCCAGGCTGCTCCATCAAAACCATTCACCACAAAGAGACGAGAAGAGTCACATGTGTGTGTGATGATGCAGAACAATTCAGGTGTAACTTTGGCGTGTGTGTTGTTTCTACATCTCAACACATCACCAGTCTTAATGACTTGGAAGGTGTAGGCAGGATTTAATTGGAGACAGGTTTCTGGCAGCTTCTCTTAAACACTGTGTGTGTGTGTGTGTTCCCTGCAGAATCCAGGAAACCGTGTGTGTGCGCCGCCATATTCAAAAATTGCTCAGCGAGTGACATTACGGGGGTAAACAGCATTTCTGTGCATTCACATCATTTTGACAGCACCTGACTTTGCAAAGTTGCTTTTTTTGCTGCAAATTAAATCTTTATAAAGATGCACTCGCTATTGAAAAGCGAGGGGGGAAAACACATAATTGCAAGTCCTTTTACTTATCCCGCTGACGTTATGTTTTTCGTCAGTAGCTTAACTTTTTGCTGTTTGTCGTGAAAGAAATAGAAGAAAAAAAAAAAAAAAAGAGTCCTTTTAGTACTTTCAGAGGCACATTTGTTTGATTAACGAGCTAAAAATATCTCTTCGGTTAGTCACGCGCGCGCAAGGACAAGACAGGCACACACACTGTCCACCCACAGGCATGTATCCAGCACATCAAGTTTCATCTAACGTGAAGGAACGCACACAATCCACTTACGCTCACGAATGAATGAATGCAAAGATATGAGAGGAAGGTAATCTACACGGCAAATACGGTTTGACTTTCAGAGCCTCTCTCTCTCTCTCTCTCTCTCTCTCTCTCTCTCATATATGTGTCTTCTCTCTTTTTCACACTGGTTTTTTTGGGCTTCTGGGGTCGCCGGGGAAGTTGGGCTGCATCTCATCTGCTGGGATGGGCTGATACATGTATTGTGGTGAAGGGAGTGGGGGATAGTACTCCAAGGAGAGCGTGTGCGGTGCGATAGAGATTGTCCACGCGTGTGTCGGTGAGACAGAAGGAGGACGAGGAAGAGACTAAACCATTTTGTGTGTCTATGCACGTGAGAGGAAAGAGGAGGATAATACCCTCAAACCTCAGCCACTCACTGTTTCCTCAACTAAAGACCCAACGCTACACACACACACACACACACACACACACACACACACACACACACACACACACACACACACACACACACACACACACACACACACACACATATATACACACACAAATCACGAGAGCTCTCTTTCTCCCTGCGAGGGTGTTCTTTACTTGTCTTTTTGGATGGATCTCATGTGGGAGTCAAGATGTCCTGGGAATGTGTGAATAAGTTGCGTATGGAACATCGCACCTTTGGTTTTGTGAGATTGGGGAACACAGGTAATACAAAGTTTCTTTATGTGGTGTAACAGACTGAGCACGGACATTATATATATATTTTTTTTTAAAAGTCAGTGTCTTACCACAAGCCCTTCCATGCTAACGTTAAAGCCTCCGGTGGTGATGGAGACCCCTTGTTAACCTGCCCCCCCCTCCACCCCCGAGTAACAGAGAGAGTGCAGCGGCAGAATATGTTAGTCCAGTCTGCCTGACTCATTGATCCTTTATCCGACTGAGGTTTGTGAAAGTTAGAATCTATGGCCCCGACCATGGCTCTGTGTCTGTCGCTGAAGTAGCAGAATGATTTGTAATTTTTCTCAGAGTGCTTCCCGTCTTTCAGTTACATCTCGGATCTATAATATTCCAGCCAGTGTGTATGTGTGTTTGTGTGTGCGTTTGAACAGAAACACAATCATTGTTCACGAGGGGAGTGGCGAGTGAAGGAAACAAACACTGTCTTTCCCCCTTGTTAAAGATGAACACATACAGAGTTTCATTTATTAAAAAAGTTTTTATCAAAAGTTACTCAAACAGAAGTAAATAGTTCATTTGTTGGGGACTATTTTCAGCTGCGGATTATTACTCATTTGTTGCTCCAGTGAGTATTTCAGGCAGCAGGACAGTGTAGGTGGGTAAATAATGGAGTAAGTATAATACGTGAGTCACATTAAGTTAAAATAAACATAGGACCGATCAGCAGCGTTGCACTGACCTGGGCTAAGTCCTCATCCAAAAGTGAGACCTCAGAAGTTAATTAACCGACCTGAGTCATCACAGGTGATGCAACTCTACACTGACTCGCAGGTGGAAGTGCCAAATTTAAGAGCCTATGGTATAATGGTATTCTGATAGGGGTTAGTTTGAATTACCATATTAATAACACATTTCACCCAACAACCAAGCCATTAAGCTGGATCTTTCAAATATCATAGCTTGGCTGGTGTGGGGAATGCGAGTTCTCGGCCACCACACGAGTCGCGGAGGGTGAGGAGAGGCTGTAAGTGACTAATGAGGTCACTCATACATGAAACATAAGACGGAGCTCTCGGTAATTGAGGTTCAATTCCCTGCTCCGAGGGTGGGGAGGAGGCAGCGTTAACTCCCCGCTGAGAGAGAGACAGAGCGAGGAAAGAGGAAGAAACCCCAGAGTCATTTTCAAAAAAGAGACTTTCATCTTCCGCTGTGTTCGCTTCATGTTGGTCAAGGGAGGGAAAGATATACCATTAAATGTAAAGCATTAACAATCAGGACAATGTGTGATCCACCAGAGTTGCAGTTCTTTAGTTGTTGTGTTTTTGTATATTTGTCAATGGTTGTTGATTATTACATTCACCATTTTCTTTTAAAGGCAGTATCGTAGAGTAAAGCTTTTTCTTTTACCCCTTTTCTATTTTTTTAATATAAATGTATGTAGGCATATTCACTAAAATATTATTTAAAAGACACAGTACTTGTAGGTTAAAGTGAAATATTTCTATCACTCTCTCTTCAGAGCTTATTTCCATTCCAAATATTAGCATGCCAACAGGCTAACCTAAACATTACCTGGTCAGCATCCATTTGTTTGCATTGTCTGAAACCACCACCATCAAAGAAGTAAACATGTATTTATTTACAGCAGATCAACTTTCAACCTTAACCTTTATCCATCCAGTGTTCTTTATAATGAGCGATGTAGCCTCAGCATGTGGCTGTAGACTCTTTGTTTAGCAGCACAGCTTTAGGGCAGCTGCATGTTGTCCAGTCCTGTTCATTAGCACACTAATATTGAAACACTTATTTTCACTATATATCGACATGACATCGTTAAGAAGACGACCAGGCAGCTGCTGCACTTCACAAGGACAGTCACACAGCGTTAATTGGTTGTGCTTTGCTGGCTGAACCAATTTAGTCCAGAAGAGGAAGAAGAAGAAGAAGCAGTGCATTAATGTGACCATTAGGCCAGCTAGTCAGACCAGGCAGCAAAGTACAACATTTAATTAAGCAAATCACGCTTGTTTTTTTGCGACTCTCTCACACAGACGTCACCGTGGCAGGATGTATAGACACTTATCTAATGATAGCCCCGTATTGGCACAAACCGCATCTACTGGGAATCAATACGTTCAGTATTTGCTCTGCATGGTTGCATGGCAGCAGAATAATATGAAGGCTTAGTATAAGAACAGATTCATCCCATGGTTTTCCTCACCAGGGCTCCGGTATATATGCTATACAAACAAAGTTACATTTTTTATTTTGTCAAACTGAAATACACCATAATACTCATCACAACTGGCCGTCTGTTCGTCCATGGAAGAGGATGGAGAGGATGAAGAATATTTCAAACTGGGTCTGGAGCTGCCTTTAGAACTTGTGTCACAATACAACAGCGTTCACTGGTTAGTATGCACAAAAGACCAGCGTTTACCTCAGAAAGACCTCGTGGCCATACAAGTGTTGAGTGTTGTCTCTCAGAAGCAAAGGTGACGAAACACTGGCGACTGCTGTTCATTCAAAGTTAGTTTCTGTTAACCATGACCATGATCTTCAACAGTGCTCTAATGCTTGTGTCTAGTAAGGCTCTTGGTACTTGGGGCTTACCGGGGTTGAATCCCAGTAAGCCCCAAGTACCAAGAGCCTCACTAGACACAAGTTTAAGAGAAATGTGACATCAGGGGTTTTCCTGCCATTGTACGGCTGAACAATAATAACTGCAAATTCTCAACCCACTGATTGAGAGAACATTGAGTGTTTAACATCCATAGCCCCAGGGCCTCAAGTAATATTAAGGTGCCTCTGATGATCTTTCTTAATCATAGTCAAATAGATATTGTGCCTAAACTCAACCAACATTCTTAAAACCCACGTGCCCACTGGCAGGTTAGGGTTATTTTTTATTTCTTTGCTTGTTTGTTTGTTTGTTTGTAATATAACATATATATATATATATATATATATATATATATACTGTATATAGCAATCTAGTTTTAAGAGCCTGATTATTACCACTATGTCCACACAACACTGTAGCAATTGTCACCCTTAGCAATTAAAATACAAATGAGCATTAATCAAGGCAGCCCAGCCTCCAGAAAAACATGTTGGCATTGTATGTTTCTGAAAACTTCGGAAAGTGGGCTGTTCTCATTTATTCATGGTATCGACGTTGTTACATTACGTTTTTACGTGACAATTTGAACACAAGCCATGATGTTGAAGAAGTCATTTTGTTGCCTAAACCTAACCGATGCACCTGGAATTGTGCCTTTCTGCTGGCGTGATACGAGGCTGAAACATAATTATGAAACCTATTTTTGATTTTAAAACTCTGACATTTAATGTTTGCGGTGGTTTGGAAAAAACGTACAATGCTAAAAAGAAATTCTAGCGCCTGGGTAAAGCAAGGGCATGGTTAATTTGCATGATCAATAATTCTCAATCAAATACATCTTAGTCAAGTAATTGCTTTGGAGTGTTGCTCCAAAATCACAAAAACAGTATATTTTGTATGTTGGTATCTTGTCATGCAGACAGTTTGAGTATTATTTGTCAAGGTTTTGAAATATCTGCACTTTGAGATTTCTGCTTCAATACAGTGAAGGTCAATGGAATTTCACTGGTGGCATTCACAGCACTGACGATGTTATTGTGAGTGAAACCGTCTTTAATGGAACTACTTTCTCCTGAACTAATAGTCTCTATTAAATTGCATTCACCTGCATTGTATTGTGGTCAGGGGGAATCTTTGAGATGGATTTCTCAAAACAGCATAACTGAATATTACTAAAGTTGTTTTCTTTTGGTAGAAGCGGCCTGCATCGTGTAGTTTAGCGATGCAGTACAAATGGTCTAATTGTCTCTCTTCCTCCATTGTGTTAATTAAAAAGAATCCCTGCAAGCTAACAGGAATCTGTTTGATACTTGGTACCACCTACAAACAGTCCTGGCATGGATTCCCTTCAACGCTATCAGGAGCCCGCTGCTTTGAATCTCTGCCCATTTCCATCTCTATTGCCGCCATGAAGCACGCTGTCTCAGGGCGTACGTGTAGCACACGCACTTCCTGGACTTGTTAACACAACAAAAGAAGGAAGGATTATTTTCGTCCCAGGGATGGATTTCGCCTCAGCTCAAGATTTGGCAACACTTCCTCTACCTTCTCATTTAGTTTTCTTCTTTTATTTCACAGAAGGATTGCGTTTGGCACGGACAGTCGTCTTTGCTTCTGCTTCATTTCTTCTTTTTTTTCCTTTGTCTTTTTTCTTTTTTTCCCTTTGTCTGTTCATCCTTCTTTTTTTCGCAGGAATCCCTCAACCGAATCTTTTTTCCTGCATGTTTTTGTTGTAGCAGTTATTAACATTGTGTCTTGTAGTAGCTTTTGAGTGGAAGCAAACAAGCATGTGCTGATACTCTGGATTAAGGGTTTCATTAAAGTCCAACGTGTCCATCTTGCCAGACACTAAAGCGTTAAAGCCTTTACATCAGCACTGATTCATTTACCTGGATATACCACTTAGATGATGTCGCACCAAGCTTCAATCACTTCATCTTTTTTCAGAATCTTTTTTTTCAGTGAGACTGACGGACAAGGACGGATTATTGTAAATAAGATTTCTGCATTGATGAGTCACAATGTAAATCAAAAGGAAGTTCTGCAATCAGTCCCTTAACAGTTCTAATCTGTTATGTAAAAGGCAGGAAAATGTCTGAAATGTGTGATCTGCTGCTCTGAAAGAAAATTGATTTTAATAGCATTGTAATCAACATATAGTGAGAAAAATGGTGTTCGCTGTATATTTTACAATGAGATATACTGAAGGGGAAATAGGCATTAAAGGGAGAAAGAAATTAAAATAGGATTACCGACTGTTGTACAGGATTAGAGCACTTAAACAGTTCCACTAATAGATGAAATCTGAATAACTTGCTTATTTACGGTTGGTTAACTGGACGATCTACCTACATGGGGAGACAATCATAAGTGTTGTTCCACTGAAGAACCCAAGAGTGGAATAGTAAAGTGAATCTAAGGAAATCAGAATGGGGACATCTCTGTAAATGGCATCTTCCTAATCCAGAAAACGTTACTTCAAAATTCTGGGAAGCTGGTTCTCTTTCTGTATCTAAAAACCAGGCTTGGGCCACTGGCTTTGTATCAGGTGCCAAGCTTATTCATGTGACTCTTTCAAAGTTAAAAGTGTGGGCAGTGAGAGTGGGCCTGGATTTAGTTCTATTTTTATCCTGCACTAATTCTCGAAGTGGATTGAAAAGTGAGATGTAGGTTCTTGCTAGTTAAGGCGATACATTACAGGTGAATACGGGAATAAATTGAACTAATAGATATTGCTGTGAAACTTTCCCAATTCAGGCAATCATTTTTTTCCAGACATGTTTTCTTTTGATATGTAAATGAGGCATTCTCTTATTAAATATCTACTAATTTGCATTCATTTCCTGGCCAGAAATCGGAACCTTGGATAAAGCCAGTTTCAAAATTCTTTTTTGAAGAAACTTTTTTCATTTTATTGACGTGTTAGAGACAAACGATTTCACAGAGGGAATTATGAATGTATTTTAATCACTCAATTAATCAGAAAATACAATTTTGCCCTGTTTTTAGGAATAAAATATATATAAAATATAAATTAGGCTTTCAATGATATACAAACAAACTCCTCTGTGAAAACCTTTAGAATATGGAGATGAATGGAACTGCACAGTTTGGTGTGTGTAGTTGCTACTGAAGTGGAGATTTCTGGCTCAAGAGTCTAAGAAAATGTGTATTGTAACATTCCATACATTTTGCAAGAGGCTACATGTCACTGAAGTCAAGAGGGTAAAACAAAAACTAATAAATATCACTATGAAACTAGTGTTATGTTTCAATATACAAAGTAGTCGTCATATAATCCTATTTTTTGGATGACAAATCTACAAACACAAAAAGACAAAGTGTAGTAGAATAGAGATGGACTGTTTTCTTTCCAGTAGTCTAAAATACATCATGTCATGGAAGCAAAACAGCCCAAAAACTCATAATGGACCAGCGCATGGGGTGTGGGGTGTCTGCAGAATAAAATAGTATCATCAGCGTAAACGTACATTTTGCAATAATCAAAAAAAAAGAGGAAATAGCCCATAATAGACACATACACAGTACACTCTTTAGGACCTGCAGGGATTCAGACAGACTGATGTGCGATGATACATTTAGAGGAATGCCTTCAGCTGATTGTCGCAGCATTTTTGACCAGCCAGACAACGTAGAAATATGCTGATATTTGTTTAGGTGATCGCTATATCCATTTGTATAAAGAGGAACCACCAGAGCCAATCTTTCCCAATGCAGAAAGTGTTGGAAAGATAAAAAAATACATATGTATTATGCTCCGTGTGATTCCTGTAGACAGAAATAAGATGAAAAGTTCCAAGTTTCCTCACGCATTGAAATCTTGACAACTTTGGCCCTTAGGGCCTCTGGTTCATTTCAGCAGTGAAATGCTGAACAGCGAACAGACACTTGGGGTTGGCTGCACATCCATAATTGCTATTTGCAGGAAGAATTTCTCTGCTATCATTCTCAAACAAATGGCCAGTGGCAACAACATGTGTGTTGAAAGCTGAACAGAGACCATGATGACATCGGGCTGATCCGCCTTAGTACTTGGAGGTAAAGAGGTTGTGCCTTTGTTATTCTACAAATATTAAACTGGAAGTTGCACTGTAAAAACATATGTATGACAATATCACTCATACAATTCCATGGTAACTGATATAAAGTTAAGATAATTGTTTTGCATAGTTTACGTCTTTCTTTTAAGCCCAACCATGATGTTGACAAATGGTTTTGTTGCCTCAATAAACCTCACTGCGCCTATCACCTTAGACTGTAGCCTAAACATAACGGCACGCGTTTCACGGTAGCGACTTGTCATTAAATGAAATGCAAAAAGGCGTAAAACGATATGCAAACAGCCAATGAGGGACCAGTATTAAGTTAGACTGGAACTCTGAGGTGTGGCGCAGTCCTTAGATCCTGAGTGTCCATCGACCAGGATCAGGCCTCTTGTTAAACATCAGGCCAACATATGCTCCTTTGTTTAAAAGCACATGCGAGGGCCTTAGTCAGACTCCAACACTATGACAAGTGCTTTGGTTTGCTGTGACTCTCCGCCGTGTGTAGGATGGATAATGATGATAATCGATGTTCCAGTGAGGATGTGGAGTGTGAAGGGAGCAAAATGTCTTGGCTTCTTGGGTGCAATCTTTCTCACCTCACAGGCAGGCTGGGCGGTTTTTCCTAGTGTGGACAATAACCAGTCGTGAGAATGATGAGCAACAGAAGAATCCAAAAAAGGGGGGGGGGCATAATTGTAAACAGCCATTCAAACTCTATTACAAACATTCATAGACGTTCATTATCTGAGGGCAATTTGAATTTCCCGCTGGTTGCGTCTCATATTTGACTTCTTAGTCACTCATGTAGCTCACGTGTCACACATATACTGCAGTTAGTATTTCTCTCCAAACATAGCTGTAATCAGGGTTTGCAATATCATTTGTGAAAAAAAAACATTGTTATTCTAAAAACTGTTATTCTAAATAACAGTATTCTAAAAACTGTTATTTTTGACAACATACCGCTGGTGGCCAAGCTCACCTCTGAGTGAAGAGTTCCCATCAATGCATCAGTGCAAACGCACACACACACACACACACACACACACACACACACACACACACATATGTTTCAAATATGAATTCACTTCTAATGGATTTCATGAAGCCTTCGGTGAAGGTCGCCCTCACCCCATCATGTTGTTATTCAGCCACTGAGTGCTAAAAGATTAGGTTTCTTCTATTGCCAGGCTTGAGCGGCTGGAGAATCACATCAAAGATCACAAAGGAATACTGGCAATTACTGACTGATAGAGAAAAAATCCAGATAAGTTAAAAGCGTTGTATATACACTAGCGTTCAAAAGTTTGGGGTCACTTAGAAATGTCCTTATTTCTCAAAGAAAAGCACTGTTTCTTTCAATGAAGATAACATTAAATGAATCAGAAATACACTCTATACATTGTTAATGTGGTTAATGACTATTCTAGGTGGAAACATCTGGTGTTTAATGAAATATCTACATAGGTGTATAGAGGCCCATTTCCAGCAACTATCACTCCAGTGTTCTAATGGCCTTAGAAGACTAATTGATGATTAGAAAACCCTTGTGCAAATATGTTAGCACAGCTGAAAACAGTTCTGCTGGTGAGAGAAGGTATAAAACTGGCCTTCCTTTGAGCTAGTTGAGTATCTGGAGCATCACATTTGTGGGTTGGATTATACTCTCAACATGGCCAGAAAAAGAGAACTTTCATGTGAAACTCGCCGTCTATTCTTGTTCTTAGAAATGAAGCTATTCCATGCGAGAAATTGCGAAGAAACTGAAAATTTACACGAAATTGTCTGGGTGACCCCAAACTTTTGAACGGTAGTGTATATATATATACAGTATATATATACATATTAGTGCTGGGCAACGATTACAATTATTTATCGCGATTAAACGCATGATTGTTTTGCGATTAATCACGATTAATCGCATTGTTATGCGCAAAGTTCAGTAATGAATTCAAAAGTAGTGTATTGTGCACTTGTATTTTAAAAGTACTGCTATATGAACACAAGTGCAATAACATTTGGTTTGCAAACACTTTAAACAAATCAGGTTCTTTTTAACAGCAGTATTCTCTTTACACAGTAGCAGTTCTATCTCTTCACTATCTGTGCTCAGTGTGTGACGTCATGTGAAACGTTCCACTGCTGTGCAACAGGAATAAAATGTTTCAGCACGTTTCATCACAATGTGTGTGTTGTGTCTTCATGTGAATGCAGCTCTACTCTTCATCACTGTGTAACTCAGAGGTGATGAAGGTGACCCAGAGATGTCCTGTAGTCTCCAGTGAGAGCAACAGCTGGTGCTCATTGTAAAGCTGTCGCTTTTGTAGTCCTCTCCTTTAATACAACTCGTGTGTTCTTCTTGTGATGGTGCGTCTTGAGGCTCATACGTGTCGTCATTTGTTGCGATCCTAAAGGTGCGTTCACACCAAACGCGACGCGAACGCACCTTGAGAACGTTCCTCAGACCGACATCTTCCTCAACACTAATCTGCAGCTATCCACTCTGCTATGCCATTTGTTAGCTTGTCTTGCTTCTGTTTCTCTATACTTCCCCCACACGTTGCATCCAACATAGTCTGCTCAAGACTTCCTCCCCCGCTGCCAGTGTGCAACGGACTTTCAAAATAATAATTAATAAAAACCTGCGTTAACGCGCGATAAAATAATTGTCGGCGTTAATTAATTCATGTGTTAACGCGATAGTAATGCGTTAACTTGCCCAGCACTTATATATATATATATATATATATATATATATATATTTATAGTCAGAGGCGCTGTATCAAATACGGCACACGGCATGCACACTGTTATTGACAGCTCTGTAGTTACTCAGCAGTCTGTGGGTGGGTTACTGATGATGACAAAGGAGTACCACACTTGAACTCTGTATTTCTGATCAGTCCATTGTGAATTGATTATATAAACAAAACTTTTCTGGAGGCAGTGAGCAGTCTGCCTGTTGGCACTGAATGAATACATCTGTTGCCATAGAGGCTTAAGATGGTGTTCTTCTGATCACCCTTAATGAATCTCATATTTGTGGACATTATGCATTTGCATTATACTGAACAGTTTAACTGCTGAGGTGAATGACTGGGAATGCAGCAACATTGCTAAAAAAAAAGCCGTCTTAACAAGGCAGAAACCATGAGCAGACACATTGAGCAGACAGGTTACACAAAATGTCTTTTAAAAAAGAGAAAGAAAGTCAACTTGGTTCACCCAAACTCTGTCGTAAAAAAATCATCACCGTTTAAAAACCCTGGTTAGGATTCAAGCTACGGTACTTACTGTGTTTGTATGGCCACAGTTTTCCTTTGCAATAAAGAAATGTTACCTTCCCATCAAACCTCCAAACGAAGTGGTTCAGACTAGTGTTTCCCAAACTTTTCCTCAGAACACCCACTTCTTTAAAATGACAAACCATCGCGACCCAATTCACAACAGACCTTCTCTATGAATCTTGACTGTAAAAATGTATGCGTAAATATACATTCCTGACATTTCAATTTCTGAATAGATAAAACAGCTATTTTGAAGAGTTATCTCTTATAAATCTCAACTTCACATTGTTATAGGTTATTATTATCAGAACAATACAAACATTCAGGCTCCCTCATGTGACTTCAATGTGTACTCCAGATATAAATGTTGAATAAAAGACGATGGAATACATTCTCCAAATGTATACTAATAAAATCTTCTGCGACCCACGTCTTTGGATATGACTGTTAAAGATGAACTGTTTAACTGTCTAACTGCTCATGATTCTTGCCCCATCGGACTTTTTTGTAACAGGGTTGCTGTGTTCCCAGATCTCAGCAATTACTTTAGTTATGGGAATTATGACCAATTCTACAACAAAAACAAGACCCAAATAGTAATAAACTGAAACTGACACTGTGCTACCTTTATATGGATTGATGAACTTGTAGATAACTGTACCTCTTCCATGAGAAGACCATTGGTCCGAAACAAAACATCCTACAGGCCGCATTACCATTAAATGATATTCATGGTCTCCAGAGGATGGCACCTAATCATTTTGGTGATCCCTCGTATCTCCACTGGGAAGGCAATGTTTCTCTTCAACCAACACTTCGGTCTCTGACGTACCTGGTAATTTAAAGTGCTCCATGACATTTACTGTGTATATTCCTCTCCCTCAGAGGATTCATGATATTTTGGTGACTCCCTGACCTTTCTTGTAACACAACCACCAAGGCAAGCTTTACAGTCAGACGTGAAAAAAAACTAAATCTCATAGCCATAGAGTACAGCCAGTCTACATGTGACGTTGCTTCACCCGCGTCTAATATCCAGATGCTCCACCGTTTATCTGCACAGCTAATTAGGCAAGTTGAGTATAAACTACAGTATGTTTGTTCTTTCATATTGTACATTTATTTGGTGTAACTTAGATTGCTAAGTGGTCTTGGTTTTTGTTTTGCTGATGTTGACAACCGGTTTGATTATTGTGGAACTGAAGTTTATTCAGATGATTGTGATCTCAGTCTAAAATTCAGTCAGTAAGTTTGGCAGGTAGCGTCTCCCTCTCTGGCTCACTTGCTTCGACCCCTCCTGCAAACAGAGAGCAGCTGCTGGTCACTGTTGGAGAGTTGCGATAGGAACCGGCAGCGGAGAAAAAGCATTTAAAGGGGCCGGTCAATGGAGGATTAGGCAGTACGCGCAGTGTGGATGTGCGTGTCTGTTTGATGATGGACTCACGTGGACTTCTACCAACACACTTTTCCCAGTCACTAGAATAACATACAGATTTATTTTTATTTCGACCAATAAAGATGAATATTGGGAAATGTCTAAATCACACATCTTGTAAATGAATAAATGCTGTGAATATGTATCCACCAGAAAATGGATTAGTTGACGATATGAAAAAAGAGACGATGGCATGAGCTCAGGAAAGCGTTGATGATGCTTCAATAAAATACGTTTTTGATTAAACTTAAAATGTGTTTAATGAAAACCATTAACCATACTAAATACACCCTCCATCTGTTTATTTGTTTCTTCATACCTACTCTCTCACTCTGAGAGAACCATACTCACATTATGACAGTTCTTTTGGGATTGTGTTTGTCTGAGGATATTTGACTTTAGCTGCGTGTATGGTCATGATAGCATGCTAAATGAGTTGCTAAACCTAGCCCCTGACTATTGGTCCTGTAATGTTTATATATTCTCAACCAAAGTAACCCAGTACCAAGTAGGAAAGAAACTTCTGTCAAACGATTCCTGCAATCTACAATTTCTTTGCCCGTATCAAGAAATAAAAGGTTATTTGTAGGGTTTTGCTGGCAGCCAATCACCACAAGCATTCTTCTATTTAATGCCACCTATGATTGGTCCACTACTGCCGCAGCTACTCTCTTGGTATCAGTATCACCTACAGGGTGCTGGTTTTGGTATTGGAATCATAATTGTTTTAATGAAACTTAGCGGGACTAGTTGCTATTACAAATCCGTCTGCTTCTTCAGCATCACGGATGTGCCGGGATCAAAGCGGGGATGCATCGAGGTCATGCTAACAAGGGGTTTGGCACACCCCTCAAATGGCCTACTGCCTGTTGGTGAATAGGTCATGTTGAGCAGCAGTTATTCCTTCCATAACAAAGGAGATAACCCTTTTCTTCTGATAGAATGGTATGCTAAAGTTGTCTAATGTAAAAGTGTTGCTAGTTTTCT
Organism: Pholis gunnellus; assembly: GCF_910591455.1. Classification (NCBI taxonomy): domain Eukaryota; kingdom Metazoa; phylum Chordata; class Actinopteri; order Perciformes; family Pholidae; genus Pholis; species Pholis gunnellus. The sequence continues at coordinate 22,672,822 of NC_136541.1, read as the reverse complement.
GCTAGGCCAGGTGTTGTATGAGAAGCATTTGCTCAGTATTAATATTCAGGGACTTTCAGATAAACATACAAACATAAATCTAGACTGTCAAAACGCTGAAATTGGGTTTTAATGTAAAATTGTCGATTTTTGTTGCTGACATTTAGCTTGTGAATAAAAAATATATTTGGTTCATTACATAGTTTCAATTGAATTCTAATACATATTTATGAATGGATATCACAATTCAAATCTGTTGGAAAAAGTACAAAATTATATTCATATGCTCAAACTGGTAAAAAAAAACTCCGACTGATTAAAAAACAATCTTATTTTTTTCTACAATGAGTGTATTTCATTTTCCCCTTTTGCTTTTTAAAAAATCTCTTTTACGTAATCTCCCTTCATCTTTCTTATTTGACGTTCGCTTCCTTGTGTCTGACTTCAGAGGTCAGCGGTTGTATCTATCTGTAGTCGAACGTCTTGCCTCGACAGCTCCCTCGACTCCCAGCTGATAAAAACTCTTCATCACAGCAACACAAGTGAAGGCATAGAAGGAAAAAGGCTGAGGAGGGAAGAGGACGAGGAGGAGGACAGAAAGAGTGGGCAGTCACATTTCTTTCGTCTGTGTGTTGCGGTGGAAAAAAGGATGAACCCCCAGAAGACTTGACCGCTGGCACTGGCTAACCAGCACAGATGTCTGTGGAGGAGGTTTGGCGGGGGGGGATGGAGAGGATGGAGGATTTTAGAGAAAGATAGAGGCGGAGATGTACTCTGGAGTGACGGACATTGTTTTTTTGGCATTAACAAAATAGCCTAAAGTGAAGGAAAACAGAAGCAAAAAAAATGTTCCCATAAAAAGACAGCAGCTCATCAGTGGCGCTCAATATTCCCTTTTTCCTTTCTTATCACACCCCGGGCCTATAAATAGCCCAAGGGCACGAGCCACAGGCTGACAAATAGGCAGCAGCCAGCAGTTCGTCTCAGGACGTTGCTCCGGGTGAGAGGAGGTGACGACACCGTGGCACTGCAAGGCATAACCCGGTAGCTATTAATCCTTCAACACATGTAGAGGAGAAAAAGGATTAGACGGACTAGGGGAGGAGAGTAAATCAAGGAAGAGAGAGAGAGAGGGGCAAGTGGAGAGGAGAGGACATGAAAGTAAAGAGGGGAAAGAGACAAGATTATAGGGAGGGGGGGAGCAGACGAGGAGGAGAGAGCGGAGGGGATGGAGGAAGGGAAATCATAAAAAAGGAGTATTGGGGAGGAGGAGAGTAGGAATGCGAAGACGGAGGAGGTGAATAAGTAAAAAAGTCTTATTCACCGAAAGGCAAGTGCGGAATATTAAAAGGGAAGGGGAGGAAATGACAAGCGAAAAGAGAGATGATCAAACGGAGGAGAGACGGGAGAGTCAAGTTATTTTTTATTTCTCGGTATCTCAGGCTCTTCCTCATTTAAGGTTGAAGTGACAGGGCCGTACTTTTAGATTTGTTTTACAGTAAATCAAGCTCTTTTAAAGCAGCCTGAGACTTTATTTTCTTTCACAGCAGGGGATAAGAGGAGACTCTTTGCTGTTGGACACACCTCCACTAACACGAGAATGCACACAGCCTGTACATTTATACTCTTCATCCCTACTCCTCAAGTCTTGAGGAAAAACTCACCCTCATCTTGAAGATAGAGATAAGAGGAGAAGGTGCCATCCTTTCCTCTAGTGTTGGGGGGTGTAATGAACACTCTCTTATCGCTTCGCCCGGCTCACTTCCTGGAGATGACCTCCGTGGAGCGGAACTAAGACGCTGGCATAGAGGTGCCATGGGGATGCATCATTTAACAGAAGCAGTTGGGGACTTACGATGGTGCGAGTTGGCTGAAATCTCTCACCGCTACACCGAGCCATGAATAGCTCGACCTCGCAGTCGGACGGAGATCTAAACCCGTGAGATTAAACCATGAGGTTGATAACTGGTGAACATGCGCTTTGAACTTAACAAAGGGGTTTGTTTCGTGCTGCTGATGGATGCTGGGACAGCAAAGTGAGGATTTAGTAAGGCAAGAGAAGCAGGCACAGGTGACAGAGGATTCTGAGCTCCGACATAATTATTATGTCTACGCTAGTTATGTAAACAGGATTATGAATGGATATTTATTTAAATGTTATCATTTTTGTCATGTTGCACTTACAGCTGCACCAATTAATCATTTGATATTAACAATGAATCAATTGTAGCAGTCCATCCACCAGAGGCCCCTCTCTTCTGCTGCTGGTTCAGGAGCTTTTCAAGCACTTCCTTCCAAGGCCAGATGCACCTCAGTGAGCAATGCAGCATAGCTGGGCAGAGCTCCTAGAAAGAGAAAAGGTACAACAGCACAGGGAACACATGCGGCCGTACCACCGCCCAGCAAGCAGAGTTACCTGATCATTTCCACAGGAGTTGGTGGAGACCAAGCCAGAGCAGAAGTAGAATGGATATTGGAGTCACATTGATCGGGTGGCTAGAAACACATCTAATTGTTGCTCTTTGTCTGCTGCCAGATGTGTAAATAGGAAAAAGTGTTTGCCTTATCAACTGCTGTCGCCAAGTGCTCCCAAAAATTAGCAGTTCAGTGTTTTAATAAAATGTTACGCTATTAAAATGTTATCTTACTCATAAGTCATTTGTAAATGAATAAAAGATAACACACTGAAGGGCAATTTCACATGAAATAGATCGCGGCCGCTGATGGAACGATGAATTGCGCATCATTTGCAACAGCCGTCTAACTTTGCGACCTATAATGGATGGACTAAAAGAATAATAGTCAAGATGGACTGGTCAAATTAATCAGACCAAACTCCGGCTGGCGGAGTCGGGGAATTCTTCTGTAAAGCAACCCTTACGTAGAGAGTGTGTTGTACCTCTTGCCGTTGCCGCCGTGTGTTTCTATCTGCTGGCCTCACTGGCTGGACCGAGACTTTTCTGGTGCCATGTGCCAACAGGAATCTCTGGAGACTCAATTAGAACACAGACACACACAGCCTGTCAAATGTGTGTGTGTGTGTGTGTGTGTGCAACCTTGTGTAATTGCGCAAGTGTTTTTGCATCGGTGTGCATGTGTGTGTGTGTGTTTGTGTGTGAGTCAACTGTGGCCATGCAGACAGGCCTCCCAGTTAATGAGGTGCTCATTAAACGAGACTTCACAGCTTTTTCTTTTTTTGGAATGGACTTTTATGAGGTGAAGAGTTCGAGAGTCAGACAGGGACACACACCTTTAGTCATATTTCAAAAAGATGCCATTTATTCAGAGACACAGGCTCAGATCTATAGTTCTCATAATACAGAGTAGCCCTCTAGCCTGATAAGTTGTAAGTAGTTGTCTCCCTAAGCAACTACTTTGAATCATGCACCTCTACAATACGGCCTACTAAAAATCATGTTCCCATACAATTGAACTGCATTCTTGATTACGTCTTACTACAAATATAACAAACATCACATCACAGTTTGGGTTCAAATAAGTTTATTACGTAACTCAAGTTAGAAATGAAGTTACTCTCTGCTGGAGCTCCGGCTGCCGGTCAATCGCTTCATTGAACTCAATTACAAGAATATCTTGTTTACCTATGTAGATCATATAGAGCTGTAGATCATATAGAGCTGTAGATCATATAGAGCTGTAGATCATATAGAGCTGTGGTTCTCAAGCTTTTTTCGTGTCAGACCCCTGATTTGATAAGATATTGCTTCAGGGTTCAAGATTTTAGATGTTAGATAAGATAAGATACGACTTTTGTCAAAAAGTACAAAATCCACAGTAACTAAGTATAACTAAAGAACTAAAATACTAAAATATTATATATACAGACAGGGTATTTGTATTGCACAGTGTGTTCCTATTGCTCAGATTTGTAGTGTAGATATGGGGGCCTCCCCCCGATAACATGGTAGGGGAAACATATGATTATGATAACAACTCTATAGCTGTCAAAACAGATAAGGAGATAACTTTGTAGAAATGAAAATAGTCACTGTTATAACTCACATTTGGCTCACTTCTTTTGTGAATTGAATAGTGAAAATGAAACATTCTCCATTTTCTGGGGACCCCCTGAAACTCCCTCAAGGGGCCCTGGGTGAGAACCACTGTCATAGAGGTATCAGTATGATATTAAGACGGTTACATAAGCAGTTCAAAGTATCTCGAAGTAGCTTTAGCATGAGGAGCAGACTCTCCAACGAGTCATCTACATTCACCGCCTGTTCCATCTCGAGCCGAAACCCATTATAAAGACAGCTTAAACAATTAGTGTCTCAGTCACTCAGTTAAGCTGTGATTTCATTAACGAAGCAGCCGATTCATTAACCACTTTATATCTGTTTACATCAGCCGGTAACTCAGCCAGGGCCAGTCAGCAGACACAAGTCCTCATGATGGGACGATGATCACCTTTTCATTTCACACCAGATGACATCAGACATTTACGACCCCTCATCACTCACTTTTTGCAGTTGACACCTTATTGGTCGGAGATGATTAGGACCGAATTTGCTATTCATAAATTCACAATGGGGCTCTTCATTTGGAACTTTTAATTATTTCCCTTCTGTGTTGAAAGGTTAAGCGTGGGGAGGAGGGAGGAAAGTCTGTTTCAATTCTCCGGCACAAGTTTGGCCTCCGAGTGACTGCTGGCCAAATTCATGACAGCGACCCGTATCTCGGCCAATCGCTTTAAATCGTCCCCTCCAGTGAGGAACAAAACGATTCCCTTTTGCCCAAACACAGGTGAGCTTGGTGCAGCCTAAGCCTCATGCAAACACCGGCCACCTTTACTTTTCCCTGGGCCCAAAAAACATCTCAGACAGGAGAAGCTGCTCTGCTCCTGCTGCACTAAGAGAACAAGGATCTATTACTCGTACAAGCAATTCGTTGAGGAGAGACGTTCTCACCTGTAATTACTGACACGCTTGCCACAGGACACCGTCTGCTCGGCAGGAAATAGACGCTTTGATCCGAGGCTCAATTTGGCATCTCGGGATTGCATGTGCACATTCAGGCTGTCAACACTTCAATCGCCATATCATTGACCATCATAAAGAGGATGAGTTATGTCACCAAGAGGGTGATTATTGTGTCAGCACCCTGTGAGTGTTTTCGCAGAGGCAAACTGTGACTGCATTAGCGTCTTTTGATACTTCCACGTCTTTGACTGTGGGGGGGTTGCTGGGGTTTCAAGAGCATTCTGTAAAAGCTTTGCTATCAAGCAACAGATAGAGGATAACAAAAAACATCAAATATAAACTACAAAGTGTGAGCGAGGGAGTGATTTCACTTTGTGTGTTTAAGTATAGTCAGTTTCAAAAAGCACAACATGTAATCACAAGGTGAACGCTCTCAAGGATTGAAAAACAAAATGGCTCTCCTTCAGGCAGAAAGAGGAGGAAGTCATATTATTCGGCGTGTCGAGTCACTTCAGGAAGAGCGTGCTTCAGAGAACACTTGAAACACAAGGGAGGGGAAAGGAAACACTGCAGATAGGTCTTTATGTCGATAAGAAAAAAATTGAAACATGATGTAATATTTTGAGTTAATTTAGTTGCAAGATTAACCGGATTACTTTCTCCCAAAGGCTTGAATTAATGCATGGCAGATTTTAGAAGTGGCAGCGTTGAAAATAAAACTATTGACGCCTACTTATTCATACAGTCTAAAGAGCTTCATAATCTGCACCCTCTATCCTTAATTCATTTGTTTTAAAGGGGACATATTATGCTAATTTTCAGGTACTTGCTTGTATTTCGGGTTTCTACTTGAACATGTTTACAGGCTTAAATGTAAAAAAAATACATTATTTGTCTCATACTGTCTGTTTGAATATAGCTGTGTTCACCCTTTGTCTGAATCCGTTTTAGCGCCTGTCTCTTTAAGACCCACTCTCGAAAAAGTACAGTCCGCTCTGATTGGCTTGCGACAAAAATATGGCGCATCTTTACAAAGGAAGGTGTCAAGCCATTGGTGGAGATACTCAATTATGGATACTCAGAAGATGAGTTTGCATGTGACATAGGACGGGGAGCCAGATCTGAACGTTGAAACACGTTTTCGGGTCTAGGCAGACCCACAAAAAACTGACTGGGTTGTCGTATTTCAAAGTTTGTAGGTTGGTAGGCACTCCAGATACCCAAATGTTCACAAGCACAGGGAATAAGGGAAAAGAGAAGAAACATCAGGATGAGCAACCGATGATGGATCCGTGTTTCAGGACAGACAGACAGACATGCAGTTATGTGTTTTTAAAGGAGGCCTACAATTTATATTGAAAATAAGAACGTCAATACATGATACATGGCAACGTCATTTTGACCTGATTATGGCGCTAAACGCAAAGCCAGGGGTAAGCCGCACTTATTGCAATTCATCCCATGGGGAACATGAATGTGATGCACCAGATTGCATGGTAGTCTATCCAATAGTTGTAGAGACATTTCACATGTTGAGACATAAGCAACATCAAACACCTCACAGTGGGGCTGGATGAATAATAAGGGGATTCATCTTCTGGGGACAATGAATGTCTGCACAATATATTGTGACTATCGACCAGGCAGATGTATAATGTGCAAACAACTAGTTGACAATGCAATCCCTAGAGTCCTGTCGCATTGTTGAATGAAATATAAATGACAAGGGAGAAGAGCACTGGGTGAAATCTTCTTGTTTGTTGCTGGAGATGGATTTGACGATTGGGTTTCCAGTTGCTTTACCTGAACATATGGCAGGTCTTATTTCAATATTGAAAGTGTAGTTTGTAAAAATCCAAATATTAGCATGTAAAGTGGCTCCAACTGTAAATCATTTTTGGTGATGCCGTTCTCGTAAATCACTGACAACACGGATCGCCTACTTATCCATTTGGCTTCATAACCTTCACACATAAAGGAACCTCAGCGATAATGTAAAAGGTGTAAAAAACATAAACAGAGTGCTGCTCTAACTCGGGATCATTTGCAGCTTGAGCGGGTGCACCGTTAAAACCCATCTGTCTGCAGGCAAACGCGGCGCCGGCCCATCTGGGTTCCTTTTGCTATCCGAGACCTTGGGAGCATTGAAGGTTAATGCCCCCTTATTAGGCAAAGCCATCAGACCCCGGAATGGCTCCCCCTTAATGTCTGAGGTCTGCATGTTAAGGAATGCCTTACACCGGTTAAGTAGGGGTTCGCCATCGTGCACCTGTCCTCCATTTATCCTTTATTAATAATGGGGAGGCTGCTGCAGGGTTTGCTCACAAGCTGATGAGCAGAACCCAACAGACCTACGGTAAAATCCTCATTACGGCTAAAAAGAAAGTAAAGGCGCAATCTCCAGATTCCTTTGGGCGAGCAGAGCAACAGAAATGATTGCAATTCACTGATGCGCAATGCATGCTGTTAAAATGACTGTGGTTGCGTGCCTGATTGAATACTGCATATTGTTGGCTAAGGGTGGCAGATTAAAAAAAGAATAAACCATTAAAGAGCAAACATAAACAAGCAAATAACAATAAGAGACAGGAAGTAAAATAGATGATGAATTGAGTAATGGAATAACAGAGCAGGTACGCTCATAAAGGTAAAGAGAGTCAAAGGAGTAATGACTAACGCCTCCGCTGTTGACAGCACACATAGGCTGTGATTTATGGAGCTGATCGTTTGTTGTACCATGATACCCAGACAGTGCTGGTCAGGCATGTGGTTCCTTATTTTGGTAATGAGTGTCAACCCTGTCTGCTACAAAGTAACATTCCCATACAACTAAACTGTATTCAGTCTGAGTTTTAAAATGTTTGAAACACAGGGTTAAAATAGCCACATTGTCTCATTTACAAAGATGTGACATTTTTGTTTGTTTTTAAGGCACCTTGATGGAGCGAGGCTGAGTAATCGGTAACGTGACTTCAGGCCTCAGTGTGCTTCAAACCAACTAGTTTGTACAACTGACCACAACTACAGGCGATACATCTGTCCCACATGGCGAGCTCCAGGACAAGCTTTTCCCTCTGGCGGAAAAAGGAAGTTTCATGAAACCATGGTTTTGTATCAGCATCTTTCGGGAGCGGCAATTGTCACATATGGAGAAAACAAATACTCCCAATCGGCTTAAGTGGCATTTTTTATTTCTTTTTGTATACAGCTTCTCGTTTTTAACTCTAATGTTAATGAGCTGCCTGGTTTTTGCATGAGTTCCTGTAAATATACAACACTTTATTGTCAAATTAAAAGTTCCACAATTTTCTACACTAGAGCAGAGCATATTTGATATACTAAATACAATGTAACCTTTAATGTGTTCGCGTCTTGTGTTACAACATTAAATGTCCATTTTAGTTTGAGCAGTTTATGAGTAAATGTTTGTACGGGTAGTCCATGATGAACACAAATCGCCGTTGCAAGTGGTCAGTAGGGTCATCTGGTTAACGCTGCATCGATGTAGACTTTCTGTTTGAGTTTTTTTTAGCCCATTTTCACTCTTCTCTAATTGGTTTGCGATGGCAGTTAATATGGTGGAGCCTCCACGCAAACTCACAAACGCAGTGGAAGAGGGTCGGATTGGAACTGGACCATTGACAAACTTGTTGCCCTGATCTTTCCTTACTTGTCCATCTGCTGTACAAACTACAAATGTGTGTAAAATGAGAGTGAGAGAAAATTGATCTGCACACAAGTAGGTGTGATTGTCGGTTTCCAAAATTTCCAGAAAAAGTTGAACGCAGCCTGCTGCTTCCATTGTTGGAAAGGGGTTTTTCAGCAGCGGTTTGAAGCATAGTGAGGAGTATATGTTTTCATTTTGAAATAGATGAAATAGCACACAGCCCAAGCACAGGCTGTTTCCTCTGCACTGTGAAAATCATTCTTGTGGCTGACTTGCGATAAAAACAGTGACATTTAAATTACTCTCCGTTCTTTCTGGGGAAACAGATTGATTTTGTTTTGGAGCTACTTATGCAGTTTGAATCAAAGATGTCAACCTTGCACACATAAAAGACGTCTCTTTAAAACAAATGCCAGCATCGTCTGAAGTGTTGGTATTTAAGTAGCTTACGACTTGAATGTAAAACACGCATGGAATTGTCTATATCACAGAACTCAGTGTTGCCTGACAGTGATTTCCCACATCCTTCATCCAAATAGCCTCCAATTTACTCCCCCCCCCCCACGGCGACACCCTATACTCTGCCGGTAGCGATACAGACAACACCTCCATCATGGTGTATGACAGTGGAAGTAAGAATGACGTCCTCCTGTTCTTTTAGCAAATGCTGTCAGAATGTCCTTGAGCAACCTCCGGCAGTTCGGCTGCAGCGCCTCAGCTGGAGCCGACGGTAGAAGAGCTGTGGTTTTTAATGGGCAGCTCCCGAAGTCCGACTGCGCCAGTCAGCCATTTCCGCTCGTCACCGTGCCATTGTGAAGCGGGACGTTGCTGTAAAGAGCATATGTGCTCTGTAAGCCCTCTCCACAGTTAAATGAAATAGTGAGAGGGTTTTTTTCCCCTCAGGTGGAAGCAACTTGAAAATAGCTTGCTGGATATCAACGCCCCCACCTCGGTAATAGCCTAAATCCATTATCCATTTCTGATCTCTGGGCAGGAGTCCGGGAGGGAGTTCATCTTCAAACAGCTATGCTAAAAGAACGGTGGCCTCCTGAGGTGTTTGTTCCAGCTGAGAGCAGCTGGATTTGACCCGGAGGATAACACAGTGCCCCGGTGAGGAACAGGAGTCGTGGTTTTCACTCATGCAAGACAAGAAGTTGAAGGACGCTACGGAGGTCCTCAGGCTTACTGTGTTGGTTTCCAGTGAAGGTGGATTGGTTGAAAGGAGATTCTTTTTTTGTTTATGCTGTGTGTTTTCTTGATGAGTCATGAGGGGGAAAAGCTAGCAAAGTGATGAACTTAAGATTCACAGGGCTGGGAATAATAAATGAACAATTTAACGAGTTGTGTATATATGAAGTGGTTCTAATGCAATGCTTTTATTAACAACTGAAAAGATGTTATTCTTGATCATCCAACACTGTTAACACTTATATTATGTTTAAAATAATATCAGTGTTACATATTGCTGTGATATGTATTGAATGTATATACCTAATGTATTTTAATGTTAACCCCTCTTCCCCGGCTTAACATTTGCGGTTTTTTTGCCGCTTTGTCCGCCAATTTCCACAGCCTCCTCCTGGATGTGATACAATCAGGCATCAGGTCAATATATTTTTTTAAGGAAACTAAGATAAGGAAATACACCGCCGCACACTTCTAGTCGGTCTAAAGTGATTATTGACACTTTTTTTAGGGGGGAAATCCTATCCATTGTGCCTTTAAACTTGATTTCTTTTTTATTTCTGCAGGGTACCTGGTCAATGTAAGTTTGGGCCTTTTTGAGTTTGGTATTGATTGTGGTCATGTTCCCAGAATCATTCGCTCTGACTTCAACCCCCATACAACTGGGCTCTGAGTGGGACTTTATTCATCCTTAAACCAGTTCCCAGTGCCTGTGGAAGATTTTTTACTAAACATTTTAGGGAATAGACTGAATAAATTCATATTTAGTTTGAGCCTTGCTTTTGTTTGTATAGAACTGAATTATGATACAGCCATTTACATCAGTGAGACTGATGAGGTATTGCACTCCGAACTGGACTTTAGAATTGACCTATTGCACTGAGCCAGAAGTATAATTATGAACTATGAACACCAGTATCACAGTTTAAAAGGGACTTTGCTTTTTTACTTTTATGTTCGTACGTGTGTTTGGGACTTTGCTTTTGCATTACTCTTTGTGTGGTTCCTTCTTTAAAACAGTACCGAGCAACTGACCGACCGACCAATCTTTACTTATTGTTATGTGTCTCATACAATCACTTATTCTTGCTTACTTCCTCTTGTTTGATGGTTAGTACTGTATCTTCTTAACTTAACTGGACTCTTCATATTGATGAGAACCATCCGAGAAGCCGCCGTTGGAAATATTCTTTGAAAGAGCAGGCACAAAATGAGTCTTGGCAGGTGATTGGATGCATCCGTCAATCGAATGCTTAACAAACCCAGTTGGGAGAGGAGAAAAATCATACTTTTCATTGATTAAAAGCATTCTATGTTCTTCTTTCAATAAAGAAATACTCTCCAGTTCTGATAGAAGTAATGCTATTGTAGCATCTATGCTAACTTGTTCAGGAGTTAAGTGAAGTGAAGAACAAACAGTGTTCTCACACACCCCCAAGCCACGCCCCTCGCTGCCAGTAGCTCCTCACAGCATGCTGATTGGTCCGTGCTCTGGACTACTGGTCACAGACAAATTACTTAAGCCGGATTTTTGTGTGATATTTGATTCCCCCATTCGTGCGTGATCAAGTCCACATCGCGATACTCAATCTGCTGTGTAAGCTACGTTTTCAGGGACAGCACGGATAGAAGCTGCATGGACACATTTGTAATTGATGATGATAAAAAGTACAGTTATTAAATCAGAAATAGTTCCGCTAGATCCCTGAGGGCAAAATGTGTTAAGTCTTCCTGGTAAACTTGGAATTAATGTGAATTCTGAACCTTTGTCAACCCTAGCACACACATGCTCATAAAGTCACAAGCAAACCCACCCAGATGCACACACTCACTGACACTGACAATAATTATCGAAGGCACCAGACAGATTTGCATAATCAGGTTGGGATTGTGAAATAAGCCTCGCAGTCAGTGTAGACATTTGACGCACTGTATAAACAGGCTGTCGGGCTCCGGATGCTTCTACTGAGCTTCACATTCAGTGTGTTAGCAGAATTAACATAGCACCATTTCACAGGGACTGGAATAACAGCACCTCTTAGTCCTGTGAAAGTATTGGGTGTGTGTGATTTAGTGCGAGCGGCGCTCTTATACGACTTAACGACTGCAAATATGCAACTTGCATAATGAAAGTAACATTTTCCCTAATGTGTGCAAACAAATCAAGTCATTCCTCAACAAAGAGGAGCTGTAACCAGCCTGTTTGTGCATTTCTAAACCCCACAAGGATGCCACACTGGCTGGTGTGATCCTCACTCTGGCTTTCAAACCTCCTCTCTTAAACTATTTCTACATTTTGCTCTGCCTTCTACTTCAAGACGAAGCTTTTATGCCCCCTCACCAACCTTGAAAGTGAAGGGAAAACGGCGGTCCTCTTTATGACTCGGTGGAGGCTGAAGGTATGACGCTGGAGCATTTTTTTCCTCATGTTACAATCACCCACCATAGGCCAATAAGAGCACACATCCTGATAGCATTGCTTCCCCCATTTCTCACTGAGGCGATGGCTTTGAAAATGAAACGCCGTGGAGATGTGTTTGAGACGTCTAAATCCCTCACAAACGTTGAGATTTTGCGTGTGTGTGTGTGTGATATTGACACGAAAGGCTTTAATGAGACACACTTCAGTTCCATTCAGGCCGATGCTACGCTGGTGAAAAGGTACGTTGTCCTTTGTGGGTTTCAGTTGCCCAAAGTTACGATTCCTCAGCTTAGGACCCCCCCAGCAGCCACGCCTGACAGTGAAGGGAATTGGGCTGTCATTTGGTCCATTTGTATTCCACTGAAAGCTGGAGCTTAGTGACCTGGGTGAAGAATTTGAATGAGAGCTGTTGGTACACAGTGTCCTCAGGGCTCATTGGGGGACGGGGGCTGGCATTGCAGGACAGCGAGAAGACCACTTTACTTTCACTGAGGTAGAAGTAGTGTTACTTAGATAGAGTTGGTCTGCCAATAACTCTCAGTGTGATTATAGTGACTAGCAAGCATTTTGTTTGTGGTAAAATGACAGTGAATGGGATGTTGTCTGCCAATCCATGGTCAGTAGTTGTGTACCCTGCTGTCTGCTTAGGTGTCTTTTTAATGCTTCCACTCAGAGGTGCCGAAGTCAAAGAAATGTCCCACACAAGTGTGCTCTAAAGGGGAGTGCACTCCTCAAGGACAATACTGTGTGACTCTCTATGGGCAGTTTAAAAATAAAAAAGATCAAAATTGATGCAGCAGAACTAGATATATCTTCTACCCAGTCTCGACCAGACGCCAGCATTACCCACAATGCAAATGGAAGGCAGAGAGTTAAGTTCGGAGATTGGGGTATATTGTGATAGCAGCGTAAAAAAAGATGCTAGTAGGGGCTAATGTAGCCTCTAGCAAAGCTGAGGAGCGGACAACAAACTTGTCCCACCTCTTCCAACAATATATGAACTCAGGATCATGGAATTACCTAGAAACGGCAAAAAGTGGTTCTTCGTGCATATTGTTTGTTTGTTTGTTTGTTTATTTATTTTGCAGGGACAATGCACACCAATCAACAGTAGAACTGTAAGTGAGCCAGAGTTAGCCAGAGAGGCTCATTTCCATCTGCAGATGTTTCAAGGCAGCCTAAAATAACAAAATATCAAATGGCAACGGAATTAAAATTCATAGACAAACGGACAGCAATAGTATAGACAAAACCAATACACAGCAAAAGAAAAGTGTACGCCATTATAGCAGAGCAGACATAACAGGCTGCAGCATGCGTCAGGCAGAACAAACCCTCCTACAGTACAAGCACACACACAGTATAACACTGAAGCACATAACATACACAGCAAAAAAATGGAAAATAGCAACACTGAACAAGGCAAATGCACATATAGGCGAAACAAGCAGACAGGACAGAGAGCACATCAATGCTCCCATACCTGATTGGCAACAAGCCATTCTTTAAGGTTATGCTTGAATGTTTTGTGCGTGTTTTGTGCGCGTATGTGTGGTGGCAGAGCATTCCACGAGTGAGCTGCCTTCACAGAGAATGTAGATTTGCTAAACGAGCTTGACCTATGTGAAATGACAAAATCACCTCTTGAAGCAGATCTAGTGAGTCTGCTGCTTTGAGTGCTTTGTCTATTAAAATCACTAAGCGGAGGCAATATGCCGCGGATATAGAACTGCAAACATCAAAGGTGAAAAAGACGGAAGCATACTGATGTTTGCAGCCTTTAAAAGTGGAAACTTAATCCATCATAAAGCAAATACATGGGATGTAATAAACGCATCAATACAACCACGAAGGCAAGTCGGACATCTTTACTGAGCTACTCTGCTACCCTGTGGAAAGCATGAACTTTTCCTCCCACCGCTTCCCTCCAACAACCTCTATTAATGTTCTCTATGTAAATGCACTGACCACATTCTGCATTTGGAGCATGGTGTTCTAAAAATACAACGCTCAAATTGAGGCCAGCACTTGATCTATGACTGAAAAAGAGTCAGTCAGGTCATATTCAGAGGCAACACTGATGTAGAGGCTCTGAAGTTTGTGCTGCTGGGATTTCAAATGTAATCTAGCTCCAAATGTAGGTTTAACACACCAAAACAAAGTTTAGTCAAATATGAAATGAGTGGATTTATAAAAAGAGCATTACTACACAAGCCACTTCCTGCACCGTTACTGTTATCGTGTGGGTTTATATGTTCTTCTTTCTAATAAACATGATAAAACACAGCTGTAGCATGTTTGATAAATCACCCAAAGCCTACGCCTCTACAGGGATAGATTCAAACTTTAATAATATGCTGTTAATAATAAATAGTTCAGTCTATAGTTGCTTATGAATTTATGAGTTCAGCCCAAGTCAAGCGCAGACAGCGCTGTCGTTCTCTTGAAGGATTTTCAACTAATTATGAAAGATGTGTCTGGAAAAACTGCAAGTCTTTAGGGTATTATAGACTAATCCCAAAACAGAAAGCTTAGTTTAGTTTATTGAGGAGCAAATGTAATTAAGTGCGTATTGTGATGAATCACTCACTACTGAATGAAAAAAGAGTTTCTACTCTTCTTTTTAAGCTTTTTGACAGGATTCACAGATACAGATGTGTAAAAATGGACACTCTGAACATTTACACTTTTCAGCATATATTTAAAAAAAAGAATATATATATATATATATATATATATATATATATATATATATATATACACACTATTTTTGCTTGTTGTGTTTAGTTTTTTGGATGTGTGACAATGGACGCTTTTAACATTTACACACTGTTCAGCTTTGTCTATAAATTAAAAACAATAAAAAAAAACTATATATACTGTATATGAATGATACAAATGAACAAATTGACTTAAAGGATTCATGGTAAGTAAAGTGTTTTTAAAGTATTGAGTCAGTGTTCTGAGAGATGGATCAGAGCTCTCTGAGTCTCCTCTTTAACACAGGGGCTCTGTAGAGAGACTGCCAGAAACAAAATCCTCCCGCTAACTATTGTGTGAGGAGCAGTGTCAGCGCCGTATGATGGATGGTGCGTTTAATGTGGCACAGACACTTTGAAGTGATGGAGATAGCAGCTCACTCGACAGCTCTGGACCCTCT
Source organism: Pholis gunnellus (assembly GCF_910591455.1). Lineage (NCBI taxonomy): Eukaryota > Metazoa > Chordata > Actinopteri > Perciformes > Pholidae > Pholis > Pholis gunnellus. The sequence goes on along the minus strand of NC_136541.1, from coordinate 22,657,469 downwards.
GTTTTCCGCTCTGTCTCCCCCAGCCGCCGTCACTGCGGATTGGGGGGGGGGGGGGGGGGGGGGGGGGGGGGGGGGGCGTCTCAGTGCTCGCCTGCAGACATCCCAACTCCAACCTTATTGTCTGTCATGTTTGCAACTGAGTTAAAGGAGCGGGGGGAAGAAGGGCGATTATTGAAGTTGTTGTTGCGAGGAATCATGTGGGATTTAATGAGAGGATGTGAGATGTGACTGGCAGACAGGGCCACTGCACAGAGAAGAAAATACAAGAATCGTCTTAAGAGAAAGGAGATGTTCCAGGTAGCGGTGCTCATATGACAGGTAGTTGTAAAACCCATCAATTCTAATTCCATCTATGACAGTGACGCTGACAGTGAGCGTATGAAAGGGGTTAGAGCTTATTTGTGTAAATGTCGCAGAATATTTTAATTATACACAGCATAAAAAAAATATAGAAGAAGAAACTGAAAGAGAGACATGTTTTTTTTCAAAGCATACAGAGATGAGAGTGTCTGATGCTGCAATATAATACGATTCAGTAAGCACAAACCTCAGTCTGGCAACTAAATATGTGCACTTGAAGATTAACATTATCCCTATAAAGGAAGGTGAACGTTAGTACGACGAGGCAAGCTCAGAATTCACATCAGACAGAATGCCAGCTCCCAATAAGCTCCACTGAGGCCTCCATCCTTGTGATCCAAACCGACACTGTCAGAAAATCTGTGGACAAAATAGTTTTGAAGCATGAGAAGGAAACAGGAAGGAAACGGCATGTTTTGATATCTGTGTTGTTTAAATGTGCTGCAGGACGAGTCCTAAAACGTTTCCCTCGTCTCAAATGGTTTGTGTAGATGCCTGAAATAAGGTCTCTGCTTAACACAAGTTATGATGAAGAACTACTCAGTAAACATTAGTGGGCGAGAGGTAAATTATAACTTTGTCATGATGTGTTAGGAAGTTAAACAGGTCATAATTCTAAGCTGATTATGCGTCATTCAAACTAACAATGCCCCACCCAGACATTTAATAAAAACAATACAATCTTTTCAATCATTTGAATTGTGTCTTTTCATGCAAACAACCACTACAGATGACAGTAACAGAATAAAATGACAACATTTAGAATATTTGAATATTAATATATTTGATATTTTTATTTATGTTGAATTGTACAAATCCCAAGTGTGTGTGTGTGTGTGTGTGTGTGTGTGTGTAGGTGTGTGTGTGTGTGTGTGTATATGTGCACGTATAGTACATCCTGAAAGGTGTAAATGTTCAGAGTGTCTGTCTGGATTGTCAAACATTTGTAGTTGTGAATCGTGTCAAAAAGAATCAGGTAAAAAACTTTTTCATTCAGTAGTGAGTGATTCATCACAAAAAGCACTTCATTACAGTTGCTTCTTAATAAACTAAGCTTTTTCTTTTCAGATTAGCTAATAATCCTCTAAAGACTTTTTCCAGAAATATCTTCCGTAATTGGTCGAAAATCCTTCAAGAGGACGAGAGTGCCGTCTGTGGGCCTGAACTCATAAATTCATAAACAATTATGCACTGAAATGACAGTGGTACGAGATTTGGTCATAAACCATCTCAGTGTGGTCGTATAATATCGTATGAAAAGTTATTTTCCTCTAATGTCCAACTTGAGCGACAGGGCAGAGCCTGTTCAGGCAAAATGAGGAATTGGTGTGGGACATAAGTGTCTGTTACATCGGTTTTCCAATAGTTAAACCTGCTTCTGGACCAAAGAGATGGGCAGACTAGCCGCCCTTATTATCTCTAGAGCCACACTACTGGCTTGGCTAAAACCAAACAGCAGTTGACTTTGGTCGACTTCTTTCTCCACTACGCTGTAAATGCCTCTTCAAATCCCGACTTGTGAGGAGTTAAATGAACAGGCCTCAGCACAGCCAGTCACTTAGCTGTCGCCTCCGCTTGATGATGTCATGAATCACTAACTCAGCACAGAGATGGAGATTTCAGGGCAGCGTGGTCACCCGTTATGGTGGGGAAAAAAAAAATGGCCTCTTTATCTGATGGATTTGGAGTGAGCCAAATTGTCCATAAATTTGGGACACAGAGTCATAAATGTCAGGAAAGGGAGAAAAACAGACAGACAAATTCCTCCAGCGTGATGGCAGCGCTAATGATTACTTCTGAGAGAGAGAGCGAGAGAGAGAGAGAACAAGGAATAGGGGGGAGGTGGTTGGTGGATGTGTATGAATGTGCCACTCTGCGTTCATCACTGATGGAGGGGAATGGTCACATTGACTCACTGCATGTCTCTGTGCATGTGAGGAAAAAAACCAACTTTGAAACAGAACACATGGGGTATTGTAATGAGATAACTCTATTACTCATAAGAGGGTTTGAGATGAGGTTACCTGGCGTCTCGGCAGCCATATTAAAACAAAGTAGCTGTGGATAACAGGCTGTATTTCCATATTTACAGGAGGGAACAGTAATGGCGACATTCTTTATGGTTTCAGCGACTCCTACAGCTGCAGCAATTAATTCCATCGTTTGTGTTCACAAGCACATCAACAATGCAACTGTTTGATGAAGTTACTAGAAATGATCGGCAACCCGTTCGACGTGCCAATTTATAATATTAAGATTTTGTCATAACGTGCACTGATTTATTTACGGCTGCTGCATGTCTCCCATCAAAACAGACAAATCTGCTTTACAATGCAAAAATACAAATACACCAATATACAACTTGTAGGTCAAAGTGTGCCGTATACGATATTCTTAATAACTCTGATAGCTCTCATCCCGGCTATAAGTGAGTCGCTCCCATGCAGAGTCTCACTTTCATGAGCTTTGCAATCCAGCAGTGTCTTTTTGGACACTTTGTTAAATAAATCCATGATGATAAATCTAACTCATGATGGGTTCTGTGGTCCTGACTTGTCGGTCAATCAGAGGTTTTGCTTTTGAGTGTGTGGTTGATCTGATCTTATTGCCCAATGGAATAACCTGAGATTAAAAAACGAGTGCATGGTAATAATGTGTGGGCTACTATATACTGCAGTCTAAATGCCTCATGTGGTCAGAGGAATAAATGCTCAGAAATCAACATCAAAGACACATGTTGAAGAAAAGTCCTGGGCTGAAAGGCTTGTAGATATGATTTAAACAGAGTTATTTGCTTTATAAAAACTTGCATTTAGCTATCAATCAAATTACAAAAATATGTGTTAACTTTAGTGTCAGGAAGTAAAGTGTATTGCGCAATATTTCTATTGCGCAATATTTTTATAGCTCCTTCCTCATTTTATATTCATCCACTTCTGTACCTAATGATTTCCACTCAGATCTGAAGCATCTTCCGTCTCTAACAGCAGCTGTTCTGGTGGATCAAAAGTATATTCAGCAACTTTCCCATGGCATGCATTTGGACGTCTGACCTCTAAAACGGAGGCGTTTGTACACTGTGCTTGCTTTTTTTTGTCCTTCAAACAATGAACTCTGCACGCTCAGCTCAGTGTAGCTTTTAATGCTTTGTTAAGATCAGTAGAGGTGACATGACACAAACAGTAAAAGCAGACCATCTGAGGAATGCAGCCAGCAAACAGAACGATAAAATTAATGTTGCCCTACTAATTCAGCCTCAGGTCCGTACAGAGAGGCTTTAGAGAGAGATGAGGGAGTAACAAGAGATGCAGAAACCGACTCCACAGTGGAAATGATGACAAGGTAGTACAAAATGTAACCCATACTTTGGTGTTTTATTCTTTCCTCTTTACTTAAGATTTCATTCAACTTATTTTTTTTTCTTGTTACAAAATGTACCAAAACACTGGCAACGAGGAAGATCTTGAGTAATTAGTTAAAATAACTGTTTAGTGTCTTAAAATATAACAACAGATACTATTTAACGTTTTAATAAATGTGTGTATTCTTTCACCATACTTTCATATCAAGTGAATAAATGTTTCTCAACCCCGACTCGCTATCGTCCGGAAGAGAAACAGAGGCCGAGAAGGCCGGAGAGAGACGGACCGTCGTGTGACCGTGGATCACCGGACACTGTAATAGGCTTGAGTCTCATCAGTTGGGCTCAGCTCGGGTCGGCTTGGCTGCAGATTTACCTCCCTGTCTCCCAGCCAACAACAGCGCATGGGAATGGGATTCTTTAGCAGTCCCAGAACAATCCTAGAAGGTCTCACTTAGCTGGCTTTGGGAGAAAAAGAAAATAATAGGTTTCCAGTTTCCCAGAGGTTTCATACTGGGATAATATTTGCCCTCTGGTTCATAATGGAACTCCAATGATCTGAACACCGGAACGCTCTTGGCAAACCCAGCGCGGGGTACGAGCTGTGTCTTCTGCGCCGGTGTTATTCTCAGTGTAATTTACTCAAATGGTCTTTTTTTATGGAGGAGATTCAGCACACACAGACACACAGAAATATTATCCATTTGATTTGATCACCGTTTGAATGTCTCTCTTCGGTTTGGCTGGGGCAGTAGATGTCCATGTGTCTGGTACTACAGAGTAAGTGCTGTTCTGTCTAAGGTACCCATCAGGGACAGAACATTTTGAACATTTTCAGAACAGCATGAGGCAAGTAAAGCCTGGAACATTTTCTTCTTTTTCAAACAATAGCTCAGGGCTCTTACATTTAAAACATGGGGAGTTTTCATTTGAAATAAAAGCAAAAATTTTCTCACAGTAGGTAAAATAAAAGCACCTCATACACACCTATTCAGTATAAAATGGCAAAAGATAACAATTTATCAAAATTCCACTCGTTCTTAGAAAACCATGTAGATCGATGTCATCTGGGTTTTCTCAGAAGGGGTATTGTTAACATCGAAATGACGAGAGCTCATCTTAATTTGTTCTATTTTCTCTTTCTCCACCTTCCCTTTCTGTCCCCCTTGAACTTCCTGCAGATGAATTCAAAGCCCTGCTGAAGCGCTTGCCCACCGACCGGTTCTTGAACGTGTCCACGGTCGCCAAGTTCTGGGCAGCCGACTTGTCCCTCCAGAAGCGCTACGCCCAGCTGGAGTCCAGCACCGCCCTGGTCCTGGGCAAAGCCCAGAAGGTCGTCAGGAAACTGTTCACCCTGAGCAAACGCTGCCCCAAACACCCTCGCATCAGTCTGCCCAGAGAGAGGTAACCCACTAATACACGAACAGGAATCAAACCCAACTACAAAGGCACTCGTAGAGCGCAGGCCTCCACCAAGGCCGTTTCCATAACTGTAATATAGTGGGAGCATCCGCCCCGTGATTCAGATTCGCTCCAACATGTAATTGAATCTTTCTCGGCCGTACACACCAAGTTTAATGAAAATGGGGCCAGTCATTTTTCTGTAATCCTGCTGACAAACAAAACAATGAACCGAAGACATCATTTATTATTACTAGGAGTTTTCGAGGCTGCTTTGTGCCGATTCATCACAGCTGTAGGCTCTCTAACAGCCCACCTCATGTGAGGCACACTGGGGAAAACCCGGAGCCATCTATCGGGAAAGAGCTCAGCTTTGAATTTGGCTAAAACCCCCAAAGGTGATACACACGGGAAAGGTGGGAAACATGCCAGTGGGGTACACAATTGCTCCCTTTAAGCCGATTTCCATCCAGAACATGTATTTGTAGATTGCTGGCATTTTGGCTTCAGCTTTGGGCTGTCTCTGCTGTCAACATGTTGTAGAAACATCCTAACTGTGTAAAACCATTGGGCATGACAGAGTAGTAGCAACACTATCTAGATAGCTGTAGCCTGCATGCACCTGAATGAATCATCTGCATCAATGACCAGTGACACTCCCAGATGGAATGGCCTCGAAGAAACTTCATGCAAAAGGAATTATCAACATTTGACATCAGAAATATCAGTTTAGAGACTGTAAATACACCAATGTACCACGGGTGTTATATTTTCCTCATGATCTGATATTGAAGCCTGGCACTTCTTGAGACTGGACAGAAGACAGGGAACTGAAGAACAGAAACTAGGGACATCTGGACCGACCATTATATACAGAATCTCATGCTTTTAAAGACTAATTAGACTCAGTGAGGCTCAGATACAAATCCTCTTTCGTTATTTCATTCGTACGGGTACCTGTTAAAATATCTTGTTTTATTGACAGCGAAACTTATAGATATGTAAGGAGTATAAATGTGAGTAAAAAATGAAGACATCAAATAATTCAGAAAGACAGATTAGACGATTACTAATAACTTCCAGTATTAGCCACAGTCTTTTATGGTAAGAATCATATTATGGTGCAACTACTTCAATTTGCTCAGCCATATTTCTGAAGTAGCGACCAAACCATGATGTTTCCGAACATTCAAAATGTTTGGGGTTTTTTGGGGGCCTAAACCTAACCAGACCATAGCACTGTCAAACCATAAAACTAACTTGTTCATCATCAGAAATTAGTGTAGTTTAGGAAGACACAGGTAGAAGTGCATTGTGTCTTGATGCCCCTGTCAGCAGGACAATATCGTTCAAGAGAACGTACAAACACCATCAACATTCACTTCCACTTTGGTTGTAATTCCTCGCAATACTGGTCAAGATGTTCTTAATGCACAAACGTGCACATGTTTGGAAACATACCGCGCTGCCACTGCAGCTGCACTGACAAAGAGAAAGAGCAAGGCTGTTGTTGAAACCACCACCTACTAATAATTTGAAAGGCTGACTGACTTCCTTTGCCGGAGTCAATTCTACAGCCGCGGTTGACTCATCTGAGCAAAAACACCCTCGCAAGCTTCACTCACCCGTCGTTCCGTGGCAGGTTTGTTGCCGCGCCGATGGGGAAAGTGAAAAAGCAGGTGAGACGAGGGAGGACGGAGAGTAAGAGAATGTGGAAGAGAGATATGACGGCGGATTGGAGACTAAGAGAGGGAGAGGGATGAAGGGTGTAGTTACCGGTTGGTGGAGGCCTTTGTGTGGTAAGGTACGCGTTATTGTGGCACGCTGTAATCAAGTCCTCTCCCGGACTGACAGCCCGGCATTTGCTTACAGCGAACTTCTATTTCCCTCTGCCTCACGTTCTGTCTTCAGTCACCTTTTTGTCGTCTTTTCCTCTCTCTCTGTCTCACCCCCGTCACTCAGGAGTCGTAACACAGACCGTACAAGCAACAAGACGTTATCAGGGGCCACCACAGCTCCACCGCTTCCTACTGCACAAACCCATTTGTTTTATCATCATTCTTTTTTTTTCTATTTACATAGGCCTGAGGGGTAGGAATTGCTGGAGCATTTGAGCAATGTTGTGTGTGATTTCCTGAACTTAGCCCGGGGATAGAATCTCTCTGCTGAGCCAATTTCCAGTCTGAACTTGTTGCTGCTGTTACCGTGCCAAAGTGAATGGTAATTTATGTATGTCTGCATTTTCATCTCTCGCTGCAGTCATACCAAACACTCACCCTTCTATAAACGGAAAAACAGGTGTCAAATTGCCACGGATAAACTCCAATTTTGAAGTACTATGGACGGCAAATGACATTTTCAGTGTGGTCTATAGACAAATCCTCCTATAAGACAGTTATCAAAGCTTTTTCATAAACGTTGCCCCTTTAACGTTGGTGTTTAACTAACTTTGTGCCTCTAAAAAGAAGAATTTAAAAGACGGCGGGGTGAGCGAATGGAAGAAGCACATGGGATGTAAAATGGGGGAAGGGCGCCACCCCCCCCCCCCCATAACAATGAAAATAGCATTTTGCAATGAGGTACAGAACATATTGAGAACTTATTAACAAATGAGTGAGGACATTTTGTTTTAAAGATGTAAAACACCAAAACAAAAACAACTCAAACAAAAATAAAGAGAAATTCAATACAAGTTGTTACTGTTTACTGCATATTTCCTTTTTATCTATGGATTTGTAGTGACATGAATACACTAAAAAACAAGTTATTAGACTAGTTTTTCTGTTGCGACATTAATTTTATTAGAATTCGATTACAAGTCACCCAGTCAATACAGTGACTGGGTGTATTGCATTTCAGTGTCTCTCTTTTCAAACGGTGACGTAATGCCAAATAAAGAATAAAAAGAAAGATGTAAAGTTTCCAACCACAGCCTGGAGACGGAACACTTACTGGTAATTGTGCTCAGAACATCTGTTTTTACAGCTTCCTGGAGCATAATTCATCCCTCAAAAACCTAATCATAAATCTAACTGAATATACAGCATATATACTTTATAAACGTTGTGGCTTTATTCAGGGCTCTCTTCACGGCCAGTATATACAGAACAGCTGTGCACCTTACTGTTGTCTTAAGACATTAAGACTTAAAACATTTGAGCCTATCCTTTAAACAACAAATTGATGATTTGATATAACTGTTTGTGTACAGATTGAACAAACAAGATAGAGTGTGTTAATGAGTGCGCTGTAGAGGTTGTGGTCAGCTTATATTATAATAATAGATGGACCTCCTGTGTCTAGTCTTTGAAACACTGGACTGGTTGCCTCCCAGCTCCAGACATAGATTGGTATCGATCTTTTCATTTCATTTCAGAAAGAAGGGAAACTATTACTTTAAATTAAGCCATACAGATTGTTGTCAACTAACAGCAACACTTCATGTTTCTGGCACAGGAAGATGATTTCCACATCGCTCTACATTTGCAGTGCCTTCAACCCATATAGCCTGTACATAAGACAAGGATGTAGTCGTTGTGGACTGCTATTTTGAGGCTTCGAGTTAGGCGTTTTGGCCGTCGCCATCTTGGTTTGTACAGAGATAATAAATCAAGTGAGAAGTATACATTTTCTCCTCGACTTCTACACAATCAGACTTCTTTTTGCAACCAGAATAGTCGCCCCCTGATGGCCAGTAGAGAGGATGCAAGTGTGAGGCACTTATGCATTGGCTACACTTTTCAGAACCGGAGGTTCCGCCTGCTACGACCTCTAGGCCACCAGGACGCCGTAACATCCCTATTCTTAATCCTGCCTGCTTGTATGGCTGAAAAGAGTCTTCGTGGTATGGAAGCAATTCATAGACCTGGAACCAGGCTAGGGTGCGGTTGGAGATCGGGGAGACATTTCAGTAGCAGTGCACACAGACAGAGTTTCTCCCACACATCTGTGACACACACACACACACACACACACACACACAACATGTCGTTAACGGCTCGAACAAGCCACAAATATAACTTATTAATAGTCTCAGTTAAAGGATATCATATTGAACGCAGACAGCTAGAGTTTAGAACTGGCACTGCAGTCCAAATTCAAAATATTGAAAGCTTTAAAAGTGTTCCTTTAACTTTAAACATCATGTGGTCAGAATGTGAAACAGACTGGAACGATCAACCAATCAGGGCAGTGAAACACTCATTGTCAGCTTGGTGTATTCTCTCCTTGAATATACTGTACTGTATACACAACACATCACTGTGTTATTTTCTCTCCCTCCTCTGCAGGCCTGTCGGGTTTTGGTTGAGCAGGGCTCAGTCTCTGCTCTACTGCAATGAGCACGGCGTGCAGGGCTCCTTCTCCGAGGAGGTGAAGAGCTGTAGCTGCCCCGCGGAGCAGCCCACCTGCCAGGGAGCCGTTCCCTGCGTCGTGGGCACCTCCTCCACCTCCTGCTCTTCCTGCGCCGCCGACAACGCGACCCGCTGCGGAGCCTGTCACCACGGCAACCTCCTCCATCTAGGCTCCTGCCGGCCGAGCATCGCCGCTTCCCTGGACCACTACCTGAACTTTGACTTGGACATGCCGGATGCTGAGGTTCTCAAAGCTTCTAATATGTGTTCCTTAGATCCTCAAACGTCTATTATTACGCTGTATTAATGCCTCGACACAAACATATAACTCTAATAACAGCTGTAAGAGAGTTTCAAATATAGATCTGTAGAGTTTACACCCACACACACATACACACAATGTGTACGGTGGCTTTACAAGCCTTAGTCCAGTTTGGGTTGTCTGATTGAGAGTGAAATCAATACTTTTGGTTCGTTCATTTAGTCCGGTTTGGTTTCATAGTCCAAAAATTTAAATCGGAGCAAATAACCATTTTAATTGGCTTGAGGGGCGTGTATGATGGAGTGAATTCATCTTTCTTGTCTCGAGAGCTGTCACTTCTATGCAGTGAATGGCTTTTTTTCTCAATTTCACTTGCTCCAATATATCTTAAATTACATTATAAAAAACGTCACTATTTTTGTGGCCCTCATTTAGCGTATTCTACAACGTCTTTCTCTCATGTTAACCTGTCGTGTCCATCTTAAAAAATGCCCCTGCATGCAGGCCTGTGTTTGAAATTGACTTCCTGCAATTGGGTCGGATCAGGTTCAATCAATCCGCTCTAGGGTTCTCTAACAAACCTCACACAAGCGATCTCGGAATGGTTGTTTTGATCTGCACCAGAGTACGATTACTGCCTTATCAACTGCCCAAAAGGATCACACCAGGCGTTGAACCACACCAGAGTTTGTGAACATTTTGGTTCACTTCCGGCAATTATGTCCAATTATGTTAGCAATGCAATCGAGCCTCACAAATGTTTGCTTGAAAGGGGCTCGAGACCACCACTCGCAAGCTGTTAGGACCATTTGTATTCTGATCACAACAGTTATTGCATTCACAACTGTGCTACCAACCCACACCTGAGTTCCAATAAACGCATGCTTTGGTTCAATTGCTGCGATTCTGTCGGGTTATGTTCTCAATGCAATGGAACCGCACTAGGGTTCCCTAAAAAAACGGTCCAAGACTACCTCTAAGTGCTCTCAGACTTGTTTTTTTGGTCCACACAAGAATACGATTACTGCATTGACAACCGCACCACAGTTCCATTAAAAGAGACTACATGTTGAAAGCATACTTAGTGATCTGTCTATTATTATCTGTCTACCTGTAAGAGTGAATGTGATCTCACATTTCTAAAATCTCTCTCCAGGTGAAGTACCTGCTTCAGCGACTGGACAGCAGAATCGAGGTGCACGCCATTTACATCAGCAATGACGTCCGCCTGGGGAGTTGGTTCAACCCCGCCTGGAGGAAGAGAATGTTGCTGACCCTCAAGAGTAACAAAAATAAGTCCAACCTCATCCACATGCTGATGGGCATTTCTTTCCAGATATGCTTGACTAAGAATTCGACACTGGAGCCCGTCCCTGCGATTTATGTCAATCCTTTTGGGGGAAGTCACTCAGAGAGCTGGTTCATGCCAGTAAACCAGCCTGACTTCCCCGACTGGGAGAGAACTCGACTGGATGCCGTCGTCACGGCACAGTGTTACAACTGGACACTGACCATGGGCAACACATGGAAGTCCTTCTTTGAAACGGTGCACATCTACCTGCGAAGCCGCATACTCACAGATGATCCGACAGTGAACGAAACTCTCTTCTATGAGCCGTTAGACCTGGACGACCAGACGTCCAACCTCGGGTACATGAAGATCAACACGCTAAAAGTGTTCGGATACAGCCTGCACTTTGACCCCGAGGGCATCAAGGATCTCATCCTCCAGCTGGACTACCCTTACACGCAGGGTACGCAGGACGCTGCCTTTCTAATGTTGTTGGAGATGAGGGACCGGATTAATCGGCTGTCTCCGCCAGCGCCGCAGCCCCTGGACCTGTTCTCTTGTCTGTTGCGCCACCGGCTCAAGCTGTCCGCCGGAGAGGTGGCACGCATCAAGGACTCTCTGCAGATCTTCAACTCCAAGCTTCCCAATGCCTCTCCTGAACCTGAGCTGGCCCAGCTTTGCAGCTAGCTATCTTAGCATACAGGTCAGGTTCCGGAAGTGATGCTAGAAAGTGGAGTTGCTGCTGGACTAAACAGGGGAGGTTCAACAGAATGATCCACTTGGACCCAAAGCTTCTGGATTAATAGAACATCCAACTCTGAAGGCTGATTGCTGAGCTTTTCTTACAGTTACACTTGGCAGGATTTCTGTTGTCATATTTCTGTCAGAAATTGCTACCAGAGCCCCTTGATGAACAGTGGAGTGATGTTGTGGACTTTTGAGAGAACAGCTGATACTTGGACTCTTTCAGAAGTTCTAGCCCGGAGGCTTACTTTTGCTATTACTGCCCTGCTTTTGGCAAACTGTACGACTGGATTAAGTTAAGAGACTCCCACACACAGACAGTTTTTTTTTTTTTATTTAGAACCTCAGAGAGCCGACGTCATTAAGTAAACCTAAGACATCTGCCTTGCAAAGATAAAGGGGGTTTTGATATGTAAAGAGAAACTCTTAAGGGGTCTTCAAAAATGAGTAAGTGGAAGAGAAGATTTCCCTTTTCTATCCCTATTTTCTTTGGCTACAGAACAATCTCGTGGGAAGGGGAAAAACAAGATAATATTATATATGTGGTGAATGACTTATGTTATGCTTAACAGTTTAAAATTTGATAATCCTGAACCCTGTTACTGTCTTTGAATATTTCTTTTTAATCCCCGCCTTCCATTTTATCTGGCATTTGAAAACGTGTAAGTACAGTATCTATGCTTAACATCCGAGTGAGAAGCCCGTTAGTGATGTTCTGTCCTTGGTGGCGTGTCTATACCAAAAGAAGGTGAACACATTGGCAAACTGAATTGCAAACTATCTTAAGTGTTGAGTTATTTTTTTTAACTCTTCTGATGTGGAAACAAAAAGGTCTGAGGAAACAGCGCTGTAAATAACGCTCCATCTAACCCCAGGTGTGGACAAGTGCACATTGCTTTTTAGATAACTGAGTGCAAAGACCAAAAAAATGTTTATAACAAAAACAAACTCATGCCTTATATGGAGAGTCAATGTTAAGATAAGAAGCACATTTAGTTTCCGTGTTTGATTTCCTGTATTTTGCTTTTTATATTTCAATATTTCTACCAAGACAGACAGACACATTCTCCACAATATGTGGTATTGTAGCTTGTTTTTCCATGTAAATGCCAGACACTTTCTGCAGCGATTTGTTCTGATTTGGTGTTGTGAAACTTTGAGTCACTAGTCACACTCGACGCCAGGACTCGCATACTGTAATTCTTCTGCAAAATCTCCAATTAGACAAACACTCAGCAACTGATTGAACCTGGTGGATCTCATTACGGTTTTAAAAAGATTTTTCAATGGTTTGGTTTAGTCTCAGGTCAATGAAACTATTTAGATTTTTTCTTTACTTGTGGGTCCAATGTCAGCTGCTGGTTACCGCGGCGACTGGAGCTACAAGGTTTCTGTAGGGCAGCGATGGTACTCCTGAGAGCTGCCAACTTACCAGGATGATACTTGATATGATTCTACATTTACTCCACTAATTTCTCACTGAAAGTCAGTAAACCTTGTATGTCATTTCCTGCAGTTCTTCTGTGCTCAGCTTGCTTCAGTAAAAACAAAGTGGTTTATCTATTTGGGATCCTCGTCCTTGTTTGCTTTTAATCCTCACTGGTATAACATGTGTGCTTTGTTTGCAGCTCATGGTCAGATTTTTCCCGTTGTCCTCGCCGTGTGAGCAGAGATACAGGGTCAGATTTACTAAGAAAATAGTGCAATGCAAGTGTGTGCCGGTGGAGGACAAACAGAGCAGTTTCTAGCATGTAGCGCCTTCACGGTTCATTAAACATCACATTAAAATGGAAGTTTAATCAACACAAAATCTCTCAAAACTCAAAAGTACAGATAATCATTGCTTCATCATTGGCCCCTTTTAGAAATTTGACTCAAACTAATGAATAAATGAGGCTAATTAATAGGCTGAAGTGCAGTGACGGCACAGACGTTCTCACACCAATGCGTCAAATATTGCAGTTTGACCAGTGGCCCTACGCGTCATCAGGTAGTGTGTCAATATACAGTATATATATATATATATATATATATATATATATATATATATATATATATTGTGCATAGTGTCTTTTTTTTAAACTTCAGGAAGATAGGTTTTAGATGAAAATTAAACCACTTTTTCTAAAAGACGTCAACTTTGACCAATGACTCACTAGCGAGTGACAAAATGACTGTACATCTAGTTCTACATGGGACACAGATGTTTTCTGGACTAAAGTCCTGTTTTTTTTATTTGTTTGACTCATCCAGTGATTTCTTTTTTTACATTTCACATTAATAAATAAAATCAGATTAATTTTAGCAATCTGGTTAATTAATTCAGTACCAGTTAATATAGCAGCAAAACGTAACCATGCACACAGTGAAGCTGGCACGGACCCACATGCCACAAAGAGACAGTGTAGCAGGTTGAAAACACGACCCCGCCCCTCCTGCGTGCCCCTTGTGTTCGGGCCGGGCTGTGGGAATGAGTTTTGCGTGTGTAGATATGTGACACTTTTCTTAGACATATAACAACAATGTATCACGGGCTCCCTACCCTATCACATGAAAAAATGTCTGAATCAAATAACAGAACTGCTGCCTTTTTATGAGGTGCACCTGGCTAACACACATGCGTCCATTTCACAGGCTGTAATTTGTGTTGCTGTTGATCTGTGTTGTAATGTACAGACCATACAGTTGAATAAACACCTTTTTTTTTTAAAACATTGTCAAACTAAAATGCTGATAATTACAACTTTAATGAAGGTAGGATTTACTGCAAGACTGCTTTCCATCGAACTGCATCAGATTTAGCTTGGTATCCCTAATGAACTGGCACCCGTGTGTTCTGTATGTCTCCCTTTAAATCTCAGTATGAACAACAGTAAGACTGTATAATAAAGCAGGGACATCGACATCTTAAGGGTCAGTTTAAACACTTCATAAAAGCTTAGCTTGCTAAGTTGCCCTTGGCCTTGGGGAATCCTGGCAGCTTAGCGTCAGAAACATATAAAGAGGAGCCCATTAAGAAGGCAGGAGAACTCCAGTCAACATGTCATGGTGGTTTGCAGATGGGACCACAAGCTTCTCTCCTCAGCTTGATGTAAATCCTCCACCTCACAGAAACAGCATCTGTTCACCATGATGTTATTTTCTCAACAAATTACATTTGATTTGGTTTAAATTTGATTATTTGGTGTAGTAATAATATTAATACATTACAGTCATTTAGCAGACGCTTTTATCCACAGTGACTTACATTTCTGATCCTATCACACCGTAGAACAGCTACGGGAGCAATTTTGGGGTCAAGTGTCTTGCTCAAGGACACATCGACATGCGACTAGCGAATCCGGAGCTCGAACCACTGATCCTCTGATTGAAGGACGGCCCTGCTCTCCACTTAGCCACAGTCTCCCTAATAATCAGAGTTAGGGCGACGGCTCGTTTTATTATTAATAATAATACTAAACTGATTATATCAGTGTTTCCACAGCTGCTGATTTTATTATTTTGTATTAGAGGTGAAGAGGAGAAGGCTCTGTCTTATTAAGAAACAAATGTTATATTAGTTTGTTCATATCCAGGGCAGTTCACCTGAGTAAAGGATAGACAAGAAACTTTACGCTCACCTGATAATGTCAGCACATCGACCATAACAACAAGCACCGTGCGGATGTCAACAGGGAAGCAAACAATGCTGATCACAGATTCAGGATCATCATCTGCCAAAAGGGGGAAAAAGGTCCTGCAACATCACGCGAGTATGGCACAGCAAACCCCAAATAGACGACTATTCGATCTAAGAAGCCTCGTTGGATTGCTAATTTCACAGTTGAATCATCGCAGTGGCGCACACATGTGGTTATTAAACAGAGGATTATTTCATTCTGGCTGTAAGGGGTGCTGGCTGTCTGATTTTACATTGAATTATGTTTTCTCCCTATTGGAACTGAATGAATTATTATTATTTTTCACTCAAATTAATTGCCTTTATCATATCCCAAAAATCTAAAAATGTGGCTTGCATATCAGGACTGGTGAACAATTGTCTATTTTATGGGTCCCATAACATTTTTATGGGTCGCTAGCACCCACTAGAAGATGGAAAGGCAAGCCCCCTCAGCCCGTACGTCCAAATGACTTAACATTTTACAGACATAAGCAACTGAATGAGTGCTACAAAAAACCCTCTTGGACCCCTAAACTCAGCCACTAAAATGTAACACTTTATAATAACTACACGCTATGAAGCATTAGTTAAGTGTGATTAAACACTTATTTATCATTTATATAACATTGTTCCTACATTAACACTTATTAGTATGCAATTCATAAACGCAGTTCTAAATGTTCTATTCTTGATTAATAAGCTCGTCTATTATGTGTTATGATTGTGTTTTCATATTATATAAATGATGGATTCCCCATTTGTAAAATTAGTATTATATATATATTACAAATCAATTATGAAATAGTTGCAGTAGATTAATAATTTATAAAGTGTAAGTAAATGATTAAGAACTTATTTAGATGTACATTATTCATACATTTATACATATGATGATATAGATATGCACTAATGGATTATGTTAGTATATGCTTTATAGACTCGTATTAATATTGCAATTCATGATTAATTAGCATTAACGAATGACATTGAAAGGCCATCAGTGCCTTAAAACCGACAAAAGTCTCAGTTATCTTCTCAACAGAAAAGGCAAAAAAGACAAAACACAAAGTGATCAAGAACATATCAATATGTATTACAAGATGTAAACAATGTACTCGTAAGCACATACCTCTCAGCCATTCATTCACGTAACAAAACTAAACAAAGAGCTCTCTGGTTTTACAATCTGGACTTGTGCTTTTCCTAACATTGGTTGAAATGTCAAACTCGGCATGTTCAGGGTACTTTTACATCAAAGGCACTAACTACAGTGGAAGTACCTAGCGCACATACAAACTATTGTATCTGCTTCCCTGTATTCAGTGCTGCATTTGGGCACCAGATGTTCTCATATAAAATATTTTCAAAATCATGGTCTGCATATCTCCCTATTTCTATAATGTAATACACTTTTAGTATGATCCAACGCTCTGTATTATATTTGAGACTGCTCCAGAACAGGTTAGGTGTGCAGCATTAATTACCATGCAATCTACCACCGTAGGTCTGTAAAACCAGGGTTCACCTTTAAATGACCTCGCTCATCTCAAATGCTGCTCCGTAGCACAGGGCTCTTGTTTGGTCTGCAGCAACAAGTTGCCTTCATAACATGGAAACCTGGCTTCAGGCTCAACACACAGCGCTGCTGTTGCTTTAGAGGTGCTGGTACACTGCAAAAACTCTGAACAATAGCTACTTAATAAAATTGAGGCAACAAAGTGACACGTAATATAATGGATTAGATTTTAAGTACTACAACTTTGAGTAAAAAGTATTGAATAAATAATAATATATTATATATATTATTATTATAATATATATAAAATATATATATATTATAATTAATTCATATTTATTAATTATCTGGGTGAAATTGAGTTGGATTCACTAAATAAAATAAATTATATCAATTCACATTTTAGCACATTGTTACTTAATTCAACACATTCCCACTGCTTTAAATCTATTCAATAATATTGATTGTCACTTTGTTGCCTCAAAAAAAAGTCTAATTCACTCAATACTATGCCATCTTGGTGCCACAGTAAACATGACTTGGACCAACAGATCACCATACATATACAGTTCAGCAGGTAAACATTTATTTGTGCAAATTTGTTTAAACATGCTTATCAAACATTTTCCATGTGCAAAATGTCTAAAAATAAATAGTGAAAAGGGCTATAAGAAAAATAAAACTGAAACAAATGCAATTCAATGTCGAACACGACGTTTTCAAACTGCAATTCTTTTTTCTTTTCTAACTTGAGTATTGAACAACGAGTTGAAAGTAACCACATAGGACAGTTTTAACAGTGACTTAATTCACTTTTCAGAAGCTAGTAACTTGTTCTTGAGGCTGTTCACTTTTGGGGACAACTTTTGAGCAGTCCAGCCCCAGAAGTGTGCCCTCTACCATGATACCGATGTCGTCGGGACCCTCTGACGTATTAGTCTTGATGGTGTAGATTCTCATGCGTTGTACAGCAAGGTCCTGCGACACACTGTCTTCATCAGCATGCTGAAATAGAAAGAACATTGTGTATTACGTACTGTACAGTCAAAAGATGAGGTCCTAATTGAACGTCTCCCAAATTACTTTCATCCCTTTGGACAAGAAAACCTGTAGCTGTAGCTGTTGCACATTATGCACCCTATTTACAGAGGACAATGATTATTTACATGACTCAATGAGACAACAAATTACTGGGAGAAATAAAGTTAGGATTGTATTTCGTGATTTGACCATCCTAAGACAGCAGGTAGAGATGAGCGAGAGATCACTTTCTTTATATTTCAACATGTACTTTAACTTACATCATACTCTTTTAAGAGTTGATCTGGAGATTCCCCAAGGTACACCATCAAACACCGAATGACAGCATCTCGGGTCATGTTGATGCTTAGGTTGCTTGGAGCCTGAAATAACAAAAGTAAACATGAGTAAAAAGTCATCCACTGATCTGAAACTAGGTGACTTTTATTACTGTTAAAAAATATATGTATATCAAGGATCCTTGATATTATGTCTCAGTGTCCAGCCTAGTGAAACACTTCTGATCATTAATTCCAGGGAACCAGCTGTGACACCAGGAAGCCATTGGTCCCAGAAAATAAATAGTGCATGCCACATGAACTCCCACAAAACCACAACACAATGTGTCATCATCACTTAATTGCATGTTTATGAGACATTTGTGATCAGTACTTCTCTATTTTCTGCTGCTTTAATTTCAAATCCAGGTTGGAACTGCTTATTTTGAACATCACTGACAATCCAAATATAAAAACAGCTTTTTAACCAGCAAAAGTTGATACAAAAAGTAGTAATAGTAATAATCACATTTTGTATTGCAGAACAAACTGTTTACACAACATGTACTGTGTGTGAAATGTGGTATCACAGCATAGTATGTATTGCATAAAAGTATGATACATACCTGTTGATAAATTTCAGTCAAAGATTGTTGATGCACCTGGGGGAAAAAAGACCTATTAGCTTTAACTCAATTGGATAGATTCATATATTACACAAACACACAAAGCAGGGAACATATTAAAACTACACAAACACTAAAAGTTTACATTTGCCTGTCCACTTATGATGAAAATCGCAGGACTACAGACTTACTAACATTGGCACTCAGGTATCAGACAATATTTTAAGCATTTTGGAAAGTTTACCATGCACATTTCAGTCAGGAAAGTACCAAACATTCATGCAGCAAATGAAAACTTGTAACCATAAGAAGCTGAAAAGTGGCACAACTCTGTCTTGTTCCTGTTTCCTTTACCAAACCAAACATTTCCATACTAAATAAATTACCACAAAAATATGCATTGATAATGTAAATATTTTGTCAAACAGGTATAATATATATGCAAAGAGTATCATTTATATTGTGTTATACTATCCCTAAAACTTTCCTCCACCTAACCAAATGTTAACTTGTATGAATTGAAGTACAGAGGACACTAAACATGGCTAACTGAGGTAGAAATAGTTCCAAGTGAATTGGAGACATCAATTTATCAGATGTAAGCCACTACATCCAGGTGTCATGAGGATAATCAGAGAACATCTGTTTATCGGTCCATAGTAATGGTCAAAGAGGTCCATTATTTTCTTGATCTTATTGCATCGTCACTGCAGGAACACTGATCTGAATCTCCTGCTGCAGCATCTTAGTACCGTGAACGGAGACTGCGCGACTGCTAACGAAGGTGAACTTGGGTTAACGTTAGCTCAACACCGACCAAAGCCTGCACAAAACACAATACGAGACTTTAGCAGAATATAACGTCACATTTAAAATAAAGAAAGGTGAAATAGCGCTCCTTGTTTATTTGTTTCACTGACTATTCTCCAGAAATTCACGGTACCGTTAAAACCGAATGGTCTAACCTTACTGCTTTTAACAGCATGTTAGGTTAACATTACTTGAGAAAACGAAATGCAGTGATGTTAATATAACTCGTATGCCTCATTACTTACCTTTGGGAGCAAGAATGTTTGTTCCTAAATTTGTGCATTTACCTTAATGCGGTCTCTACCTTCTGCTGCTTCTTAGCGAACCTAACTTAGCTTGTTAAGGTGGGGGATGGGTGGAAACCACGAAACTCGGTCAGAGTCCATGACAGTTCGTAAAAGTAGATGAGGTGGTATCTCTAAAGAGCATAATTAAAACAGGTCTTACCTTTGGGGAAATGGTAGCCGCTGCAACATGTGGCAGAAGATGTCCATGTGGCCAAAATATGATGGGCGGAAGTGTAAGTTGAGTAAAAACAAAGACCTCCCAATGAGTAAAATTCATCATTTTCACTGCATCTTTGACTTTACTGATAAAATATAATTAAAGTCTACTCAGTGATTCACAGCTGATTTTATTCAAACAAAATTAAGTAAAATGTAATTAATAAATTATTGAAATTTGTTGAATTCAGCTCAATATAATTCCAAACTTCACATAGTCTTTTTTATTATGTAAAGGTTACTATTATTTATTGAGGAGATATTAATTAACACCAATCCCAGTTTTGACAGTGTAGGCATACTTTTGAAGTTTGTAGCGAGCAAGGCTTGCTGTTTCCCACTGCTGGTTCCAGCTTCATACATGTCGCACAGCTGTGAGTGCTTATCCATCCTTCCTTCCTTCCTTCCTTCCTTTAACCATGACATGAATCTTTTGCAAACTTTAAAAATAAACAATCACACAGGCGAGGAGTGGAAGTAACTAGAAATAAGAAAAACATAATGTAGCCGTCTCACTGCTACTCGCGGGTCCTCTTCAACACAAACACACTTTACAGCAGCCAATGTTCACACAAACTTACTTTATTCCAAACAGAAAATGTAAACTGCTGTGCACTCTCTCACGCTGCCCGGCTCCTCGGAGCGCACGCAGTCCAGCGTCCACAATTCAGTCCGCTCCTCACGGGCTGGTGTTTCGCTCTCGCTGTCCTCTCTCTGTGTGTCACCGGCCACCTGAGCGCCAGCCTGCTACTGCTTAAAGGAATGAGGGATAATTAGCAACAGGTTACAGCTGTGCCAATTAACCCTGACACTGTTCCCCTAAACCACTCCCACAGACCTCTCCCCTGCAGCTGATGCCCACTACCACGGGGCATAATATTAAGTGGTCTCGACTATGGCAGCTCTAGATATTTTAGTGGCAAGTCCATATTTCTCCTTTCCTTGCCATGTAATTCTTCCAATGGCGTGTTATTCTGAACCCCAATAGTCTGAAAAATACCCCATTGGACAGAAATACCATTTGTCCGACAACCCATTATCCTAAAAACAAACGGAAATTATTTTGAAGGCCCTTATTATTATGCATAGTAACCATAATGACATCGGACTTTCCCTGTTCGCCGTCCTATTTTCATACTATGGCAAAAAGGCATGAACCGCCCTACTCTGCCTCTGATAGGCTTAGCCTGATTTTATGTCGTAACCAATACCACTCCTCATGCCTAAACCCACCCACCCAACCAACTCGTCTTTTATTGGATGTTGGATGGCACGATATCACGGCCCAGGGGCGATGCTAAGGGGGCATTGGGCTCGCAATGTTAACAAGATTAATGAGAGCCACAGGATTCAGATCAGATCTGAAATCTTATGGGTTCTTCCACCAAGTTTCATGAAAATCACGCCGACGGCTTTTCTACAATTTACTATTGTGACCAAAAAAAACGCTACGAAAGTCTACAATGCCCTGGTTGCGTTGACACGGAAATGAATGCATAAACTTCCAATTACCTCCGGCCCCTCATAATAAGATGAATGTCCTCTAATATACGGAGTGCAGTGTTTTTTTGTAAGATGAAAAGCCAATTTCCTGAGTTGTCAGGGAACAAACAAGAACCGAACGCACACTGTCACATTCCATCAGGCTGCTGGTTTATCTGCTGCAGAAAGCGAGAGAGAGAGAGAGAGAGACAGAGAGAGAGAGAGAGAGACAGAGAGAGAGAGAGAGAGAGAGAGAGACAGAGAGAGAGAGAGAGACAGAGAGAGAGAGAGACACGTTGGCCAACTTCGGCGGCCCTTTTTATTTATTTATTTTCATTCCCCGACGCCATAATGAGGTGGGGAAGGAGTCACTCTGCATCGGGTTAATAAACAGTTATTCATCTTCGGCGTGGCACCCAGGAAACAGGAGTGGGTTTGCCCTTGGGCTAATCTTCAGGCCTGTGGCAGACAGCTAATCCATCAGAGCGCTATTTAGACTGCATACTGCAAAACTTTGTGGACCTCCCAAAGAAGCGTAGGGGGGAAAGAGAGAGGGATTGAAAAGGTAGCAAATCACAGAGAGAGCGATGGAGGGAAGATATGGTTGAGGGAAAAAAGTGGGAGGGAGAGGAAAGGTGAGAGGGGTTGGGCTGCTAGTCTCACTGTGATTTATGATGTTTAGGAAGTTGGACTGTTTGAATTAATGAGGTAGAATTGGTGAAATTGAATGGCACGCGTGTGCGCGCTCTGGTACCTGAGGGTCATTTAACATATTCATCAATAACAGTGTAGACTTCAAGGTTTGAAATTACATGCAAATACCGTTAATACAAATGTATTCAGGAGGAATGATTCATGTTTGGAGACGGTGTGAGACGGAAGGCGGACATTGAAATGCAAAGTTGGGAGCTTGTTTGACCTTGGCAGAGGCAAACTGAGTCGTTCTCATAAAAAGGTGGTTGATTAGAACTGTATCAACAGCGGCATCATGGACGAATCCTGATACAGCTCGTCAGTTTCACACGACAAAAAATAAAATAAACAGAAATAATGTATTTCTCATGCTGCTTTCCCAAGACTCACTTGGCAAACTCATTCATTACCTCCAACCATGAAGAGACAAGGTCACATTACAAATTCACTGCTGTTGCAGTAGACCTCTCTTTGTCAGCATTCTGAAGACAAACCACACAGGGAGAAATTATTTGTCATCCCCAAAAATATATGTTCAAACATCCTTCTAGTTAACCAAACACGGTCAAATAAATCATATTAACACTTCGATAATGGCAGATTTGTATTGTCTCTCTTATGTAGCGTCGCCCTTAAAGAAAGGTCACATTTGAAAAACACCATGTGAACGGTTATGTAAAGTGAAATCTCATGTGATTTTTGGTCATGTGTTTTTCATGTTGTTTTTTCACGCACATGTGAACTGCATATGTGACACATTAAATCCACACTTGTTTCTACCTTCTACCGAGGGAGAAACAACAATCTGGCAACAAGTGATTATGAAGCCAGTATAAATATACGACAAGAGAGGCAGGTGCACTTGATGAGCTGGTTGCAAACAGGTACTCGTTCTATGTAGTTTTTATGGATTAGATTGCCACGCATAGAGAAAAATAGACCAGCAGGAGGACTTACTCATTTCCCAATTATCTGCCTCCTCGTCTCCTTGCTCCTCCAGCTTGTGACCCTGAAATCAATCTCCCTACTCCATCTTGAAGGCCTTCCCAATTCCTAAATTGCAACGCTAGGATTCAGGATGGAGGAGGCCTGCTGAAGGAGCTACGTACAAGCGAGGAAACACCAGTGTATCCTTTGCGAAAGTCTTTTCTGCACCCGTGACGTAAACGAGACGGTACACACAGCTGGAAGAATCTCAAACCACAGCAGGACTCTAGACATGTAACTGGTCCTTTTGTCTTCATAAATTGAAGTTATTTAGGATGATCAGATGCACGTTCAAACTTTCTGCCATTCACCGTTTGTGTAGCGCCTCGTACGGCGCCGCTCTGACCACATTCCACATTCCTCATTGATTCATTCCTCTATGTTTTTATCTTGAATGTAGGCGTCATCCAATTTAACTGCTTTAATCATGACATGATTAAGTGCAAACAGCTGCAGATGTCAAATTCTTATATCAATAAGAACATTCTCTTACAATCAGCGCTAATTGGCTGTGTTTCACTGTCATATATAAAGACAAAACTGTTAGTTTGTGACTTTTAATGTGTCTGTATATTTGTCATTTGTATTGTACATACACACATCTGTAGTAGTTTACTATCTATATATATATATATATATATATATATATATATATATATATATATATATATATATATATACTCCCTGTTGAAGACCTGCTTTAGGGTGTCAAGAGAGGCGTTCAACGGCCTTCTGACCATTTCGCTCCAGGAGAGGAATCAAGGCTGGGGACATCATTTAGAGCTCCTTATTTTTGTGTTTTGGCTGGCCCATGGGGTATCTTACCGGGCTTACTGCACAGGCTTTTCATGTGCCAAAGAGTCCACAATTTGTACGCCTGTATTCCCAAATACAAGTCTGTATTTGGGAATACAGACTTTTTTTTAACCTCCTCTTTTCTGTGTACAGGGTTTAGGGCCATTACTGAAGACTGTCCTCAACAGAAAAACGACGACTGTTTAGTGTTCACTGCGACCCCTTTACAGTATGTTTTCCTCCTAAGCGACCTCCTGCGTTGAAGGAAACCTCATACTCGACCTGTTCAAAATATTTTTGAGGATATGTATTTTATGAACAATGTTCTGCTTACGTGTTTATCTGGCAGTTGCCAGCACCCTTGGACCTGAAGTACTTGCTGTGCTCAATGCTTTTTTTTCTCATTTTAGCTGAACAAAGTGTGATTGGTCACAGTCTTCCATAATGGAAAGGATGGATTGTCTCACATTTCCCATAAACATTCAATGTTGCTTTCTTTAAACCTTGAAAGCAATCTTCCCCTTACCATAAAGGTGCACTGTGTAATGTCTAGCCACATACTTTAAAGAAATATGGGGCAGCATTTCACCCCTACCTATCTATCTATATGTTACCGGCACCAGACCTAGGGGAAATCTGGACCGGCAGCAAAGGTTACACAGGCTAGGGAGCACTGTGTAGCCAACTGATCTCACTGTGGATTAATACAGAGACGGGATCGATGTTAGCATCACGCTCAGGCCAGAGCTAGTTTAATTCTGAGCTGCCTTGCAGATCATAACATTTCACAATTTACTTTGACATGGTGTGAACAAATACAAATATATTCCACCTCCAGTCCTACTAACATGTAACAACCACGGTGTAACACTGAAGTTCACGGACGGAACTAGCTAGGTAGCATTACAACGTTCGTCAGAACAATTAACTACAAAATATAGCTAACTACATTTATCACACATCTCTAATCAGGTTACAACATTACAAAACATTTAACTGTATTTACATTCGATCACAACCCATGTTACAGACAGAAACAAGTTTAGAATACCTGTGGATTAATACAGAGACGGGATCGATGTTAGCATCACGCTCAGGCCAGAGCTAGTTTAATTCTGAGCTGCGCATGAGCGGAGCCTGTAGCTACGTTCGTCTCTAATGGATCCACAGCAGCACCAAAGCGCCATCTACTGACGTGATCGTGTATTACCTTGATATAAAGTCTGAAGAGTTAGAACAGTTCAATTATTAACAAAAAGTGTGTGGGGGGGGTCTGTTTTAATACAAATTAACCCTGTAGCATTTCCAACCTACTACATATACAATCTAAATTTACAGACATCAATGCCTATAGTTTCCATTAGCCATCCGTGTGGTTGTGACACTAACTGTGGGCTTTACAGTCCGTGTACGTTTGATCGTTTGCGGTGACTCCGTGGTGTGAAGCTTTAGTTGGCGGCTCTGATTTAGCTAGCAAAAACCGCGGCACCGGGAGTCCACAGCGGGCCGCTGATGCGCCGGGTCTAACCTCTGTATCGGCATCAACAGAAAGTTTGCTGAAAGTTCAACGTGATTGAAGAGCCCTCGGGGCAGCTCTACGTCTTCGTCCTCTAATGTTGGACCGAGGACAGACTGGACGCTTCAGTGACTCACTATCTCCTCTACAGGTACAAGTGGTATTACAAGACAGGACGGGCAGCAGCTAGCTGGTTAGCATGCAACACTGTAACCTCTTCACATCCTGTTGCTAATTTTTTTTTTTTACTTTCCAGATCTTACACATTGCATCCGTTAACCATGTATACACTAACATATGACTACTCTCCAGTAGGCATGAGGGTGGCAATTACAGAAAAAACACAACAAAGGTCAATCAGACCTACATATCTCAGAGAGTTGAACAGCATGAGACAGACGCAGAGGTTCTTTGTTTCTGCTTAACAGGAGGAAGCCACTACTGCTGTTTTCTATGTAGCTTTCGAATTTTGTGTTGTTTCCAGTTGTCATTCAATCCTAATTGAGTAAAAAGCAATTGTTTCATTTTGCTGTCAATTGTTCTGTACCTTCAAAATTTGACAAATTAACGCTGTGCTCCAAGAGTGCAGTCGGGGGAAATAAAAGACCCACATGAAAAAGAAATGTATCTTAGTGGCTGGTCTCATCCTTTTAATCAGGCCACATATATATATATATATAGTTTTTTTTGGTCCAGATGTTAACACTATTTCAGGACAGGTGTTGGCCTGGTGTTTTACAATA
The DNA here is from genome assembly GCF_910591455.1 of Pholis gunnellus. Taxonomy (NCBI): domain Eukaryota; kingdom Metazoa; phylum Chordata; class Actinopteri; order Perciformes; family Pholidae; genus Pholis; species Pholis gunnellus. Next base: position 22,631,068 of record NC_136541.1, on the reverse strand, counting down.
GACGGTAGAAGGGCCGACATTGCAGAATGACCTATAAAAGGAAAGTATTGGTCTCTGTTAAGTTAAAGGAGTTTGTAGACTTAAAGAGGGTTGTGTGAGGGACCAGGGTACACAGCTGGGAGAGCAGGTAAAGTGGGAAAAATAGGGATTTTATTCACCCAAAGTATTTACAATAATTAGGATGGGTAACAAAATCAAGCCAAAGTGACAAATCAGAATAACTATATAAACTTCACATAATTGCACTAAAGTCTAAGTACAACGTAATTAAACAGAACTTAGTTTAAAACAACATAGTGAGTGCTCTTCTGAACAAGGGACACTGCCTCCCCATCTCCTGACTGCATGATATACACTATGCTGGCCAGTCCATAGTTAATTACAGGGATGTGAAGACATTCCTCCACTGTGGTGCAGATGTAAAGGCTCCTGACAACAACCCTCTTGCTGTTGTAGAATGGTACAGTCCATTGTCCAGGCTAATCTATTTAGGGAGGTGTGATGCAGCTGGTCGGCTGCAAAACACTGACAGGAAAGTTAACACTTTTATCAACCCTAACTCAACATTATCTGATTGCGTGCACTAAATCTAGAAATATAAAGTCAGTCAAAACAAGTGTCTTCATTTCTCTCATCATAATTTAAAAAACAGTGAAACTGCACCTTCACTATGCCTGGTTGATGGTCTGGCTAGTTGCAGCCGCCACAGGTTGTCTATATCCCAAGAGATGTGGAAAACGTCCTGATATAAATCAGGAGAGATGTTTTTATTTCACTTCACCATATAATAACTAAGTATTATAATAATAATAATAATAATAATAATAATAATAAGTTTGACATGGCTGATTTCAGGATTGGCATCAGCTGGTGTCTGAGCAGCTGGTTTGGCTCTGTCTTGCATTTTGCCAGCAGGCTGACCTTTATAACAAGTGCTGGGGCGCTTGTCTGTGAACACTTGTGGCTCTTCCCATTCTCTTAACCATTTGAGAACCTGACGGACCTGTTTTGTCTTTTTATAGCATGGGACAGGGAGATCTTTAGTGGGAGAACACGTGGAGAACAGTATATGCCACATAGTACTGGTGTACATCATATGAAAGCTGGGAACCGGAAGATTTATTTGTCAAGTTGTTCTAGTTTATGAATAAGAAATTAAAAAAATAAGAAATTAAAAAAAATGTTAAACATGTAAAAGGGTTTATAACATTATGATGGAAGTATATGACAGTCATTCTCATGCGCTATAATGTATCATAAGTTGTTGCAGCAATGTTTGTGTTGATACATTTGTTACAGAGATTTGGTGCTAAATTTAACATATTTTTACCACTCGATAAAGGATAAAAAAGGATTTTAAAAATCCCTCCAAAATACCATATTAAGACAGCAAGAACTTCATGAGCACCAAAGAAAAATCCATGCTGGGATTTGGTATCAAAAACCTTTGGACTATTGGACTAATAGCATAACACATACGTTTAATTGGGCTCATTGGACAAACAAGTCTCAGCTTTCCAGTCATACCCAATGAATGCAAGTCCAAGGCTGTTTCAGGACCCCAGTGTGCAGAAATATTCAAATAAAACACTTTTAGAATTGGCGAAATAACACATTTATACTGCATGCAAACAACTGCCTGTTGGCAGTGTATGGGATTATCATTCAGGGAGCAATTATGTAAAGGGGAGACTCGTGGGTACAAACTGGACCCATTTGCATTCATTTATCTTGAGGTGAGAAGTCAAGGGAATCCTTCGAAGATCGCCATGTGTTTTCCCTCCAAATGTAGCCAAACTTCGGAGCATTATTCAGCCCCATTCCTGAAAAGCTAGCATGGCACGGATGGTACCGTACAGTATATTCACTAGCTTTGAAGCTGAGGGAGGCTGAGCCCACAACAGCTTCCTGAAGAGAAGAATCTTGTCCAGGATAGTGGGCCATCCCGCGAGTCTCAGTGGTTTGAATGCGTCTTTAACCAGCCAGGACTACATCACACCCTGTCTAATTCCTTCAATCAGAGTTGATGATAGTTTAACTTTCTCCAACTTATTGCTGCGACTGATACTGTGTCCATGGCAACCACAGAAACCATACTGATTATACAGCAGCTGATTTTACTTCTTGAGTTCCCTAAATGATACACCTGTCTGAAATCACTGAGAAGAACATACAGTGCTCTCTACAGTATTGAAAGCCAGAGGTTATTGGGAAGTGATGATTCATTGGAACCTACAATAAATACACAGCAACAGGAAAGATTAAGTTTGTCATCTTCCGGGACCCTGCATTCCTTTGAGACTTTCCCTTTTTGTTACCGCTTTCGTTCCTAGCAGCCAATCCATTGCTTTTCATCCACCACACAGTGAGAGAATGAGTGACGGAGAGAGTATGTTGGGTAGCATAAAGTAAGAGAAAGACAATGAAGGGATGACAAATTGAGACAGGCAGAGAGGCTCGCAGGCTGGCTGACATGCATTCCCCAGCGGAAGTAGCTGTCCCTTGTGATAGCGATCCTGTCGTTTGAGCGAGAGCCTGGACAGAAGCGGGTGGCATACAACAGAACGGGACAGTTTATCCTGTTGGGCAGAGCGAGTGGACTGCTGAGGGAAACGGGCCCAGTCACTGGGGGGGGGGGGGGGATGCATTAGCATCTGTTAGCATAGTTCCTGTCATACTAATTATCGCTTTGAAAAATGTGTGGCACTCTTTCATGGGGAAATATATCAAATGTTATGGTGATTATGGACAATAAATCACGAAATGAATTAACAGTTTTGAATATGTATTATCCGTTCATATCATTTATTAAGCAAAAATACCCACCATACACTGCTTAGCTACTAAAATCTGAAAATGTTTTTGTTTTCTCTGATATGATTGTATATTGAATTCCTATGAGCTTTTGACTGTTCTGGATGTATTTTTGACCAACACTGAATTGCTATTCCACATTTTTTTGTATTGATATCTTTAATATTACTCAACAACATAAAACGTAGGGGTCTATACGTTTATGTAATTTCTGCTTTGTTTCTGATAAATGGTGTTATGTCCGTTTGTCTAGATAGATGGCTCTAAATATTATGATGCCCATGAGCCTCGGCCTCTGTTATGATGAAGAAGCCAGTCAGAGTGATGGGGAGTTCAGAATGCTTTGTTGTTGGAGATGACAAGAAAACCAAAGCCCCATATTTGACAATTTCATCTCAAATTGACCTTGACATTGCAAGTGCAATTATTACATTGAAATTTAAGTTTTCTAAAAAGTATAATCTTTATCCACCAATCAACCATCTATCATGAATGAAAAGTTCTGTGATTGGATGTTTTTAGTTAAAATGCACCTTGAGAGTTGGTTTAACTCCTTTGACATTTCCCATTGCAGTTGCTCATCTTTTTTTCTGATGATTCAACTGGGAGAGTTTCGTGTTAATTCAAGCGCTGGAAAGTGTCAAATGGCCAGTCACATCTCATTAACTGCATTCCATTCACTAGTCAGATCTGAGTGGAAACGTTTTTATTAAACTTTTGATGAAAAAGTTGATGTATCGGTCAAATTAAATGGGACGAACAGACTTATTGAATAAATGATGAAAGCATCTGGATCCGCGTGAAGCGATGAGGAGACTGTAACCCTACTAAATTAATCCAGGAAACAAACAGATGTCATATTTCCATCATGTTTTCCACATTGTTTTCAATCATTTGAGGTTTGACTGGTGCTCTTCTTTTGCAGTGGTTTAATGGTCCCCAACAGGAGAATTAGCACCACCAACTCTTTATGTCGATGACTACAACCTCTAATATTTACAGTAGTGGATGGAAATGTGCATTCATTCACATTTTCTATTGCTGATTTCTTGGAAATGTTGTCCACAATTTGCCCTGTAATCAGATGGAAAGAAGTTTTTTGTGGGATTTCTACTATTGGAACCTACAAGACCCAAAATAACTCTTCCCACTTCACATCTATAATCTATAGGTTAATCCAGACGTGGCCACACTCTTTTGATTGTAGGCCATATAAAGAAAAATGCAAGGAGTCACGGGTCAAACAATAGTAAATAAGTAGTTTTCAGCTGGTTACACTGCAAGTAAATCAGTGTTTTTAGACTATGAAGACCCCCATGTGCCAGTGTATAAAGAAGCCATATTTAGTTTCATGGCGTCTTCTAACAATATAATACTTTATTTTTTTTCAAAATTCACCATGGGCCACTTGAAAATGGGCTGCAGTTGGTCACCCATGGGTTAATCCATACTGAAAAGATATTTCATCCCCTCTAACATACCAGAGCTCCCAGAGTTCTAAAATCCAACATGTAAATATGAAGGATATTACTTTTCAAGGAGATGGGAAACCACCTTAAATACATATATATATATATATGCTGCCATCCCAAACAGCACAAAGAAAAACTGTTTCTGTTGCTTTAACTTATTAAAAGGCTCAGAGAGAAAAGTCTACACTCAAAACGCTGCAGTTCTCACATTTTCTCTTCCCCATTGTCATGTCATCTGAAAAGCAACCACTGTGCGAAAACATTATAGAATACAAATGAAGTCAGGTTTTAGTCAGTCCACCTTCTCTCGGATCCCCATATGACTAGGCCACGTGTGAGTGTGTGAGTGTGGATAAGGGCAAGGTGATAAATGTTTAAAAACCCCTGACCTATAAAGTGTAGGAGGGGAAGGCTAAATCGGACAAATGCTTGACTCAAAGGTATTGAACTCAAAAGTAAATCTATCCAGAGGGGTGATAACTGTGGCAACTAAATAAAAAGTTAGATAAATTCACATATAGAAAAAAATATTGCTGTTTATTCTTATTCAAGTACAGTTACAATTGAACTGGCCAGAAAAGTGGATCTAATTTTCAAAGCCTCTAAATTCCATTTCCCTGCTATTATTTTTCCACTGATGTTAGTTATCCATAGCCTGGTTCCTGACCTCTAAGTTAGAGCATATATCTCAAATCATGTTGAGCGATTGATTGTTTGGTATTGTTGCTTGAAAAAGATGAAGTCCTGCCTCAGTTGTGTTACATTGCCAAGGCAGTGCCCACACTAACAACAGCACTCAGTGAAACAAAATAGAGTTGTAAAGCAATGTCATCTGGCAATGAACTGTGGTTGCCGACCATGTCTAAGTACACATCCCTGATTTTATTGTGAACGAATTCTACTGTTAACCTCGCAATCATTGAGACAGGCAAAGTCATTTTTGACAGTAATTACTTTCTCGAGTTACAAATTGCAACTTGTACCTGATGCAATCTCCCCCCAACGCAGTAGAGTTTTCTCAATGATTGGTCGATCCGCAACTGTGGTCCAGTTTGAAATATCTCAACTACTATTGGATGTACAGTGGGTACGGAAAGTATTCAGACCCCTTTAAATGTTTCACTCTTTGTTTCATTGCAGCCATTTGCTAAAATCAAAAAAGTTCATTTTATTTCTCCTTAATGTACACTCAGCACCCCATCTTGACAGAAAAAAACAGAAATGTAGAAATTTTTGCAAATTTATTAAAAAAGAAAAACTGAAATATCACATGGTCATAAGTATTCAGACCCTTTGCTGTGACACTCATATTTAACTCACATGCTGTCCATTTCTTCTGATCCTCCTTGAGATGGTTCTACTCCTTCATTGGAGTCCAGCTGTGTTTAATTAAACTGATTGGACTTGATTAGGAAAGGCACACACCTGTCTATATAAGACCTTACAGCTCACAGTGCATGTCAGAGCAAATGAGAATCATGAGGTTGAAGGAACTGCCCAAGGAGCTCAGAGACAGAATTGTGGCAAGGCACAGATCTGGCCAAGGTTACAAAAGAATTTCTGCAGCACTCAAGGTTCCTAAGAGCACAGTGGCCTCCATAATCCTTAAATGGAAGGAGTTTGGGACGACCAGAACTCTTCCTAGACCTGGCCGTCCAGCCAAACTGAGCAATCGTGGGAGAAGAGCCTTGGTGAGAGAGGTAAAGAAGAACCCAAAGATCACTGTGGCTGAGCTCCAGAGATGCAGTAGGGAGATGGGAGAAAGTTCCACAAAGTCAACTATCACTGCAGCCCTCCACCAGTCAGGGCTTATGGCAGAGTGGCCCGACGGAAGCCTCTCCTCAGTGCAAGACATATGAAAGCCCGCATAGAGTTTGCCAAAAAACACATGAAGGACTCCCAGACTATGAGAAATAAGATTCTCTGGTCTGATGAGACCAAGATTGAACCTTTTGGCGTTAATTCTAAGCGGTATGTGTGGAGAGAACCAGGCACTGCTCATCACCTGTCCAATACAATCCCAACAGTGAAACATGGTGGTGGCAGCATCATGCTATGGGGGTGTTTTTCAGCTGCAGGGACAGGACGACTGGTTGCAATTGAAGGAAAGATGAATGCGGCCAAGTACAGAGATATCCTGGAAGAAAACCTCTTCCAGGGTGCTCTGGACCTCAGACTGGGCCGAAGGTTCACCTTCCAACAAGTCAATGACCCTAAGCACACAGCTAAAATAACAAAGGAGTGGCTTCGGAACAACTCTGTGACCATTCTTGACTGGCCCAGCCAGAGCCCTGACCGTTTGAGCATTTCCGGAGAGACCTGAAAATGGCTGTCCACCAACGTTCACCATCCAACCTGACGGAACTGGAGAGGATCTGCAAAGAAGAATGGCAGAGGATCCCCAAATCCAGGTGTGAAAAACTTGTTGCATCATTCCCAAGAAGACTCATGGCTGTACTAGCTCAAAAGGGTGTTTCTACTCAATACTGAGCAAAAGGTCTGAATACTTATGACCATGTGATATTTCAGTTTTTCTTTTTTAATAAATTTCTACATTTCTGTTTTTTTCTGTCAAGATGGGGTGCTGAGTGTACATTAATGAGAAATAAAATGAACTTTTTTGATTTTAGCAAATGGCTGCAATGAAACAAAGAGTGAAAATTTTAAAGGGGTCTGAATACTTTCCGTACCCACTGTATATGGATGAATCCATAAGACTTTTGGTGATCCCCCTGACTTCACCTGTAGTACCATAAGATTGATATTTAGTTTTTATGGTGAAATGTCTCAACAGCTATCCGATGGATTGCTATGAAATGTTTATACTTCTGTACCCCACCAAATGAATTGTAATAACACAACCACACAGCTGCTTTGTCCAAAATTGCATGCCAACATTCCATTCATACTAAGGATGACCTAGAATATTAGTAGTCAAATATTGGATAATGTAGTGCATTTACACTGTATAGTATGTAGATTTTGTGTACACAAGAAATGTATACTATATTATACATTTCTGGATGTAGAGAAAATAGAACATTTCTAAATATGAGACGAGAGCTTACAGTACATTATCAACTGCCTCACAATGCATTGCCCAAGTGCCTTCAGATCAGCCTGGCTGTCAGTCTTGTGAGATCTTGAGCCAGGTAAAGGGAAGTCCTATCACAGAAATCTAATAACCTATCTACTGTCTGTCTATGAAACTTTCTTAAGTTACGCTAACTCTATTTTAGCTAACACCCTCAGTGTCGAAGGAAAACAATATCAGAGTGGTTGCATATTAGTGATTGGTTTGGGACAAAGTCAAATCCTCCCACATCAAATGGCGAACATAAAGTCAAAGTCAGCAAGAGTAATGAGTGGAAACCAAACGGCCTTTCAGTCTGAATATCTGGCTATGTTTTCCCTGAGCCATGGGAAGATCACTTCTGAGTATCTGCAACACCACACTGCCCACCTTATCAGTCTTTCTAAACGCTACTGGCACACCACCTTTTACCTCAGTCTGAAAGAGCAATATTTCTTGTCACCCTGAAATAAAGTTTAGAATGGATTATTTACCCCCCCTGCCAAAACTACTTAGAGCTAAAGAACAAGTCACTTAGAGGGGGAGAGAGAAGGGTTTGGGGGAGAGGGAAAGTGCGGGAGAAAACAGAGAGGAATTGGCATGTAAGCATTTGTCCATGGTCGGGCAAAGATAGGCGAATCGATAGGCTGACGGAGGGCTGACAGGATGACAGCTCCATGCCGATTGCTGAAGGACATCTACGAAAAGAGTTGGAGAGGGAGGTGGGGGTGAAGAAACGGTGTGTTAGCAAAGGTAGGAGCGAGAGAGAGGGAGGCTGTCAGCTAGCGGTAATGAATGATAATTGTTCATCAAGTGGGGGAGCTCAGTTTGTGGAGGGAACATTCACCCCAGTCATTTCTTCAGGCTTCTACACATCAGCGTCACGCCTGTCAGCTTCCACACACACACACACACACACACACAGACACACATTGCTGCCACAGGGCTGGCATCTACTAAAATAATGCATTAAAATACCAGCAATGGGCAGCAAAAACAAACTCCCCAACTTCATAGTAATAATTTAAAAAATTATATTTTTATAACATTTTTGAGTTTTTTAAAAATGTTTGTCATTGCTGATTTTTCTTTTTAATTCCTTAGGGGAAGTGAGTTTAAGCCGCCCAGTTGAGAAGATTATTTTGACAAAATAATCTTACCCCAAAGACCATTTTAGCAGTTGTTCTGGAACTTTTGATCATGTCATGATCTTCATCAGCAGATGGAGTTTGGCCAGTTGTCATGGACTGTAACTTCCATCTTTTCCGAGCACTGTCGTGACTTCTCGTCCAAGTTGACTTAAAAGTTCAGCTTGATAGTTTATTCTTAACCTTGGCAACCGCATTCATATTTTCTTGTTCTTATCCATATGACAATATGCTCAACTTCCTCTGCTTTGCACTGCACTTATTAATGCCACCCTACTTATTGCATGAGCACTTAATAATGTTGCCACTGAATCGAAATTGCTAATGCAAAGTGGTTGGAGTATAATTAATAGGAGATAGGGATGGCCATTTGGGTACTCTCCATATTACTCTAAACTGGACACGGCAGAGATAACGCTTGATTATTAGGAAAGGAAAGAGGAAAGAATGAGGATTGGGAAGCCAGTGCGGGATCATGTTCTTCTCACAGCTCTAGAAATTCCTGCTGGTTGGTTTGTATAAAAGGGTTTGTGGAATCTGGGCGGATAGTGTAAACCTCTGTGTGTGTGTGTGTGTCAGAGTATATGGGTAGAACTGCTTACTCTTGGTAAGAGGAGACATGTGGCCAGTGTTGCCAGATTGGGCAGGTTTCTTTCCAATTGGTCTTTTAAAAAAGATGGGCTTTGAAAAAAAGCATTGGGCTGGTAGATGAAATTTGGTCTGCTTTTGTCAACATTTGCCGGGGTTTTGGGTTTTATTGAATTGGATGGGTTTTGAGTTAGGCTGGAAAACTGTATGTGGTTGTCCACACCCTCTCCATTCAGGCAGCAGAGTTTGCATCGATAAAGGGCTTTGGGGAAAAAATGACAGATTATAATACAGTATAATTTCCTATACCAGGGGAAAATCCCTTCCATTGAAACATTGACTCCGGACCATGTAAATTGTGCGACAAATTACAAATGTGACCTCCTGTGGATACATATATACTGTATATATTCAATACTCTTGGACCAGTGTGTAGAAATGTTTATTTTATGTAGATTTATTAACAAAAATTGTGAGGGAGCGAAAGCGAAAGAGTTGCAGAAGGAACGGAATTAAGACTTAAAGGAAGAATGAGACCTGGGAAACCAAGACTGTGAAGAGCAACACAGAGCTACTATTGTCAGAAACAAGGGAGCAAGCAGAAAATGGGAATGCACAGGGAATTAACTCACCATCACAATTTCCTGAGGACATGGAGTAGGGAGGAGGCTTGCACAGCTGTCTTGAAAATAATGAAATAAAATTAAAATCTCCACAATCTGTTTCAGGCTATTGCACATGGAGCAGAGAGGACCAGCAACGAGACTTCTGTTAATGAGTACGGCTCATTTTGAAGCTCAGAACAAAAGGTCCAGAAATCTTTGAGGTGTCTCTGAGGAGTTTTAAGGATGTAGGAGATGTAAAAGTTTGTACTCTCACAGGATGTTTGCCAAGTGTCTGTTGGTACAAGGTTGGGGGATGGAAGGTCTTAATCAAAGCTTAGCAACAGGATGTAACGCAAAGGAACACACGCACAGACACACACACGTAGTACAAATAGTTGCAACCGGTATCCAACTGAATGCACGTGTGTTAAACATTTAACATGTCTTCATCAACAACAGTTCTAAGGAGCAAAAGGCATGCAGGCTTAGAAACTGTGTTGTTTGTCTGTCTCTGTGTTGACGATAGGCAAGACATCACCAATCAGTTTTGACTATTTCAATTCTTAGTCAGGGACAACCTTACAGCACAACAACAGATCTTACACACATAGACACACAAGATAAATTCAGATAGAAAGTATGAAAAAATAACATGTAAACATGTTCTAATAGAAAGCTAAAATACAAGAATGAACCTGAAAATGAGCATGGGTTTTCTTCAAAATGAAGTACAGAGGCAAATCAACTCTTCATTTTGCTGACAACGTATATACTTTGATCAATCTGTCAGCAGACAATTACACAATTACACAACCTGTTAATTTTGTGGTTCAATGGTATAAAGTTAATTTAAATAATATATAAATATGTCAATGGCTTTCAAATAATTTGTTTTAATTTACTACACTATGTAACTGCAACTCTGTTAAAAGAATCAACATGGTGTTAAATTTCGTGAAGGGCGCATTAAGACAAAGTTTAGAAGCAAAGTTTAGGCCTTGAACTTGGCTTGGGATTTGTTGACTTCATAGACTCAAGACTTACTTGTCAATGACTTATTTTGGATAGTGTACAACAAATCCATGTCCTTATGAGGGTGGAGTGAGTGGCAGCAGTAATGGATTTGGTGGAGATGTAGAGTTGGGTGTCGTCAGCATAAAAGTTGAAATGGAGGCCATGGTGGCGTATGATGTGATCAAGGGAAAGCATGTAGAGGATAAAGATGAGGGGACCGATATGTACACATAACACAGTGCATTTAAACACCTCTCTGACCTAGTTCTGAAAAAACGTTTTACAAAGCTAGGATATATTGCAGGTCTGTGATTTTGGACTACAGTGCCATCCTGTAATACATCTACACTTGGTTATTGTTTTGTTTCGCAGCAAAAATCTGTTGCAGACACATGGCCCGTAAAAACATTGTACTGGAGGAAACTTGGTGGTCATGTCAATCTTATTTTTAGCAAGTGTTCTGTGGAGGAAGCATGGAACAGAATCTTTTCTAATACAAAGGCAACATTCAATCATCACATTCTCTGTATTCCCTGAGCACAATAAAATGTCTCTGTACATTAATAAAAAGTTAAATTATACATTCATCAGACATTCTAGATATAAAAGAATTGATCAGCAACACAACTTTCCTTGGAGACCTTAAAAAAATAAAACAGTGAACAGCACATTGGCTGCATGCTGAAGGTTACCAGCAGGGAATTGGCTGGCATGTAGCTTGCTGGTCCACCACAAATACTTCTGGGTCAGCAATCAGCTGCATGGCCAAAGTCCTGCTGTTGATGGAAAAACTCCTGATGCATATGAAAGTTCAAATAGCTTCATCAACCTCACTTTGTATGCAATACATTCTTCATTTTGTGAGGTCAATTGAGGTCCCCAGAAATTCAGACAAAAGTTATAAGTTAGAGAAGTAGTCATGTGAAGTCACAGTCACAAGGGACTGTATTTATGGACTGAAAACGTTTATTGATACTGTGCTAAGTGCCAAATGAAATGCACAATTGCATATCATAAAATGATGGCTGGTTGCCCAAGAACCACAAACAAGAGCCTTAGAGTCTTAGAGAGTTGTGTCAGTTGAGGTTCAAAACGCCACGCAGGTCTTTTAGATCCATGTTTCTCATAAAGAACCATGGCATGGTTGCATTTCAAATTAGATAGTAAAGAAAATTACATTAAAGAAAAGTTTGGTGGTCTTATGTTGTCATCAGCACTCTGATTCAGTCATTGTTCCATCCTAATGTTTTAGACCTTTTGACTTTCAGACACAAAAAGGCCGGCAGCAATGAATTGAATATCAATCCATCCTTACAGTGAACTAACTGAGGTGCAATCATGCACATGGAGAACATGAGTGTATAAAAAAATAGATTTCTCCCTCAGGAGAATACCATAGACTGTGTATATGGACAATGTCTTGGTGAAGTCACCCATAGGTTTCTAAAGGGCCGTTGCGGATCTCAAAGTGGGTGGCTCCGGCCGTCGCCATCTTAGCACTGACGACACAGCCTAACTCCCGGCTAATCAAAAAATGAGCAAAGAGTTGGAACGTCGTCAATGTCGATTGTCGATGTTGCTCAACCATTGTAGGGGATGTGAGTGCTAACATGCTAACAAATCACCAGATGTGCCGATCCATGGGACGAGGAAAAAAGCAATCCGTCTTTTGTATTTTCATGTCATAGCATAAGAGATGCTGTTCAGTCTTACATCCTGGTGCGACGTATTGTTTTATGGGAAAGTGTTTATTCAGTAATCTTTCCTATGTAATTCAGAAATATTGGAAATGTTCCTTATTTACATAATGAAAATAGTTTACAAAAGTTGCCAGTGGGCAAATGTTACCTCAGTCCACAGCAGGAAGATTGTGTCCGTCTTTAACAGATCAACAGGTGATTCACTTCACGCCATGTTAACTGGTGACTTTCAGCTGAATGTATGCCTGGTTGCTCGTAGTAATTCATGTAAATGAATGGCGTAGATAATAAACACTGATTGGTAGAATGTGGTCACAGCTATTACGAATTCAAGCCTGCTTCACATATGCAGTAGTTCTCCTCAACCAGTGGCGGGCCGTGGATTTTATACCTGGGCCTTCAGTGCTGTTCTCCACTTCTAATAACCTCATTATGACGTCACAGCTACGGGTTATTATTTGTTTCGTGTAAAAGCCGCATATTCACATAACACTGCAACATTTGACAAATGAAATAAATGTGCAGATACATGAATACGAGCACATATTATACGCTGCGTCATTAACGGACAATATAGTCCATATCAATGTAACACAATGACAAACTCACAAGAGCAGTCGCATATATTCATATGACAACAAAGCAACAAATCAATCCAGCAGACCTGCAGCGGATCCACGCATTCCACCACACGAGCACGAGCCATTCAAATATTATTCATAAAAACGACAAATGAACAGTAGAGGTAAACAAACGAAGTTCACTTACCAAATGCTGTCTATGCTGACAAAGAGTTTAATCCCAGTACATCAGTTCCAGTAAGAAGTCCAACCGGATCCGCCGCGGGTCGGTGTTCCGTTTTCCGCCGCAGTTCGGTGGTCGCCTTCGACCGCGTTCGGTGGTCGTCTTCGGCCGTGGACCGGCGAAGGGCGGGCCGCGGTTGTGAGTTGTAGATCCACTCGAGTCTCTCCAAAAGTACCGACGCTCAGTTAAAATGAAACGCATTCCCAGCCATAACATGTGCAACGCTTCTGACGCTGCATACAAATCCTTTTCCTGGCTGGGTCAGGGCTGCTAGCTGTGGGGTAATTTCTTACTGTCCAGTTTGTTCAGAAATGTCCTTCTTGAGAAAAGCGTTCCCAGTAACTCCGCCACTAAATCCGTTTCTCCTCCTTCCGCCATTTCATATTAAAAAAACAAAGCTAGGTAAAATGTCTTTCAAATATTTCCACTTGAACTCTGTCTGCTACAAAGCTCTGCTAGCAATCATGTTTCGCGGGCACATAGTCACGTGCCCGCCCACTGACCAATCACAGCACACTCTGCACCTTGCTGGCATCTGGACTCTGAGCTGACGTAACTTGGCCTGCAAACCGCTCTGGTGGGGCCATGAATCCCAAACTAAAGATCTGATTGGTTGAATCAACAATATCGTCCCCATTCAACTTAAACTGCATATGCCAGCACTGGGTGAGTCTGCAGGCTGGGGCCTCTCTTCTTACTAGAGACACAGAGGTGAAATCTGATTGGATAAAAGCTCTACTTAAAACAAGCTGCACTGGAAGCAGAGCAACTGAGGAGCACAGTAGCTGTGCAATGAGAAAATAAGATAATGGGAAAAATATTTGTATAAATTATAATACATATAAGAAAAAATTAAATGTATTTAAGAAAAAATATTAAATTATAAAATAGCTATAAATTTGTGATTCTGTTTAGGCCAGCAGAGAAGGCTTTGCAGGCCCTGACGGCCCGCCACTGTCCTCAACACTTAAACACAATTTGGTGTCTAAAATCGATGCAGTTCCCTTTTAAGGTCTCCATTGTGGTAGCTAGGGTGAAAAAGGTGGTTATTTAGAGGTTGCGTCTTGGTCTTGTTTGGGACACGTCCAGCATTGTATACCTATTAAAAAATGCAATGAGATAATGTAGATAAAGCAGTCTAGCGGAGTCATAAATATAACATGCTATGAATTTATACCAAACTGATAATTTTTTTTGGCACAGTTTACAAAAGATTCTCAGGAACAACACTTCATCCCAGAGTGGAAGACCTCATCTATGAAAACCATGTTCAAGTGAGTGGGGTCAGAGTTCTGCTATCTATTGACGAACTACCAGCATAACTAAAGTGCTTTAAAGTGAATCATCCCATGTCATGTGGGAATTATTTATAAAAATGGACTACCAAATGTGCTTCAAAATGAGATTGCTCACTCTGTTAATTCCATCAGGTGGTTATGGAAATACTTAAAACTCAAGTATCTCATTCAATCAAGTGGAGGAAAGCCATCAAAACTTGATGAAATGAGCTGCCTTGTTTTAAAGTGCATTTTTTACTGCCGGTCATCAGTTCTGAGAAATAATTTCCACCAGACTCAAAGACCTAACTTTTCCCGGACGTACATTTCCTTCTTGTCTGTTCTGATCCCAGCTACCATTCTTTTTTTCGCAGTCAAAGAGATGCAGAGAAAGAGAGATTGACGAGTGAGAAACAGGAAAGAACTGTGACAGAGCTTAGACGGAAGAGAAATCATTGATGTGTGAAAGCATATTCCACAATCAGGGCTGGGCTTTGTGATTCATAAAGTGAGGAGACAGCAGAGGGGAGAAGAAAAGAGCAGAAGCTGTCAGTGATATTCTAGAAGAAAAGGAAGCGTCTAAGAGCTCCTCCAAGGTCAGAAATGTAACCCCTGAGCTAGTGTGGAAGTCACCACTTGATGTTTCATAGGGCTCTTTGTACTGCCACTAGCCTTCTGACAAGCAGGGGCATGCTCTGTGTGTGTGTTGTGTGTGCTAGGTGGGTGATGAGCTTAGTTTAGGCTGATAATTGGATTGAAAGTCATTTTTTGTTGTTTTTCTGTTCATGCATCCAATGTGACATTGGTTACATTTTTTTATTTTTCATATCTAAATTGCCTCACCAATTCCAACACAGGCCTCAAGTGTACATTGTAGGTTGTATCATGTTGGGGAAATAAATAATAGAACTACAATAAATGTTGGATAGAAAAGGGTCTCATCCAACAATAAAATCTGTCTGCATGTCCTTTGCACATATTTATGAATCCCACTGCATTTTTTTGCAAGACTCAACAGCTGGTTGAGGTAGAGACGATTGGTTAAAGTTGGGTATTGACTAGTTAGGATCATGATAGCCCATTGGTCAGGGCATAGGAGCATGGACGCCTGGCCAATCCTCAACCAGAAGTCAACGTTGACTTAATCAAACACTGCGTTAAACATTTAATGTTAAGTACGTATCTTTATTACTATTAAACCCAAACCACAATCTTTTCATAAACCTAACCAAGTAGTTTTGTTGTGTAAATAAACCTAGAAACTAAGCAAAGCTATGTTGGAAGTTTATTTTGAAAAGACGCTATGCATGTAACGCGCAGTAACTGATCAAACTGATGCTAGACGGGTACCTAGAGCGTCATAGCTTGAAGAGGAGGGCCGGTGACCAAGCTGTGGTATTCGGCCGGTTGGGATTGAGAATGTGTGTTTTGTGAGCTTATTGGAAATAAGTTAAGTCATATACCAGTAATTTTCAAATGACAAATCCAAATTATCATGGCCGTCAGCTTTTTATCTCAGTAAGTTAAACTGTAAATCTCAAAATCAAATTCTGATGTAAAGATAGTTGTTACACTGTCTTAGTTGATATTCCTTTGATGTTTAAGGTTGAAACATAGGGTCGGACAGTAAAAAGATCAGGGAAAAAGGGAATAAAATCATTTCTAAATCTCTTTTTGACATGTCGAAAACAGAGATGTTAGAAGGAAGAAATGGTCCTTGGTACGACCTTCATGTGCCTGTTTCGCCCTCTGACCCCCCCTTGACATAGTTCACTGCTTTTCTACAGACTCCAAGGTCTCCCATCATGCTGCTGCTTGTCAAACTGTTCGGTTTGATGCCAGCTGGCCAGCTACACCACCTCTCCTTTATCTGCTCGATCCTGTTTTTTATTTTCAAGTTCCACTTTCCAGATTATACTGATGTCATACTGCCCTTTAACTAATTAAATAATTCATCCTTGCACATTTTAGGAGCCCTCAGTCTTTTTTTCTTTATTTCACGTGGTTGGCCCCTTTGGGGTTTATGGACAGTGCCTTTTAAGTACTACTCTCATTGGGAATCCAGATGACTTGTTTGAAATTCATATCAAAGTAGTGCACAAACTGAGGATCACCCAAAGAGACACGGCTCCTTGCACAAATACACAAACGTGCAACTGCTGCAGCAATGGCTCTAAATAGTTTTTTGTCCCAGAGACTCAAAGAATCTCACATTAGCCCGCTGATGAGAGCAATCATTGTCTGCTGACCAATCTGTCAGGTGCGACTGAACATTTTCATTGGTCGCACCGGTGAGCCTGAAATTTAGTGCTGCTTTCTAACCCAAAACCTTTGTGCATTTTTATGCACATTTAGTCCTGTTAACAATAATTTCCATAAGGTGTAGAGGAATTTGAAACAGGCAGCAAAGGTGAAGCTGAAGATTTACGGTTGTGGCGCCAAAATAAGTGGTGAAAAATTGTGGGTGTGCTTGAATTATGTGCTGGTCAACCGAGAAAACGTGATTCCAGAGTCCTGGTCTCTGGGGTCCTGCCCTGGACATTGTTGGATTCTTAATGGACGGTTTAAAAATATATATATATGTATGTATATATATAAATATACTGTGTGTGTGTGTGTGTGTATGTATATATATATATATATATATATATATATATATATAGTCTTTTTTTGTCAACCTGGTGCCTACATTACCTACTCTGCAATTCAACCCCGGTGTTTTATGCCAGTAGTGGCCTATTGTGGAGGCTGGAAAACTTCAGGAGAAGGAGCAGGCCTCAAAACTTTCAGCAATGAAGTCTGACCAAAAACGAACTGGATCCAATTTAAAGTCAAAAAAGTAATTTAATAAAAATGATAGCAGATAAAACTGCAACCACGAAGGTAACAAATACAAACTGACGCTAACAAATGCAAACTAAAATACACCATGCATGGTCATGTTCTCGAGAGCAGAGACCACGTGCAAGCTTCACTCACAGGGCTGACCCATTAGTCGGGTTCTGAAAAATTAAACTGCCGTGATCTCAAGCACGCTCTTTCAAACATTCTTTTTATGTTCTTTGATGGACGGAAAGCGTCCGAAACCTGTCGCAAAACACAAAGGATGTCCTCTGGGGTCAGTGATTGGCTTGTAATCGCTCTGACCCCTCCTTCATCGATCCGCTGGTCATTTCTGTGGCTAGGTTCCCTCTGTCGTCGCCTCTGCTCTGCGGCCGCATGGCCTCTCCCAGGAGTCCTCTCCTGTTGTTTTACGGCAGTCTCTGCATTCCCGTCTCTGCTTCTCCTCATCTGTC
Source organism: Pholis gunnellus (assembly GCF_910591455.1). Lineage (NCBI taxonomy): Eukaryota > Metazoa > Chordata > Actinopteri > Perciformes > Pholidae > Pholis > Pholis gunnellus. The sequence goes on along the minus strand of NC_136541.1, from coordinate 22,613,277 downwards.
TCTGAAAAGCCTCGCTTTGAATTATCCCTAACTTTCCCTCAAGGCTATTCTTCAGTGTTTGTCCTCCAGTGACTATGCTTTTATGGTTTTAATACATTCAATGTGTAAATATACTGTAACATATAATATCCTTTATGTAAACATATTACAAACATAATTCATTCTTTCGTAAATATATTGTGACTCTAACATATTTTGACCTTTTATTATTGTGACACTTTTATTCACCACTTGAGGTGGGATGTTATGTTACGTTATGTTTATTTTATTTGATATGGACATCACAGTAGCATTAGAATTATTGTAACATACATTTATGCACAAAGCCCAGATGCACTGTGTTAAGTGTTTGTAGCAAAATGCTAATTTACAACACCTGTCCACAGGTGCTATAAATTCTACTAATAATACTTAAATTCTTCACACTATGTAGCGGTTTGCATGTAGCCAGCCAATAATTAGCCTGCTTTTGTATGCCGTTGGTTGAAGCAGTGAAGAAATTATGGCAAAACCTGCGGGACACACATACATCTGCAACATGAGAGAGGAACAGGGCAGAAATGGACAGGGGGTGGCTCCATCTCTCATTGGAAATCTATGCTGTGTAATTTCAGATCTCCTCTGTTGGAGCTGGCATCTGCTGCTAGATTTTTTTTGTCACAGTTCTCCCTCACAATCTTCCCCACGGGGCTGATGCCCAACCTGAAACTGCTGGAGGTGGTGGTAAATAAGTCCCCAGTGTTGAGCTATCTAACATCATACAATGGTTGTTACAGCAAATTAATTGAGGAGCAATTAAAATGTGTGTGTGTTCACTTTATCAATTGATGGTGCAGTTTAAAGGGATCTCAAGAAATTGTAAAATTAATAATGTGACATAAGGTTGTAAATAACATCCCCTTAAATCCATTTCAGTAAATATCCATCACTCTACGCTCCCAGTCCTGACAAATACAGGCCCGGTGCCAGGATGAATACACAATAGCCTCGGAAAATGTTGATTGTGAATAACAACATCAGGCTATTTAAATAATACATTTCTTAGAGCACTCACATAAAATCATTCCTAATCAGCAAGGTAGGCGCGTTCAAACAGCTGTTTCCAGCTAGCGGCTCTAGAGTGACACAGACTCCTTAACATGTTCTTCATGGACCAAACATGCTTTAATACGCCCGTAATGGAAGTGAAAGTGTGTCTGCCAACTTGTGAGCACAATGCAGGCTGCTTACAAACACAGCCAGCAGTGGCAATGGGTCTGTGCAGCACTGAATCACAGATACGTACACCCCGTGTACAACAGCTCATTTCGGTCAATGCATACCCTGTGATATCCCACTGAATTGGACAAATGGTTCTCTGATGACCCGATACACTTCAGATCTTTCACTACACCAGAGAGTTCCTCCATCAGAGCTACTGTACAACATGGCAGGATTGTAGTCAAACTAATGTATACATTGGTATTAGGGCTTGTCAGCAACTGCGAGAGAGAAAAACAGAACATTCAATCACTTATAGATGCTAAATTTGAACTGAATCTGGGAGCCAGAGGAAACTCCTCCGACATTTTGTGTTTTCCTGTATCTCTAACTGTGGCTCTCTACATTTGAGTTTTGCTTTTGTCACAGTAAATAAGCTAAATAATATTAAATAATAATTTTTACATTAATCATGAATGTATTCTGTTTTGACCCTTAAAAATTAAAATAACTTACAAAGAGCAAAACCACACAGATGTACATCATACATCAACATAAAAATAAATGGTGTATAAAGTATGGTTGAAAAATGTAATTAATGTAGTTACTATATTTTTATATTTTGCCTGATGTGTAAAATGGTTATTACAACATCCACAGAAAGGATATTTTCAGCCAAAAACTAATATAGATGACAGCTGGTTACATTAACGGCCTTGAATCGCTACAGTTTGGTTCAAACCCCGGCTCCGGCACCACTGGTTGCATGTCGATGTGTCCTTGAGCAAGACACTTAACCCCAAAAATTGGTATCGGTACGGTATCATAGCATCTGAATGTAACTCGCTTTGGATAAAAGCGTCAGCTAAATGACTGTAATGCAGTGGCGGGCCGTGCATTTTATACCTGGGCCTTCACTGCTGAAATACCACCTTATGACCACATGATGGCGCCACAGCTCCGGTTATTATTCGTTTCTTGGGCTGTAACTATATAACGTCACGTATTTGTATTAAACCGTTTGGTACGAGGCTTACAAACCGAACAATACGTTTGAATAATACTAGTGCATTTGGAAAACACAGAAGCTTAAATTTTAGGAAATATAATGTTTCCTGCACTCACTAGGAGACAGCGGTCTGTGTGACCTCTGAACCGGAACAAAAAGAACCATAACAAAAAACAGCTGAGTCTCTGCAAATGTTCCGGGAGGCTAGGCTAACTAGCTTAACGGGAAAACAACAGCAGTAACACGCATTCTGCTACACACTCAAGGGCCATTCAGATATTAGATGTAAAAAAACGAACCAGTTGACTTACCAAATGCTGATCACATCCTCTTTTCTTTGTTGACAAAGATTAATCCCACGGTTAAATCCCAACTCACAAATCCGTTTCTCCTCCTTCAGCCATTGAGTGTTAAAAAACAAAGCTAGGTAAAAAGAAATAAAAAATCTACACAAAGCAAAATGCAAAAAATATCATTTCATTCATATCTTTCAATATTAACTCTTACTACTCCAACTAAGCCTCTGCTGTAAGTTTCGTTTCAAGACAGTCACATGCTCGCCCACTGACCAATCACAGCACAGAATCTCACTGCAGCGCTGCTGCTAATGCTGACGTAGCTGTAGGCCTGCAGGCCGCTCTGGAGCGTCTAAGAATCTCAAACTAAAGATCTGATTGGTTGAACACTATGCCAATCAACAATATCGTCGCCATTCACTTAACCTGCACATGGATTCACTGGTGAGTCTGCAGGCCTGGGGCCTCTCTTCTACCTGGAGACACAGAGGTGAAATCTGATTGGATAAAAGCTCTACTTAAAACAAGCTGCACTGGAAGCAGAGCAACTGAAGAACACAGTAGCTGTGCAATGAGAAAATAAGATAATGGGAAAAATTATTAAATTATAAAATAGCTATAACTTTGATTCTGTTTAGGCCAGCAGAGAAGGCTTTGCAGGCCCTGATGGCCCACCCCTGCTGTAATGTAATGTAATGTAATGTAATATATACACACATATATCGACCCAGTAGTGGAGGTTAAATGCTGCCCCCCAATTATTTGGTACATGTGTCCAGGTATTACATATTGCTCCTTTGACCATATGACAGAATGTTTTTGTAATGTATGTGTAGGCATGACAGCTTGGACCACCAACTCACTGTACGTAATGAGATTCAGTGCTGAGCTTTAGGCCGTATGAGCGGTCCTGCTTACTTTTAGATGTACTGAAGTGCCTTTTAACAGTGATGCGTCCACATAAAAGGATGCAAGTCCTTGCTTGGCAATTGCTTTAAAAACAATTTAAAAAGCACATTTCCAGTAATATTCTGGGGAAATTCTTTAAAAAGAATATTTTCTGTTCTATATTGAAATGAGTTTCTAATAGAGATGGCTGTAGTGTAAACTATTAGTCACTTTCCTCCAAAGTACAGTGTATCTGACAGTCGTTGCACATATTAAGAGTAAATGAAGATCTCCATGCCCCCCTTTGAAAATCACTGTCCCAGACACTAAAAACTGTCTGACTCCATTCCCTGTCTGCTCCAGGTTTGGTAGCCGTCCTGTAAAAATCCTTGAGGAATCATAACAACAAGGGAATGAAACATATCCTGTTATAAATACCTCATAATTACAGTTCGTTGTCTCCTGTTAAACTATTTTAACTGTCAACAACAACTTCCATGGGTTCTAATAAATGACTCCTTCCTTCTCTTACTGCAGCTTGTGGAAATAAATGAAATAGCTTTCATGTGCTTCTGAAAGACTTCCTCTGCTTCTGTGAAGAATTACACTGGCACTGAAAACAAATGCTGGCAGAGACTGCTGTCAATGCACTGCAGAGGCTGAAACGCTTTCATGAAAGCCAAAAAAAATCTTTGGACACCCTCAAAAAAGTCTGAGTCACAAACTGACGGCCGTCTTTAAAAAAAGTCACCCTTTCAAGCCTCAAAACTCATTGCCTCTCTGAAGGCGTTCAAAGCTTGTTTACCCAAATACCTACAGGACATATCCATATATCAGCATTTCCAGAATAAGAGACAGGTGACAGGAAGTGGAAAATACCTCGGTCGAGGAAATAATGAAAGGTCAAAGAAAGAGAAAAGGGAAGAGATAGAGACGTGAAACTATACAGTACACTAAGCCTGTCAGTTTTTTACTCCAGGGTATGATACAGTGGGTTCCCAGCTCACAATCCCACACACAACATCACTGTTTCCTGGCAGTGTTAAAATAATTCAGCTTGAGAAAAAGAATGGATATATTGCACACGGGAACAGTCAACGTTTTCATCTAACAGTCCCCAGAAATAGAACTCGTATAGATATCCTTCTGCTCCTTCTTTTTATTATTTCCTAATGCAGTATTATCACAGTTGATAACCAAGCACTTCTCAATCAATACTAATATTTAATCAACTGCTATGATACTCTTACGCATATGGTATCCATTCGGCTTACACACACACATATACATGTCTACATTACCAACAGTGGATTACCAAACTACTCCAACCAAGTGTGGCCCTTTGTTTCTGTTCATTTTGATAAAAATTGAAACGGAAATAAAAGCCTATTTTTTTTTATTTTGAGACCTCTGCTGAAAGGGGCTTATCTCGCTAACTACAAGGTCTGTTTGAATAATTTCAATGGAATTATAACACTAACACTTGTGATAGTTTTTTTTTATATATGTACATATCAGTGTATATGTTACTAATTAATGCTGAATGAATATAACACACAGCTCAAATAAAGAAATTTCAGGTTCGCCTGAAAGAAAACATACTTTTATTGATTTGAAATGATGCAGACCAAGGCTTAAACTCTCTCAAATCATATCACAACATGTCAGCAGTCCTTTTAAAAAAAAATTGGCTTTGATAGAGTGTACAGGTGTACAGGTCGGCTGAGGTCAGCCAACGTCAATTCCTATTTTGGAAGCAGTCGATATAGCTGTTTTATTGTACTTTTAAATACTATATAACTATTTATTTCACTTCTTTTATCACTAATAGTGTTCAATCTATCTAATACAGCAGTTTGGCATCATTTTGAGAGCCCGGGCTGTATAAAAACCTGTAAAATATGGCTAATTTTCGTCAGAATTTAAGTTTTACGGGATGTATTTGAACCTAACACAGCCTGTGATTGGCCGATTTGCCAATCACATAATAATAATAATAATAATAATATTAATAATTTATAAGCTTGTTCTGTTTAAGTATTTAAAAACACACACCGCCACAACGCTCTGTCCTTGTCTCTGTAATTGTCTCAGTTCAAAAGTTTACTGAAAAAAATGATAGATGTAATCATCACCAAATTCACAACATGTTTTAATCTAGTGTCCTGCTTCTATCCATATCTGTTGGCGTTTTTCCTTTCAAGAACAACTATTTCACTGAGGTCAAAAACCTTTTGATCTCCCACTTGCTGTCATAAGAGGAAAGCTCGCACCTCTACTAATGGACGTACCGTGAGGAGATTTTCTTGGAATTTGACAATAAGTGTATTTGGTTAGAATCACAGACACCACCTTAAAATGGTTCATCAAAAAATGAAGATTGAAATGAGTAATCAAAGATTAATACAGGCCTGGCCTATAACGTTCCCGCCTAAATCACTATGAAGTGAAGATCCCCCTCTGTTTCGCACCCATTTTAATTCTTACTCTCATTGCTTTAGGGATTGTTTCATAGTACAATGACAGCAGTCTGCTGCAGATACTGACAGCTTGAAAATGTCAATACCCAAAACACTCTACAAAACCTGACAGTCACCTTTTGTGTCTTTGAAACACTTCTAAAAACTTCAGTTTGCTACAAGTGATGTTTCGGATGTGTTTACAAAAACAACTCCTGAGTCTCAAAAAAAGAAAATGTCAGAAGAAACAGTATTATGTAAAACAAGAAGGTCCCAGATCCCATCGAGATGCTGAGTTCTTCCGTGACACATCCTCTGCTGCACAGAAATGATCCCGTGGCAGGAACAGCAGTTTGTTTGGAATTAAAGGGAGAATTGAGAAAACATTATTATCAGTGACACCAACCATGAGTCAGAATGAAGAAAACAGCACCACCGACTGACAACAAAATGAATACATACCACTGAAGGTGGTTGAATGAATTCAGTGCTTTTGGTGGAGCATTCCATTTAATGACAATGAAATGCATTTTACTGTTTAATATTTATCTGGTTCTGACTTGACACTTTATAATAGTGATTCTTTTACAAAACTAATTATTTTCAGGTCATCACCTGTGTAGAAATTAGAAGATTTTGTTCAATTAATCAACTGCCAGCCATCCATCCATTTTTCATAGCTTTTAATGAGCTCAGAGAAAGGCCCATGGGCACTGGTTCCCCCAATTGTAAAATGTTGCCAATAAACATGACACTGAACAAACTTGTGTATTGTAAATATTACTTTAAGTACACATATATGAATAGATGTGGGACCTATTAGCAGCAACACTATCTTTAATTAGATTGCAGTAGATAAAGTATTCTTTTGTTACCCGCAAAGCGGCAATTTACCTTTACAGCAGCTAGATTCTCACGATGTCACAGTATAACACGATAATCCCAGGATCACATGGAAATCTATCTGAACAGGCTTCAAGTAATGCAATATTCTCAGATAAGCCACAAAATGGACATATCAGCATACTGTTAGGAGCTACTGTCAGAAGGGCAACTGTTCGTGACAAAAAAAAGCAGCGTAGATGTTTCAAAAGTATCAGTTCTATCTTCATTGAAAGAAGAGCAAAGAACGGCTCTGAAAACTTTTCTCAATGGATACTCTCCCAATCTGCTATGTTAAGAGTTTGATTGACAGATTGTTCATCCAATCACCTGCCACATATTTTTTGCAACTGCCCTTTTCCAAACAGTTTCCAGTGAGAGCTTGTTGGATGGTTCTGTGTAATAAAGTATCTGGTGGGTTAGGTTAGGCTGCATCTTCTGCATCTGAAAAGTGAAGCCAATGCAGAAGTGCCTATAACTTACTTACATTCTCTCTAGTGTCCACCAGGGGGCGATTCCTCTGGTTGTATAGAAGTCTATGAGAAAATGACTCTACTTCTCTCTTGATTTATTACCTCAGTAAACATTGTAAACATGAGTTTATGGTCTCAAGCTCTAGTTTCAAGTCTTCTTCAATACAGCATGATGTTCATTTAGTAAATTATGGTCAATTTAGAGTCAAACAGATCATAAAGCAGGGGATGCTTTAGGGCGGGGCTACACGGTGATCGTCAGATTGCTACCACGTCTTCGAGTTGTCCGCTTTTTTTCGTCTTGCAATTTAAACCCTTCTGATGTGCTTTCAGTGTGTGAAAGTTAAGGCCTTTACAAGTCAGGGGTATGACAGATATTATATCGGTGGAGGAGGGTCACCACGCAGTGACACTGAAAAGCCAGCTGACAGCTGCAGAAAAGAGAGACCGTTATACAGTACAGTGTGAAAGCAACAAGATGATTGGCTCACAGGGCTCATGGCAACATCTGAATGGTTTAGAAAGAGAAAGAAAGTAAACAAATAGAGGAACACTGAAACAGGCACGACATTATGTGTGGGCCAATGCCAAAGCCCACCCACTTGTATAACTGGCCCCTATGATTGGGAAAACATATATTTTCTAAACTCTGATGAGAATTAACATTTAAGTACAAAAAGAATACAAAATTGTTTCCCTTTCCTAAAAAAAAGTAAAGTAAAACACAACATTTAATTAGTCTGGCCCAATCACAACAGGCCATTGATGTGGCGTCACAATACGGACTCCGTACCTATCATTGAGAACTGGATATAAATACATCAACGGTCATTTTAAGATTTGTTTTTTTGCAATCGATTTATGGTAACCAAGTACTAATCGAGCTAGATCCTCCAAACAAGATGGTATTTTCAACAATCCAAAGCAAAATATATACATGATGGATATCATTCATTTTCCCCCACTTTGAGCAATATAGCTGCATGAGCTGCTTGAATTAATAGCCTACAAAGTGTGGAGGGTAAATAATAAGCTAACTCTTCAAATTCAAAAACAGTTATAATCAATCAGACGCGCTAGCCGCCTTCCACTGCATGGTATCAGTCACTTTTGTTTTTGCCAGACTACCAGTAACAAAAAACATCAAAAGAAAACAGTATTAACTTGTGTTATTAAAAGGTCGAAATTAATTTGGCCAATCCAGAATTTAAATACTGTCACCGTGCCTGCCGTGAAGATAGTTTCGTCATTGAACCTTCTTTAAGCTTCATTCTGTTGGAATAAGGTTTGTAGTTTCCTTTTCAATCTTCCTTTTTGCATCCTGTGTAAGTACAAATGAATCAGTACTCATTTGTGTGTGTGCGTGCGTGCGTGCAGCCCTGCATGTGGCCTCTTTGATTAGCCATTAATAGCCTGAAGGTACAAGTGAAACACTTCATTATTGCGGCTTTTTAATGTCTAATACTTAAAATGGACAGTGAACAAAATCACAGCAGGTACAGACTTTTAATGTGTTCACCCCCGGGGATAGCAACGATTTGGTATTTTAAAATTCTTCTTTGCAATCAATTTCCAGGTGGGAGCTCAGCGTGAGACAAAGGTCCATTCCTTTAAGATGGTTTAACTCTGACATAACCGAGATGACTTTCTCTGTTTCTACGATCATTAGCCGAGAATTTAGAGGGCTTGAAGAAAGAAAGCAGGAATGTACCTGCCCATATCTCTGCTATGAACACGCACTGTACTCTATAAGACTGTGGATCACATACTTATATTGCACATGCAGAATAATGCCATTCCTGTTTGTTCTTGGATCAATTCCTGTGCTTGTTAACAACTTTCTTCTACAGATTAGAACTGGAAAAAAAAACAAGGCTCAGTTTTACCCACAAAGCCTGTCCCCCTTAATTGCCAGTGAAGCGGCTCCAGGGTTTGTTTACTGGTGCTGTTACCAAGAGATTTTTGGATCTCTAGTTTCTGTCTTTGGGAGAGGCTTGTGTGTGCTCACAGCTATTGATTAAAGTGCCAAAGATCAGGAGGGCCATATAGATCTACTGCGAGGGGAGAAAAGTCTGAATTTATAAGATCTAAGTCAAGTGAGAGAAGAGGACAATGAAATAAATCATTTATTTTCACGAGAATTTTTGTCATAAACAGATAGACAATGATTATGGCTAGGCAATATGTATGTTGATGTTGTCCAATGTCAAGTCTCTATTTGATCATGTGACGAGGTGAAAGGACAAACCTGTAAGAGGCAGAAAGAAAAGAAGGGGAGAAGGTAGCATGTCTCCCTAAATGAGTTTCTTTTGGCCTTTTTATGAACAAGACGCCAGCCCACGGTGTGCGCATTTCCTAACTAATAACTAGCTTTGGGCCCGATGTAACTACCTTAAGCTTTGTTTATACTCACTCTTGGCGAGTAGCATGAGCTCCCAGCATGAACGGAGGCGTTTATGCTCAATGCGCTGTGCGCTGCATTCTTCTCTGAAACGCCAGAGAGCGAACAAAGAAAACTGTGAAGAATCAAAATGACAACGGTTGTAACTCATGTAGGTGTAACCCGTAAAAAGCCATAAACCTCCACAATGACGAGGAAGGATTGTAATTATCTGTGAACTCATATTTCATATTCATGGACTATTTTATTGCCTTCATACAAACCCTGTAAAGAAACAAGTAAAGTATTAAATGCATGATCTTGCAATGACTTGATCCGTGCGCCGTCCGTGATTACGTTATTTTCTGGCATAGTATGAACAAAGCTTCACGTCACTGTTGCCACCTGATTCAGACCAGTTGTCGTTCCACTGCTTCTGTACATTAGCAGTCTACAATGTCAGTGATCTGATGTGAAGAAAAGATCATTGTAAAACATGCTTTGGGGGAAAACAGAATGGATGCTTCACTGCTGGAAGAAATAGTAGGAGAGGAATCTGAACCAGAGAGGGATTGTAATGCACAATAACATTAAAGCGGACAGCTGAGATTCTGTAACAGGACGGGAGCAACAGTGAGTGAGTGGAGCCTCCTGAGGGGAGAGCTGTCAGCTGGAGCAAGTTGCCCTCAGTGAGGTTTTTTGTCTGATGATCCGTCTTTCTCAGGGTATTACTGTGAGGGTGCTGCGTGCTGGCTGCATTTTGCCACGGGGAACATTGGGGGCTGTTTGGATGAAGAATGTATGGAATCAATCTCTGAGCTTGCCGCCGCTTCTCGGGCAGCAGTGGCAGCAAGTTGCGAGAGAGAGAGAGAGAGAGAGAGAGAGAGAGAGAGAGAGAGAGAGAGAGAGAGAGAGAGAGAGAGAGAGAGAGAGAGAGAGAGAGAGAGAGAGAGAGAGAGAGAGAGAGATGATGAGTCTAGTTTGTGTTGTTGTCAAGTGCATTGTCTTTATATGCTGCTGCCTGAATCGGTTTGTTTTCTTTTCAACATTAAAGAAAGATCGGTTTGGATTAAAATATAATTCGCAGAGATAGTTGAGCAAAAATAGAGTCAAATAAAATGTTAAAGAGCAGAGATGAACCTGATAAAACTAAACATACAAATAGGAAATATGGACTTGTACTTGTATAGTGCCTTTCTAGTCTTCCGACCATTCAAAATGCTTTTTACACTACATATCACTCACTGATGGCACAGCCTTCAGGAGCAACTTGGGGTTAAGTGTCTTGCTCAAGGACACATCAACATGGACTGGAGGAGCCGGGGATCGATCTTCTGATTGAGGGACGACCCGCTCCACCTTCTGAACCACAGTCACCCACACTGTATGTAAAAGCCACGATGACAGGAAAACACTGTGTACATTCAGCTAAATGAAGTGGCTTCTTCCTTTGCAAGATGTAGGCACCAACAATGATACCTACTGCAAACTTCTCTGGTCACCTTATTGTTTGGGTCAAGATGTGAAGATAAACACGCATTAAATGTCAACACTATAATTGTTTTACATGTATTTTGTATATATATGAACCCTAATACTTGTAGATTAGCTAAGGCTTATTAGACATCATGATAGTTATCTTTTCTCATACTCATTTTTAACATGGTCCTGTTTTGATTATGTTCGCAGTGAAATTTAAAAAAAAGTGCATTACACATGATTTTATAAAAACTAAATTGTTATGAGAAAGTAGAGCTCAAAGGATCAGTGAAAACATAGTGTGGCTGGAAGAGAATCAAACTTTTGAAAGATAGCTCATTTGTCTCAGGACAGAAATGGTTCCTTTCGAGATAAAAGTAACTGGATCTTTTATTGGATTGGCACCGGGCTCTCTGCTTGTGTTTCCTCTGCAGCATCAAGAGGCAACCATGGAGGGAAATAGCTTCAGCAGGATTTATACCTGATAACTAATATCCTAAGGATCTGTATTCGGGCCCTTCAGGACATATTTCAATGGATCAATATTGGCAAAAAGAAACCTTTCTTGATCATTTCTTTACTGTATTCTACTGAGTTTTGTCCTCACCCTGCCTGTGTTGCTTCTCCTTTTCAGCCGCCGCTGACTGTCACATTCACCGGTTGAAGTGACAAATGTTGCTGGGAGCAGACGGTATCAGATGTCGCTAATAAACATTAATGCTGTGAGTAGCTTGATAACGGGCCAAAATAAAACTTGTCAGTTGGGTTTGTGGGATCTCTGCAAGAGCGGAAGAGGCTCCACTCTGTAAAACACCACTGTACAACTGTAGACCTGGGGGGCATACTCCCAATAAGATTGCCCAGTTTTTGTGGCCGCTAAACCTGCACAAATATGAAAAAAGCACAAGCATTGGTTGAAACGCAGCCCTAACTGCACTGCCCAGGATGGTTTCATCCAGCATTCATAGCTAAACCTACGAAAAGGAATGCCTCGTAATTCACAGATATCCCATGAAATGTTTTTATGTTATCTACAAATCTTTATGTTGTTGTATGAGGATGCGTTATTGGATTACGATACGTCATTGTAGGAGGATATGTTGTTGTAGGAAGATATGTTGTATCAGGATACGTTGTTGTATGAGGATATGTTGTTGTTTTGAGGATACGTTGTTGTAGGAAGATATGTTGTATGAGGATACGTTGTCGTAGGAAGATATGTTGTATGAGGATACGTTGTTGTATGAGGATACGTTGTCGTAGGAAGATATGTTGTATGAGGATACGTTGTTGTATGAGGATACGTTGTCGTATGAGGATACGTTGTCGTATGAGGATACGTTGTCTGAGGATACGTTGTTGTATGAGGATACGTTGTTGTATGAGGATACGTTGTTGTGTGAGGATACGTTGTTTGAGGATACGTTGTTGTATGAGGATACGTTGTCGTATGAGGATACGTTGTATGAGGATACGTTGTTGTATGAGGATACGTTGTCGTAGGAAGATATGTTGTATGAGGATACGTTGTTGTGTGAGGATACGTTGTTGTATGAGGATAAGTTGTCGTATGAGGATACGTTGTCTGAGGATACGTTGTTGTATGAGGATACGTTGTTGTATGAGGATACGTTGTTGTATGAGGATATGTTGTTGTTTTGAGGATACGTTGTTGTAGGAAGATATGTTGTATGAGGATACGTTGTCGTAGGAAGATATGTTGTATGAGGATACGTTGTTGTATGAGGATACGTTGTCGTAGGAAGATATGTTGTATGAGGATACGTTGTTGTATGAGGATACGTTGTCGTATGAGGATACGTTGTCGTATGAGGATACGTTGTCTGAGGATACGTTGTTGTATGAGGATACGTTGTTGTATGAGGATACGTTGTTGTGTGAGGATACGTTGTTTGAGGATACGTTGTTGTATGAGGATACGTTGTCGTATGAGGATACGTTGTCTGAGGATACGTTGTTGTATGAGGATACGTTGTTGTATGAGGATACGTTGTCGTAGGAAGATATGTTGTATGAGGATACGTTGTCGTAGGAAGATATGTTGTATGAGGATACGTTGTTGTGTGAGGATACGTTGTTGTATGAGGATACGTTGTCGTATGAGGATACGTTGTCTGAGGATACGTTGTTGTATGAGGATACGTTGTTGTATGAGGATACGTTGTATGAGGATACGTTGTTGTATGAGGATACGTTGTATGAGGATACGTTGTTGTTTGAGGATACGTTGTTGTTTGAGGATACGTTGTTGTATGAGGATACGTTGTCGTATGAGGAGATACGTTGTCTGAGGATACGTTGTTGTTTGAGGATACGTTGTCGTATGAGGATACGTTGTCTGAGGATACGTTGTTGTTTGAGGATACGTTGTCGTATGAGGATACGTTGTCGTATGAGGATACATTGTCGTATGAGGATACGTTGTCTGAGGATACGTTGTTGTATGAGGATACGTTGTTGTATGAGGATACGTTGTTGTTTGAGGATACATTGTTGTATGAGGATACGTTGTCGTATGAGGATACGTTGTCTGAGGATACGTTGTTGTATGACGATACGTTGTTGTATGAGGATACGTTGTTGTTTGAGGATACATTGTTGCACGAGGATACGTTGTTGCACGAGGATACGTTGTTGTTTGAGGATACGTTGTTGCACGAGGATACGTTGTTGCACGAGGATACGTTGTTGTATGAGGATACGTTGTTGTAGGAGGATATGTTGTAGAAGGATAGGTTGTTGTATGAAGATGCGCTTCCAAGCAAATAGCATCCTGATGCTCTTGTGCTATTTGCACATAATTAAATGAGGTTATATGCAGACATGTGGTGCAAATCCGTCCCCTTTCTATGCATATGAACCGTATTGCAAAAACAGTCCAATTGACAACAATCGGTGCTAATAGCCTCTCTCTTCTCTGTCACGTTTAATTTCCTTGCCTGAAGTTTCGAGGAAGGCTTCTGCACCTCCTCAGTGAGGACCTTTAGCTCACAATTAGAACTTCTTAACATTGCCATTGTTCGGCCTACTATGTTCTTGATTCAAAGGCAACAGTTATATTTTGCCACATGGATAATTGCGATCAGACTTAAATTGTGCTCAGCAGTGAAATTTTATAGGCGTGTTTAAGCTGTAGTATCATTAGTGCAATGTCTTTTGTGAATTGGACTTTGAGGCAGCGGTTGCAAGCAATGCACAATTCAGGGTGGTATCAGTAGCCGCAATCCATTCTTTGGTGATTCGCCCCCAAGTATTTCTGTAGTTACAACGCTAACAAAGTGATTTCTCTACTGAAATAATCGACCTGAATGCTTCACGACAATTTCAAGAGTCACATTTCTAGAGTCACATTCTCCCAGTAAATCCCCCACTCATGTCATATCTTTGATTTTAGAAATGTTTAGAAATGTTATCATTCTGAACTAGAAACTTTAGTTGGATTATGCGGCTTGAGAAAAACAAGGAGTGCCAAGTATGCATCAATATCAATAATGCAAGCAAATATAAGTACCTGAGATAACACTGTATCGGCAGGTATGCAAAATTAAATGACTCAGATCTTTAATGGTCAGGCCAAACAAACTTGATCAGAACATCCCTACCTCACACAAGGGATTGATGGCACATCAGATTTCACCCGTTAATAGCATCCCTGCAACACTAGATGGATACATTGCACATAGAAATGAGGTCTCATTACTGAATAGGAGACTACAAAGGTCATATTTGTATTGTCTCCTCTGTGATAGGGAGCGGTGATCGTGGTGAGCACAAGGTTTACATTAGAGATGACTTTGCTAGGTGTTTGTGACCGATAAGAGACCACTACGATTGAGCCTTTCTTCACTCTGGCGGATGTTGTCTTTTGGTCTGGAACCTTCATTTCCTGTTTCCAATGCGTTATCAATGGCAGTAGACCAGAATGCCTCTGGGCGCAATTCAATAAAAATACAACAAACCGCTGAACGACGGCAAAATGTATAGAGCTTATAGCATGCAGAGATGAGCTGTGATGGTGTAGCATCAATATGTCTGAGAATGACGGTTGCTGTATGTGCTGTCAACACACATTTTTCCTCAATTTACAAAAACTGTTGAAACAGAAAAGGTGAAAATATACAATCCGCTGTTTAATACTAACGCCATAGTGTCTTCAACAGAAAGTCAGTCAGCTGCAGTCAGAGACTACCTTCAGAATTTGGGAGTGGAGAGGATGGAATGGCCTGCCAGCAGTCCTGACCTCAACCCCATTGAACACTTGTGGGATCAGCTTGGGCGTGCTGTTCATGCCAGAGTGACCAACACAACCACGTTGGTTGACTTGCGACAAATGCTTTTTGAAGAATGGGATGCTATCCCACAGCAGTGTGTGAGCAGGCTGGCGACCAGCATGAGGAGGAGGTGCCAGGCTGTTGTGGCTATGTATGCTTCTTCCACACGCTACTGAGGCTCCCGTTTCTTAAATGAATAAATTGTTAAATTGCCAATAAGTCTTGTTTCTTCAGACTTCAATCATCCAATCCACCAAACAAGAGTCAATGGCAAAATAAGCTGTTAGCATTGGCAGAGAAGATTTGGCAAATTTTTCATGGCCGCAACCCACATACTCAGCTCTGCTGCTCATCCCACAAATGCATGTTCCTTAGAAATGTGGCTCCATTTACAAGGGAACAGAAATGTCCTTATTTTTCATTCCATGTTTATTTACACTGCATTACTGAGTGAATTTGAGCTCCCTCTGGGATAAAGAAAAATGACCTCAGACAGACTCCTGCTCTGGGTCACCAGGATCCTGCTAGTTTTTCCTTTGCCTGTGTGAATCCATTCAAACCCTTTATTGATCAAGTTCTGCAACTGTGGCAAATTTCCATCGCTGGCATTATGAACAGCTTTGATCAGTGGCGGCTGGTGGAAAATGTTCTAGGTAGGGCCATCCAATCAATTTCAGCAAACATCCCAGTATGATTTAATGCAAAACAATGAAGGTATCAAACATGCATTACTACTTTGCAGTTAAATATTCAACATTTATTCCAACACAAAAAAGCAGTAAATGACACTTTGATAAACACGTCAGGATATCTTGTTTTAGTCACCCTCACAGGGAATTCAGTATAATATATATATATATATATATACACATATACACATACATATATACACACACACACAGTATAATATATATCATATAATATTCAGTATACTATAAAACACACGCTTATAGATATAAGCTATGATGAGTTTTCACTTTTAATTTACCATCTCAATTAAATGTTGATGCCTCCATGACCAAGTTGTCATGAAACTATGTAGAAGAAAAGATGTTCACTTTGCCTAATATGTAGCTTGACAGAGTTCTCATGTGTGCCCTGGTGTTCTCATGTTTCCTTACCTCCTCATCCCTCACTCCCTAACTGTCCGTGCTGGATCTGTCCCCGGTGTTTTAAAAAGCTAAATAAGTTGTTAGCATGACTGCATCCAGCTAGCCAAACCTGTCTGGTGCAGCTAGTAGAGAAGCTTCATGTTCTGCTTCCCTTTCCCGCTAGTCTGCTGTCTGACTGTGAGGTCAGGCTGATATGGGATCAGCTCTTTGGCCTCTCCTCAAACTTCTCCTCTCAGACGGGTCTTGGAGGAGTAGTGCTCGCGCTGGCGCTCACGCTCGCCTGTAGAGACTTCTCCTGACGAGAAAGTGCAGCTAGTGGGGCCAAAACGATTTGGCCCCACTCTGAATCTATTTGAGGACGCCGATTGGCTAAATTGTATGTCACTCATTTATATCTTTAATCAGCAATTGGCTAAACTGCTTCATAGGCCCACCTCGGTGGGCGTTCTCAGACGTGCACACAAGCGGAGATGACGAGCAGACAGGCTGCATACAAAATCCCCTTCAAATTTAAAAGCGCAGGATTTTTTTTTTTTTTTCGGGGCTCAAGGTGGGGCCAGGCCCCATGGCCCTCTATGGATCATCCGCCACTGGCTTTGATGCAGAATTTTCTCAGGTTAGTATTTTACATTTCCGTGTCATTTATTGGTCACGCCCCCTGTGTTTTAGCCTTTAATCTGAAAACTATAGGTGTCAAGTAAATGTAGTGGAATAAAAGTATGTCCCCATGAAATACGGGAGTAGAAGGTTAAAGTAGCGGAAATTGCAAACACTTAGTAACACACAATAATTACATAGCTGGATCTTACTCATCTTTTTTTGCCCACATCCATGCAGTTACCGTACCACGAGCCTCATCTGACACGACAGCAGCTTCCCTCTCCTCTGTTGTCCGCACGTTGCAAGCTGTCTGGGACAGCTGATTGTGCCACTTTCAAAAGTACAGAAAAGCACATACAACAGCACAACTTGACAGATAAACCCCCCCCCCCCCCCCCCCCCCCCCACCCACGTTTCTATCATTGCGGGAGAAGGTGAAGTGGAGGGTATGCAAAGTGCTAACTCATCCAGTGTGGACGACAGTCTGTACATGAAAATGTAATCCATCTGAATAATATCCAGATAACTCTGCAGCCTCTAATATGTGGTGTATTCACAACACACACATACAAGATCACCACACGTAGCATGGTGGGATTGACTGGCACAGCAGCAGTATAGAGTGCTCCAGGAATGAGTCCTAAAACCATTTTTACTCTTCAGGTTTCCTCCATTTAATGTGTTCTTTGAATGGGTTTTTGGTCAGAGGCCTGAAATACAATCTGTGGTTAAGCTTAAAATATGTAATTGTTTTTCTCTATGATTAAAAAAAATAATTGTTGAATAAATATGTGAATTTGTACGTGTTTTAAAAAGAGACGTCATCAGGTTGACTAGTCCGCCTTCACAGCCCCGTGTACAGCAGCCTGCAGGTCAGACGGAGTTTCTAAGAGTGTTTCAAGTGTCAATCATGGCTTCCCAGTTGTGCTAAGGAGTGCAGAATTCACCGTTCTTGTACAGGATGTGCAACAGTTTATTTTAAACGACACAAGAAGAATAACGTGTTTTTGATAAAATAACACAATTTTAAGCTTCGATTTGGTGGCTTTTATCTGACAGACGTGTTTGTCGCATGCAATGTGTTCAAGGACTGTCGGAAAGTTGAAATCTGACGATGTCTGTTTTAAAGCTTCTGGCTATAATAAACCATGTATTTATGGAAACATGCTTTTTAAAAGAATGACAAACACATTTTGTTAGTATGTTAAGACTTTTTTGAAATGAGTAATAATTTAATCTTAACAACGTGGTATAGATTTAGATGTGTGCAAGTGGTGTAAAACTAATTTTGGTTGTCAAAACATCCTTTTAATTTCCACCATTGTATTTCAGTCTGCCAACTCACATGAAATAGATTAATGTGTGAATGTAGAATAAGTACATGGTCTAAACTCTGACCTCATCACCCTCTGAGTAAACACTGAGTTAAATACAGCAGGGAGTTATAATACTAACTTCCCCCTCTGGGAACGTAGACTCACATCCTACAGGTGGATACTGTGGTGGAGGTGGAGTCTTTTGAAAGCTTGCATTAACAGCAGCAGGTGTCAGCACAGCTTTCAATAGTCGTCTCATTGTTAACAAGGGTTTGTTGGATGTATACTGCAGTGATGAGTGTACCATGGAAGTGTGGCAGCAGACTGAACTATGTCACAGAGTTTACTCTGGATAAATTATTCCCACTTGGTATTTGAATGGTGTTTCCTTTGGGTGAGTGTCTTTATTTTGTCCTTGGTGTTTGACTGGTTGACTACTTGAGTGTTTTCTTTGCTATTAATGCAATACAGCAGATGTCAACACCACTGTTCTTTTTGTTTTATTGCATCCATCCATCATCCATCCACCAATCGATCAATCCATCCATCTACCAATCGATCAATCCATCCATCGACCTATCAATCTACTCATCCATCCATCCACCTATCCATCATTCATCCATCCATCCACCGAACCATCCATCTATCTGTTGATCATCCACCCATCCATCTATTCATCCATCCATCTACCCACCCACCTATCCACCAAACCATCTATCGATCCATCCATCATCCACCCATCCCTCAATCTACTCATCATCCATCTATCCATCCACACACCCATCCACCATACATCCAGACATCCATCTACCCTTCCATCATTCATCGACCCTTCCATCATTCATCGACCCATCCATCATCCATGAGCCTTGCACCCATCCATCCCCACATATTCTGTGAAAGGGCCCAGAACTTATCCCAGCACACAGTTTTTTAGTGCATGCAATAAAAAAATATAACCAGCTGTTCTTCATTTCAGGTCATCTAACATCAGGCAACCGCATTAAAAACTAGATTAGAAATAACTTTTGCATGTCTCTTTTAATGGCTGAAAAACTTAAACCACGGCAATCTAATCCCTTTTGTGTCGATAAAAACATAAAGCATCCACCCTATAACATTTTGATTTTATTGAGAAAATAATGAAAAGTTAGTAAGTCAGCCCACACAATACAATAAAATGGAGGATGAGGACATTTTTATTTGAGATATAGATTATTTTCTAATTCATAGACAAGAAGAGCAGGTAAAAAACTTCCACTCAACGACCACCTTCGGTTTATATTTGTTGAATCTAAAGTTACAACTGTATAAGTCACCGCACAAGTCAGTAACAAATGGCCCCCAGTCCAGATGAATGAAACGCCTGCGTTTATCAGCCGCCACAGCCCTCTTTCATTTTGATAAATGTCCCTTTTATTGTGGTTAACTGTCCTGCTCGGCTCCGCTTCCTCATACATAAGATGTCCGTGTGTTATTCCCCCTGTGAAGATCCATTTTTGTTTTTTTTCCCACATTTTCAGATTCAGAACTTGTGTAATTTGCGCCCCCCTCCCCCCTTTGCTCAGCATTGCATGTAATATACTGTGCTGTTTATGGCCTCGCAGTAAAACAGAAAATGAAAGAGGAATCGCCTGTTGGATTACTGCTGGCCCGGAACAGAAAACAGATATTGTCCCACGCGCACTCACTCCGAGAACATGATATAGTCATTTTTATGACTTTCCTCTGTCTCTCCACAATAAACAAAAGAAATATGAACTTCATTTTCCAGAGAATCTGAGCTTCAATTTCCCCCTGAAGAGATTGCGGTTTCGGAGGGAAACGAGTGTATGAATATTTCCTGCTGGAGTGGGCTGTTAAACTGACTGTGAAATGGGTTTCTGAGGGGCGTCCAGCGGATGCCGCACAGAAAGCGGGAGTGGGCAGCGATCTAGACATCGACCCCGATGTCGAGGGGATCCTCAGCTCTGACGCAATCAGGTTGTCAATCCAGCTCCGGCTCGTGCTGAGCTCTTCCTCTTTGTTCCTCCCTCCCTGAGCACTACAACGGCCTTCTATATCCAAACAAACATGTCACCTCATTATCTTCAACCTTTTTCGTTATCTGCTTCACCACCTACATTGATTGGAGATTCTGCAGCTGCTTCACAGAACTAGAAACCTTTAGCCATTTGAGTCAGCCACGGCGAAGAAAAAGCAAAGCATCGATCATCGGGCCCCATCCCCCCCGCCCTCGCGCTTTGCGCTGCATGGGGTCATGTGAACCCAGTGGTAGGAAACAGGAGTGGACAACAGTGAGGAAATTACTTCTGGGCATGAAAAAGTGGAGAGATGAGATCGAGATACAGAGAGAGGGAATGGGGGGAGAGAGGGAGGGATCAATAAAGTAATCTTTAGTCATAGGCATAGCACAGGCCCCGGTGCTCAGGATTACTCGGTATGGGGCCATTACGTGGAGAGGCCCGGCGAAGCAATTATGAGTCTTGGGAGGAATTGACAATGAGATCCCCACGGAGAGAAATGATAGCGGCTGAGAAGATGGAAAAAAGGGAGACGGCGTCTCTTAGAGTGTCTGTGTGTGAGAAAGAGAGAAGAAATATCAAATAATCATTACCTTTCCCTCCCTCCCCTTCGCCCGACACAGTAAACCCCATCCCCTTCAGCTTCCCGCTGCTTCATTCCCGCTGCCTTCGCACATGATGTAACGCGGGAAGCACACAGAAAGCTGTCCACCTGGTGTCCACACTGAGAATGGCAGTGTGTTAGAAGAGCAGTCCTTTTCCATTTAGGAGAGAGAGAGAGCTGCTGTTTAATACATTCAAACCTGAACGTCATGGTTCTTATTATCTCTACTTGACAACTTTGGAAAGTTCCACCCCTCGCTGAACATTGACGCAGCATACTGCAAAAAAAGTCTGAACATATACATCGGTTGCACAAATTATGATTACTGTAAATGGTTTGTTCATGTTCCAAATACTGGATTTTTTGTTGTTAAAAGATTAATTTGCCAGTTCCTCAGTGCGAGCTATATTTGACCCAAATAGCAGAGTTTTCCTGCTGTAACATCTGTTGTAAATCCTGCATCCAGCTCAGTGACATAGCTGTTGGTAAAGAACTACAAAATATCTCGGCTCATATGTCTCTGTGGAGCCAGCGTGGAGGCATCGTGCTCTACATCAGTGATTTTCAACCGCTGTGCCGCGGCACACCAGTGTGCCGTGAGAAAATGTCCAATTTCACTTAATGAGTCCAAAACAATATTATTTTGTTGGTGCAAATACCATTGTTGAGCGTCTGAGCTGCAATATAGTGGCTGGCTAAGTAATAATACTCTTCCATGCCGGTGGGTGGCAGTAGGTAGCGCAATAATGACAGTTAATTTAAAACAGTAGAATTAAACTAGAACATTTCGCAAAAAATTTTGACAGTGTGGCTTCTACTGCCTGAAGACGTCGCAATATACACACACGCCGATGTTACTGGTAGTGTCGTTCAGGTTCAATTGAGATAGTGCTACTCTCTTTTCTGCATTTTAGATTCATACTCTTGGATTGACAGTCCACAAATGGCTCCCGTCATTTCTGTACTGGACATATACATCTTTGTTTGAGAAGCCTTTGGAAAATAGAAAATGCATTTCCTGCTGAAAATGCGTTGGAATGCTGAAAGCTGAAATGAATTGCAAAAACATTGCTGAAAATAGATATCCAATTAAAAAAAAAAATTGCAAAAAGCTTAATAATTCAAAAAGTTTAAAGATTACAAATTGCTGAAAATACAGAAATGGGAGACTACCTGTCTGAAAAATGTTGTAGCCTGAAAGCATTTAAACTGCACTGCTGAAAACCCTTCTAGTTGAAATGTTTAACTATGGTGTCTGTAGCTGAAAGTATGAGAAAGAAGAAGGCTTTGAAAGTTGAAGTTTAAGAGGATTTGAAGATTTTCTCCATAGATATCCAATTAAAAAAAGATTGCAAAAAGCTGAATAATTCAAAGTTTAAAGCTTACAAATATGAAAAATCATATCACTCCTCTCCTGAAAGAGCTGAACATTTTAATATTTGAACGGTTTCTGTGGCTTAAAAAATGTCAGCAGTAGCGATATTTGTTGTAGTAGTAGTAGAAGTTGTAGTTGTAGTAGAAGTATTATAAGTAGTAGAAGTATTAGTAGCATTAGAATAAGTGTGTGTGTGGGGGGGGTCCTCTAAAAGTATCCAAGACATGAATGACTGAATGAGAGACGCACACAGAGATAGAGGGAGAGAAGTGTATGTGCGCGTGTGTTAAGACTAAGATAAGACTCTGCCGAACGCGCTGATGTGTTTTTTATGTTTGTGGTGTTAAAAATGTGAGCTCCAGCGCAATATACAAAACTGGTACCGTCTGTTTTCTTTGAGAAATGAGTGGTCAGATTTAACATTGCTCTCTATGGAGCAGAAAGTTGGTTTTCCTCTCAATTAAGTCATTTTCTGCCAAATGTGTAAATCTGTGGGATTCCACAATCACTTTTTAACGAGAAGAACAGGATTAGCTACTGTAAAATCCAAAAAATATATATGAAGAGTGAAAGTTGTGGAGTCGAAGGCAAAAGACAAATATTTTTTTCACAAGAATCTGAAGCTGCTCTTTACTCTAGCGGTGACATCGCGCACTCTAAGCTGCGCAATACACACCCATTATAAAGGCAGAAAAGGACTGAAAAAATCATAAAAGTTAAAATGGGACAGTTCAAAAAGTATACAAGATATCAAGATTGTTGGAATGCATTCCAACAATTAATTATTTGGAGCTGGTTGACATGAATTTGTGATAAGAATTATTTGATAAAAGACATATAATAATATGATAAAACATTATAGTAAGTCAGGCAGTGATTTTAATGTATTTATAATGACTAGATGAACTGAGTCAGTACAGTACTGTAGTCTACCTGATCCATTAGCCAGTGTGTATCATTACAGTAAAAAACAGCATCTTCTACAATGTTTATGATGATATGAATCATATTTATGATGATATGAATTAGTTTTATTAGTTTTTTGTTTCAGTGAGGGAGTGTTCATGGCAGAACCGATAGAAGTTTAGCTAGCTTAAAAAAACTTATTTTAAGCTAGCTAAACGTTATCTTAGCTAGCTCAAAACGTTAGCTTTAGCTAAACGTCTCGACGCTAAAACACATAAAAACCAATCAAAGCGTTTAAATCTCACGTTTTCCATAGTGTCAGTTGTATTTCTTCCTTCAGTCTCTCGCTATAATGGAGGGGGGCGACTACGTACGAACCCCCCTCCTTCACTTTCGTGCTGTACTTCTCGTACAAGGTAACTTTGCTTATCGAGTGGCCGTCAGAAATGACCATAACGGAGTTGTTTTTTATTGAAGCCGCTTTGGCCTTCCCATCACTGAACTCCCAGCTCAGCACCCTGGGCTGGTCCTTTACCGCCATAACGCGAATGTGGAGTGGCGGTGGCTTCGAATAGGGACCTTCGGGCTTGGAGGACAATAATTTGTGAAGTGCCATTCTGAAATGAATAAAAAGACATAGACAAATTACAGAAAGCCTTTGCTGTATGGACATTTCTTTATTTTCTATAACATGTATTCATTATTAAATAGGTCTGTGTATTCATTGTTTGTTCATTTTAGGCTATGCATTTTTTGATGACTACTGTTTTATGGTGGCCCTGAACGAACGTTAAACCGCTTTTTGTCTTCTCTATATTAAAATAACTCTCTTCACAACACTTTTAAACTCGTATAGCTTCCTTTATAGACATACTTTGAGTCATTTCACTTATAGCTTCATACATTTGACCAAGTTTGATAAGTTAGCCAAGAAGGGTTTTAAAATAGTAAGGCTTTTTAAAAACATAAAGATAGTGGAACCTCATAAGTGCCAGCGTTTCATACCATAAGTCGAAATTAGCAATATAACAGTTATTATAATACAACACAAATTTTTATAGGAAAAACGCAACCTACCTCTCGTGATTTCGGATGGACAGCACTAGCGTCTTCCCGCCACTGGGGCTATTGTTTGTCTCCACTGTCAGATTGTCGCGAGCTCCGTTGTCATATCACTTTGTTATTACATTTTTTTTTCTTCTTCTTTCTTTTCAGTTTCCATATCTAAAATGCGTATTTCATAGATTTTTAATTCATATTTAGTGCTTTATTTTATTATATATTTTTTCTTGTTTGTGTGTCCGCAGTCCACAATGTTGGACATAGCAACCAGAGGGCAGACATGTACAAATCGTACTGTGATTGGCTCTTTGTCTCTCTCTCTTTGAAGATTTGTTTGACCCGTTTTTTCACAGTTTTGACTCAATGTATAGGCTTGAGGCACAGGTGTTTCAGCTCATTAGTGTTGATAAACACACAAGCATGCACACACACACGCACACACACATGACTTGGAAATATTCAGGCAAAGATTGTTCTGTCTCTCCTTCTCTCCCTCTGGCTCTCTGTCTGTCTCACCCTCTCTCTCTCTGTTTTCTCTCTCTCTGTCTGTCTCCCTATCCCACTTACTCAGGCCATCTGTCTTTCTCCCTCAATATCCCTCTCCCACACTCGCTCACTCACACACTCTCTCTCTCGCTCTTTCTGTGTATCTCTATCTGAGGGACACAGACAGAAAAAGAGATAGAGACAGAATGACATCGAGACAGACAGGAGTTCTAACAATCTTTGCCTGAATATTTCCAAGTCATGTGTGTGTGTGTGTATGCTTGTGTGTTTATGAACTTCACTAATTAGCTGAAACACCTGTGCCTGCAGCCTTTACATGGAGACAAAACTGAAAAAACAGTCAAACAAATCCTCAAAGAGAGAGACAAAGAGCCAATGACAGCAACTTATAACTTATGTTCATCATGTACATATTGGGAGTTATACAGTATTTGTTTATTGTCATCAATGATGATACACTTATCCTATATAATGCAAAATACTAGGGAGCGTAAGAATTAAAAACAATGGACATCTGATTATCAATGTGTTACACCTATGTTTATATAGGCATGGAATGTGGAATATTCAAGTGCAATGCAGTTTGACTGCTTTAAGTTATGGAACATTTGCTTTAGTAGATTGCAGTCACTAATACACAGATGTTAATTACTGTTACAGATGTTTGGAAAACCAGTACATCTGTCAGAGTTGAGACATAAATGCATGCTGTTTATTTAAAAAGGATAACACACTGGGAAGTATTGCGTGACCGTGTACTAGTACTACTACTCAACAACTACTACAACACATGCTACTGCTGCTACTACTACTACTGTTGATATACTACTACTGCTGCTACTACAACAACTTCTGGTACAAATACTGCTACTAATACCAATAGTTCTACTTCTACTACTACTACTACTTTTACTACTATTACTTTGACAGTAAAATTGTTTAGTTTCAAGCTTTTCCTGCATTGTAATTCAGCTCTTAGCTTCTTTAGATAACACAGCTTAGCTTCCATGTCTGCCAGTTAGATATTTCAACTAGAAGGGTTTTCTGCAGTACAGTTGAATGCTTTTTAATTTGAAAAGAAAGTGAAGATGTTGGACAAAGGTAGTGCAGTAAAAGTACAATATTTTCCTCTCAGCTGTGTGTTAATGAATCTAGGGCCTAAAACAATATAAGGTTTGACTCTATAAACAGTAAAAAAAATTGAAAGAATTCCCCAAATTCTTCTAAAAGATAATCCACCTCAAACTGCTGAGTCAAGTAGAAGCAGTGATTAGGTGAATATTAGATATTATAAACCCAGAGCGAAAGTATATAAATTTAACTGTGATACTTTGTGTACATTTTGTGTGAAAAATAAAATACACGATGTATACATTTTTAGTTACACACTTGAATCTCCAAGTACCCTTAAACGCCTCATCTTTCCCTCACTATGCAACAAGCCAGACCTTCTACATCAGGCATGTCCAAAGTCCGGCCCGCGGGCCAATCACGGCCCGAGGTCAGATTTTATACGGCCTGCGCCTTCTGTCTTAAAATGCATTATTTATGGCCCGCCAGCACAGTCAAAACGGAATGAATAAATCATACAAATTCAACATGCAATTCCTCTTTTCACCTCATGGTGGCAGCACCACTCTGTAACTGTCTGGCTTTTTTTAATTGTCTCTGACCCTTCAACTGTCATGGCTACGGCAAGTAAAATAAGGAAAGTCGATACCAAGGGCCGCCGCTTTCATAGTTTTTCACCGAAAACCGAAACAACTGTGTCTGCCTAGTTTGTCATGAGACTGTTGCCTTGTTTAAGTGATATAATGTAAAGAGACACTACGAGAAAAAACATGCTAATCAACAAGCTATCAGAGAGCGACCGTGCTAGAAAAGCGAAGCAAATCCAAGATAACTTGGCCACACAGCAGCGGTCTTTTTCGCGGGCCCACGAGTCAAATGCATACCTGCAAACTTGTTGCTTTTCAGCGAAATTAGCCGTTTTGAATGAAAATATATCATCCACGTGATCCGTAGATGTTTTCTCTTTAGGGGGGGGGGGGTTCATCTGGCCAGCCAGCGTTTCTCAGATTGGATTGTGACGAGGAAAAAAGGTGATGACGTGATCTTCGCAATAAAACATCTTTGATGTGTCGAGTCTTGGCCAATCAGCGTTAAGATGTCTACACCGTCTTTCCCTCCGTTACAGTTCAGACTTGCTCGGTTAAGGATAACGTCCACTGCATGCGGAACTTTGTTTGTTAACATTCGTCATTATCGCGATTTAGGAGGGAAAAAAACGTAACGCGATGAAACATGCCCGGTTCAGTTCACGCGGTCACTCGTTAACGTTAAACCGGAACACCGGCGGATCTGCTGGCAGGTTGTTTTTCTTAACTCAAAGTAGAATGAGGATGATTTCGTGGTGACAATAACTTTTAAGACCACGATGATGAGGCCCAGATACTGATGAGATGATGAGGTCAAAGAGCTTCAGGGAGAGGACGCTGTTTGTGTAGCGCAGCTTGATGCAGGGCTGAGATGTGAAGGAGCTGGGCCTGGATAAAGGTGGAGCTGGGCTTGGATAAAGGTGGAGGTCTACTCTAAACAGACGTGAGTACAGCTTCCTGCTGTCGCAGTGTTTTAGAAATATTGACAAGGCAGGGTATGCTAAATGCTGCCTCTGCTCCAAGGAGATGAACTACAGTAACAAGGGCTCACGTGCCCTCTCATCACACTCCCAGACACTGTTCACTGTGATGACCACAGCCAGGGTACTTCCGGTCCCAACAGGGCCCTGAAGTAATGATAGAGAGGGTTAAGGTGCCTGTATCTTCATTTCAGCGGGTTGCTAATGCAGAGGTGTGTATAGATCACAGCTATTACTTTACTCTTCATTCTAATTTAAATAATTAAACTGGATTGAATGCATATTATTTGCAAATAGAAGATAGGCCACAATTCTAACAGCTTTACAGTAACAGTGGAAGTTAATACAGTAACGGGGTTCAATGAAAACTAATCACTTTATTTGTACAGGCGATGGTTCTCGCTACTCTTGCTATCTTTGTTTTTAAATGACAAACTTTTGAAAATGAGACCTCGTTCTCAATGGATTTTGTCTACATAAAAGGTTAATAATAATAATAGATTGAAAAAAACTATCCAGCTGTTCAACCAGAGCTGAAATACTGATTAATAACTGAATAATAAATTAGTTTTTTGCTTAAAGTAAATGTCTTATCACTTAATTTTCTTCTCAGAGTACACCAGAATGCTACATTTTAAAGATCATATTTAAAATAAAATTATCCCTGCTGTGTCATTGAAAATATAATTATTAAATAATAGTGTATGTATAGGCAACTTGTATTGTTTAAAATAATGTCAGCAGGGACTGTTGGCCTTTGGGCATCTTCACATTATCAAATCTGGCCCTCTTTGAAAAAAGTTTGGACACCCCTGTTCTACATTGTGCTCTTGAGTCCTGAGTGGTAAGTAGCTGAGTTTATTTTTCAATTCTCAACGTGAAAAATGAAGCTTTCACATTTGACAATGACATTACAAGTGGTTTCTAACTGAAACAGGATTCAAACTTAGCAAGAAGAGCAAACATTTTCCCGGTGAACCAAAGTAAAACTTTATTGTTAACTTGCTAATACTAGCGAAGTGCTAACGCTAGCATAGCTGCTAACGCTAACGTTTGTCATACAGAATAGCGAAGTCAGGCTCTGTCCGGTTGAATATGGCACCTATACTCTCGCTTCGCGCTGTAGCGTTAGCTCGTAGCATGAATGGTGCTGTTTATACTCTGTGCTGTGTGCTGCATTATTCTCAGACACGTCAGAGGGCGAACAAACTAAATGAACCGTGAAGAATTAAAAAGACGAGTTTAACTCATTGACATGCTCATAGACTGTAGGTGTAACAAAAATGCCATCATCCAACCTCCAGAATGAAGAGGAGGCTTTGTATTGATCTGTAAACTCATATCTTATATTCTTGGACTACTGTATTACCTTTATACAAACCCGGTACATGAGCGGCCGCGATTACGGAATTTTCTGAATGAATTGCACATATGATGTTTGTGAATTTAAAAGATTAATTTGTAAGTCAAGAAAATAGCATTTTGTTTTCAAACTGTTCAAGTGGAAGACTGTACTTGCATGAACAAGTTCTCTGCTTCGCGGCTGATAAGAACAGTAACAGGATAAAACACGTCATGTAAGATAAGGTACATGTGTGGATGGATATAGCTAAGTTACCTAGCGAGCTAGCTAGCCAAGGTAATAGCCGTGCGGCTGACATATGACCAGAGTTGTAGCACACTGATCGGTTTCACACAAAACTAAATGATACGACAAATGTATGACTATCTGAGACTTTCTTGACTTGCAAAATAAATATTAAATTCACAAACATGTGTAATTCATGGCACAATTCAAACTGGATGAAATAAACATTTCTCTCTCGCCGTTAGCTGCTATACATGGTAGTTATAAAGTAAAGTCCCACAGGACACTGGAAATGTCCCCTGTTCATTTCTCTATTAACTGACAACAAACCAGTAAGCTAATTAACGGGTTATTGCTAATATAAAACAAGTCATTTTCACCACCTTAACTAAATCTCTCTCACCCTCCCTCTCCTCCTCCTATCCCCCTCCTTTCTGTCTCTGATTGCAGACCATCACTGTGACTCCTTGCGATCTCTGAAGTGTAAGTTCACACACATGAATTATGATTTTGCTATTACTAAACTAATATTACACTGGTTTACATTAAGAATGTCTTCCCGAAGCAGATACAGAAGAAGCTGAACATCATGCAGCCTTCCTAAACTTCTCTGTGTGAAATGGCACTGGATATACATGTTGTCCTGCCCTGCAGCAGAATTCAAGGCATTTGATTATTGTGAATTATGTAACTTTTTAACATGTTTTGTTTCAGTCTTCAGTTTATTACAATAACTTTTTGTTTTCTCTTTTCAGGACCAGCTTCGTCCTCCTTCCTCAACATCACCATCTGTGCATCCATTGCTGTGCACAGTTCAGTTCAGTAGAGACTAACTACAGTTGATCCTTAAGCAAGTGATCAGGTGTACGTACGGCTGCAGGGAACCAAACTGCTGCAGATCCATCATCAGTCAGTCATCACTGTCACAGTGACAGTTCCTCCTTTGTCCAGCATCAAGCTCCTCCCTAAACAAGCTGTAAAGGTAACACTTTTTGTTACTTCCATAGTACAATATCTCTCTTTGGCCACAGCAAAAAAAGTGCTTCTACAGCCACTGGACAGGTCAAAGGTCATAATGTTTCAGCTCTTTATATTATCACACTGACACTGAGCTCTGTTCACAGTTTGGTTTGTGTTAAGAACAGACAGATTCAACAAACAGCAACATACACTACTGACACATGGACAGAATGACTGTCTCTCAAAACAACTGGACACCTGTTTATTTTGTTTGTTTTATCTCTACCTTATTTGGTCCAACAATGTATGTTTATTTTATGTTTCAACACAATTTATATCTTTTACATTATTTTATTGTATTTATTTATTCATGTCATCCTTCCCTTTTCCTATTAATCACTTTTCTAACAGATATATGAAAGATTAAGGATGAAAATGTGTCAGTTACTTCAATTGCTACATGCATATGAACTAATTAACCTGGCGGAAAGGACATATTTTTATCCTCATGTCATGAGTCATTGGTATGGGGTTTCAGCTGGTAGGTATATTCAAGGTGTTTCACATGTGTATACCTAGCCTTAGGGTAATCTAAACCCTATTGAAAATACATATACAGGACTGTCTCAGAAAATTAGAATATTGTGATAATCCCCATACGTGTGATTTAGTTTACTGAACCAAGCTGAGTGTTTTTCAAGGCTCAGGAAACCCTTGCAGGTGTTTCGAGTTAATTAGACGATTCAAGTGATTAGTTGAATACCCTACTAGTATACTTTTTCATGATATTCTAATATTTAGAGATAGGATATTTGAGTTTTCTTAAGCTGTAAGCCATAATCAGCAATATTAAAAGAATAAAAGGCTTGCAATATTTCAGTTGATTTGTAATGAATCCAGAATGCATGACATTTTTGTTTTTTTAATTGCATTACACAAAATAAAGAACTTTATCACAATATTCTAATTTTCTGAGACAGTCCTGTATGTAAGCCCAGTGTTAAAATGTCAGACTGTGGAATCCAAGCTGGAGGTATTGTCTTCAGAATGTCTAAAACACATGACTTGGTTCAAAGAGCCTTGTCAAAAGATTGAATTGGAAAACAAATCTTCCCAAGCTCGTCTGCTAACCTTGAGTCAAACTAGTGACTCTAACCAAATGTTCTTTACAATTAAGGAAAACCCAGCGTTTCAGTGAGGCTCAGTAAACTGAGCTTCATGTTGGGATCATTTAAATGACAATGTTGACAAGACTGGCCGTCCAGGGCTACTGGAAATTGAAGTCTTGAACTACTGGGAGTATTAAGGTCTAAACACGATGTGAAAAGCCTTTGATTGTAGGAAATGAACAATATTGTAAACCATTGAAATTGTGATATATTTGTTTAGCAATATATAACAAAGGGCCTAATGTACAGAAAGGTCTGTATTGACAAAGTTGTCGCTCTTGCTATGATGAGTTTTTTAGGCATGAAATATGTAAAATTGTGTCATTTACCAACTACAACGATGTATCCCTTTACTATTCATCCATGAATCTTTACTAAAGGGGATAGTAAATGTTGGGTTCAATTCTGTCTTAAAACTCATTTGTTTTTTTCAGTCAAATTTGATTGAGAGGGTTTTGAAGAATCTCTCCTCTTTCTACATGCATTTGTTAGTGCATTGACCACCAAAGTGCAGCCAAAAGGCCCTTTACGTTTGTTCTGGTCTGCCAAAGTGCCTCTATGTTCTGAGATCTTTGGGGAAAACCTTAAGGCTTTTTGCAGAGAGAGTTTTAATTCACTTCAATTATGATCAATTCATTTAAATTAATTGATTTCAGATGAATGCAGTTCAATAAACAAGTCATCCTTGCTTGGACAGTTAAATATGCAAAGACAAGATTTTTTGACATTGCCAGTAAGACAATCTTTCCATTCCACAATATTTATGCATACAGAACATATTACCAACTAGTTGTGCACGTTTCTGTATTTACTATTTTTTCCCTCTTTGAAATATAGTGATTTCTATTCATGTATGATCAATATATTAGGCTTGTCTGTTTGTCGTGATATGATTTCTTGTAATTTATTGCTGCTGATACTAATTACTGAGTAAATTACTTCAAAATTGTTAATTCACAAAATGGTAATTATAAATGTAAACAAATAAAACAATTTTGTAATGAGGTCACTGTCTGCTTTATACTTGCAACAACATTGAGACTACTACTGCTTTTACGACTACACCTGCTGCTGCTACTACTACTGTTGATATACAACTACTGCTGCTACTACTACTGTTAGTACTGCAACTCCTGGTACTAATACTGCTACTATTACTCCTGCAGCTGGTACTACTACTACCACTATTACTGCTACTATCAATACTATTACTACTACGGCTATTAGTACAACTACTACTAGTACTACTGGTATTACTACTACTTCAAATACTGCTATTACTTTTACTACTACTTTTTCTACTAATACTACTGTTATTTTAACTACTACGACCACTACTACAGCTATTACTACGACTACTGATACTACTACTTCTAATTACTAATACTTCTACTACTAATAATACTTCTACTACAACTACTACTGCTACTACAAATATCACTACTGCTACAACTAGTACTTATTCTAATGCTACTAATACTTCTACTACAACTACAACTACTACTACTACAACAAATATCACTACTGCTGACATTTTTTTAAGCTACAGAAACCGTTCGACTATTAAAATATTCAGCTCTTTCAGGAGAAGGGTGCTATGACTTTTCACATTTGTAATCTTTAAATCTTTTGAAATATTAAGTTTTTAAATTTTTTGAATGGGATATCTATGGAGAAAATCTTTAAATCCTCTTAAACTTCTTCAACTTTCAAAGCCTTCTTCTTCCTCATACTTTCAGCTACAGACACCATAGTTAAACATTTCAACTAGAAGGGTTTTCAGCAGTGCAGTTTAAATGCTTTCGGGCTACAACATTTTTCAGACAGGTAGTCTCCCATTTCTGTATTTCTAGCATTCCAACAATTAAGCCCGCAGGATTACAGTCAGTGTGCTTTGGCACAGGCAGTTTTACTGCCTTTGTGCGACAAAGCCACACTGAGTGACGCGCGGGAGAGGTTGCGGTGACAAGATGAACAGCGATGGAGAAATATTTGAAAAGGAAAAATGCAGACTCTGAACTGGGCCCTGGACAACATTCTAACCCAGATGAAAAGCCTCGTAAGGATCAACACATTGAGAGACTTGTCATTAAATTGTCAGCATATATCCGGCCCTCGGTACAACGGCCCGCCAGAACATATCATTGTTTATCATAACTGGCCCGCCACACCACAGA
Organism: Pholis gunnellus; assembly: GCF_910591455.1. Taxonomy (NCBI): domain Eukaryota; kingdom Metazoa; phylum Chordata; class Actinopteri; order Perciformes; family Pholidae; genus Pholis; species Pholis gunnellus. The sequence goes on along the minus strand of NC_136541.1, from coordinate 22,579,881 downwards.
GCTCCGGGACGAAACGTGGCGATGTGAGCTGGCTTTTTGTGCAACATAACGAAGCATCTCACTGAGCTAAACCTCCAGCTTCAGGGATCACAGTCGTGTGATCACAAACATGTGTGATGCAGTAAAAGTCTCCACCGCTGTGTTTCCGACTGCGCATGTTGCTGATAACTGGGCGCACTTGGAACAGAGTTCACTCGCGATTTGCCGACTTTGCAGCTCAGCAATTTAAATTTGAACTGCTCAGCAATCCGTTTGCAGTTGAAGTGGAAAGAGCACCTGTGCACATCCACATGGAGCTGACAGACCTCCAGTGTAATGACACTCAAGGCAAAGTTTGACTCTGTGGGCACTGCACAGTTTCCAAGCTTCATCCCCGAAATGATGCCTTAACTCCGCCTACTGTACATGCTGCTCAAACGCTCTGCATGTTTGGAAGCATATACCTGTGTGAGCAGCTTTTCTTTTTTGATGGAGATGAACAAAAACCCACACAGGAGTCATCTCACTGATGCACAATTTCACTCCACACTGAGGGTTTCCACAGAACCTAACCCCAGATATTCATGAACTGGCAGCCAAGAGAAGATGCCAAACATCTGGCTCTGGTACGTATGCATAAAATAAAGTAGCCTACCTAAACATGTATTCTTTTTGCACTTTGTCCAATAACCCTTCTATCCTGTTTATTAAATGGTGACTCTATTTGGCCCTCAACGTAGTCCCAATTTTTTGTTTTGGCTCTCTCTGAGATTGAGTTTGACACCATGGCATATATGCTGTATTATGCTAAAAGGTGTTGGTTGTTGGTTGGTGCCGCGGGATCTTTTTAATGTAAAAAGTGTGCCGCGGCTCAGAAAAGGTTGAAAAACACTGCTCTACATGATGCTCAAAAGTGGAACTTCCTCAACGTAACTTAAAGACAACTAATTAAAAAGGCCACCACCACAAGACCTGAAGGTTCTAGAGAGTTCATAGGCTAAAAGTAGCTTTATAAACCAATATAGGAACCTTGAAATCAAATTTGAAACAAATAGGTAGCCTTTAAAAGTGGTGTAATGTGTGCTCCCTTTCTGGTCCTAGTCAGCACAGAAGACCAGAAAGTAGAACGTTAAACTAGTCAATCCTGCAGGTAGTAAAGGCGTGCATTATTGCGTCTCTATATATATATTGGCCTGAGAAATGTATTAAGATGCTGAAATGCATTTATGTCTCATGTGAGGTTTTAAACTAAGATCTGAATCAAAGATAACCCCTATGGTTGTTTTACTTGTTCACAGGGAGTTAATGCCATGTGTTGGCAGTTTCACATTGAGTTTGTCCCGCTGAGCTTCAGTGGAGAAGCTTTAGTTTTGTCCTGGTTGAGCAGTAGAAAGAGACATAGGGGCATTTTGTTTAATTAAATGTTTCCTGATGTTAAAAATGACTCCTGATATTATCTTCATGTGAGCTTTGGAACGAGGTCTGTGGATTTTGTCCTCCGTGTCTCACAGTGTAGACGTGTTATGAAGGAACATGGTATTCGTGTTTCATGTTATGTTTCAGAAAAGTTGCACTTTAAGTAAATGGGCATTTATGCTCTACATTTTAAAGAAGGGTGCTTCACTCAGCTGGGAGTGGGACTACAAACTGAGTTCACTCCGTCACAGAGTGGCAGAGTTTAGGGGCCAGATTGGAATTGTGCCATGCTGTTGAGTAGATGAACTGATGGACGGTAGCTGTGGAGACAGGAGCAGGTAAGTTGAATGCTGTAATCAGCCATGCCAACGACGCACACACACACACACACACACACACACACACACACACACACACACACACACACACACACACACACACACACTCACACTAACTGATAGGGGGAGAAAGATTTACATGCACTGGTATATGCAACTTGTTATAGAGTTGCAGAGCTCATGCAAATGACACTTTTCACACGCTCTACAGTGGAACACAGCAGCCATCGCTTGTATTAATGATTATTCCTGCTTTTATGTCCTGGTACTTGAAGAGGACGAAAAGGATGAAGACTGACATTACAGCAAAAAAATTATAAATTAAATAACATTAAATTAAATTAAAATTAAACATATGGGGGAGAAATGTATGCTGTTCTAAACTCTCAAAAATCAAATAAACAAATATTTTCTTTCAGAGGTTTGCTGTAATTTCCAATGTAATCAAAGGATGTGAAACTGTAAAATCTGAAGTGATATATTGTAGAGTTGTTTGAGAAAATAGAAGGGAATGTCGGCTCATATTACCCTGTTAAACATTGATGATTTCCCTCATACTTAAAAACGACGATGCCACAGCGGTGATTGTTGGGTTTCTTTCTGTCCGTGTAGAGAAGTATTTTGAGTCAGTACCACACCGTCCATTCTTTTCATCAAAAACAAAAAGATATTAGTGAATAACAAGTTTGTTCAGAATGTTCATTCGTTGCTCTAATATAAGAATCGAAGAGTTAACTGAACATGTCAAAACAAACTTTAAATTCTTCTCAAATAGTCGAGGTTTTTTAGCAGTGCAGTAGTTCACATTTGTTTCTGTCACCTAGAAAACCAGAGAGGATTTTATACATCTTAGAAACATTTGCAATGCATGGAAAGTATGCTAACAAGCTAGCAAGGTTTTTGGATGAGTTTGGTGAAAAACCTTTGAGACAGCATTCAACGGGTCTTGAGTTCATCATGTTTGTTTACTAGAATTTAAAAACCTTTTGCAAACTGACAAAACTCTACTCGATTAAAGATCAGCTCATCACATTCAGTTGATGATGAGATTTTTACAGTGCAGTCTTCACATGCAGTACTATTTCTCATTAGTGTTCGCTATTCTTCTTTCACTTTGTAACGCTCTCTGTGTTGCCTTTCCTGCCTTTTAAGGTTGCTCTCTCAACCTTCCCTTCTCGTATTGTTTCTTTGTTATTGTGTTTCCCTCCCCAGTTCTTTTATTAGCTCACGTTCTGGTTATTAAAATGTGTTTTCCCTCAACATCTCGCTTGCATTTCCCGGCTCGTGCTATCCAACTTACTTCCTCTCACTATCCGTATCTGGCTCGCTCTTTCCGCTGTGCAATCTCTTTCTTTTGGCACTGCACTATCACACTTCACTTCCTTGTGTCCTTGCCTTCTTTCCTCCACCACACTCTCTTACATTCTTCCCATCACACTCTCTTTTATATTTCCAGCTCCCTTGCTCATTTTCAACATTCTTTCTATTCTTTCTGTCCCCTCTCTATTGTCATCGTCTCTTGATCTCTCTAACCCCCCCCCCTATGTTTCTCTCTCTCTTCCTCCAACATAAAAATATAGGAGCCCCATATTTATTTCATTCTCTCTTCCAGCTACCTTATTTTAATGTGAAGCAGCTAATCCATGGTTGTATGTGTCAGTGTGTGTGACCTTAACAACTAACCAAGGCCGTTTCTGGACATTTCGGTGCCCTATAGACCAGATATCCACTTGTGGATCTTTTTTTATCATGACATTCATTTTAATAATAGAATCTTCTGCCTGCGTTCCATCATTACATGGCCTACCAAAATGTACAGAGTGCTCGATGCTGTTATAACGGTGATCCTTGAATTCAGACAGATGTAGACAAAAGCAGCTTCTCATTTTTTGCTGTTGATTTTCCCGGCTGAAATGTCAACACTGTAACTCCGTGAGTTGTTTCTGGCTGACTTTTTAAAATGTTTACTTTTAATGTAAATAACTTAACTTTTAAATATTTACCCCTCACACTACCAGTGACACCCAGTGCTGCCTTATTTTGTGAAAGAAGCTGTCCACAAGTTGTAGCAGCTGCGGTGTGTGACGAGTCAGCGAAAGTTTCTGAGCCGTTGGAGTGTACTTCGCATAGAGTAGGGACTGTTTTTGCCGCCTGGTACTATTGTAGAAGAACTAAATTTAGTTCCTGCTTCCTCCAGTCAGAATTCCTCAAAAGGTTCTTGGTCGCCTGGGAACGTTTCTTGTGGGAAATACATGTCGGCCAGTACTTTCAATTCATGATACAGTTGGGAGTGTCTTCCTTTTGGTAATAGATCGGAGGTCTAAACAAATTGGTTTTCGATACAGGGCATTTTTCGGATTATTGGGGTTTCAGAATAATGAAGACACCATCTAGCTAAGATCACCTTTTTCTAAAGGCTCTGTTTCAGTACAGAGATGTTCTCCTCTTCCTTTCTCCCAGGAGAGTCATGCCCTTACACAACATATAAAGCAGAATGTATGCATGTTCACAAGAGTCCACAGCTAGCTATAAGACTGTGATTGAAGCACGTTTGATGTGATCTTTGGGAATACCCACAGAGGCGGTACGGGGGTTGCACAGAATGCGTGTCGTTTTGAGGTCATGTTATGAAGTCGCCATGGGAGACGGATCACTGGATCTATTTTCGCGCACAGGGGAGACGTGCACACACGGACTAGTAATGAATAACAATGGTAAACTTCCAGCTTGAAGGCTCACGTGATGCATGCGGCTCACACACAGAACAGGGCGCTCTCTCCGCCGCATGTTTGCATACATGCTGCTGCGGTATACACATTCTTCTGTTGCCTGCTCCCTGCAGGGAAGACTGATGGTAATACAAAGTGGCTTTTTAAAAATATGGGCAACGAGCATCAAATACATGCGCCACGCTGCGCTCAGGCTAAATTGGAGATTCTGTTTTATATTCTAAATTGAAAGTATCCTTTAAATTGCATAAATGTCCGACATATTGCTCATTGGTTTGCATTAAAAAGAAGTGCAGGATGTGGCTGTGAATGCTAAAGTGATCTGTAAGAGCCCTGAGCTTTTTCAGTTGGTCATATTACGTCAACCTCTGAAATGATTTGATGGGACTGAATAATGTGCCGCATCCTATTAAAGCTCTCTTTAATCATATTCTTTCACTTCATTGAATAGATTTGATTTTTAACAAAATCCCTGGAGGAACAGTTATTTTCAGTACCTTTTTGAAGCCGGCCACAAACTCATTTCACTCCCCTGTGGCCTTCCTCCTCCTTTGTTCACTCCATTTCTGCGTCTCTCAAAAAGTCAGACAGTTGGTGTTAAAACGCAAACACGTGTGCCCAAACTCCCATGCCGCCCATTTCATTGAGTAGATCTTCATTTAAACTATTCCTAAATTGCCTATTTTGAGCGGGGGATTCGTTCCGCACGAAACAATTTGTAATACCTCAATTACAGCGACATCCATCCCCCCAGTGGGCAGACACAGTGGCTGAGCAGCACACAAATACTTTCATTACCCACTCAGCTTGACTTGGTAGGGGGTACAAGGCTCACAACTGAGCCCCAGGCACACTTTTATGCATGTGCTATTTTTCAAAGCATGGGTCAGGACCCAAAGGTGGGCCGCGGAAAGATTCAGTCTGGCATCTTATTTACATCTCTTAGTCATTGAAACATGTAAATGTGTACCACATAAACTGTTTACTTTTAATTATGAATTATGATATTAATAGTTGTTTGTAATTTAGCATTGAGTAGAAACAGAATACTTCACAACTGCTATCTGGTTTATTTACTAGAGTTTGAGAAAATACAAAAAAAGTGCATGAATGTTAACAGTGGTGAATGTATCCAAGTACGTTTACTAAAGTACTATCCTTAGTAGACTACAACCATTGGATGGATTGTTACTAAATCGTGTGGATACATGCTTGGTCTCCAGACAATGAATCGACTTTGGTGATCCTCTGTCTTTCCCTTTAGCACCACCACAAAGTTGCCGTGTGGTTTTAAGTGAAATATCTTGAGAACTATCGGGTGGATGGCCATAAAATCAGGTACACATTTTCAAATTCCCCTCATGGTGAATTGTAAATTATTTGGTGATCCTTTCATAGCTAACTATGTAACTGTATAACAACAGCATCAGGTCAGAGTTTCACTTTGTCCAATACTTTGGTGTATGACTAAATACCTGCTAAACAGCTGGCATTCCACCAACTTCAGTGCTGACAGGCTAACATGCTAAACTAAGATAGTGAACATGGTAAACCTGTTGCTTAACATCAAAATGTTAGCATTCTGACATTAGCATTTAGCTCTTAGTTTCCTCAGTTGTGTTATCAATAATAATCCTAATTGGTCATAATGAAGATGTGTGAGACGATGTGTGAGACAAGGTTTGTGCGAAGCTGTGGGACCTTTGGCATCCTGCTATTGGCTGATTCAGTGCTTGAAGCAGGGCATTGTGGGTAGATGTTAAAATGTATGGCCATTCTTAATTTCTTATAGATACCACCCCCAGATGTACTACACTACATTATTTCATGAGGTCTATATACTGTATGACTTATTTGCTTAAAGTTGTCATTTTTATTACTCACATTTACATCATATTTCTTCACACAGAATGTGGGGTATCAAGATATTTCATTTCCTCTAAGTGGCCACCGTTACACTTTTATAGAGTGGAAATATGTGACAGACACTGAATACAAATTGAATCCAGCCACTCAGACTCGATACCATTACATACTCAAACAGCATGGAAGAGAAGGAAGGAAAAAAGAACAAGCAAGGCTGGGTGCTGCAGAGCAACTTTCCAGCCTTTTGCAAAGCACACAGCAGTTCAAATATCATATTGCATAAAGCACAGGCTGACAAAAACCAAGGCCTGGCACAGGAGAGCAATCTTCTGATGTACTTGCACTCTGTGGAAACTATTCCCTTTTACTTTCTTGGAGGGGAGAATATTTACCTGTGCACTGACAGAGGTGACGACCTCTTCTACTGCAGAGTCTGAGACTGCAGGAACATCCAGAGCGGTACCTCCTGTGTGGAAGCTGAAATCCTGACAGCATTCTAGGTTAATGAACACAATACTCCAACATAGAAAGCATGAGTGTTCCTACTAGTAGTCTGCTCCCCACAGTGTACTCATTTCAGTCTGGGGGGACATTTTGTCACTTTGTGGGAAATAAATAAAAAAATGGTGCCGCATGTAGCATTGTAAAATCAATCTTTTATTACAACATTAGTTTGGATGCATTAATGTAATTACCATACACAAGCAAGGCCATCGCCAAGAAGGTTGGCAGCCTTTGCTGGCCTCAACCTTTTATTTTACATTTGAGCCACAAGGTTGGAAACCTGTTGGACTGTTGATTGAAAAACAGGTTGTGGTTAATATTGCACGGCATATAAGCTGGCAGCAATATATAGCAATATTTTCTTGATACCCTGAGTAATACTAGTCTATATCAAATTTCAGGAGGTCAAGACGCAGTCATTTTCTTTATAGGAACGTTTTCATAGGCTTGACTTGGACTCTCGCTCAGAGACTTACATCTTTACTTGGACTGGCCCCTCAAAGAATTGAGACTTGACTTGGATTCTAGCTGGAAGACTTGAGACTTATCTTGGACTTGCAAACAATGACTTGGGAGCATTTTTGGTGGCATCTGCAGATTTACAGCTACTACTTAACATCGTAGCTTATTATTTTTTATGCTGTTGAGTTTTAGAAATGTTGATGTTCTTTCACTGCTCTTCTAGAAAGCCTTTGTTTCATTTACTTTCATTTGTTATGGAAATGAGTTATCAGACTCTTGACTTGGGTAATCAATGACAGTTGACACTCATATTAATTGAAAATAAACACCACATGTGACAACCATACAACAACACGTAGGCCAGGATCTTAGGCTGGTTTTCAAATTACCCCCAGCAGCCTTACGTTTCACGGTGTAAGCTGTTAATTGTTAAATGTAAATCAAAGAGAAAACAACACAGGCTGCTATAGTCAATCAGAACTATAGACTGTCAGCCCCCTGATGGTGTGATGGAGTGCACGTGGTCAAGCAGTGTGGAGAAAGACATGCTAGCACTGCTGCCCTCAACATGTCATAATATCAAAACTTCCCTTCCCAAGTTTATTCTAATGAATGGCATCATTTAATCCTGCTGTGAAGGAAAGCAGGTGTTGCATACACATGGAATAATAATAATATTGAAAATAAAGATCTGTACTTTTCTCTGTCAGGAGGAAATGCCTGTAGTTACTGGGAGCTATCAGAGCTTCATGATGATCAACATACCGTAAGTTCAGTCACAGGTCTTACATACACTCAAACGTGCACAGAAAATAAATATATGTTAGGGATATGCCCAACAATGTGCCCAATCTGTCCATTATCAGGAATTATTGGACGATGAGTAGGCCAGAATGTGGAGGATGGTCCGTGGAGGCCATTGATTCCTGATTATGGACACCTAGAAGGGCATTATCCTGCTTATACCGTGGCAATTTGACAAAAAACTAAAATGAAGACCAATAATATTATTTACCATTTATATTTCCATGCGTTTTGCAATTAAACCATAGATACAATCAGAACTAAGAACAATCATTCAATCCCACAAGATATTCCTTACTGCGAAACAGAAATGTTTCATTTTCGGTCCAGACAATCTACACCCCCCCCCCCCGCACTTTCACCTATTACCCAAAACCCACAAGGAACCATCCATCTGGACAATACCGTTTGAATTTCCTCCAGCTGGACTGGAACAGCATATCATCATCTCCCAGTACATTGAACACTACCTGGGCCCGCTCTCCAACAAACAGCCCAGTTACATCAAGGACACATATCACTTACTTGAAATCATCAGACCCTTGGCTGTTTTCACTCAATCTCACCTAATCCCCATAAACATAGACAAAAATGGAAACTGAATTGGGCCTAAAAAGATTCTCATCTAAGTTCAACAGATATTTTTCAGCCAGAAGACGGCTGTTTGTTCCCCATGTGAAACAAGAAGTGTTTATTTGTCAATTAACTTGCATTCGGAATTAATGGCAGTCATTATACCCCAAACAACGATCTTTTCCGAAACCTAACCGAGTTCAGGTGAGTCCCCACAATGTGACTGTGTTAACAGATTTATGTCCCCATAAGATGAGTAACACACCCACACAGAATATAACATTATAAGTGTAACAAATGAAGTGGCCGAGGAGCGAGTATAGAATATATATATAGACTGTATATTACTTTATAATTTTATTTTAGGTGGTTTTAAATGATATCATTTCTGACTCCTCAGTGCTTCAGTTTTGCCGCTGCTTTGCAGTGAGGGAGGCTGCTCTGACTGCCACGCACTTGTCTCAGCACCGGACGTGTTTCTTGGACACATCGTGCTTTTTTATTGCTCAATCCGGAACGTTGATACTCTGACAGCAAAAGCACTATTCCCAGCCATGCTTTGACTGCACTCTTTGCATTGAATGCAATCCACAATGCTGCCTGTTTTATCAATGTTGGCAGTGGAGACAGGTGTTGGAGCAGTTACCTCTGACAATGATGTTGGGTCTGGGCTTGGCCAATCGGGGCCAGGGATGGGTGTTAAGGGCACCGCAGCATGGTTTTTAACGCAACAATTATATTTATTATAGTTTTCTTCATTTTTACCGGTGTGTTTTAAGCAGGCTGCAAAAGTGTCTGAAAAGTGAAGCAAATGCAATAATGTTTATACTGGCCATCAAACATTGCAATATTTCATCATTTTCTAGAGAGAAGCATCCCGGTTTTCTAATCAATGCTTTCCACATTTCCCATTTAAATTTTTCTAGTTGAGGCACAACCCCTTCCATTCTCTGAGGTTTTTATTGGTAAAACAAAACAGCAGGGAGTGTTGAATTAATGTCATAGCAGCATAACGCTGACAAAGTACAGCAAAGTAAATTCATCAGAATCAGTTAACCAGTAACTAAGGGAGGCCATTAAGGAGGTGTTAAAAGGTCAGAGCCTCCCCCTTTGTATGTATGTGGTTTACCCAGGTGGCAGCCTCCGGTTCTTAAGTGAAGCTAATGCAGAAGTGCCTTAAACTTTCATTATTGCTAGTAGCCATCAGGGGGCGACTCCTCTGGTTGTATAGAAGTCTATGAGAAAATGACTCTACTTCTCTCTTGATTTATTACCTCAGTAAACATTGTAAACATGAGTTTATGGTCTCAATCTCTAGTTTCAAGTCTTCTTCAATACAGCATGATGTTCATTTAGTAAATTATGGTCCATTTAGAGTCAAACAGACCATAAATGCATGATGTTCGGTAACACTTTATAATAACTACATGCTATGAAGCATTAGTTAAGTATGATTAAACAATTCATCATTTGTAAAGCAGTGTTCCTACATTAATACTCAGTATACAATCTATAAGTTATAAATGTGTTATTCTTGATTATAAGTTTCATGATTGTGTTTTCATACTTTATAAATGATGGATTCCCCATTTGTGAATGATTATATATATGACAAACCAATTATATTGCAAACAATTATTAAGGAGTTGTAGATGATCAATAACAATTTATAAAGAATTTATTTAGATGACATTATTCATGAATTTGTATATAAAGATTGATTTAGATATGCACTAATGGTTAGGGACTGTTAATATATGCTTTATAAAATACTGCAATTCATGATTAATTCAGGTAGTTACTAATCATTAGTTAGGTGTTTTGTGTGACCTCATCTAGAGTGAGGACTATCTATGCTTTACAAGGCATTTATTAATTACATTGAAAGGACATCAGTGCCTCAAAACCCACAAAACTCTGTTATCTTCTCAACAGAAAAGGCAAAAAGAAAACACAAAGTGATCAAGAACACATCAATATTTATTACAAGATGTAAACAATGTACTCATAAATACAAACCTCTCAGGCATTCATTCATGTAAAAAAACTAAACAAACATTCTCCTTCAAATCGGAAGTCCAAAAATCAACGGGTGACATCACAATAACTATATCCACTTCTTAAACAGTCTATGGTTTAAAAATGGTGTTGTTGCTCGAGGACATGATTGTTACACATTCTTGCATGCCTTATTATGCTATACACATCCAAACAAAGTGCGTGTGAAGGTTGTGTTGCGAGTTGCCTAGCATCATCAGACATATCTTCACACTGGAGAGCAGGAGACATTGTGAGAGTTTTCGGACTGAGACGCAGCTTCAGAAATCCAATTGGAATCCCATTTCATAGCACCTCCTGTTCATGTTTCTGTTTTTTTAGCTGTCCAGACTTTCTGAAATCAATCTGAATACAATCTGGATGAACAAAAAAACTGATTTGGGCTGGCAGTCTGAAACAGCCTGTTTAAACAGACCTTGTTGCAACTCGCCTGCCCCCTACCCTCCACTTGCACACGTACACACATGTATAAATTCCTACAATACCAACAGTGGACTATCACGGTACTCCAAGCAAGTGTGGACCTCTATTTTTGGATTATTTTGCAACACACAAAAATGCATCCTTGAGAGATGTCTACTAATCAAAGAGGGGATTTCTATATACTGCAGTACCCTGCATGTTTTGAAATGGAATTCTGGATTTTTATTATTTTTATTTAGTTTTACATTACCATCCTGTTTTTTAAACTTTTGAATTAAAGCTCATGTAATGTTTTTATTTGTTTTGTTTGCTTTTTGTTGAGTCCTTCACCAAATGGAGTTTGTTCAGCACCAAGCTTTACCAATAGAGGACTTTGTTGGCTAAGACGTTTATTAATACTGCCACTTGGTCATTTTAAGACTTTAGGATGCATTATTGTCGTTTATTGTTGTGTGTGTACAGTATGTTGTGTATGGCAGTATTTGTCAACCTTTTCTGAGCCGCGGCACATTTTTTACATTAAAAAGATCCCGCGGCACACCAACAACCAAAAAAGTTACAAAATGACACCTTTTAGCCTAATACAGCATGCCAGTGGTGTCAAACTCAATCATAGAGAGGGCCACAATTACAAATTGGGACTACGTTGAGGGCCAAACAGGGTCAACATTTAATAGACAGGATAAAAGGGCTATTGGACAAAGTGCAAAAATAAATAGGCTACATTCCTTTATGCATATGTACCAGAGCCATCTTCCTTGGCTCCCACTTCATTATGTCTGGGGTTAGGTTCTGTGCTGTGGAAACCCTCAATGTGGAGTGAAGTTGTGCATCAGTGAGATGACTCCTGTGCGGGTTTTTGTTCCTCTCCATCACAAAGAAAAGCTGCTCACGCAGGTATATGCTTCCAAACATGCAGAGCATTTGAGCAGCATGTACAGTAGGCGGAGTTAAGGCATCGTTTCGTGTATGAAGCTTGGAACCTGTGCAGTGCCTACAGAGTCATACTTTGCCTTGAGTGTGTCATTACACTGGAGGTCTGTCAGCTCCATGTGGATGTGCACAGGTGCTCTTTCCACGTCAACTGCAAACGGATTGCTGAACAGTTCAAATTGAAATTTCTGAGCTGCAAAGTCGGCAAATCGCGAGTGAACTCTGTGCCAAGTGCGCCAAGTTTATCAGCAAAATGCGCAGTCGGGAACACAGCGGTGGAGACACGGTTTGGCAACACGAAAAGTGACCCAAGTTTCCTTGCTACATCTGAGTCTCCCACAGGGGCAGCTTGCTTGGAAAGCTCTCACTGCATCATACATGTCTGTGATTATACACTTACGTCCCGGAGCTCTGTGGTGTGGCGGGCCAGTTACGATAAACATATGATTCTCGCGGGCCGGATATAATTATACCGAGGGTCAGAATATTTGAGTTTGACATGTCTGTTAAATGCTGACAATTTAATGACAAGTCTCTCAATGTGTTGATCCTTACGAGGCTTTTCATCTGGGTTAGAATGTTGTCCAGGGCCCAGTTCAGAGTCTGCATTTTTCTTTTTCAAATATTTCTCCATCGCTGTTTGTCTTGTCACCGCAACCTCTCCCGCGCGTCATTTAATTCTACTGTTTTAAATTATCGCTGCCTTTATTGCGCTACCTGCTGCCACCCACTGGCATAGAAGAGTATTATTACTGAGCCAGCGACTATATTGCAGCTCAGACGCCCAACAATGGTAAAGTATTTGCACCAACTAAATAATATTCTTTTCACTGATTAAGTGAAATTGGCCATTTTCCCACGGCACACCTGACGATCTCTCACGGCACACTGGTATGTGCACAGCGGTTGAAAATCACTGGTGTATGGTGTGTGTTGACTTGTGTGCCAGAGCCAAAGAAATTTCCATTTTATGCAAATGTAATGGACAATAAAGTGATCTGAATTTCATTGCTCTTGTTCCAAAGATTTTCATATAATCATGATGGCAAATTGCTAGCATAAAGCCAACGTCATGCTAGCAGGATTTAAAGTCAATAACATTGGGTATGGTTGGTAAACAGTAAATTAAATGTAACAGCATGTTTTCACGAACCAATGTGTACCGTCGGCCACAGCCTGAAGTAACCAGTTGAATAGGGAATGTGAGCTTATGTGATTTCAGTGTAGAGGTACAGTGTACATCCTGCTGCTTGTGTGTTACACTCACCATCTTGTGGTGTTCAGGTTGAGGAACTAAAGGACTACTCTCATTGTTGTAAATTAGAGATTCATTTTTTTTTTCGTATTTAAAGTTACTATGATTTTTACTGGTAACAGTCTTACTTTAATACTGAAGGCTCTATATGACCTATAAACACGACGATCAGCAAGAAGTCTATAGACATATATATATATATATACACATATATATATATATATATATATATATATATACACACATATATACACATATATATATAGAGAGAGAGACTATATACTATAGTCTATTGCTATATAGTTATTCTTATTGCTTGTCATCGGTGCCACCGGGTCGGATTCAATCAGATGAAATCATGCAGGTTCACCAGAAACCCCTTCAGCTCAGACTCCAGCAGGTCGTTGCTGGAGGACAGACCAAGATCCTGCTTCGCTCCTTCGACCTGCAGTCACAAGCTCAAGCAGCAGGAAGAAAGCTTGTTGCCTGGCAAAGTAGGTGTCCTTTAATTAATGGTCACTCAACAGCCAATCAGTATTGGTAATAGAATATGAATTCATGTAGCTTTAATTATGGAATTTGTTGAGGCTGAAGCTACTGGAGGAATCGCAAGGCCGCTACTGTGTTTACTTCTTTCTGCGCAGGCGCATCAAAAAGTAACTCGATCCGGTCCAAATTCAAAACAGTATTTAATTAAACGATGACAACTGTAAACTGATGATGACAATTACAATCTATAATACACTATCGATAGTATGCATCTCTAGAGCAGAGACCACGTGCAACTCCACTCACAGGCCCGACCAAGTCGGGACCTGAAAAGCGAACTACCATGGCCTGCTGCACGCCCTCGCAAACAGTCCTTTTATGTCCTTTGATGGTCGGAAAGTGTCCGAAATCTGTCGTAAAACACAAAGGCCGTCTTCTGGGGTCAGTGATTGGCTTCCAATCGCTCTGACCCCTCCTTCATTGATCCACTGCTCATCTCTGTGGCTGGCTCCTGTTAGGTTCAGAACCTCTCAGAACTGTGGAAGGCCGCATGTTGAAAAGCAGCCCAGAGGAGAAGAAGCCCCCCCCCCTTGCTCCCATTCTGATGGAGGACAGGAATCAGCAGGTCCAGATCAAAATCACAAGATATTTAATAACCAACAGAAGCCAAAACAACTGCAAACTGAAGTACACCATGAATGATAAAACAAATGTGAGACCCCGTTCAGGCCACCCAGCAAACTGGTGTGTTTACTGGATGGCCCCAAGGAAGTCTGACTCTCTCCTGGGATTCACAGCTCTTTGTCCCCCCAAAGTTACATTCCTGAGCCTATCGATCAGCTCCCACGATTGGCTCATCCAATAAGCCCCTCATGGGCAGATGACCCATTGTTCTGTTCTTCTCACCTAGGCCAGCCAGCTTCGTTCCAACCCCCGCTGGCAGACACCTCCTTACATTCTTGGGGCCAGTTCCTTTGTTTGATTCGCCAAACCCCCGCTTCCAGTACAGTCCTCACACCTTCCTCTTACAGTATGAAATGACCTCTGATGATGAAATGACTTCTTGGTCTAAACTCTTACAAGTAAACACACTGTAACATATAACATCCAGCACTAGGAATGCTCTAAAACTTAAATCCCTCACACTCCTTGTGACATCACCTCTGACATCACCTCTGACCTGCCCTCTGTCCTGCGGCCGCATGGTGTTACCCAGGAGTCCTCTCTGTTGTTTTATGGCAGTCTGCTTCCCCTCAGTTGTCTCCGAAAAGCCTTGCCTTGAATTCCTTAACTTTCCCTGATGGCTATTCTTTACAGTGTTTAAATCCTCCAATGTTTATGCATTCATGATTTCAATACATTCAATATGTCAATATACTGTAACATATAATATCCTTCATGTAAACATATTACAAACATAATTCATTCTTCAGTAAATATTTTGTGACTAACATATTTTACCTTTTATTATTGTGACACCTCTATTCACCACTAAGGGTGTTATAAATTCTACTAAATAATGCTTTTAATTCTTAAATTCTCCACAAATTGACGGATAAAGCTAATTTCTCCGGCGGGGAGAAACCACAGCTTGCTTGATTCATACCACCGCCTGTGATATAACATGTATCCATAAGAGAGTGTTGTCTTTGTGCTCTCCATCAGCTCAGGGTCAGTTACAAAACCGAAACATGCAGCTGGTGCTATGATGTGTGTTGTATGTGTGACTATGTTTCTCAAGGAAACTTTAGCAGGGAAAGTATACATTTATAATACAATACTGTGATTGCAGTTACAGTAAAGAGCAATGAGCTGAGGGCAAATAGTACTTTTGAAAATATTGGGGAATATTTAACAAAAAGGATTCATAATGATAAAATACAAACCTTGACAGGCTAATGTTTGGACACATAATGAAAGGGTTAAATGTGAGTTTTAAAGGTTTGCGTTTGCAGAGTCAAAAGTATCCTGTCTGATTAAATTAACTAAATATGAAAATGGGGTATGGAGAACTGCGCTACAGTGCCATTACTCATTTGGAGCTGAAGTGGACACACTCAACCCGCTGCGGAGGACAACTAATGTGCATAAATGTTTCATTTTTCCCTTCACATGTACACACACCTGCTTGCCCACATTATCTACCACATATCTACCTCAAGAAGTCAAAGCCCAGACCGAACACTTCGTGCCTCATCCTCAGACAATTCATCACACGGTAGACAGCCATATCTTAATCCATGCAGATTGAAGAGCCCCACCGCTGCTTCATTTTTATACTCATGTATAAATGTAAGCTGCTCACATGTTATACAAAGTTAAATCCAATTTTTACCACAAACTTAAAGTTATGAACAAATTTGTATTTAAACCCATAGCTTGTATACTGAGTCTTAATAAAAGTAATCATGAGATTGATAATAATCTTTTCATCTAACTCTCTGCTATAAAACAAAGTAGCATATTTCCCAAAACATTGAAGTATTCCTTTAACTTTTGGAAAATGCAAGTCAGAAATGCATTGGACTTTTCTTTAGAAACCTGGATGTTGTGTGCATAACAGGAAGAAGTCCAGATGAATGTTAAGAAAAATAGAAAGCTTTAAACATTTTTTGAAATCTTTTTGCTTTAGTCGTTCCTGTTTACACTGTACAGACACCAGTGACAATGACTGGGACTTATGGAAATCCTCCTTCCTTCCATCCTGTTCTTATAATCTCATTTATATCTCTATTCTCCACTCCCTCCCTCCATTTTCTTCCTCTGCCTGTCTCCCGTCCTCTCTCAATCTTCGCAGCCCGTTTCTTCATCTGCAGAGAAAAAGGCGGTGGTGCTCCGCTCTATTGAGTGCCAAATGCTGATTGATTGAAGAGCGAAGAGCTGGCGGCAGGTATGCAGCTGACAAATGTATAAGGCCTCGGAGATTGGAGTTAAACCTGGTGCTAACAGATAGCCTGATAGCACGGCTGAATGGACCAAACTGCTGCCAACACACTCCCGTAACTGATAATTACAAGATTTGCAGGTTTCTTTTCCACTTCTTTCTCTTCATGTTCGCGGTGCTAAATAGGCCATTGTCTGTTCTGTCGATTGGATTTTCACTTTGAGTTGAAAATGAAAAATGAGTCTTTTTACCCATGTGTTACACTCCCAGTGGTTTGGAAACCGTGCTTGTCAAGTCAATGCTTGTTTGGTAGTACGTGCGCTATGTTGTTATTTATTGAGAATTGAATTAAAAAAAATGAAATGGATGCCCGATGTTCTGTTCTCTAAGGACAAGTTCCATGCAGGTGTTCTGATATGAAAATTCAGTCTCAATTCAGAGTAAAATACTCCTTGGCTGATTCTGTGTACTTCTACTGCTTAACGTCTTGAACTCTTCCTTTTCTTCTTTGTCTTCTGAGACTAAAATAAAAAAGATAGATTGTAGCATCACATACATTTATTTAATTCAGCACTGCTTCTGCCAACACATCATTGCAGTTAGATAAATATATAATTATAACTCAAAATTGCCATAATTACTTCAAAATTACATCCGGAATTGAAATATTCTAAATGTCTTGTGCCACATTTATTACACATTTTCCTTAATTGAAATATGCAGGTTTGTTTATATAGTTTTAACATATTTGCATTTCAGCAGGGCTCAAAACTTTTAACCCCTAAGCCTATTTTGAGCCCTCCGCTCGAACATTTCATACCTACACTCTAAGGGGCTTATCTCGCTAACTACAAGGTCTATTTGAATAATTTCAATGGTATTATAACACTAAAACTTGTGATAGTTTTTTAATATATGTACATATCAGTGTATATGTTATTGGTTAATGCTGAATGAATATAACACACAGCTCAAATAAAAAATGTTCAGGTTCGCCTGAAAAGAAAAGCACTTTTATTGATTTGAAATGATGCAGTCCAAGGCTTAAACCCTCTCAAATCATATCACAAGATGTCAGCAGTCCTTTTTAAAAAAAAAATTGGCTTTGATAGAGTTAAGTATGCCTGAGAAATCAATGCCGGTGTACAGGTCAGCTGAGGTCAGCCAACGTCAATTCTGATTTTGGAAGCAGCCAATATAGCTCTTTTATTGTACTTTTAAATACTATATAACTATATTTCACTTCTTTTATCACTAATAGTGTTCAATCAATCTAATACAGCAGTTTGGCATCATTTTGAGAGCCTGTGCTATATAAAAACCTGTAAAATATGGCTAATTTTTGTCAGAATTTCAGTTTTACGGGATGTATTTGAACCTAACACAGCCTGTGATTGGCCGATTTGCGCAATTCTTACAGTTCTGAACCCGGAAGAATTTGGGCATTGTAGTGATTCATTATTTGAGTTGTTTGACAGAATTTTAAGCCAATAAAATAATCGAAAACTGTGATCCGCCCCCATTGGCCAAAACTGAAATTATTATTCATTCGTCATAGAAGCTCGTCAGAGACTCAGTTTTTTTAACAGCACAGCAGAGAGACGGCTTCGTAATGGCGGATGGGATTATTTATTTATTTTTTTAGATTTTCATCCAGGAAACATCTAAAAGGTACGGAGCGCTTCAATGTTTATGATGATGGGCTGAGTTGATATCTGTGGCAGATCAATAGTAACTTTATAACGGTTTAAAGTAGAATAATTTGGAGGCGATAGTTCGATGCAGTTTAATGTGCTCGTGCTGCTGGATATGAAGTGTGTGTGTGAAAGTGCCGTAGATCGCGGCTGGGACTGATAACGGAGAACATTGCTTGCCTTCTCCTGGTGAGAAATAGGTGAAATTGTGGTAGTACTTGTAGTACCTTGAAGTACTTTGTGTGTATATATATATATGTTTTTGAGTGATTAAAATAGGTTACATAGTCCATTTGATCAGAATCTCTTCGTCATGTACGTTTTTGAAATATTTTAAAATATCATTTAATTCGTTCTCAAAAGTGATTTGTACTACATGTGTACACTCTCTCGCCCCCCCCCCCCCCCTCTAGAGCCCAATTGGGCTCCGCTCGGGATCTAAGGCTGCTTTCACACCCAAACGTGTTTGGTGAAAAACCCGTTAATTGAGTACTGGTGGACCATACAACGGATCTGAGACCCCCTGAAAAGGAGGGTCTCAACCTGCTTCCAAGTGGAATCTAACTACAAATATATCCATCTGCTGAAATGTGTTCAGGAAGGAATCTTCTTGATCTGTGTTTAAGGCCATGTAAGCACAGGAGCACAGGTATTGTCTCTGTCTAAAAGGTTTAAAGCTGTTCTCCATTAAAAAGTAACCCTAACCCACACTAATCCACCTCATGCACATGTTCGCATGCTCCCTGACAGTCAACACTATGCAATCACACCAGTCGTTTGGGAGCGCGCAAAGGGGCTTTTGCACAGTCCTGTCTCTACCATTAGTCATCATAACTTGTGTTAGATATGCAGTCTCATAATACCAATAATGCTTATAATCAGCTATTAATCAAAGAACATAATTATACACATCAGAACCATTAAATTGCTGCATAAACGTCCGCTCAGCTCTATCAGACAGAGCAGTCGGATCTTAATGTGGACACTCGAGATGCATAAATATAATGTAAATGTAATCATGTTAAATCATATCTAAATTAGGGGGTGAAAGAGTATAATCACCTTATAAAGTTGTAGTGACTCATGTGTTAGCAGACAGATGCCTGTTAATACGTCCAGCAACCACAAACAGAGCAGTATTCATATTTAGCTCTGTTTTGGTCTACACCAACTCCTTCAGTGTGAAATGACACAATGAGAGCTTTGAGAGTTGAGGCCCGTAAAAGAAAATCAAGCTCAAATGTGATGTTAAAGTGAGAAGAACTGCATACCTGGATGGTAGTTCTCAGCGGGTTTGAACTGGAATCTATAGCCGACCTGAAAATGTCACACATCAAACTTTCATTCTTTCTTGAAAGAAAGGTATGTGGAAATAAGTGGAATTGATTAAGAGAAGATTAATCAATGCTATGCTCAATCTGTATCAAGCACTGTGCATTGATACAATGTGTAAAACATAATCAGCTAATCACCTCAACATCAATAAACTGTTGACGTTGACAAGTAAGAATAAATGAAAACAATATTTTGACTGTACATTTGAATGATTCCACACCCAGTAAGGCAAAGAAGAGCTGCAACATGGTCTCAGCAAGAATGCTTTAAAAAACTAAGAAATATGATTCTTGTTCAAGGACAGCACACCCCTGATGGGTTGTTAACAGGCTCTCGCTCACTGCACCAACCTGCAAACCGTTTTTTTTAATCGTGACAACCCTACTACTACTTTCATAGATGGATAATCTCTTTGACTTCACAATAGATGGGCAGAAAATGTAAAAGTAAGTAAAATCATTTGTGTTGGAGAAAAGACTAGAATTACCTTTCAGTTGTATGCCTCTGACAACCAGTCAATTAGCAGTTTACATCCATGTCTATTAAAAAATGTCATAATTTCTTAATTTAATGCAATTACACATATGTGTGCGAAATGTAGCATATGAATTCTTGACTGTGAAGTGGACGTTTGTGCAAAATTTGAAAAGAAATCCCTCCAGGTGTTCCTGAGTTAATACGTTTACAAGGATGGGAGGGACGTGAGGTATCAGTGACCTTTTCCCAACACAATCTACATAGTTCATCCTCGAGTCCAAGTAGACGTTTGTGCCAAATTTGAAGAAATTCCCTCAAGGTATTGGACGGCCAACCTGGAAACATAATGCCTCTGGCCACGGCTGTCGTCGGTGGGGAGGCATAGAAGTCATCTCAAACAAGACTACATTTAAAAGGTTGAAACAAAACGAGTAACTTCTTTTTCCAAGAGCACACTAACCCGAGTGCTCCTCTTGTAGATGAAGCGTGTCCAGGGGTCGTCCTGTCGGTCGATCCGCCATCGGTTCACAATGTTGCTCTGTCTGCAGGATGAACATCTTGCACCATGACACATGTCAGATACAGACATTTCTCAGGGATGTTCAGACAGGTTAATTTCCTCTCTCTGACATACATACACACACACAACCAACACATGCCTCACTTCTGCTGCTAGGGGATCATCATTGGCAACGTGCACAAACTCCTTAATCAGTATGTATCTGTAGGAACAAAACCAATGTCAAGAATCTACTGATTAGACACAAAGTAACACTTGATTAGATGCAGCTACTGTAAATTCTCAGTTTTATTTACCTCAACTGAGGAGAGCAGAGCAGCTGACCTCTATTGAAGACATGCCTTTCCTTTTTAATTTTCTCTGCCTTACATTGACATATTTCATCATTTTCTAGAGAGAAGCATTGCTATTTTCAACACATTTCTCATTAAAAGCATTCTAGTTCTAGGAGGCACAACCCCTTTCCATTCTCAGAGGTTTTTATTGGTAAAACAAAACAGCAGGACGTGTTGAATTAATGGCATAGCAGCTTAACGTCAAAAGTACAGCAAATTAAATTAATCAGAATCAATTAACCAGCAACTAAGAGAGGCAATTAAGGAGGTGTAAAAAGGTCAGAGCCTCTCCCTTGTTGTATGTATGTGGTTTACCCAGGTGGCAGCCTCCGGTTCTTAAAAGTGAAGCCAATGCAGAAGTGCCTTAAACTTGCATTATTTCTAAAAGCCAGCAGGGGGCAACTCCTCTGGTTGCAAAAATAAGTCAGATTGTATGGAAGTCTGAGAAAATGACTCTACTTCTCTCTTGATTTATTACCTCAATAAACATTGTAAACATGAGTTTATGGTCTCAATCTCTAGTTTCAAGTCTTTTTCCTTTCACTGGTTGCAAAAAACAAGATGGCGAACTCAAAGCTTCAAAACTGCATCCACAAACCAAAGGATGAAGTCACGATGACTACGTCCAATTCTTATCTACATTTAATGGGTTTATTATAACATTTATAATTCTTTCCGAAATTCTTTTCTCATACATATTTGCTTAATGGGTTTACACTGGGTTTGTTTGTGCATTTGCTAGATAAATATCCTAATACAATAGTCATTTTAATTCCCTTTGAGGATTAGATGACTGCTATGGAGTATAATGCTGGTATTGTATATTTCTGCAAACCACGGATACAATAAATAAACCAAAAATGAACCAAAACTATGTTTCTGAACCTGAAATATGTTTCATATCTACATGTGCATATATCACCATTATCGCTTTTTAGCTGCTCGTGGTGCTTTTGCCGTTGTGAAAGTGCATTCTCGTTTATGTTTGGGTGGATGCAACAAAACTCCCTGAGGTGAGTAAGGTTTACTAAACCAACTCGACCTCCCTGTGCAGACTTTGATTAAACGTATTTGTGTTATGTCTGTTGGTATTTTCTCTTTTAGCCTCTCTTTCTTTCTTGGGACTATCGGGAAAGTAAACCTTAACACAAAGCTAACTCCTGATAACATGTATTACTCCTGGTGACTTGTCTGTTCAGTTTGTTCCACTAAAACAAAAACTACAAAATACACACACAATTGCACACTATGGTCTCGAACAGAACTCAATGTACTCGGTTTTCTTGACTGCTTTTGGACATTGTCTTGACTCGGACTTGGCTGGACCTGATTAAGTTGCTCTTGACTCGAGCCTCTGCAGGTGTTTTTAGTTATTCTGTTTGATTAGATCTCTGCTGGTTGAAGGTAGGTGGAGTTATGATGAGAATTTACAGTACTTTCAGTACGGGGTGGCTGTAGCTTAATGGGTAAAGCGGGTCATCCTTTAACCACAAAGGTGGCAGTTTGTTCCCCAGCATCTGTCTGCGTGTTGAAGAGTTCTTCAGCGAGACAATGAACACTAATTTGCTCCCCGGGCACTTCAGAGCAGCCCACTAGTTGGGATGGGTTAAAATGCAGCGGTCAAATTCCGACAGGTGTCTTCCTGTCTATAGATTTTAAGGTTTACCTATAAAAATGATGAACCTGCAATTTGACAGTTGACACTAAGCCAACAGGAGACTCAGATTAACACCAGATTAACTGAAAACACCTGTTTGGGTGTTCAGAGGCTTTAACATTGGTCAATCACCAGTATGTACATTGTGCTGAATGTATGACCATTCTGGTGCAGGTACTGTCAATATATATATATGCTTTTCCAATAGATTGACCTCAATCCGAGGGTGACTCTTTGAGACATGGCTCTAGTTTAAGTGCTGGCTTTTTCTTTTCTTTATTGGAGAGTGTAGGTGGTACATACACACACACACACACACACACACTTTCAGGACATTATGTAGATCTTGTAGCTCAGTGAGCAGGACGCAATGGTACTGTCTCATGTGCCAGTATAGATAGTTGAGCACAATCATAGATGCGTTAAGAGTTAAATCAAAGATTCAAATATGTACATGCAATGGACCATCATTTACTAAAAGAACATCATGCTGTATTGAAGAAGACTTGAAACTAGAGATCGAGACCATAAACTCACTTTACAATGTTTACTGAGGTAATAAATCAAGAGAGAAGTAGAGTCATTTTCTCATAGACTTCTATAGAATCAGGAGTCGCCCCCTGTTGGTCATTAGATAGAATGCAGGTTTAATACAAAAATAGTATAAGTTTACTCACAGAGGACAACTTTGCATGACTTGGAAGAATTTGAAAGTTTTCAGTTTTTTTTCATTCACTTCCCCTTCATATCTGTGGCTGTTTGAAGAGAGCAGCGCATCCTACAGTCAAGATAAAGGGTTTCATCCTGGGAGTAGAAAAAAGGAACATGTCAGGAACAGAGCCTGAATACAGCTCAGACGCCTTTTCAGTATCACCTCAACATACAAACACAAACACCCCTGCAGAGCCTCTCTGGTATTCATCATCCAAGTCCGAAGGGGTATTTTAGTCGCATTTGTCTTTCATGTGAACATATTTTAATCCTGACAAAGTGTGAGGATAAAAAAAAAAAGCGTCTGTATCAACACGATAATGAGAAGATGGAATGAGTTCAGTACCTAATATGGAGTTGAATTTAATCTCCATGTAGACTGAGGGAGAGAGCGAAAAAGGAGAGCAGTTTTTCTTCCCGGCATAAATCTCTCCACACAGCACACTTTCCTATCATCCATGAAGGGGTCGCTACCTTTCTCAGTGTTTTGGTGTTCAGCAAGTCCCTAAACTTTTTACATGAAAAAGAAAAGAAAACACAGCAATGTAGATGTGAAAGCAATGTTACTTGTCAGTACCAACTATTTCCTTGGTATGTGTGGCTCGATACCACTGTAAGGGAAGATAATGTTTTGTAATTTAGGTCAACCAACGCTTTAACATCAACTGAGCATTACAGTTCCATGATTAATAATTAGGTTTTTGAGTCATTTTTAATTTGAGTATTTAATATATCCGATAAAGTTACACCAGCTGATTGTTTTGTGAAGGAATTGTTGGACATATAGAGTAATGCCCTTATTAGCTTCCTCGCCGAGAGTTAGATGAGAATATAGCGACCACTCTAATGTCTGTGTGTTAAACATGGAGCTAGAGCCACATGTGAATAGCTTAGTTTAGCCTAAACAGTGGAAGCAGGTGGAAACAGCTAGACTGGCTAAAGTTTGTATAATCTGAGCACAAGCGGGAATGTATCAACACAAAGTTGTGGTTTTACAGAAATGCATGTGCAAGAACAATTTCTTTGATGACAGTAGCTTCAGGTCTATAAGATAGTCGCCTCCTGTACAGCTGAGGCTGATTGGGATGCCATTGGTGCAGCAGGTATTTGGTCACAAACCAAAGTGGAAGAATTTAAATCTTGACCAAAATGATGGCGCTAGAGGAAATTAACCGTAAGAGAAACGGGAATATCTAAATCACATTTCATGACCCCATCCAATAGTCAATAAGTTTCATCCTATCTGTATCCACCCTACCTTCTTTATCTGTGTCATTCTTGAATCTTATTGCTAAAAAAGAGTCATCCTCTGGGGACCATGAATGTAGAAAACTTCATCGCAGTCAGATCTGGACGGAAATGGTGGACCGACCAACTGACTGGCTCCTCAGTTATTACTAGAAATAATAAAATGATCTCACAAAATGTTCTGAACAAATATTAAGATTTCAGTTTCACAAAATTATGGAAGTAGAAGTTCATGAATAATGTATGCCTTTTGCTACTATGGCCCAAAAAATATATTGGCTTATTCTATTGGCTTATTGAAGTGGATAGTTTTTTGTACTTTTATTCACAGGAGGCCTACAAGAGTGGCTGGAGGTCATCAGAATAACATAGATCCAACAGAACCAGAAGTTTTCTTTTTCAAGTCAACCTTTTTTCCTTCCCATTCTACTGTCTTTGTTTTCTACCTCAAGGTCTGGACTTTCATATTCCTTTGGCTCTGCTGAGATTCATAATAAGATCTCCCCTGCTCACTGGAAGCACTCCAATCTATTCTCTCCTTGTACCTTACCCAGAGAGAGAGAGAGAGAAAACCTTTATTAGTCTCAGGGTTATTTTTGTAACCCTTGCTTCTTTTTCATTCTTCTGTAGCCACAGCTATTCAATTTTATTTCATCCTGTCCTCAGCAGAGTTGAGCTGATGAGCTTAAGGTCCCTCCTATTGATCTTTAAATGGATGATGAAAAAGGCCACTGCCTGGTGGTCAATTGGCCAGCCTTGGCTCTATTGGCAGTGTCCCCTCTGATTACAGTCCACAGTCTGGAAAATGTAATCCACTTTTGGTGCCACTTGTCAGCAGGAGTAGTGGAGGCACGCCTGGAATTGAATTGAGTTTTGTCATTTTCAGAGTATCTACGCAATATTACCGACACACTTGTTTATGCACAGAGACCTTACCCAAGCTGTTTTTTCGATATTAAAAAGTCAAGGTTCGGAGGGACTTATTCTAAATTGGAGTGGAGTGTTTCAAACCTAGACTGTTGGAGCTTTTGAATAAAGATTAGAGCAGACTGCAGGTGTCATTGTGACTTTGTTATTTTGTAACTGTTGTTTTATTATTAGTTTTAGTTTGACTTCCTCATCTCATCAATCTTTTTTTACCTGAGCTGCATGAGCGCTTCAGTGCATTTTGTGTTTCGAAATGTATGTTATTTCAAGTTTTTCCAAGTGGTATTATTGTGGGTCTCTCCCTCTTTGCAGCCATCACTACCACAAAGATGTATGCAAATGAATGTGCAATGACATCACTAATATGCAAATGAGCGTATGGCTAGTACTTTTATTGGACAAATGCTGGCAAAACTGCACAAGGACACACTGCATTTGGTTTTCCACCCTTCCTTTGGTTGTTCCACCGTAACTGCAGAGACCTTACATTGACACTCTTTGGTAACTGGGGATGGCTACCAATAGCTACCTGGAAAAAAAAACAATGCAATATCCTCTTTCTGTTTTGGCTGCAAAATGATTGACGATCTTCCTTTGTGCCGTAAATTGAAATACGGGGCAATCGAAGCGCAGATGGTGTCATCATTTTACAGCCAGTACATTGTGTTATCAACATTTATTTCATAATGTCATGTGAAAGCAAAAAACATGTCTGTTTGTGCTGTAAATATTGAATGCTTGTAAGATTTATTCAATGTCAGACTCAAGTGAAACCACTTACATCTGGTATTACCATGCAATTTTACCTTTATAGGCATTTTCATTTAATTGTTTCAAATTTTTTTACTATGACGATTGGTTATATTATCTGTTTTTAAACACATAAAACATTTTTGACACTACACACAAATTTTCATAAGATGGTACCAACTCCTCAAGCAAAAAATGAAGTCCCATAGATTAACTGTATCTCAACACGAAGCTCAAGATGAGGCTTGTTTCATCAAAAAATAAAAGCCCCCAACTTTCACTGTACGTTAACAGAAAAGGACTTTTTTTTTTCAAAATAAAAGCCCCAGAATGTAACTGTATCTTAACAAGGAACTCAGGACAGGACTTCATTTTTTTTTACACAATGAAATATTCTTTTATACATTATTGGTGTTCTTTTAAAGCCAGCATTGCAGTGCAGCTTCAGCTTTTCAGCATCCAGCATTCACGCCACAATATCTCTTGGTAGCCATGTGCTTACACAAAGAGTTTGTGTTGTTAATGGGTTCTGGGTCTTCGGATGAATTGGTGTTTGTTTTTGAGATAACGGGCTGTTGGAAAAATGGGCTTTTGTTCCAATGGGCCGTCGGACCAATGGCATGGCACGAAGTGAAGGGGCAGTGGAGATGACATCCTCTGTGGATCTGTTGGCTCAGAGTGCAAACTGAAGGCTGGCTGGGATGTTGTCTTTGATGTGCTGGAGAACCAGTTTCTCAAATCACTTCATCAAAATGGGGGCGAGTGCTACAGGGTAGTAGTAGTTTAGACTTGATGTTGCTGAAATGTTAGGTACAGGGACAGAGTGAGTTTACCAGAAATCTCATTTAATCAGTGATGTTTTGTTGAGCTGACAACATCAGGTTTTTAATTGTATGTATAGCCTTCTTCTGGAGGGATGAATGCATGCTTGTAGTTTTTTCCCATGTGGTATGTGGTTGGGCTCATCTGTAGTGCTGGTAAATACCTTGCTAAACAGAATTATTGTGGAGACACAGGAATCTGTGGTCCTCGGGGTAATTAGTAAATATCCCACAGAGACTATAGTTTTATGAAAACATTTGTTAATAACCTCTCCTCTATTAATCTAGTCTATACCGCACATTCTGCTTGATAGAAAATATCATTTTTGTTATTGATATTGCAAATGTTGTACATTTTATCTTAATACTTTGCTCTTGTTGTCTTTTGTACAATTTTGTCTCTTAATAAAAATCATTGTATCCATAAGCAGTTATTCTCATCTCAGGGGAAACATAAATGTCCCCCATGTTCGTCAGTAAAATATATCTTAATATATCTTAGCCCTTTGAAATGGTGGACATTGCAGGGTGTGGAATTGGTGAAACAGATGTTTTTTTGCAAAACTCATTTGGCACAAATGATAATACATGTTCAATAGTTGATGTAACCCAAAAAAACGAAAAGTCAATCCAAACTTCGAACTTTGCTCATTTGCAGACTAGCTAATTACATACTCCCCTGTTGGAGTGTGCTACTGCAGAAACCACAACATGCTGCTGTGTTCATTAGCAAATAATATGCTGGGCAGTTATTATTTCCAAGTATTTAACCTGGCAGAGCATAATGTGCTATGCTACATTACGCTTAGATTCCTCGGGGGAAGATTTTTGCAGCAGTGAGTAATTTCACTGACACGAACAAAGGTTCAAAGTGCAATCAGTACAGTCGCTCAAGTTGATTTTGCCATGTGGTTATTAGCGATTACAATGAGATGGCTCATCCCCAAACACCATCTCTACCTCTTTCTGTTGGAGATGACATTTAACAGGTCAGCTTGAGTTCACTGAAAAAGCTGACTGGCTCTGGAGTCTCCCCACCGGCTGAAGATCAAATCGAGCCAGAGCTTTCATTGTCAGGTCTCCTCTACTTTGTTTCACAATCTACCTCCCACTGTCCCCATCAATGGCACACAATAGAACTAATAAAGGTGTGTGTACTGCCCACTGTCCTTAAAACACTACTTTTACCTCGTGGGACATGCACAGTGTTCAGATGGCACTATGCTCAAACCTAATTAGGTACAAACAAAAGTTACATGCCGTACTACCAGCAGCTGACAGGTGAAACAAGCAGCAGGTAAAGATACCTATTTTGCCAACATTTAGTGGCAGATTATTGCCTCTGCAATTACCACCTGCTTCTGTTGGCAGAAAGTTGTATCATATTACCCCCCCCCCCCCCGCTAATAGTTAGCCTGCTTACAGATTTGTGAATCACTGCACACATCTGCAACTTGTTCAATGATTTGAATGAGTCCAGTGTTGTGCATAATGACAGTAGTTTGGAGAAACAACATTGCCAATCGGAGCTTTCTAAGCTGTATTTAGAGGGGGACGTTGTTTTCCTATGCCTGTGCCAGAAAAAAAATGGGAGGATGAAAGCAACAGGCATTGATAAGATTGACACAACCATACACGTTATGAATTTTCTTCGTAAATGCTGGATAAAAAGAACACTTCAAAAATAAATAAACAAATAAACAATGAATAAGTGAAGATTCACAAGGTGAGAGTACTTGAAATAAGTTGTAAATAAGACATTACCCTTTCAGGAGCTGGGAAAGCTCATTTTGAGCAACATCCCACTAGTATTAGAACGTGTTGGTGTCATAATGAGCATTGTTTCACTTAACAAGGCACCTTGTCTAAAAGCAAGTCCCTATTTCCCACTGAAATGTTACTTGTTAGGTGATTGTGTCTCATATTAAGTGTTATTAGAAACTGTTTCCATCTTCAGTCTCTACTCTAACTGATTGCAGTGAGGGAGGGGAATTCGATTTCCCTAACCAATCACAAGAAATCAATCCGCCTGAATCTAAGGGCATTTTAAGTCGACAGTGATGCAAAGCAAAATCAAAACAGCTTGATAACGGCGTTAGTCCCGCCTGGGAAACTGACTAATTGTTAACCCCATCATAACACTCATTGGATAGACACATTGTTGGTATTATAAGGTTCGTGCAATCCTTGCTAAAAGAGCTAAATTAAACGGCAAATCAGTCTGATCATCAGGAAGTTCTCATGTGCGTCCTTTTAGGCCTGGTGGTACAGACACCAAACATGAAATCATCACAGTGCCCCTAGTGGTCACAACCTCCACATATTGCCCTGAAAGAATAACTGCATCTGGGAAAATAACCTTGCTCACACTGCCAATAAGTAGGTGACTTTTACATCTTGTCTCCTTCCCACAGCCTGAAGAGCAGTGAAGTACATCAGATCTCAGCTGTATGTGGTGATCACTACGGCAACAAACCCAACCTAATCACACCCAGCTGTGAGGAGAGTGTCGTCACAGGTTCAACATGCCACTGTTGAGTTATTTTTAACTGGCTGATGTGCAGTTCATAACCAAAGTAGCTCATTAATATCTGTTGGAAACCAGCCTAGAATGTAGGTCATTTATTATCCAGATATTTATCAAGTGGAAAAATGATGACTTGATTTTTCATCTTGTCATTATCTTACTTTAAATGACATGGGAACCTAGACCGAAACAAAAACTCACTGCAACAGTCTATTTTATTGTGGAAATGATTTGTTAGCCTAAAGAACAGTTGGATTGTTATGAGATAGAAGTGAAAATTAAATTATTAATGCAAAGTTTAGCTTGTAACAATGTAACAAGTACAAGCAGGGAAGAGTCAGGTGGAGAGAGAACATGTTAACATGTACGTGGCTGTCATATTCCCCTGAAAACAAAATGTTGTACCACCAGACATGAGACCAAGAGCATTTATGTTCAAGTGCTGATATCTCTGGATCACTTGCATCAACAACACCTGGACAGTCCACCTTTGTGGCGTCTGTGCTGAGCCAAGTGGGACACGGCCAAGAGTGAGATGCGGCTAATGGAAATACGACAGAAAGCTCTCTCCGTGAAATTAAATTGTATTTCAGAAGACCGTTGGTCTACTGAACTGTTGAGAACGTCCAGACGTCTAGCAAAGACATAAATTGGTCATAGCCACATAACCTGTCGGTTACTTATAATAAGTGTTTGCGGACATAC
Organism: Pholis gunnellus; assembly: GCF_910591455.1. Classification (NCBI taxonomy): domain Eukaryota; kingdom Metazoa; phylum Chordata; class Actinopteri; order Perciformes; family Pholidae; genus Pholis; species Pholis gunnellus. The sequence goes on along the minus strand of NC_136541.1, from coordinate 22,549,461 downwards.
ATTTTGGCTTCAGATATATTGTTCACCGCCACGAACGTCTCCTGAACAACCTTTGCGTCGTCTTTTCAAAACATTAATTCTCAAACCGTCAGGGATGTAGATTCACATTTAATAAAGGAATGTTCGCCGTGATCTATCGCTCTCTTTCTGTCGCTCTCTGACCTGATGGAGAGTTTTTTCCTTTACTTTTCACTACTGACGGTGTTCCCTCAGGAGTTTAAACCTGGCATCAGGAAGGGATATTGTTTTCTACTTGTCATTTCAGAAACAGAATCAGGTTTATTACCAAGTATGTTTATTTACAAGACTTTTTACTTGGTGTTATTGTGTAAAACATATTTAATTTAATCTGCAACCGTACATCAGACAGCCAGGAGTAGTGGAGTAGCCTCAGGTCCTAGCTGGGTTAGCGGCTCTCCTCCCTCTCCTATCTGGAGCAGTTTTCTGGCGTTTGGTCCTGCAGGTCTGGCTGGTTGGTCGGCCATGGGCAGTGATTGTCTCAAAGTGCGCCTCACTCTACCCAATCACCATGCTTGTTTTCCGATGTTAATGAATGTATTCTGTCATATGCTGTTAGTGCTCCAGTAATAAACACAAATAATCAACAAATTAAGACAAAATGTAGTGAAATTCACGGGAGCTACTGGCCAAAGCATGTACATGCGCCGCTGTTGGCATAAGAAGAAGTGAACATAGTCGTTGTGACGTCACTCATTGGTCTGTGGAATGAAGCTAGCGTAAATTCATGCAGGACACGGAAGTTATACGCCCCAGCTGTAACGAGCTGATTGAATCATAGCTTCCGATCGGCCACGCACCAATCACAGCCCACTCTCACATCACGGAGGTTTATTTAAATATGGCTTCCTTCTCACTGATTCATTCTACATCTACGCTGCTACAGACCACACTGCTGGCGAAGCTTCGCCTCCTCCACCCCAGCCTCCACCTCTTTGTTAGTTTATCTTCTGGCAAATGTTTGAAATGTATTTAAAAAATGTACCCCTGTCCTGTAAACCCAGGGGGGTTATTGCTCGTGCTCCCGGTCTTAGCTCAGTAGCTGCTGGCTAATCCGGGGAGCATTCAAAGAGCAGAGCCATTATCGCCAAGTTTAACTGTATTCCATTTGTTGCAATAAATGGTTAAAATCTATAACGAGAGTGTTCCTGACTGAACTGCAGTTTTGAAGCGTTGAGTCTGTCATTTTGGTCAACGTCATTTTGTTTTTTGCAACCAGTGAACAGAAGTGAGCAAATTTGTCTGTGGAGAAGTAACGTAGAGACGCTGTATACGGCTCTGGTCAATCACTGTGTAGCCCCGCCCTAAAGCATCCCCTGCTTTATGGTCTGTTTGACTCTAAATGGACCATAATTTACTAAATGAACATCATGCTGTATTGAAGAAGACTTGAAACTAGAGATTGAGACCATAAACTCATGTTTACAATGTTTACTGGGATAATAAATCAAGAGAGAAACATTGTCTTCTTTTTGCTAACAGGGGAGTCGCCCTCTAGTTAACCCGATTTAATTATCTAAATCATATTGTGATGTGTTGTAAAGCCATTTCATTTTTGTTTGACCTTGAAGATGCCCTAGTCGCCTCCAATCTACTACTATCTTAGGCTACATAATGTTTTTATGATAATAATTCCCCTGAATCATCTTCTGTTCTTGATGCACTCTGTGATTTCATAACACCCTCTATCTACCTAGACTAAAGCAGGTGGCTTTTTCTTGACTACATCCACGAGGTTAGGTGGTGTAGAAATGCAGACAATTTCTTTTAAATTACAATTTGTTTTTCTGGGGGAGGATACAGATTCTTGGTCAGGAGGTTAGTCTTATGCAGCAAAGGATTGTGGAGCGGATTCAAACCCGGGCCTTAGCCTTAGTAGATGGGGTACCTGGGTGGCCCTCCACATCACTTAGCTTGAGGCGACAAAGCTACTGGATTACTTTTAGCAAAAAATTGTTGTTTAGGTTAAAATAACTACGTTTGTTACTTCAGCTACGTAGCCTAAGTTACATACGAGACGTAAGTTGAGTTACGTTAGTTCGGGGTGACTGTGGCTCAGTGGTAGAGCGGGTTGTCATTCTATCAGAGTATCGGCAGCTCGATCCCAGGCTCTGCTAGTCCATGTCGATGTGTTCTTGGGCGAATTGGCACTTAACATACTTGCGTAACTTAAAATAGGGAAATGTTGACTTTTGGTTTCACATGGGACACAAACAGCGGTCTCCTGTTTAATTTGACCCATCCATCCACACAAATGTTGCAGTTAATACTACATCACCTGACTTCTGCAACAATTGCTCTGAACTTCTAGTAATGGTGCGGATGGGTTTAAAATGTTGTCACGAAATCCTGGTGTGTCTCATACAGATGTGAAAGTGTGTTTTGTGCGCTTGTATCAGATGCCGAGGGCCTTGACAAAACGTTGGAATTTGACGCCGTGGGAATGAGACCAGACTTGGGAGGTAGACATAGTATAAATATAACTGGGTGGTCCTGATTAGTTCATCCATAATGCATTCACCAACACTTCTGATCTACATTTCATGTTTTCTGTTGCCATCCTTTTATCATGGATTGAGAGACGGTCTTCTTCCTCTGTGACGTAGAGCTCTGTTGCTGTCAACAAACTATTACAAATCTATGAGCCACCCTGTTGCACTGGGTGACATGCTCCTTCATTACCATGAGCACACACACTGTTGTTCATTTTTTACTTAATTCCACGAACAGCATCCTGCTGCCATAAATACTCACTAAAGCACCAATTGTCTATTCAGCCACAGCTGAAAATAGTTCCAAACAAATGCACTGTTTATTTACCCCTGTGTAGTTACATTGGCTAAAAACTGGAGTGCCCTACTGTTTAAGGAAATTACTGAGCTTTTTTTGTAAATGAAACTATATTTCTGACCTGTTTTAGCAGCCAGATCCTAATTTGAGCGAGCACAGAGAGAAAACCTGAGGCTAAAAATAAAGACTGTCTGCAGGACAAACTACAAGCCAAAGACACTAGGGGGGTTAAACATGGTCTACAGAATATAATAATACAGGATGAGGACCCCCTACTGCCAGAAAAGTAGAATGTATTCTATTGCAGGTTTGATTCACAATGAGAAGAACAATCCCTCCCTTGGTGGTGACCATTGGGCAGCGTTCACTTAAAGGTACTGCCCCAAACAACTTGGCTCTGTTTGCAAAGCCTAAGAGACCAGTTAGAAATATCTGTGAAAAGTCCCTGCATGTTTTAAATCTGCTGTTGTCAACATTGTACCCAAAAAGTCTACTGTTGGCAATGTGAATGGCTACAGGTCTGTTGCTCTGAATTGTGTTGTTTTAAAGGTGTTTGAGCGACTGGTCTGTAACCATTTATCCAATGTTGAGATCGACATGTTTCAGTTTGCTAACAGCTCTGTAGACTGAGGATGCGGTGTCTTTGTGCCTTCACTGTATCCTGCAGCACCTGAAGGCCCCCGCCACCTTTCTAAGGGTTTTGTTTATTGGTTTTGGTTTGGCGTTTAATTCCATTGTGCCCTTTTAACCTATTTGACAAACTTCAGGGTCTGACAATGAATCCTGTCTCTGCAACTGGATTTGAGATTTTCTGCCAGAGAGGAAACAGGTGGTTAAGATGGGTAACATGATCTCTCTGCCTGTGACTCAACACTGGTCCCCTCAGGGTTGTGTTCTCTCAACTCTGCCGTAATCTCTATAAACCAATGATTGTGTATCAGATCTTTAGATATGCAGATGGCATGGCATGATGAGAAACGCTGATGAAACAGCAGAGGGCTGAGGTGGGGATCCTAGTGGTGTCGGGAGATAAACCTGACTTTAAACATTGCCAAGACCAAATAAATACATGTTCGACTTATGGAGGGGTGAGGTGGTTCTTCACAGGCCAATGCTGAAGTGTCTTGAACTTGCATTCTTTCTAATGGCTATCAGGGGGCGACTGTAAAAAGAAGTCTGTATAGAAGTCTATGAGAAAATGACTCTACTTATCACTTTATGACATGAGTTTATGGTCTCAATCTCTAGTTTCAAGTCTTCTTCAATACAGCATGATGTCCATTTAGTAAATGATGGTCCATTTAGAGTCAAACAGACCATAAAGCAGGGGATGCTTTAGGGCGGGGCTACTGTGATTGACAGTTTGCCGTATACAGCGTCTCTATTACAGAACCACACAACTGCAGTCCGAATATGGTCAATTACATTCACAGGTTGCACAAAAACAAGATGGCGATGACGTCGTGTATATACTGTGGTTCTACCCTCACTGGTCATCAATGACCAGATAATGGAGAGGGTTGACCCAACACCAGCCATATAATTAACAAGGCCCAGCAAAGGCTTCACCTTCTTTGCCAGCTTAGAAAGCTTGGAGTGACTGTGGAGCGATGCTGCACAAGTAGAACAAGCTTCAGCCAACAAGCTATTTAATAGTAGATAGGTAGCAGCACAAAGCACTTTAGGGTTTTATCATTTTATCATAGTATGTAAGTTGGCATATGGTAATGTCGAATTTCAATCAACTGTGTTGATGTGGCAGTAAAGTATTGAACTGAATTGTTGGTAACACTTTATAATAACTACACGCTATGAAGCATTAGTTAAGTATGAGTAAACACTTAATACATCATTTATAAAGCATTGTTCCTACATTAACACTCATTAGTATACAATTTATAACCATTATAACTGATTTATTCTATTATGTGGTTCGTGATTGTGTTTTCATACTTTATAAATAGTGGATGCCCCATTTGTAAATTAAGTATTATATATATTACAAACCAATTATTAAGGAGTTGTAGATGATTCATCTTATTTATATGTACATTATTGATGCATTTATACATATGATATAGATATGCACTAATGGTTAGGGACTATGTTAAAATATGCTTTATAAACGCGTATTAATACTGCAATTCATGATTAATTCAGGTAGTTACTGTCGAGGCTGGAACTTCACGAGAGAAGGTAGGCTGCAAACTTTCGCCGCTGCTGACTTCCAGCAACGGAGACTAATCAAAAACGAACTGGATCCAATTAAAAGTCAAAAATAGTAATTTAATAAAAAGATAGCAGATACAACTGCAACCACGAAGGTAAACAATGCAAACTGATGCAATCAATTGCAACCTAATGTTTTACAAATGCAATCTGAAATACACCATGCATGGTAATGTTCTCGAGATCAGAGTCCACGTGCAATTTCACTCACAGGTCCGACCTGGCCGGGTTCTGAAAAACGAATATTGCCAAGAACTGAAGCTTTCTCTCTAAAACATTCTTTTTATGTTCTTTGATGGCCGGAAAGCGTCCGAAACCTGTCGCAAAACATAAAGGCCGTCATCCGGGGTCAGTGATTGGTTTCCGATTGATCTGACCCCTCCTTCATCGATCCGCTGCTCATCTCAGTGGCTGGGCTCCTTGTGACATCACCTCTGACATTACCTTTGACCTGCGACCGCATGGTCCTACCCAGGAGTCCTCTCCTGTTGTCTTACGGCAGTCTGCTCCTCGTCAGTTGTCTCAGCTTCTCCTCCCCTGTCTCTGAAAAGCCTCGCCTTGAATTCCCTAACTTTCCCTGATGGCTATTCTTTACAGTGTTTAAATCCTCCAGTGTTTATGCATTCATGATTTCAATACATTCCATGTGTCAATATACTGTAACATATAATATCCTTCATGTAAACATATTACAAACATATAATTCATTCTTCAGTAAATATTTTCTGACTCTTACATATTTAACATTTTATTATTGTGACACTTCTATTCACCACTAAGGGTGCTATAAATTCTACTACTAATACTTCTTAATACTGTAATTCTCCACATTACTAGACATTGAAAGGCCATCAGTGCCTCAAAACCCACAAAAAGACCTACAGAAAAGGCAAAAAGACAAAACAAAGTGATCAAGAACATATCAATATTTATTACAAGATGCAAACAATATACTCATAAATACAAATCTCTCAGCCATTCATTCATATAAAGAACCAAAACAAACAGATTCTCCTGTGTGTGTTAAAGTAGGAACAATGCTTTAAGTGTTTACTCATACTTAACTAATGCTTTATAGCTTGTAGTTATTATAAAGTGTTACCGAATTGTTCCGTGGCGAAAAAAGTGTCACTTTTGTTTTTTCATGGGCTTTGATGGAACTAAAATGTCAGCCAACCTGTCAACAGCAGATATAAATAGGGATGTTTGCAAAACAGGTCTGTGGTATGTCTTAACTTTTAATAGTTAGGCCTTGAAGATGGCATGATTGCATTTACCCGTATAGCACTTTTCTCAGATGAGCCATTCATCTACTGAGCCTTATTGTTGACGTTTTAACTCAAATGCAACAGTATGTATGGCACCTAGCTTTTTTGGGAGTTCACATTATTCTAGAATACTTCCTATCACTTTCTTCATGTCTCCTGACAGATCTTTCCAGCAGCAACATCTTCATAGCGTTTCTCTTTGAACCTGCTGTATGTCATCATGTACATCTCTACAAAAAGACTACTTTGATCCTGTGTGTCACAGCCAGGTAGTGTCAGCAGTACACTTCTTTTTCTCCTGACCAACACAACACACACACACTGCTGTGGCATCAAAGGCCTCTTCACCAATTGATCAACACACTATATCAAAGCACAATGCCTTTGTCTTGCCCTCAGGTCCCCCGTTCCTAAACTGTGGCCAACTATGGCGGTGTCTCGGCCCAACTGCTCACGCCTTCAAACATCTATATTCTAAAACAGTCTTTTCTGCTCCAAGGTGAACACTGAAGGGACAATTTAACAGGGGTGACATGTACTCTCTGACGCGTGTGTTTAAAGGGTTGTATGCCTCCGTTCCCGTGACAGACATGGTAAATCCAGTCTCAAGAACACATGATCCCAGGAACGCCCAGAGGGAATTTCTTCAAATTTGGCACAAAGCCCCAACTGGACTCAAGGATGAACTGATTAGATGTTGGTGGTCGAAGGTCACCTTGGCCATAACTCAACAATTCACATGCTAATTATGAAAATGTAACACAAATGTTTAATAGGATAAAATGATGAAGTGATGACATTTAAAAAACACATGGATGTAAACTGCAACTTGACTATTCACAATGCAACTTGGCGAAAAATAGGTGAAATTGTGGTAGTACTTGTAGTACTTTGTGTACATATATGTTTTTGAGTGATTGAAATAGGTTACATGGTCCATTTTATCAGAATTTCTTCATCACGTAGGTTTTTGAAATATCATTTAATTCATTCTCAGAAGTGATTGGTACTACATGTGTACACTCTGTCCCCCCCCCCCCCCCCCCCACACCACCCCCCTCTAGGACCAAATTGGGTTTCGCTCGGGCTCAAAAGGTTAATTGCAAAACTCTGGATGACCTCCAATTTTTGGGCATCAAAAAATTGCATAAAAACCTGTTAGCATATTGTAATGTAAGTGGTCTCAGAGAAAACTAGACTTCCTGTCCCCTTTCACGATGCGCACCATGTAATACATTTATTTCTGCACTCTAAATTAAGTCTCTTCTAATTGAAATACATTGACAATATACACAAGATTTTGTTTGGGCCATGGACAGTTATTGTTCAATATACATGTTTCCTTATTTGTTATATTGATAGAAATGTAAAACAGTTCCTACAAAAGACGTACCTGCTAATGCAAGTTTTAGCAGGAGAGGTTGAGTAAATCCTGAATAAAACACCCAAAGACAGTAATACTCATGTCACAAAACAAAAATGGATTTCACAAGATGCAAAGCAATAAAAATACAGCCTCACAAACAAAATCTCAAAATCCACTGGACTGTAAAGTCCCTGCTGGGACCAAAAACAGAGAAGAGAGAAGTGTGAAATCTGACAGGCTGGATTCTGTCCGGGCGAAACCTCACAGATGCATTCTACTGACCTATTGCTCCACTCATGAGAAGGGCCCAGGCATTTCACGCATTTGTCTATGGATGCATGCACTCCGGGTAAACCTCCTAAGGTACAATATGTTCTATATGTACTTTCCTATGTCTGGTTGGGTTTGTTGCTGCTTGTGTATGTATGTTATTGAAACGCCCCTTGACACTGCACATCTCCTGAATAACTTGACTCTCCGTGAAGATTTTTTAAATGTGTCAACGTGGGACCCCAATGTATTCCCCTTTTTGCATACGCACACACACTCACACACTCCCATTTCCGAAGTGTTGGCTGAGCCTGCCGGATTGTTCCCCGTGGATAAACATGGACTCTTGTGGAGCAGAGAGCGTGTTCCTCGGCTCTTGTCAAGGCGTCACATTCACGTTCTGAGTTGGTATTTTTAAACCCTGTTTTTTTTTTTTCAGCTCCTTGGAGTCAGAGGCCTTCTCCCTTTTTAGTTTTTTAACAACTTTTAGAATTGCAAATGCTACGCACAAGGTTTCTCTGTGTGGAGTTATAGCACTGGGGACTTTGTTACAGCAGAATCAAAGTTCAAGTTCCCTCGGAAAATGTCAGAAAATCTTCTTTCTTTTCCTTTTCATTTCATTGGAGCAGTGGGACATAGTGAAAGGTGAGCAATTCGGCAGAATTAGAGAAAGTTTAACACAATATATATATACAGACCATAACACTAAATAGTAAGATATAAACAGGATTTTATTGGAATTTGGTACAGATTTGGACTTGTTTCTGTTATATAATATTTCATATTAGTGTGTGCTTCTGTGCATGTGTGAGTGTATGAGTGCGGTGTGTAAGTGTGTGTTTACTGAGACCACATGTCAGCAGAGGAATGCGCAGGTCGAGAAAAAAGCTTATAAAAACATAAAAAACAACGCTAAATAAAAAACGTGATCAATCCATTATAAAAATCTTACTGTAGCTGTGTATGTTTACATGTATATGTAATATAGTATGACTGTGTGTCATAAAGTATGTGTTTATGTGCAATTGCGTTTATTCCTGTAGAAATATGAGCATTTACTATAATTAGTTTTAAAGCAAAGGAGAAAAAAACAGTAATGATGAAGATCACAGGATTATGAATGCAGGAAGTTATAGAATGGAGTTCTTCCAGTGAAATGCAGTCTTAAAGGTGTCACTGCGTAATGTGGGTTGTTGATAGTTTTCACGCCAATGATTAAGATAAGAAGCACGAGGAACCTATTCTAATAAAAGTCCTGCGCAGGAACCATTTCACATCTTTAACATGGATTTTTCAAAAGGAACAATTTCTAACAATTTACGGCGGCTTCACAGGTCTACCAAGCTATTGGAGCTGCTTGTTGTAGTGCCTCAGTACTCCCTTAACTGTCCACAGAGAACCTATACATTTGACTTTAAACAATTCATGTCTTAATATTTTAGATCCCAGTGCATCTCTAAAAGAAAAGCGAGCTATTCCTAAAATCTTTTATGGCTTAATGATCCCTCTCGAGGCATTTAAATAAACTGTAGGAAATCCAAAAAGTAGAGAAAAGAAAAATAATACCATCTCTGTAAACGAATGGCTGATGAGAGTGCAGCATAGAAGCAAGACATCTGGATTTCTTCTCTCTGGTTAACTCCAGGGTTTGAGGTCTCCCTTGATGAATGACATTTCTTTTCTCATTTCTTTTGTCTTCAGAATTGCAGGGATGTATCTTTAAGCTCATTACAGATGTGAAGGTGAAACAGAGTTAAACGTTTTAACCAGAGAGAGCGTTTCAGTCTGGTCCAGGATGATGTCAAGTTACGAATAAGCGTTTTTGTATTTTAAATCCAATTTCTCAGCTACGACATTTTATTTTTAATTTAATTTGTTTGGATCAACTCGTCCAGGGGTCCAAACAAGTAAACATTACCATAATGTTAGACGAAGATGTAAGTAAAAGTCAAAGGGAACAAAAAAAACCCATAAATTACCATAAAGTCTACAATGTAAAGTACAACATTTGAGACTCTTCAACATTATTTTAGTTCCACTAAAAAAGTATATACAGTAACTGAGAAAATAAAAAGACCAAGAAAGTTTCTCATTAATGATCATATAGTTGTCACAGCATCGCTCACTCACCTAATCAGCTCATTCAGTGCACCTGTTAGTCACACCCACCTCATCAGCTCAATCACTCTCACCTGCTCACTCTGCTGCACCTATTTAGACCCCAGTCTCACACACTCTCACTAGCTGTCTCTCAATTCAGGGGCTGCATCCTTCGGAGGCTGCATTCGTAGACCGGTTACGTCACAGCACTGCAACTAGACCAGGGGTCGGCAACCTTTACTATCCAAAGAGCCATTTTGCCTCATTTTCCACCAAATAAAATTTGTCTGGAGCCGCAAAAGCTATTTGATGTCACAGCTTAGAAAGTGTTATAGTTATATTATATATATATATACAAAAACTATAGTTTGTTGTATTTATGAAAATATAGAACAAGAATAAAGACAATTCTTGACATCTTATTGCAATTATACCCGTTATAACATCAAACTCTTATGAAGAGGAGAAAAAAACTATTTGCTGCAGCAGTTGAGAAATCGCTCTTTTTCACTCATACTTTTCAGCAAATGCTCTGTGCTTGTTCTGGAAGTGACATTCAACATAACATTTTTTGCACAAATCAAGCATACAGTAAGCCAGCATCGTTGGCAGTGAAAGCAAATGATTACGTCCACGCAGAATTAAACTCTATTTTCCTCCGTGACTTTTCTTTTTTTGGATTTATCCATTGATAGTTAACCGAGGGCGGGGGTCTGAAAATCATGATTAGCCACCTTTAGAGAAAGGCGCTTGACGGGCGTAATGGAATGTGTAGCACATTTTAGTTGACAAAATATGAAAACATTTTTATTGAAGGTCAGGTATTACTGACCTTGTTGTCTTTACTAGCAGCTGTTGTTCAGTTAAAGTCTGCATTTATGCGGAGGAAGCAGCTGTTATTGGAGCGAGCCGCGTTACAAGACCTACGTCTGAAGTCACGTTAGTGGCTTTGACCAACTAATCTACTTCCTGTTTACACCGGCACCCACCCGCATGCCCAGTGTACCTGAAGTGAATAGTCACGCGATATTCGATTTCAGGCGTTCAATTCTGGACGGAGATCATTAAGAAAACGATGCTGAAACGCCGTGTGGACGGAGATCGTTTAAAACGAACACGTATTAGTGTGGATGTAGACCAGTGGTCCCCAAACTACGGCCCGCGGGCCGGATGCGGCCCGCCTCCACATTTGGTCCGGCCCCCTGAACAATACCAGAGACGCATTATGATTTTTTTTCAGTCTGCACAATTAATCGAATTTTAATTGCGATCACGATTTTGGCTGCCACGATTAAATGAGCATGATTGTCTGCGATATTAACGTTTAAAATACGTGCTGTGCTACATATCAAATCAAACTCTTCCTGAATCAGCCAACCACCAGGGGGCGAACGAGATGAGAGCTGTCATGCGCGCACCCTGTAGAAGTAGAAGAGTAGAAGAAGAAGCAGAGAGACGGGAGCTTGAAGGACGAGTACTTGTGCTTAATTTATTTACACGCCGGCATGTCATGTCTGTCACTATATGGTCGCGCGTTTTCAATTCCCCTGCTCTCTGTATTGCGCACGGCGGTGTTCTGCCCCGATCCGCGCGCACGATGCAACAGTCGCTCACCTGCGAATGTCTCCGGTACTAATGTTAAAGCAAAATGAGCGGTCTTATAAGATCACATGTGTTAAAGTGATTGGTTAAGTTACGTGACGTTGGTAACTGACAAGCTAACTGACGTTAGCCTCTGCACTATTACCGGCTGCCGGTGTGCGAGATTGAGTGGTTTTGAATTAATTGGTTTGAGTTTGAGTGCGTAAAGCAGATGTCTGGTAGGAGTGGCCTTTCAGGACCCACGTTGAATAAACAGGAAATAAACATTTTGAACGTTTCTCCTCTCTTTCACTTAGTTTCTACGGTTTCTTTTGAAACAATATAAATGGAACAGTTTGCTGGAAAATGTACTACTCGTTAATGAGGCTGTGGTTGAAATAACGAGATCCAGAGTGAATGACATAATGGGTGGTAGGTGTCAATGCCTGTTAAAAATACTTGCGTCAATAAATCCTTTAAGAAACGCTCTGTTGTCCGTAATCTGATGTTGATTTGAAACCGGTCTGTGCATTCATACAGCCTGTGAGTTAAACATATACTGAGCTTATGTTCAAAAGTTTCTCAAACAGAGGAGAAGAAGCAGCCCCCCCCCCCCCCCCCCCCGCTCTCTTTCTTCCATCAGCAAGCAGGGCCAGAATCAAATGGTTCAGGTTAAAATCATAAGTATTTAATATTCTTAACAGAAGCTAAACAAATGCAAACTGAATTACCCTATCGACAGTAAAACAAACATAATATTCCATGAAATATGAGGCCCAGTTCGGGCCACGCGACAGACAGGTATGGCTGCCCCATGGTACGGAGGTCTGAGGATCTTCTGCAATTCGAAGATTCTTTGACCCTGCTGAGTCTCTCAAAAGTATCATGTTTCACATTTCTCAGCCAATCGATCAGCTCAGTGATTGGCCGAACCCTTCGGACTTCCGTCGGCCATCTTCCTGACCCATTCCTCCCTCCTTGAAGGCTGTGCTCAGAAACCTTTCAATAACATCCCCCTCTCACTGATTTGTATTACTTTATGGCGATGTCATAAATTCTCTGGTTTCTCTCACACTGCACACCACATTCAGTAACTCCTTTTAGTTTAAACCTTCTACAAGTAAACATATTGTAACACATAAAATCCATGCTAGGAGCACTTTAAAACTTAAATTCCTCACAGCTCAAACTCAGCGTACAGATGACTGTCAGCTGTGGGAAGCTGTGATCCACCCAGATTAACTTGTGATTCAACTTCTGTAGGCTATCCACCAAATCTCTTTAATGTACTAATCGTGAAACAGACATTACTAAATGCTTCACAATAACAAAACCTAAACTTGTGCAAATAGGTATATAATACAGTAACCTTGTAATATATCTATAATATAGTCAAACACTGGCTGCCTTTTCTTCTTTCATCGTTTAGACCCACCGAAAGCAAATACCTAATTGCAGTTGAAACGCGATCATCTTAGAAGCTTTGTACCACGACCTCTGTTAATACCAGGGCCCTATTCCTCGTACGTGGTTGAACTAAGTCGATCAAATGTCCTATTATCCAGCTTAAATTAACTCGATGATTGACATCAGGCTATCTCGGTTCCTCAAAGGCTGATCCGCGCTCAAACAGTCTCGTTAATTTGAACCAGACGTCAGTCATCAGGATCGTTGCGCGTGTCCGTCCTACTTCAAAAGGGGGAAGCGTCGATCACCGAAACCATGATTTTCTAACGGTACAACGGCAAATAAACGCAAAGAAAGAGCCTCTTTTTTTCTCCGCTGACGAGCAGGTGATGATCATGAACGCATATGAGGAATTCAAGACCATAATCATGACGAAATCTAACGCTGCGAGGGCTAGACGAGAAGCATGGCAAAATATCGCAGACTTCGTTAAATGCGCAAGTGTTGGGGAAATGTATAGGTTAATTTTAAGTGCCTCATCACCTCAATCAATCAGATATTTCTTTAAATGTGCCTGCTGGCAGTAGGCTTAATGGAATGCATCATCCAATGAGATCTATAGCGAAAATAATTATATCAACTCTTTCAGAATAAGTAGATAAAAACAAGCCCAAAGATAATCTAACTGATACGAATTAATAGATACTTATGAGGATATATGTAGGTGTATGCACTTATGTATCATGTACTATATATATATGTGTGTATATACATGTATGTGTAGATTACCATATAGAATAGGAGTTTGAATATGTGAGTGTGAATCTGTGTATGGGCGGATCAGTGTGTATGTATTATTCATAATAAGCAGTAAAAATAAATTGTGTGTAATTCTCTCTATTCGTATCATGAGTCCACCTTAATCATGTTCTACAACAATGATATCTATGGTGTACTAATAACACTGTCATATCATTATGAGTGCTTTCAACCATCATGTAGTTCAACCAGCCATCAAGAGGACACGGGAGCAAGTAAACACTAAACACACACACATTATTCAGAATGGTGAGTCAATACAACATGTGCCATGGTAATGTAATGAACACATCCATAAGTTTCTTAATCGCCAAATAAACGTTATGAACAGCACGGCATGCAGCGGCTTTCCCGGTGTTCTCCGCATCACCGACACTGTACAAACATGAACCACTCGCTACACAGCGCGAGGCTGTGATACAGTCTGAGACAGTAGATGGCGTGTGGTGTTCAGTGTACGGCTCGGGAAGGTCTTTAAATAAATGATTACTTGTCGGCAGAATCGATAGCGCTCGTACAGGAAGTCATCATGATGTGATAACGGATCTTGGCGATCTCGAAGAACTCTCTCCCTATAAAACGCTAATCTGACTAATATCGCTTCCTCATCGATGGATCTCTGAGGAAGGGAGCTGACACTTGTTTCCGGGGGAGTGGCAGCTTATCCAGCGGATCTAGCTCAAGCCTGCTCTGGAGCAGGTTCAGGCTTATGGATGTGTTGCTATGGTGATTTTTCCAAACTTGCTTCGAGGAACCGAAAAGCCTCACTTATGTAATCTCATCCTGAAAATTATCCGGCTAACTCAGTTAACCACGTACGAGGAATAGGGCCCAGGACTAGTGCTGGGCAGTATGATGAAAAATTTGTATCACGGTATTTTTTTTTTTCTTGACTAGGTTTTTATATAGGTTTATAGTGGCTTACTCTACTGTCAGAAGTACATAGAATATAAAAAAAAACATTTCAATGTCATCATGTATGAAGGCTTTGCTTACTAGAGGGTTTGTACGTATAATGTTGGGATCGCAGTTTGGCTGAAGTATTTTTGCCACGGTAAGACTTACCTTGAATCCAGTGTTTTAATCATTGCTCTAAACCCGTCTTCCTCGACTGTCTGTAGCGGGACCATGTCCTTGCATAGCTGGATCATTATTGTGTTCGTAATGTCGCTCCACCACTTGCTTTTCTTGTCATATGCAGTGCCTCGAGCAAATGCCTCTTCAAGCGATGTGTGACCCTTTGGTTTCACTAGCGCTAACGTTACTGGTTGACTTCGAATCCGATGACCGTAATCGCATACACTCTTGATATTCCAACATGTTTTCTGCTGAGGTGATGGAGTAAGTTGCTTGTGTTACCACCAGTGGCAACAACAGAGGCCCTCAAAACTTCCAAACAGCAGACACAGCTCCTCTCTTGGGCACACCATCGATGCATCTCCGGTCTCTTTGTTCATCCTGCATCGTTCTGTTCTTTAATGTGATGTTACTGTAGCGACAGAGCCTCTCCCAGCTGTTAACAGACTGTTGTGCTACCGGACTAGCAAGCTGTACCCAGCATGCTGTTCGGCGATGTCATTTTATAAATGTACAATTATTAGTGTTAAGTTGTTTATTTGTCACAAACAGTTGTCGTGGGTTATTAATTGTTGAGTTAGTGTTATAACCATGATTAGGAGTCCCTCTCAATACACTGTAGCTCCGGCCTCGGCCAACAATATATTTGGCTGCCTGTCGAAGAGTGACGACAGTTGTTTCAGCTATTCACCAGTGTGAGGGATTTAAGTTTTAGAGCATTCCTAGTGCTGGATATTATATGTTACAGTGTGTTTACTTGTAAGAGTTTAGACCAAGAAGTCATTTCATCATCAGAGGTCATTTCATACTGTAAGAGGAAGGTGTGAGGAGTGTACTGGAAGCGGGGGTTTGGCGAATCAAACAAAGGAACTGGCCCCAAGAATGTAAGTAGGTGTCTGCCAGCGGGGGTTGGAACGAAGCTGGCTGGCCTAGGTGAGAAGAACAGAACAATGGGTCATCGGCCCAGGAGGGGCTTATTGGAATCCGGCCAATCACTGAGCTGATCGATTGGCTGAGAAATGTGAAACATGATACCTTTGAGAGACTCAGGAGGGACAAAGGATCTTGGAATTGCAGAAGATCCTCAGACCTCCTCCGCATCATAGGACAGACACACCATTCTGTCCTGTGGTGTGGACGGGGCCTCATATTTCATGGAATATTATGTTTGTTTTACTGTCGATAGTGTAATTCAGTTTGCATTTGTTTTGACTTCTGTTAAGAATATTAAATACCTTTGATTTTAACCTGAACCATTTGATTCTGGCCCTGCTTGCTGATGGAACAAAGAGAGCAAGGGGGGGGGGACCTGCTTCTTCTCCTCTGTGCTCTTCTTCTCCTCGGTTTGAGAAACTTCAGCCTCAACACCGGTATGGAGGTGTGTGAAAAATTAATATCATACGGGAAATTAAAGCCGGTATACCGCCCAGCACAATGATAAAACATGGAGGCATCTCAAATGTGAGCAAATTGAGGCATCGTAAATGGTTTTCTGATCCCCGTGGGGAAACAGTTGAACGTAAATACACATGACAAATACAGGAGTAGGTAAAATGTCTGTGTGTATGCTATAATATACAACACATGTAGAGAAATACAAATGAAGTAATTCGCTAAGACTAATTTGTGCAGTAAAAACATTCAATATAAAACTAGTGTGAATAAATACTAATTGTTGTTATGAAAGTTCTGTTTTGTATAGTAGCTAGACTTTTTTGACAGAAGGAATGACAATAATGAAAAGTAAGGATTGTCAATCTCTTATTGGCCAAGTACGTGTACAATAACAATTGCGCAGTTCAAAAAAGTTTCTTTGAACTGCGCTGAATTTATTTGGACAAAATGATATCTTCAGTTCTGGTTGTAGTCTGTTCCTGTCCAGCTTGAATCCAAACCACACAGTGTGCAGAGAACAGATTGGATTGTTGCAGTGTAGAAGAGGAGCAGCAGTGTCTGAGGCAGGTTGAACTTCCACAACACAATTTCAGGCACATGCCCGACATAAGTAGTCCTGATCCGTGGGGTGGCCTACGCATCCCTGGTGAAACCACAGCATGCAGGTGGTGCACTCAATCTGAGAGTGAAAAATATTGCCATTAGTATCTTCTTACATTTTGTCTGGTTCACATCACTCATCCAGATTAGGATGTAAAATTAAGCTATTTTAACTTCATTAAACAGTCATTCCTTATCCTGTGGCATTGTATGAATCTCAGATACTGTGGTTAAATCTTAGCTATGGTCCTTTCTGTGTTCCTTCAGCTGCTCCAGTGTCCTCAGAAAGTGCAAAGACATGCAAGTTAGGTGAATTAAACTATACATTTCCAGTCGCTGTGGGATTGTGAGTGTTCACCCGGTGATGTTGTGGTAAAGTGCACCCCAGTCTTCCAGCAAAATGTTGTTGGTCAGGATATAAATGAATCTTCTTACCCACTCGTCAATCTCAGCCCCTGAGCTGAGCTCCCCACAAGTCCGACACAGTTGGGATAGGTCATCTGTAAAAATAATAGTTATTGTCTGTTAACACCCGACAAAAACTACATTTATGCATACCTGTTAGTCATATATACCTGAGTTATTCAGCAGTCACTGCGATGTCCAGCCTCAGCTTCGCCACCCCCTCACGGTCCTGAATTGTTTTCTTCAATAAAATCTGCTCTGCAAGCTAAAAAGTCCAGATATATTTAGTCCGATTTACTTTTTTTAATAATGACAGATGGCCAGAGATAATCACATTGTTACCTTGCACACAAACACGCCACATGAAGTGGCATCCACTTACGAGATAACGAGAGTGTTCCTGACTGAAATGTATAAGTTAATTTTTAAGTGCCTCATCACCCCAATCAATCAGATGATATTTCTTTAAATGTGCCTGCTGGCAGTAGGCTTAATGGAATGCATCATCCATTGAGATCTATAGCGAAAATAATTATCTCAAGCGATATTGGTGGTCACTGTGGGTTTTCTCAACTCCACAGTGACCACCAATATCGCTGCAGTGAAACTCCTCAAAGACACGATTTGCTTTCTCTGCAGTTGATACAACTTTTGCCAGGTGCTCAGATAGGTTTTTTTTCCGCCTGCAGATGTAGAACAGATCTCCATCTGGTGTTTAAATGTCATAGTATTAGTCATTGGGAGTTTCACCAAATCAGATGATCATTGTGTTCTAAAGTCCATGTGGCATGCATGCTTATCCTTTAACCTGAATGTGTTGGCTCTCCTTTTGATCACATATTTTTCCTTGTTGGTTGACCCCTCAGGAAACTGGTTGTGGACTTTGAAATCCAGTATTTGTTTTATAATTGTAGGATCCATTTCACTAATTTCACCTACACCAAATACTACTATACTACTGACTATATGTGGTCTGTCTCTAATCTTTATTAACTCCTCACAAACCCACAAACTTGTGCCACGTTACACCACCTTTATATACCATGCCTAATCATTTCAGTTGTCTACACCTGCTACAGGTCGTTAAGAAATGAATGCCTCTTGATCACCCAACAAGAGTAACAGCCATGTGTCATCTACATAATAATAACAAAACATAAGACCGTATAAAACACATTTGCAGATGAATCATGCCAAAGGCTGTAAGGTAGGACAGCTGAAACTATTAAAATAAACTTTAAATCAAGTGGTTGCACAACAGCGCTATATTTAAACCACATGCTACCAAGAGCCCCCTTCAAAGGGTGCTCTGTCGGTGACAGAGTACACACATGTAGTATAAATCACTTTATACACAATTATATTTTATGATATCAAAAAACCTACATAACGAAGACATTCTGGGCAAATGGACCATGGAAGCTATTTTACTCACTCAAAACCGTTATACACAAAGTAATTCAATAAACTACAAGTGGTACCACAATTTCACGTATTTTTCGCTAGGACACGGCAAGCTATGGTCTCCGTTACCGATACTAACCGAAAGCTGGCACTTTCACGGACAATCCGCATATGACAGAGCACACTGAATCCAACCATATTCTCCAAGTTTCTCTCTTTGAAACCATTAAAAAGTTACACTCCATAAGCCACAGAAGAGCACACAGCCAAACAGCAAAAAATTGTAAATGCTTCGCACCTTGAGATGGTTTTCTGTAAGAAAATCGCCAAATAGCCCAGATTAATCTTTTCAACCATGTGCTGCTGTGAAAAAAATGAGCTTCTACGTGCACATATGACGATGGGGTAGTCGTTTTCATTTTCGGTGAATGGGTTTTACGCTGGGGGGCGCGGTGAACGCCACGGTTTGGGATTTTAAGTGGCTAAAAATTCTGACAATCATCTCAAAGATCGACCCACTACCTTCTTGACATACTTCCGCATTCAACGTGGTGTCATAGGTGAAAATCCGCCAATCTTAGGCTGTGTGAGGTTCAATTGTAGTCTGTTAAACTGGAATTCAGACGAGGGTGAGCCATGTTTTACAGGTTTATATAGGGCCGAGGCTCTCAAAATGATGCCAAACTGCTGTTTTGGATAGATTGAACACTATTGGTGATAAAACAAGTGAAATATATAGTATATCAAATTACAATAAAACAGCTGGTTCCAAAATGAGAATTTGGCTTGACCCCAGCTGACCTCTGTACAAAAAGCCTCTATCTTGTTGTGCTTCACTTTATGAAAGTCATTTGTTTGTAGAGACTACTGACATGTTGTGCTATGACTTGTGAGGGTTGATTTGGGCATATTTGCATAATTTCAAATCAATGGCATCAATAAAAGTGCTTTTCTTTTCAGGCGAACCTGAACATTTTCAATTTGAGCTGTTTTATCTTCATTCAGCATTTACTAGTAACATAATATAATTTGTGATATGTACACATATTAACAAATCTCACAAGTGTTAGTGTTATTATGCCATTAAAATTATTCAAATAGACCTTGTAGTTAGAGAGATGCACTCCTTTTATGTATGGGTGTGCAGTTTTTGAGCAGAGGCCTAAAAATAGGGCTAGGTAACAAGAAAACATAAATTTTACAAAGTTTCACTATGTTGATTGTTAAATGTTATGCACCTCCCGTCATGTCAAATTCCTTGTATGTTGAACATACCATGGCAATAAACTGTTCTGATTCGGACACATACATGAATAAAATTGTCAAGCGAAAAGCCAAGGAAGCAAAAATGTGTCGTAACGATGAATGTGTGCTAAATAGTGTAGCGTATAGTTGTGATGACAAAGATGAGCGTCCGAAGTCTTTAATATAAATCATGATCGATGGTGGATAGCGTTCACAAGTTAATCTGGGTGGATCACAGCTGACAGTCATCTGTACGCTGTTTGAGCTCAGTATATGTTTAACTCACAGGCTGTATGAATGCACAGACGGGTCTCAAATCGACTTGACATCAGATTAATAACGATACAAATATAAGACGGACAACAGCGTTTCTTAAAGGATTTATTGACATAAGTATTTTGAGCAGGCATTGACACCTACCACCAATTTTGTCATTCACTTGGGTCCTCGTTATGTGTCCTCGGTATCTCAACCACAGCCTCATAAACGAGTTGTACATTTTCCAGCAATCTGTTCCGTTTATATTGTCAGGATCCCTGTCGGACCTGTTTGTTACTTCAGCTTCCCCTGGGCCCCGTTCCTCGTACGTGGTTCAACTAAGTCGATCAAATGTCCTATTATCCAGCTTAAATTAACCCGATGATTGATGTCAGGCTATCTCGGTTCCTCAAAGGCTGATCCGTGCTCAAACAATCTCGTTAATTCGAACCAGACGTCAGTCATCAGGATAATTGCGCATGCCTGTCCTACTTCAAAAGGGGGAAGCGTCGATCACCGAAACCATGATTTTCTAACAGTACGATGGCAAATCAACTCAAAGAAAGAGCCTCTTTTTTTTCTCCGCTGACGAGGAGGAGATGATCATGAACACATACGAGGAATTCAAGACCATAATCATGGCGAAATCTAACACCACCACCGCTGCGAGGGCTAGACGAGAAGTGTTGGGGCTGAAGTTTCTGGAGGAATCGCAAGGCCGCTGCCGTGTTTACTTCTTACTGCGCAAGGTGCATCAAAAAGTAACTTGATCCGGTCCGAATTCAAAACAGTATTTAATTAAACGATGATCAACTGTAAAATGATGATGACAATTACAATGTAAAATACACTATCGATAGTATGCTTCTCGAGAGCAGACCACGTGCAAACTCCACTCACAGGTCCGACCTAGCAGGGTTGCTGAAAAACGGAACTCTGCTGTGGCCTCCCGCACGCTCTCTCAAACATTCCTTTTATGTTCTTTGATGGTCGGAAAGCGTCCGAAATCTGTCGCAAAACACAAAGGCCGTCTTCTGGGGTCAGTGATTGGCTTCCAATCGCTCTGACCCCTCCTTCATCGATCCGCTGGTCATACCTGTGGCTGGACTCCTTCTGTCGTCACCTCTGTCCTGCGGCTGCATGGTCTTTCCCAGGAGTCCTCTCCTGTTGTCTTACGGCAGTCTCTGCTTCTCATCAGTTGTCCGTTTCTCCTCCCCTGTCTCTGAAAAGCCTCGACTTGAATAATCCCTAACTTTCCCTGAAGGCTATTCTTCACGGTGTTTAAGTCCTCCAGTGATTATGCATTCATGATTTCAATACATTCAATGTGTCAATGTACTGTAACATTTAATATCCTTCATGTAAACATATTACAAACATAATTCATTCTTTAGTAAATATATTGTGACTTTTTAACATATTTTACCTTTTATTGTTGTGACACTTCTATTCACCACTAAGGGTGCTATAAATTCTACTACTAATACTGCAATTCCTCCACAGAAGCATGGCAACATATCGCAGACAAGTTAAATGCGTAAGTGTTGGGAAAATGAAGCTAGTGTAAATTCATGCAGGACACGGAAGTTATACGCCCCAGCTGTAACCAGCTGATTGAATCATAGCTTCCGATCGGCCACGCACCAATCACAGCCCACTCTCACATCACGGAGGTTTATTTAAATATGGCTTCCTTCTCACTGATTCATTCTACATCTACGCTGCTACAGACCACACTGCTGGCGAAGCTTCGCCTCCTCCACCCCAGCCTCCACCTCTTTGTTAGTTTATCTTCTGGCAAATGTTTGAAATGTATTTAAAAAATGTACCTCTGTCCTGTAAACCCAGGGGGGTTATTGCTCGTGCTCCCGGTCTTAGCTCAGTAGCTGCTGGCTAATCCGGGGAGCATTCAAAGAGCGGAGCCATTATCGCCAAGTTTAACTGTATTCCATTTGTTGCAATAAATGGTTAAAATCTATAACGAGAGTGTTCCTGACTGAAATGTATAAGTTAATTTTAAGTGCCTCATCACCCCAATCAATCAGATGATATTTCTTTAAATGTGCCTGCTGGCAGTAGGCTTAATGGAATGCATCATCCATTGAGATCTATAGCGAAAATAATTATCTCAAGTCTTTCAGAATAAGTAGATAAAAACAAGCCCAAAGAGTATCTAACTGATACGATTTAATAGATACTTATGAGGATATATGTACTGTATGTGCTTATGTATCATGTACTATATATGTGTATATACATGTATGTGTAGATTACCATATAGAACTAGGAGTTTGAATATGTGTGTGTGAATCTGTGTATGATTATTCATAATCAGAAATTCAATCAATTGAAGCAGTGAAAAGAAAGTGTGTGATTCTCTCTATTCTTATCATGAGTCCACCTTAATCATTTGCTACAATAATGATATCTATGGTGTACTAATAATACTGTCATATTATGAGTGCTTTCAACCCCCATGTAGTTGCAACCCAGCCATCAAGAGGACATGGGAGCAAGTAAAAACCAAGCACAAAAAAAAAAATTATTCAGAATGGTGAGTCAATCCAATATGTGCCATGGTAATGTATTGAACAGCTTGTCAGTGTCATATCCTTAATATTTTAGCAAACAAAAAGAGGGCTGATATGGTGAAGGCGGGGGGAGGACCTAAAACTCCAGAGTTTACTCCTGCTGAGGAGCTGGCACTCCAGCACAATAGGGGTAGGCCCATAATGGAGGGCATAGCTGGGGGCAGCTCCTCTGGAGAGGTAGGCAGTATTGGGAGGAGGCCTTATCTCAATGGTAGAGGCACTTCATTCTATGAGTTTCCTTCATAATTAGTCATTTGGTTAACCATCGTCACATTTTGACGATGGTTAACCAAATGACTAATCTCATATACAGGACATTGACTTGGTGATTTCGGAGCATGGCACATAGACAACAATATATATGTACAAGGAAATAGAATCAAAATAAGGGTAATAGTAAAAATACTGGAGTGGAATAGGGTCTGGGAGGGACGGCAGGTTACAGCCAATGGCATTCTTGGCTGACCGAATGATCTGCTGCAGTCTGCCTTTGTCCTTTGCAGTGGAGGCGGCAAACCAGACGTTGATTGATGAGGTGGGAATGGACTCGATGATGGCTGAGGATGGACTATTAATGAATAACTTAAAAGCAAAGGGGGTGGCAAACCATATACGCATTAACCATATAAATGAAACATGCAAACATAAAGAGAAAAACCTGACATTAGTCCAACATTACCCAAAGTCATCTGAACACCTAACTAAAATGATGGTGGGCAATTCTGTCCCTTGCAGCCAGTCGGTCTGCTCATCCAAGTGGACTGGCTGTAGGTCATCCTCAGGGTGGTCCATAATAACTGGGACCCTCTCCTTCCTGATTGTAGCCACATTGTGGAGCACTGCACATGCCACAGTCATGTCACATCCCCTGTCTGGTGCCACCCGCAGCCCCCGCAGACATGTGAATCTGGCCTTCAGTTGGCTGAAGGTCATTTCAATCCGGGCTCTCATTCGAGCAAGAGCCCTGTTGAAACGGGCTTGAGGGCCTGGTGCTGGCTCTGGATAGGGGGTCATGAGGTAGGGCTTGCAGGCATAACCCCTGTCTCCAATTAGGAGTCCATCGTAGTGACCTAGTATATGATATGTACAATGTTGGATCACCACTACATAAAATAAGCAATTTCTGAATGACATGAGATTTGCTATACCTTGCTCGAAGCTGTGGCACTGTCACAGTTCAGCTCCACACCCTCCTCACTCTACTTTCACTCACTCCCTCCTTATCAGTCTAAACTCCCTTCACCTGTTCAGTCACCTGCCGCTGATCATTAATCAAGCCACTATTTAGACTCCTGCCTCCCAGACACACACTGCCAGATTGTTCTTCGGTTTTCCATGCCAGACTCTCCAGCACTCTCTCCCAGACTGATCTCCTGTTACCGACCCTGCCTGTCCCTGTTCTACCCGCCTTGCCTGACTCCCGGTAAACCCACCAGCCTTCTGATCCTGACACTGTTTAACTCTGCCTGCTGTTTCTGGAAGTTTGAAATAAAGAGCCAAAGTTCCCTGGAATCGTGTATGTTGCATTTGGGTCCATATTCAACCGGTCACAGGCACAGTGTAAACTCTCGGAATATTCTGGAGTCGTGAACGGAGCCCGGCCACTTGGCCTCAACATTCGTTATGAGGCAGGTGGAGTCACAGATCATCTAAAATAAATTGCGGTTAAGTCATGGGTATTGTACAGTACATGGGTAGCCTACAGCAGGCAATTGCAAGGTCCATGACCCCTATTGTCAAAGACATATGATTGTTTTTATATCAATGTAATTTGGGGGAAATTATGTCATAAGTACCTGCACATTAATGCTGTGAAAGCCTTTTCGATTGACAAAATCTGCCTCGTTTGGGCCAGAGGGCGATTTGATGGGGATCTGCGCGCAGTCCACTGCGCCAATGACATTGGGAAACTCTGCATAATGATAAGCTCCGTAATGAATAGTGATAGGAATGCATTTTCATTAAATGGTGAAATATTGAATAACTCAATTACCTGCAATTCCATAAAAGCCCTCTTTGATTGCATTTACTCGGACATGGCCAGGGAATGTAATGAACACATCCATACATTTTTTTTTTTTAAGCGCCAAATAAACTTTTCGAACAGCACAGCATGCAGCGGCTTTCCCGATGTTCTCCGCATCGCCGACACTGTACAAAAATGTACCACTCGCAAAAGCGCAAGGTTATGCATACAGTCTGTGAGACAGTCAATGCTCGGCTGCGGCGTGTGGTGTTCAATGTATGGCTCGAGAAGGTCTTGTAAATAAATGATTCCTTGTCGGCAGAATCTATAGTGCTCGTACAGGAAGTCATCATGATGAGATAACGGATCTTGGCGATCTCAAAGAACTCTCTCCCTATAAAACGCTAATCTAACTAATATCGCACCTTCATCAATGGGATCTCTGAGGAAGAGAGCTGACACACCAGACTCTGATCACACTAATTCTTCCCCTGCCACTATATCAACCCTGGTCCTGCAGTCTGTCGTTGTCAGCTCGTACCGTCCTTCACCCACTTCGACCTCGTAACGTCTTGTGCCTTGAACGTCTGCCTCCTGTGTCCGCCAGTCCGGGAATCCCCCGTGCCCCCTGTTGTGTTCCAACGGGACTTCACACCGTCGCTCTGCCTGCCTTCCGGTGTCGAGCCACGGGTACCACGCCGTTGATCTGGCCTGCACGCTGTCGGACCACGGGCTCCACACAGCCATTCCTGTCCTTTTAATTCTGGAGAAATAAAATCTGTTGTACCAGACTGTCTCCTGTGGTCTTGCGATTGAGTCCTAGTTCTTGCACTTCCGTGACAATATTCTTTCAAAAGTAACCCTAGAAACTACATGAAAGAGAGGAGAAACGATCAAAATGTTTATTTCCTCTTTATTCAACGTGGGTCCTGAAAGGCCACTCCTACCACACATTTGCTTTACTCACTCGAACATAAACCAGTTAATTCAAAACCACTTAATCTCGCACACCGGCCTGCACCCGTCTGTAGTTAGCTTTGTAACTTTTAATGTCTCACTTTCAAACCTCAGAGGTTGAATAATATCTTACTGAGATTGTGACGATTTTACAGATGATTTCTACTTCATATCATGTACATAAACGGACCAACGTGAGCTCAGGGAGACAGGTTGTGAACTTGAAATATTACTTTAAGTCCGGTAACGTTAAGATTAATTACAATGTTTTGCTAATTCTGTTCTTGTTTTGTTACAGAGAGCCAGGAGCTGAGGGGGGAGAATGATGGACAAACATTCAGCTACCATGGCTTGGAATTAAGACATTAGTCCATTTGACCATCTTGTGTTGTGGGATGGTGTAGTAGGTGGACCCAAACGCTCACTCACACAGCAGGTTTAATCCAGCCAAGGACTTTATTTTTACTTATGCAGGAAAACAAATAATAAACAAACACAACAATGGCAAACTGTCCAGCGAACAAAAGGTCACTCCTTTTCTCCACCAGAGTCGGGAGGGAAACTCAACCGATGCCGGAATAGGCAGCCTCCGGAGACGGGAGGGAAACTCGACCATAATCTCTCCTGGACACGGTCTGGAGGAACAGGATGGCGCGACTGTGTGGAGGCCCAAGGTCCGACACAGTAAAATAATGGGCACAGGGCTTCGACGCTGAGCGGCAGAGGAGCAGAAGACAAACAGAGGGGTAACGATCTTCACTGAATCGGTGTTCAGACTTACGTGACGGGAGGCCAGACTGCTAACCGGACGGACTGATGACGCGTCGGAGAAACGCCGTGGTATTTAAGACAGCCGGCAGCAGCTGTTGACGCAAACAGGAAGTCCTCTGTCAAGTAGGCCGTCTCATTCCGAAGACCGCATGGTCTAACCTTCGCGGTCATGAAAGGCCCACGTAGACTGTGAAGGCTGGGTCCTCTGAAGGATGCAGCCCCTGAATTGAGACACAGCTGTCAGATCATTCTCCGCATTGACTTTCCCCGCGTTTACCCTCCGACTGTTTTCCCATTGCCGATCCTGCCCGTTTGGCCTTCTCCGCCTTGCCTCTGCCACGACTCAGCCTTCTGTCCCCGACCACAAGATTCTGCCTCCTCTGGGTTCCGTCTGCCTTCTCCCCTGAAGGCTTGGCGTTCCACCGAGTGGATTTCTACACGTGTGCGGATCCAAGACTGTTTGCCTGTGGTGTCTTCTGCCGGGAATAAAGTGTCAGTTCAACCTCTTCGTTTGGAGTGGCGGGCCGTGGATTTTATACCTGGGCCTTCAGTGCTGTTCTACTACACTTCTAATAACCTCATTATGACGTCACAGCTACGGGTTATTTGTTTCGTGTAAAAGCCGCATATTCAAATAACACTGCAACATTTGACAAATGAAATAAAATGTTACATGAAGCTCAACACCTACAAAACACGAAGTGCAGATACATGAATACGAGCATGACGGGACGCTGCGTCATTAACAGACAATATAGTCCAAATCAATGTAATTAACACAATGACAAACTCACAAGAGCAGTCGCAACAAAGCATGACAAATCAATCCAGCAAACCTGCAGCGGATCCATGCATTCCACCACACAAGAGAACGAGCCATTCAAATATTATTCATAAAAATGCCACGATAGACAAATTAACTGTAGAGGTAAACAAACTTCACTTACCAAATGCTGTCTATCCTCCTTTCTTTGTTGACAAAGAGTTTAATCCCAGTACATCGTTTCAGTTCCAGTAAGAAGTCGTTCTCGATTCAGACTCAGAGAAGGCTTTGCCGGCCCGCCACTGCGTTTGGATCACCCTCCCGGTTCCTCAGTCTGCCCTGCCTTGTTCTCACCTTCCCCTGTTGTTCCCCTTTGTGTTCACCTCGCAATAAAACCTTTTGTTTTCACTCTTCATTCCTGGTAATGTTTCGGTCCACCACCACTTAACACGCAAAACTTCCTATTTGTGCCATCGGGTATTTCTTTTTTTTCTTCTTGTAAAATGTGTCATGTTTTCGTTCCTCTGAACGTGACATTGCCTCGTTTTAATTTTTTCGAACAGGAAGTGACATGCCTAGTATTAAAAATGATGGCCAGTAGTACTAAATGGAAACTGATGGTATAGGACATTTTAGACAATCGGTCAGAGCAGAGAAAAAAATATCTTGTCCCTCTCTAATGACCAACTTCAGATTATGTACATTCTGATGATGTTAGCTCCTCTGTTACGGTTCAGAGCGAATAGTGTAGCTCTATTCTGGACTACTTTTTTCAAGACGACGCAAGTCCTGACGTTGATGGATCAGAATTAATTGTTGACTTAGGTTTATACAATAAGTTTCATCCAATCTCTGTACTGAGTATTACCAATTTAGTTGCTGCTGTATTTACGATTATACAATTTTAGCCTAGCCTAGTATTGTATTACTACTGTATTCAGTTTTTTTTGTTTGTTTTGTTTGCTTGTCGTCTTGGAGGTCAAAGTATGACTTCTTACAAATTCTGCACTTTATTTTAGGCATTGTAATGGCAAAAATATATTTTAGTATGAAATATTTATAAACATTGGACAGCTTAGAATAACAGAGTTAGAGACATTTAGCTTTGTCTGAACATGGTTTAGAAACAGATAGCTTGGTGTAAAGATGGTTTCCGACCAGACTAGGTACTAAGTGTTACTGTTTACTTTAGAGGGCCATAAAGACAGACACAGGAAGGTGAGAAAGGATTCTCTGGGTTCTTCCTAATATGGGAATGTTTAGGTTCACGTGAATGTATCGGACGATGAGATCATGGGAAAATGGAAGAATGTAAAGCCAGTGGAAGACATCTTTGACTTATCTAAAGGCGGAGACTATTTTCTGCTTTAGTATATAGTTTGTGAATATTTGAACTGATGTTGAAGAATGCTCAGACTCTGCTTGAAGAGCTGTGTTGGGTATTCTCCCTCTTGCAAGAGAAATTAGATGGAACGAGACAACTTTGAATGATTTGAAGATTTGTAATATTTTGATTTGCGAATAACACTCTTCTTCCGATTAACGTAGAAATATTCTACAACAGCATCCTTTTAAGCCATTTATTGCGATTAAATTACAGAAACATGTTTATGAGTTTATACTGCTGTAGTTAACCAGTCATTTGGTAGCTTGCTAAAGCTCAGTAAAATTAACTGATATCATGAGCCCAGACAATTTATTTACTTATTTACCAGGAACAGTGCTCATTAATCTGTGGAGAATTACAGTATTAAGAAGTATTAGTAGTAGAATTTATAGCACCCTTAGTGGTGAATAGAAGTGTCACAATAATAAAATGTAAAATATGTAAGAGTCACAAAATATTTACTGAAGAATGAATTATATGTTTGTAATGTTTACATGAAGGATATTATATGTTACAGTATATTGACATATTGAATGTATTGAAATCATGAATGCATAAACACTGGAGGATTTAAACACTGTAAAGAATAGCCATCAGGGAAAGTTAGGGAATTCAAGGCGAGGCTTTTCAGAGACAGGGGAGGAGAAGCTGAGACAACTGATGAGCAGGTCAGAGGTGATGTCACAAGGAGCCCAGCCACTGAGATGAGCAGCGGATCGATGAAGGAGGGGTCAGATCAATCGGAAACCAATCACTGACCCCGGATGACGGCCTTTATGTTTTTAGACAGGTTTCGGACGCTTTCCGGCCATCAAAGAACATAAAAAGAATGTTTTAGAGAGAAAGCTTCAGTTCTTGGCAATATTCGTTTTTCAGCTAACCGGCCAGGTCGGATCTGTGAGTGAAATTGCGCGTGGACTCTGTTCTCGAGGACATTACCATGCATGGTGTATTTCAGATTGCATTTGTAAAACATTAGGTTGCAATTGATTGCATCAGTTTGCATTGTTTACCTTCGTGGTTGCAGTTGTATCTGCTATCTTTTTATTAAATTACTATTTTTGACTTTTAATTGGATCCAGTTCGTTTTTGATTAGACTCCGTTGCTGGAAGTCAGCAGCGGCGAAAGTTTGCAGCCTACCTCCTCTCGTGAAGTTCCAGCCTCGACAATCAACATTTCAGTTTCCACCTCAATGTAAATGTGCCAGAGTTAGCTAGGAAGCTAATTTTTGTCTGTCGTCCCTGGACAGATTATCACAATTCAATTGATATTATCAGTACAATTCAACTGCAAACACTATAGTACAACACTGTACAGTACAATACAAAAGTACAAGATTTCTAAAAATAATGAAAGTATATATTGGCAGTGCCAGAGATGATGTAGTATGATTACTCGTGATTGCAGGATTGGTTTAATTTAAGCCGTCTCTTTTAGTTTTAGTTTAAAGTTAAAGTAATTAGTGCTTTCTCTTAACGCAATAGGAAGTCTGTTCCAGTAGTGGCGGCAGCTCTGACATAGAGAATGTTTGCCCAAATTTGCTACGTCTGTATTGTGCAACACTGTCTTCTCTGGTATTGTTAGGAAACAAAAGCTCCTGTTCACGGAGAGAACTCGCCCAACCCCCTAGCCATGTGCTCCTCGATCGCCTCTTAAACAGAACAGCAGGTTTAAGTAAAAATCTTAATGAATTTATTATCCATACAAACATAAAAAACTGTTACAAACTATCAATCACAAAACAAACATATAAATCCATGAAATATGAGGTCCAATTCAGGCCACCCAGCAAACTGGTGTGTTTGCTGGATGGCCCCAAGAAGCTCTGATTCTCTCCGTCGATCCACAGCCTCTGTCCCCCCAAAGTTACATTCTTGAACCTATCAGCTTCCACGATTGGCTCATCCAATAAGCCCCTCCTGGGCCGATGACCCATTGTTCTTCAGGATCAGACACCTCTGCTCACAGCCACCTTCGTCCATCCCCCGCTGGCAGACACCTCCTCAAACCCCCTCACACAGACATTCAATGCATGAAATGACCACTCTCTTAACTTCCTTAAGTAAATATACTGTATCACATAGTAGCGCTTTTAAAACTTAAATTCCTCACAGTATTTGCCCTAGTTACCCTGCTACTATCCTTCTGCATTGTGATTGACTCAGTGTGGGAGCTGTAAGCCCATGTAGAACCTTTAAAGACGAGGCAAACATCTGGAAAATGTTTAAAACTCTTCGCAAAAATCTAAATTGACAGCGTTTTTGGGACTTCCTCTAAATTCATTTTTCATTTGGTGCGAACTTTGGAACTACTAGTGATTATTTTAAATATGTCTTGCAGTTTTGGACCACTTCTTCAAACGTACCGTACACAGCGTCATGCAGGAATGTGGTTATTACTTGCAACTGACAAGGGAGAATTATTTTGGAGCAGGTACTGAGTTATCCTGAGGCCACGCCACATATTCCCTTCAGCAATCTCAATTTTCAACTAAGCCTCATTTCTTTTGAAGGTCCTACTGTGTTTTATTCAGCATTGGTACCCTTTGCCCAGAAATGCTCTGAAGGACAAACAAGGGATGAGATTGGACAGAGGGATAAATCAAACAACGTCAAGAGCTACAAAGGAAGACGAGGCTCCCTGATACAAACGTTTCTGCCTGTTTTTCGGAGAGCGAACGTTGGTGTTTCTCCAAACTTGCGGCTCGAAAGGTCACCGTGACATACGCAATGACAAACGCCTCGCGTACGCGGGAAACGGCATTAAAACTAGCAAACACTCTTCTGGAAGTTGACTCTCTTAACGAAGTGCGGCCGGAGTCCATCGGTTCTGACCTATGGGGCCAGCTGAAAGCAAACATTTCACACCCTTGAGACTGCAGCGTGTATAAATATAAATTGCTTCCTTCTATTAAGTGGTGACAGTACATTGTGTTGGAATTACAGCGGCTGCACTTTATAACGTTGATCTAAGTAAGGAGACGCGATACAGGGGAACGGAGAGATTACTAGCGGCCTTTAACGTCTGAGATGAGTCACCTCCACCTGCTGCTAATGCTCTTTACTGACTATTGTTAATTTTTAAGATCTTGAGGTTGCTTTGCCAGTTAGATGTCAGGAAACAAAACAAAGTTTGAGTCTCTTCTTTTTCTTGCAGTCTGGGTCTTATTGTCATAGTTGCAGTCGATATATTCTCCACGG
Source organism: Pholis gunnellus (assembly GCF_910591455.1). Lineage (NCBI taxonomy): Eukaryota > Metazoa > Chordata > Actinopteri > Perciformes > Pholidae > Pholis > Pholis gunnellus. Next base: position 22,517,593 of record NC_136541.1, on the reverse strand, counting down.
CTCTGTGCTCAGACACCCATAAACCGCAGTCAATTACTCTGGTGTGAATTTCCTCTGAGACATGTGCGGAATGGGGGAGAGCAGATTTAGTGGTGTCTTTGAGAAACAGTTGAGTGAGTGGACTGTGAGCTGAGCGGAGACGGACAAAAGGTCGGGTTGAAGCAAAACAAGACCAGGTGCCTGGGGCGCGGCGGGGTTAACTAGCTCCACACCAAGGAGGCCCATCGAAGCCCCGCCGGTCTCCGAACGGAGCTCGTCCCCAGGAGCAAACAGCCGAAGCAATCTGGGAGCACCACGGGCAAAGTGAACAGTGACAATCTGATAGACACTGCTGGCAGGGAGAGTGGGTGAGAGGATTAGAAGGGATTGGAAAGGGAGAAATGGATGTAGATCAAAAAAAGGTTTGAGTGAAGAAAACTGAAAGGTGAGGCCATCATAACAAAAGAATGGAGGTGCTTGGAACTTTATCAAATCTAATGATTCATGTTTGTTACGGTGTTTTTTTTTAATCTCTTGCTAAAATTTGACCTCTATACAGTTCACACAAGTCCCACGTTTTTTCATTTGACTTTTATTTCTGCTTCTACTCAAATACAATGAAAATGTCACAGCTAGTGTGTTCAGGGCAATGAGGTAAGAATCCAAATACAGACAATCAAGGCAGGCAGGGACAGTTCTGCATATTATTAACAAGAGAAAAGACACCAAAAGCTCACAAGTTGGTACAGAAGTTGAGTTAAGACCAGGGGATAGCAGGAATGGAACAAGAACACACGGGTACAGGGTCTGATCCGTGTTCTGGTGGCTTGAAAACAAAAGCACATGGCAACTTTGATGCTCCGGAAGGGAACGAATGGAACTAGGCCGGAAGAGATGCTTTGAAGGTGGCGTCACAACCACGTCAAACATTCATTTACTGTTGTCTGTCGCCGTATTGGGTACCGGGTTACAATCTAACTGTCAAACTTGAACACGCCTTCTGTATTCTGTTCAGTAGGATGTGACAGTAAAAAAGGAGATCTGAATATTTCACTCCTGAGACTGTTATCTAAAGAGGAAATGAGGAGCCAGAAATGGTTTGCAGCAATGTCATTGGGTAGAGTGGACACCAAGTGAAAGCAATCGTCTGTGTCGTGCACATTTTGTCCCTGGTTCCAACAGAATAGAATACAATGTTAGCTAATGTTAGCTAGTGTAAGCCTGCTAAATCTACTCAATTAAAATCTTTTTTTGTCAATGACATGTACAAGACTTTCCAAAACATTGGACATAGTTTCTGATGATAGCAACCAAAGCCATATCGTTCATTTGTTGTCTCCTTTCAGTCGGATAAGAATATGTTAAATATGTAGCAACATATTCAACCTGAATAACCACGTAACGTGAAGAAGCTCAGCTTTAAGCTCTCATTGACCACTTTTACCAAGACTAAGCAACTAAGAGAGGACATGGCGAAAACAGATTTTAATGGTTGAAGTTGTATTACCCTATAACCGAAACTCACTGAAACAGCAGATGAAGAAGACTTCATAAACTTCACTTAATACAGCCATAACCGTAAATGATGCGTTACCTTTGAGGGCTACTCCAACATCAAAGTGTTATTTTCGTGTCGATTGCAGCCTTCTGTATCTGTTTGCATGGCACAGAGGAGCATTTGCCTTTCTCCGGCATAGAACAGCCTATCCTCTGCCTTCCATGTGGAAACAGGATTAATGTCTTTATCTGGAGGATGAATGGCACTGCACTCATCCTAAAAGGCATTTTTAAAGGCACACAATTTAAAGAAGGAAATAAAATATTGTATTTTTATTGATTGAAACCAATCTTGTAGTTCTAATGATTTATTATAATCTTCTTAGAGCTAGTGTAAAAAGCTCATAATTCATCTCTAATATCTATTTATATTGTTGTGAAAACATCGCCTTCAAACTGGATTTATTCAAGTTTCTCACCAACACTACATTTGACAAATAACATGTGAACGCATCATGATGAAGTTATAATTTACCTTCGCCCAATACAAATTTTTACCGAACAGAGCCTGAACACATCATAATGTAACTGAACTGAACCTTCGTTCGTTGTCCATTGGCCACTAGCTCTCCTCCGGTCATTTTCAACACTGATTGGTTGTTCATAACGTAACATTACCAGAGATCAGAGACTAGAAAAACATGAATGCTGTCCTGATCACGTATTATACTGAATATTGGAGGATACAGATTGTCAGTAAAACTTTAATTCACACTGTGATGGTTAACGTTAAACTGTGTAATTAATTCGGGGTTCACAGGCGTGCTGAACCGTGAGGAGAGATCAGTACGGATCACGAATCGACAGTGGTCCGTTCCACCACTAATATCTACACATACTGAGAGGCTGATGAGGGAATGAGATGCATGTGAGCTGGTAAGGTCAAGTGACTGCAGTGCTGATGAAGGAAGTGGGACCAGGGGTCTCATTTATAAAACAGAGCGTAGCAACCCCACTAAATGTTTGCGTATGTTCAAAGGAGGAAATGCACATGCGCCCAAAATATTCACATTTATAATACCATGCATACACCTGCCTCTGCTCTATTTCCTTTTATAAATCCCAAATCAACCTGTAAATGCGCACAGCTGGTTCAGCCTCTCATCCCGCCCTCTACACGCCCACATTCAACCATAAATGGTCGATGCAAAGCACTTCATGAATGTTGATGCATAAACATAAGCTGCTGATCAGTGGCTCTTTACGGTGAATCACGGAGACTACCGAGAGGAAGAACACTTGTCTACTCCTAATTCTTCCATTCAGTCCTAACAGTTCCAGAGTATCTACTGTGCAACATAACGCATAACGAGTGTCACCGTAGTATTTATATGTTTACTGCAGTCAGCATGATTGATTCCGAAATGATCGCAACAATCAGTGGTATCCACCACTCATTAAGGTGAACACAATTTATTTAAATATGTTTTCATACGGCATTATGATTAGGACTGATAATGATGTGATGATATAGAGTGATCGTACGAGAGCTGTCACTGGCTTTATTTCCACACTTTGCTCGGTTACACAATCCAAGATGAGGCGACTGGAAAAGGTGTGTGACATCACCATGGTTACTCCGCTGCTCCAGAGAGCTCTTGATACATCGGATAGCTGTTTACAGTTTGTCTGTGTTCACTATGCTGTATCTGTCCCTATGGAATATAATCCATAAATTAATCAATACAGTTGTGTTCACGGCAGCTATTTTAACCACAAACACTTTATGAAAGATCAGATTATACTTGGTGGTATAAACACAGTATTAGAAGATTATTAAAAACCATTGACGGTCTTTTCTGCTGTTGTTTAACACTACACGTTATCTTATGGATGATGATAATCAGATGACCACGAGTGTCGGTAGTTCGATCTCTGTTCTGAGGGGAGCAGACAGCAGTTATTAAATATTAAGCGAAATTTGACTTGAGGTTTTAGTTGGTATATATAACAATTGAAATGTGCTTCTAGTTATGTACACTAGTACAAGCACAAATAGCACTGCTGGTTTGACTGTTAATGATAGAGAGACTATATAAGTGCAAAGTAACGTGTGATATGAAGTTAAATTAAATGTGAGAGGCCTCATTATACCTGTAATGAAGCCTCTAACTTCTGGCTTCAGTTTAACACCTAAGTCTCCAAAATGTTCGGTACGCATGGGTCAGATTTTCCGTACAGGTGATCAAATTCTCCAGTCAAGTTTGTTTTTATAGATCAAACGTTTGATTGGGAAGTGGTGTACGCCTCTTTCAGACCCCGTTTTGTGCTACGCAACGGTTATAAATGAGACCCTTGGTGAGTAGATGGGTGAGAAAGTCAGGTGGTCGGGAAACGATGGAAAATCCAAGGTCTTGTTGGATGTATGGAAAATGGCCATGAAGGGAATGTGACTGGAGAGGAGGGGCAGAGAGACACAATATTACAGATTCATGAGGAAGAAAATTCCATTTTTAATGGGGTTTTTTGCATGGCAGGAATGTGCTTCGATACTAATCTCCCAAATCCTAAGCCTCCTATATGAAATAGCAAGTTAGCAGTATGAGATAGCAGACATACCATGAGTAATTCTATTTTTAACATGCTTATTTTTTTCTGAAATGTACATTCACAGGACGAGCACTTGAAGACTGAACTTACATGTTCATCGTTTCTAATCACTTGTGATGGTTAAAGAAACAAAAGGACATAAATATATACATAAAGCCAGACATGGTTTCTCATGTAGGACACACACAGTGGTGTGAGGCAGAAAGTCTGTCATCTAAACGCTTCATTGGCCTTCAGGCGGTGAGGAGGGTTGCTGTGGGTGACGGCTTGTTGGTGTGGCAAGTTGTGAGAGGCTAATTAAAGTGCACAGTGAAGGCTTGTTGGATGCGTCAAGGTCACTCTCGGCTATGTACAAGTGGCGTGTTGGCTGCACTGTATGCGTCTGAGAGAGAGATAAGGAAATGAAGGCTCTCTTGTTTGTGAGAGAACTCAAAGTAACAGCAAATGGAGAGTAAATTGGGCCCAGTTTACACAGAAACCCTGTCAGTGAGTTGTCAGTTTGACCTGGAGGCTGCCTGCTGCTGTGCATGTCTACGCGTATCCAACTACCCATCAGGCCTATTGAACTTACACCTTGTATGGACCAGACGCCAACCTCTGATTCTGCTGAGTGAAGCTAATGCGGAAGTGTCTTTATGGTCTCAATCTCTAGTTTCAAGTCTTCTTCAATACAGCATGATGTTCATTTCGTAAATGATGGTCCATTTAGAGTCAAATAGACCATAAAGCAGGTTATGCTTTAGGGCGGGGCTACTGTGATTTACAGGTCGCTGCTGCCACTAGAGATACGGCGTCTCTACGTCACTCTACCATATTCCAAATATAGTAACTTCTCTTCATTGGTTGCAAAAAAAGCAAAAATGGCGACGGCCGCAATCCAAGATGACAACGTCGAAATCGCCAAACTCAAGGTTTCAAAACATCCGTCCACAAACCAATGGGTGACGTCACGATGACTACGTCCACTTCTTTTAGACAGTGTGTGTTATGGACCTGTTGAAGTGTATGATGTAGCATACTCGTCTGGTGTGTATAGTAAGGAAACTAAATGGGACGAGATCCAGACATCAGGCCTGTGAGTACAACATCCAGCAGAGTTGCTTTTGACTTTTTCCACTGTTTACATTCTGGAATGTAAACAGTGGAAAAAGTCACGTGAGGTCACTGTGAAAAAGGTTATTAATAAGCAAGTGGTGTCTATATGTTATGTCGCAAGCACTAGTATATTGTACAGTACACTCACTACTAATTACCCATTCGTGAAGAGCTGTACTGCGAGTCTTTCTGAAAAAATAAATTACACACACTCCTGGAGTAAACCGTCCACATTTAAGACAAATTGGCTTCCACAGCAGCACACACAGCTTTTATTAGATGTATAAAACCTTCCTGACTTTAAACAATCATTTTTTTGGCACAAAAACTGACCAGTGCAGCAGTTACACCATCATGACTTGGTTTGGTCCACATCAATAATATCCATGTTCTCTTCTCTTTTTAGAGTTTATCTTCCATAATGGCCAGAATGTTTCATTTCATTATAAATGTTTAGACTGTAATTAAAAGCCGGTACTCTTATGTGTGTGTGTGTGTGTGTGTGTGTATATATATATATATATATATATATATACCTACTTATTGCCAACTAATGTTTTTACAGTTTGACTTTAAAGCACCTTTTCAACTTTTGTTTGTTCTGTGTGCATTTAACACATATTTAAAGAATTTTGGGAATACGTCTCATCCATTTCTATGCTCTCTCTTCCACCTATTTAAATTCTAGTCACTGAATATCCAGTACAAGTAATTAAAGCATTTGGCTAACAAATGGAGATGTCTAACTCATTTATATTGCAAAACTCTTCAATCACCTGCAATGTAAATGGAGGTAAAACACTAGAAAAGCTTAGAACAAAAGCTGTTTCCTTGAAGTTTTTTCTTTTTTCCTTCCACTGCGTGCGTATTTAATATTCTAGACTGATTTTTCATTACCTCCAGAGACAGACACACTCGGGATGCTGTGCATGAGTAAAAAGTAAGTTGGGCATAAAGTGACTCAGACTGTTTTCCCAGTTCCTTTGGTGTAATTTAGCCAGGGCTTCAAATGCACAATCTCTACAGCAGGGGTCTCAACCTCATCTTCACTCTGGGCCACATCAGCATCACGGTCGTCCTCAAAGGGCCGGTTGTAAATGTCAGACTGTGTAAATGTAACTACTCCTAACATATTGATAAATAACTGTCTCTGCATTTGATTATTGTTTATTCAAGTGTTAAAATATTGTACATGCAGTTATATAAATGTAAAAATATATTTAAGCACATTTCTGATATTACAACTTAAATCCTTTTAATTTAGGGTTAAGAAACCCACATTACTCTATCAAACTTTTAAAGAAAATAGCAAAGACAAATATCAAACACAAGTTATTACAATAACTTTGTTCAAAGCTTAAAATCCTTTCAAGATGAAGTACCAAAAACTTATACAATTCAGTTGTAATTGTATAAATCATCATAAGTTGAAGTAAATGAGAAGAAGTTCCCATGACTTATTGTTCAAATCCTTTTTTACAGTGTAGTTTGTCTCACCAGGGCAGCATATTCATTGTTATTCCAGACAATGTTCCTGTCTTGCAACATTAAACATTGTGTATATGTGCTGATATTTACTTTGGGATGTTATTTGGAGCACTTAGTTAGACTTGTAGATGTGTCCACCCTCAGACATTTACTATGTGAATGTGATGGGGGACATGGAAGCATACCATCAACTAGCCCAACTGGCCTTGCTCATCAAACCGCCTCTTCTTCTAGTTTGACTGAAAACTGCGGTTGCTTTGCTCCATGAAGTCAAGTCAACCTAGGGTGGGTGTGAGGGTCACACAAACACAGGTCTTTCACCCAGGGCTTGTCCCGTGTGAAACCAAATGTAAACGTTGGTTTGATAATCGTTATGTAATGCTGTTTTGCTTGTTATGTAGCGTTCGCCTAAAATCTAACCAATCATTACAAAAGTTAACCACGTGGTATTGTGCGTGTTTTTGCCAGTGTGATATGAGGCTGATATGAAACGTTTTCCACGTGGTTTGCAGAATTGTACAATCATATCATTCTTCATCCCAGCTTGAAGTTACCTGGAAGCCCTGACTTCTCTTAATAACGCTTAATGCCATCTCAACCATGGATCTGCTACTGTGAAGAATTGCAGTATTAAAAAGTATTATTAGCACCCATAGTGGTGAATAAAAGTGTCACAATAATAAAAGGTCAAAATATGTTAAAGAGTCACAATATATTTACTAAAGAATGAATTATGTTTGTAATATGTTTACATAAAGGATATTATATGTTACAGTATATTTACACATTGAATGTATTAAAACCATAAAAGCATAGTCACTGGAGGACAAACACTGAAGAATAGCCTTGAGGGAAAGTTAGGGATAATTCAAAGCGAGGCTTTTCAGAGACAGATGAGGAGAAGCAGAGACGGGAATGCAGAGACTGCCGTAAAACAACAGGAGAGGACTCCTGGGAGAGGCCATGCGGCCGCAGAGCAGAGGCGACGACAGAGGGAACCTAGCCACAGAAATGACCAGCGGATCGATGAAGGAGGGGTCAGAGCGATTACAAGCCAATCACTGACCCCAGAGGACATCCTTTGTGTTTTGCGACAGGTTACGGACGCTTTCCGACCATCAAAGAACATAAAAAGAATGTTTGAAAGAGCGTGCTTGAGATCACGGCAGTTCGTTTTTCAGAACCCGACTAATGGGTCGGCCCTGTGAGTGAAGCTTGTACGTGGTCTCTGCTCTCGAGAACATTTTCTTTCGATAGCGTATTTCAGTTTGCATCTGTTAAGCATCAGTTTGCATTTGTTACCTTGGTGTTTGCAGTTGTATCTGCTATCATTTTATTAAATTACTGTTTTGATTTTAAATTGGATCCAGTTGGTTTTTTGGTCAGACTTCGTTGCTGAAGGTTTTGAGGCCTGCTCCTTCTCCTGAAGTTTTCCAGCCTCCACACTACTCATCACTACAAGCGTTGTATCACCTACCTACATTTCTACTTGGCTTTTCCAAACAATTATTCTGTTTGTATATATAATATTCTAGTTATTGTGTATTTTTTTCTTAGTTAATATTCTTTACTGTTTTATTACTTATTTATAATACTTGTTTTGATCTTGTTTTTTACTGTCTCTTGTTTGCACGATACTATTTGCTGCTGTAATCCTGTAGATTTCGCCGCTGCGGGACTAATAAAGGATTATCTTATTTTAACCAGCCAAAGGTTAGAACCAGAGATGCATGTCCAAAAAAACCCCACATTTCTGGTCGGAAGGAGAATCACACATACTTTTATGAAACATTATGAAAGACTTGGATACCAACAGGTTTTTGGGATATGCTCAAATATCACAATGCCATCCTTTTTAAGAAAGATGATTATAGGAATAAAAGAGAGAGGCTGTGTTTGTACGGTCGAACAAGTCCGCCATCGAAACTTTTGATGCAAAGAAGCAAAATGGCTCAAGCGGCTCCTGCCGTTCCACTTTTTCATAGTTTGACGGGATGAACGACATGTTAGGGCATCGACCGCTGTCAAACATAGCAGCTTATGTTAAGGTGGGTTTCTCTGGGCCCCGGTGATGAGGATGCGGCCTCTTTACGTAAAGACGAGGGTGGATAATGACATTTCCATCAGGCGGACCAAAGCGTACCCTCGTGGACACAGGCAGTATGGATTGGCCCTTAGGCCCTACAGCTGAAGCTGAGCTTGCTCGCCTAGCTACCATTTCCACCTATGTCAAAGTCCGGACTTCCATTGGGTGGCTCTATTGCCACAATTGGGGGTATAGCTACAAGTTAACCTTACTCCCTGTCTCTATCTTTAAATGTATACACTTTTCTAATTAACCCTGTAACTCCCTTTCTTAATGCCACTGTTCTCCATAATAAATTGACTCCGGTTGTTTTTGCTTTCTGGGTTCCTAGAAGTTGCCAACCTAGATTTATAAGTCTGCATCACATTGACAATGTTATCTGTGCAAAACCACACATGAGTTGGCCTTTCTGAAATGAAAATGCTGCTCACATAATCTGAGGGAGACAGCACGAGGTCCTCTGTATAAACAAGGATTCAATTTGAATTTGTAAGCAAGTTTCAAGGGTCAATACCAGCCAATCGGAAAAGGGGGAACTAAAGCCTTTTTCAATGCTTCCAGGGCCATTTATTGTCTTAGAATGCAGAGAGAACCGGGCCTCTGTTGGAAACATGCTTGATGAATTTAGGATAATATACATTTCTACAGCACTACGAAATAGTCATATCATAATTAACACTTAGTTTCTACTTTTTTAACTAATACTCTTGTATTAGTAAAGATTGTCAGTGTGCAGTCACATATTAATATGAATATGACAGGAATTTTAACCACTGATCTAGTATTTGAAGTTGATAAGGATTCAGTACAGATATTTGTTATTCTCATGTTTGTGTTGTTCAGTAAGTAGCAGAAGGACGGCATCACAAGTAGCATGTTTTTATGCATAAATTGGTGCTCTTTGCCAGCGATAGAAATCCCGGCCAGTATTCACCAGGTTTGCATCTTCTGTCACATTCTTCGCCCGTGAGGAGTTTGCATGCCTGCTCTATGCACATCCTGTTTCATTGAGCGCTCGCTAACCTTAAAGATGTTGAGGCCTTGTTAAGACTCGACCTAACATCATTGACTGCACCTGTGTCAATTATCCAGCGCTCCCCACTGATTGCAATTGCCTGGCAGCTGACAGCAGCTGTGGTATATCTGATCTTGTCTTCACATGCCCTTAAAAAAAAACAAAGTCTTCACTAAGCCCATTTCTTAAAGGCTTTTTAAATTTCTGAAAAACACTGTGCCTTGGTCATTTTTGGCTATGACTTCTTGATCACAAAGTTGAGTACAAGTCTAACCTTTCTCTTTTGCTCTCATCACCATGCAAGCCATTGGCAGTTCCACCCCAACTGAATGATTTTTTAACATTATGGTCTTTATTTGCTTGACAGGAAAATCCGTTTAACTTCTGTAGCAGCAGCCTGCAGTAACAAACCTTAAGGTCAAAGAGTACGCACTACAGGACCATTAAACTCAGAGTGGCCCAGATGTCTCGTGATACGTGATGCTGTGCTGCTAAACAAGCAGTTAGTGTTTGGACTCTAAAACATGGCTGAATTATCACACCTATAAAATAATGGGCCTCCTGCGAGAAGATTTCCGTATTCTTATCTCAACGATGGGCTCGTATGAGTGAGCCACGTCAGATTCCTCATCCTCACCTTCAGATAACTGTGTGAATGCCCAGTGTAAACATGGTGAAGTTCACCTGAGCGTTCATGATAATTGTAAATTAGCATAAAGAATCCCCAATAATACCAATTGAGGCTATGCGTCCTGCCCCATGTCAAAGTCCTGCTTTGGAAGGTCCATAGTGGAAAGTCTGTCATTTTTAACAGTGTCAGCAGCAGAATCAAGGGAGCTGCTAAAGCAAAGGAATGGGGACATATAAAGCTTTGTTTGTATTCACGCTTGGCACCGTAGCTCGAGCCTCTGCAGATGGCGCACAAGCTACGAGCATGCAAAAGGTGTTTATGCTCCATGTGTTGTTCGTTTTTATTATTCTCCCTAACACCAGAGGGCGAACAAACTCAATGTACTGTGATAAAGCAAGAAGACAAGAGTCACCGGCAAGACACCACAAACCAACCTTCTACAATGCAGAGTAGGAAATGTAATCCACTGTTAAGTCATATCTCATATTCATGCAATACTTGTTAACCTTTGTACAAGCCCTGTAAAGAAAGAAGTCAACTATGGAATGCATGATGAAGAAACAAAGGTTGAATATCCTGTAAACAGTTTGATTTGGCTGCAAAATATATATTCAAATGTAGATTTGTATGACCTTTGGTTTCTAATGCATCTAACAACAAATTGGCCTCCTAAGACATGTTAATAGTGATTTTATCAGTGAACTATTTGTGACAGTTACGTCTGAAGAGCTCTGATCAAGTTAAAAAAATTCACAGATCAGAGACCCACCGCCACACACAGGCCATGATGCTTTTTCCGGAGCGCGCTCCAGCATTGATTCTGCGCCATAAACTCAGCTTTACGAGTGCTGTTAATGCCGCTTCTACTTGAGGGTTTCACTGTCACTGAAATAAAGAGGAACTTGTTCCATATGAAAATACTGCTGAATGCAATGACTGTAAATGTCAAATAATTGATGTTTGTATTGATACTGTAATTTTATTCAATAGTGACAATAGACCGACCAAATGAATGATATTGTTAGGCTATATAAGTCATTTAGATTTATATTAGCCTATGATTAATGTCAACATGATTACAAAGTGTTATTTACAGGTCTTCAAACTAAAAATGTCTTCAAAGTAATTAAATATACAATTCATTCGTGAAAAACTTGGATTTCAAGGTTTGGATAACAGCCGACTAACTTCACATGACAGGACCACTCGTAGAATGTCTTCGTAATCCAAGAGCAAATTCAAAATAACAGAAAATTGGAGAATGCGGCAGATTCTACTAAATTCCTCACACAAGCCACTGCAGAAGGAACCTGTGGTTCGTGTGCTTCTTGCTTGTCCCCTCACAGACACTCGTGTTGTGATTGTTATTGACGTGGTCTCTCTTCATAACAGGCGATCACATGATCCGCCCTCCTGATTCCTAACTAAGCCCTCTCCACTTTGCGTCAATCAGAGCAGAACATTGAAATAAACATCTGTCACAGCAGCACTCAGGAGCGTTTGCGCCGACTGATTTAAGCAGAAATGCAAATAATCCCACTCGCTGTAGTCGTTGAGCTGTCAGTAAAAGGGGTTTAGGAAGGAGGAGGATAAAGGCGACTCTAAGCTTATTAAAACAAGAAGGTGTTGAATAGCCAGATTATAAGAACTCCTCCCTAATTTCACAAGCAAAGCAGAAACAGCGTCATCAGTGTAGACCAGATACGCCGCGAACCGGGTTTAAGCGTCTATCATCAGTCAGCAGGCCACTTTTTCATTTCCATTATCTTTTTTTCACACCGGTTGGAGGGAAGAGAAAAGGCTCAAGGCGTCTCCTCTCTCCCCCTCTTTGACTTAGTTGTCTCTCTCTCTCTCTCTCTCTCTCTCTCTCTCTCTCTCTCTCTCTCTCTCTCTCTCTCTCACCCCGTGTCTCCTCTCTGTCTCAACATCTAAATCAGACGGTTCAGCAGCAGGCAGCGGTCGCCGCTTCAGTTATAACTATAACTGGAGGCGGAGATGAGAGCAGCCGCTACGACGGGGACAAATAATTGCTGAAAACTTTTCCTTCAATTTCTTTGTTGAAGTCGCAGTGAAAGACTGGAATTGCTGCGGCTGCAGGGCTCCCACGGTGCCATCCATCATGGCTGGTATGAGCCCATTAGATAAAAACCCTTTTGCACCATCAAGTGAGCACCCTCAACACTTTTAAAACATAACGATATGCCCTTTTATTTCATTACACTGGGCCGTGATATTTCAGAAGAATTGATGAATATGCAAGAGAATTGTAAAGTATCTTGTTATTCCCTTGTTATATGATAGCCTATGGGCCTTTAAATGTTGTTTCTCTGCTCCAGCATATATATTTATTTATGTTTCTGTTGACTCACTATTATCACCATTGAGCCATTACATTACAGTCATTTGGCAGAAGCTTTTGGATGATAGTACATTGCCTTGATTTTGAACTAAACCATCTGCATATTTGTGATTTTAGTTGAAAGCAGAGCTATTAACGCTACAGTTGGTAACTATAATAGAATAACTTTTTGTCATATTTGCTCAGACTGTCACTATATCCTGACAGCAGAACATGCAGAACACCAAGCTCAAAGAAAAACAACCAATCAGAGCCAAGGAGGCAGAAGTTATTTTCATTAAAGTTACTAACTGCAGCTTTAATTCACATAGAACCACTTTTTATCTTGGCCGCTTATGTGTCCCATATATACTAAATCATGTTATTCCAGAAGTTGAAAGAGGAGCAAGGGATACATAGAATAAAGCCTTCGAGTAACCGCCTATAAGAGATGCTCTAAGACAGGCGTATTCTACTACATTTCAACAAGGTCCAGTTAGAGGGAATTTCCTCATCAAAGGTCCGGAACATCACAATAATGTCTAACTTGAGCTATGATTTAGTCCCATATATATATTGAAGTAGCCAGCAGTTGTATTAACGTCTGTATGTAACAACTGACAAATCAAATAAAGAAAGTTCAATTGAATAATATCTCAATAGTATTTACTGTCAGATATCGCATTGAACTGGATGAATTATAGATAATACATAATCTCATAATAAATACATGTTCTTCTCTAATTTCTTTATCTGTGGTTCTTAGACCACTTGTTTCAGCTCTATTCTCTCTGTTAACATCATTGTTGGACAGGGAATTAATGTGTTAGGATTCTGATCATATTGAGCTCTTAGATTGTTTATTATCTGTGACTTAATTTCAGATGTGAGTGGGTACGTTTCCTCAAAAGATGTGTGCATCAGAATACACATTTGATTTGGCTGAGCAGCATCACGTGATGTGATTGGTCGGTGTGTTTCCTGGACCACTGAACGAGTACCGTAAAGGCTAGAAAAGCTGCACCGGTTAAAATGGAAGCGCTCCGTCAAAATGTTATAATTCTCAATTATCTATTGGTTGTAGGTCCAGGATCCAGATACAATAGCATCTGGGTCCAGACTCAGACCGTGGTCTGCCTATAAAAACAAAACAAAAGTAAAATGTATTTATCATTTTATACATATACATGAAATTCGACCTCTGCATTTAACCCATCCCTAGCTTATTGGGAGCAGTGGGCTGCTGAGAAGCACCCGGGGAGCGGTTTAGTGTCTTACTCAGGGACACTTCGGCACAGAACTCGAAGCAACTGAGGATCGAACCGCCAACCTTGCGGTTGCCAGACGACCCTCTCTACCCAATGACCTGAGCTCCAAGATGTAAAGCGAACTTACCAGCAACGAGGCAGCGATCATTTCATTGGTCGACACTACACCTGGCATTTTGTTGGATGGGGAAATGTGACGGGGTTTTTGCACAACAAATCCAGGAACAGTGGAGAAATCTGAGAGCAGACAATTAACGGGCTCAAAGAGGGGAGGAGGGAGGCTGGAGCGCAGGAAATCTGTGCAAGCAACAACATATCTGAGTTCCAAGCATACAGTTTGAGTAGAAGCAATAAGCACAAGCAGAGGCTGTATGAGTGCTCTCAAATTGAAAAAACCTGCTCCTGAATAAGAGACAGTAAAAAAGCCCCATGTGATATGGTCAAAAGAGAAGCATGTATGTAGCTCGGCGTAAATAGAATTATAATTGTATTGAATCACGTCTGAATTTTACTTGGATGCAAGAAATGGGTAAATGGATCCTCCAAACACCTGGGACATGAACGATTAGTACCAAGTGCACGTGTTAATTGCATGTACAAATGCAAGTGTTTGATTGCATGTTTTAACTGAAATGTATATTTGTTACAGTCATTTTTGAAACACCCTGTGTGCATTTAGTTTTTTTGTTAAATACGGTTTGTGTAATTTTATATTTTCCATCATTGTAAACAATGACTAACACTGCTAGCACTGAGTTTATCCCTCTAACAAGTATTGTCACAGGCGGATAATGCGTACAGTGTGCCTCTGTGTCATTATCAGAGGAAAAAAAAAAGGCGGCCTGCTGCACTGGGTGACATATTCCTTCATTACAATGAACAGTGCAGTTTATTCCTCTCAGCTGTCAAGCTAGTCAGACTAACAAGATCAAAAATGCAGCTACAACGTTGTTGTAAAATAAAGTGGCCCTGCTCGTAATGAAGGAATGTGTCACCCAATGCAACAGCGTATAGCTCTTCTGGGTGTTTTTAATTGTACGAGAGACAGCAGTTTACTTCTATAGCATGGAAAGATAAGGTATATTAGAGATGCCTGTCAACGTCATGTACATTAAAGGTAATTGGATCTACCGGTCGCTAAAGTACAGTGAACAGCAGCGTGTAACCCTGTAAACAGAACCTAATGCACATATTCTGTAAGGCTAAGCACCGACACTATACTGAACTTACCTGCGTGATAATAATGAACACCGTCTATCCTACAGTGACACACACGTATGTCCCCACTCAGACGCACACTATTCTGTCTCCTGCAATCACTGCAGTCTCGTGGCCTCTAGTCACAAATACATCCGTACTTTAATCAAAAGAGAATAAAGTTTTTATTCAATCCTCCACTTTGTTGAAAAACCACATCGGAGAAGGCTGCATATTTATTGCCCCTTTGTTTATGCCATTGAGAAGCATTAATCTCTCAGTACATTTGTTCAGAAATACTTTATTTAGCAAATAAGTCAACTTCGATGTGTATTTACTGTATTTGTTAAGTTAGAAACATGCTTCAGCATGCTATGCCCCTCCAGCTACAAATGTAAGTAACAATACACACTTACCCTTTCCTTCTAAGACCCAACGTTTAGTCTGTTGCAGGCTGGAGCTGAGTGAAGATCACATCACATGAAACGAGACGACCTGATGAATCCATTGGTACCGACCATGTCATGCTTGTCAGGAAGGGAGCTGAACAACCCTTCAAACTCAGGTGAAAGTTTGGTGAGGTAAAAAACTGGCATGGCAATATTTTAAAACCATTCAGTTGATTACATGCAGTATGAATGTTATTTTCGCGTATGCTAAAAATGGTGTATTTGAATATTTCCTCACACTGGATTTCTCTTAACAGTCGTGGAATTGCATACATTGACTGGCAGGCTGAGACTCTTGTGGATCCAAGAGCCCAATCATATTCATGTGTGATGATTTAGTAGCCATTTCACAGAGTGGGACCATGTTTTCGAAACTGTGTAAAATAACATGTTGTGACCTTGAGGATAATCACGGCCTCATGAGACTTTACAAACACAAACCTAGTGCATTCAGAGGATTACGGCTCTTACTGACAATGAGAGGGTTTCTGGGACGTTTTCAGAACAGAAGTGCTCACCTGTCAACGAAAAATGCTATGCTAGCAGAAATCTCATGAGTGTTCCTTAAGATGTTGGTGTCTTAATGTGGTATTTTGGAGTTTTTTTTTGTTCATTTGTATTCATTCTTAAGTGGTACATTTTTTATTGGAGTAGCACCAAATCTGTAGCTAATTATATCAACCCAAAAATTGCAGTAACAACTTATGTGACATAATACAGCATGAGAATACTTACGTTAATAACGTTCTGAGCCCTTCTACACCTTCTTAATTTATTTTGATGAATTCTTTAATGTTATGCTATTTTCCCCCTTTACACCCAATCAGGCCTGGCTGGTTGTGATGCACACTGCTAACTTGTATTTGCGGCCTGAGGAGTCTGCAGACAGACATGTGCCTCTGTGACATATGGTGTCGCCAGCTGCCCCTTTGAACGCACACATCTGTGCTGGTGGTGGGCAAGTGTCTCCCCCCCCCCCCCCCCCCCCCCCCTCCTCCGTCCCAGTCGGTGAAATGTAATTTGCAACGTGGGGGACAGCACACAGTTTGACAAACTCTAACCACTCTTTGTCTCTTACAGTCAAATAAGACCTTTTGCTGCCTCTGAATAGGAATCCACTGAAAGCATAGGGTGGAAATAAATCTTGAGATTGTGTTTATCAATGTGGCCCCAGAACAGGTGAGCATTTATATGCAATCTTAAGTTGCATGTGTGGGAGTTGAGGAAATTCAGAGTGAGGACATTTTGGAAAGTGAGTTGAGACTTGGTTTCAAGGGTCTGGTTAGAGCGGGGGTGTCAAACATACGGCCCGCCACGTCATTTAATGTGGCCCGCGAATCCGCCAGATACAAAATAAATAAATAAAATGTAAAGTTCGACTTGATAATACAATTTTATATATATATATAATTAAAAGGATTTAAGTTATAATAACAGAAATGTGCTTAAATATATTTTTACATTTATATAACTGCATGTACAATATTTTAACACTTGAATAAACAATAATCAAATGCAGAGACAGTTGTTTACCAATATGTGAGGAGTAGTTACATTTACACAGTCTGACATTTACAACCGGCCCTTTGAGGACGACCGTGATGCTGATGTGGCACAGAGTGAAGATGAGGTTGAGGCCCCTGGGTTAGAGTGTTGGGGTCGGGTATTTAGTTGTGATGATAAATGTTTTTTTAAGAGGTTAGGAATTGCATTATGTCAATGTGTGTCCTCACAAAGATAGAAGTACAGGGAGTGTGTGTGTCAGATTGCTTGTCTGTTTTTTAACCATCTGTTACTTGTGCACATGCAGATGTTTCTGGCTGTGTGAGGGTGTACCCAGATGTGTCTTTCTCTACATGTGAAGAAAACCAATCAGCCCCCCGTCAGCGTTTGGTGTTTTGTTGGCAGATGTCAGTCTGACGGAGCGCTGCAGATTATGTGAGGGAAGATGTTTTTCACTTTCAACAATTTACCTGCAATTTATTTCTCCCCTTTGGTTCCCCCTGGGGACTACTATATATATATATATATATATATATATATATATATATATATATATATATATATATATGATCGCCATGTCTAGAACATGTTCTTAATATATTTAAATAAATGTTGACTGTTTGTAACAACCTTACCTCATTATAATGTTGCTTTCATGTTTCCATGATGCATAACAGCACCTTACTGACCCATACCTGCATAGATCTGATGTCACCTAGCTCGTGATAAGACAGCGAACAAGCCTGCACCCAATTTGCTGAAGTATTACCAGTGTTTACAGAGGGAATAAATCAAGTGAGAAGCACACAGTTATTTTCTCATAGACTTCTATAAAATCAGACTTGAAACCGCAGCAAAATGCTATGCTAATGTTATGCTAAACTAAAGTTATAGAGATGAGGCTGGACACAAAGCAAAAGTCAGCAACTGTCGTCCATGACTAGAAACGTTGAACTATTTCTTTAAATAACTAAAAGGTTATGGAAATATTGCAGTGTCAGCGTTGACCTTTTCAATATTAAACCAAATCTGCTTTTGACAAGAGTTCAGTCTAATGACACATGATCGCCGTTTTGTTTGACCGTCCTACTTAAAAATAGTCAATAAAACTCGATAGAGAGCAAAGTTTCTCACCATCCTTTGAGTTCAGCATTTGCGGTCCAACTGCACAGCGAGCTTCATTTCTGCTAAGGAATTTCTCAAATTCAGCAGTAGGTTGGAATCAAAAGGCCTTGGAACATGATGACATGCTGACTTTTTTTCAGTGGGAATCTACATTTTGAGGATCCGAGTTCCATCACATATCAAACGTAACTTCACTGGGATCCACATCTGGGAACTGAACAAAAGTCACCACTATTGAGAATTTCTTTTTTGGGAGGAGTGGGTGCTGGTTATTTGCCTGTTTGTGCTAGCTCAGTGGTTCTCAACTGGTCTGGCTGCGGGACCCACCATCTCCCCTTAATGACAAGCCGCGACCCAAATCGAGGGAAATGTTCAACTTCTCAAATGTATTTAATGAAAAGATGTTGCAGTTTGAACCTGAGCTGAAAATGTCCTCTGCAGTCGTAGTAGTAGGAGCTCTTGTGCAGATAAATTGTTCCTGTAAGTCCCCGTCCCACACACGTGTCACGTAAACGAGTAAAACTGCTTTGTTTGTTATGTCTGTAGATTCGTTAAGATTCACTTGCCTAAATTCGAGCCGTTTGATGTCATCCGACATGTCTTCAATTTGTCTACTTATAGTGTAATTTGACAGAGGTATAATTTTCAGATTATCTTCTGCTGATATTAGCATTACAAGGCATTAACGCCAAATATTAGTCGATCAAGGCAAAGGCCCGTGACCCACTGAAAACTGGTCCGCGACCCACTTTTGGGTCGCAACCCACCAGTTGAGAATCACTGCTGTAGCTGGACCCTCGATTCATCCAGATCGAATTGTTTTGTGAGGGCTTTTAACTGGTGTTTACAACACACGTGGAAGTAGCTTTTATAATACTGTACACCGCTGTACGCATATTTATAATACAGTTTGTTCTCCCTGTTATTAGTATTTCACAGTGATTCAAACAAGTAAAGTCTGTTTATCCTGAGTTGTTTTTTGCTCGAGCCAAGGTATTACTGAGCCATCCAACTTTAGCTAGCCGGAGGGCACAACACAGGAGAGAGTGATGAAAAGACAAGGCATGCGTTTGTTCGAGCGCACACGTCTGTTTCTCTCCTGGTTCCTTTGGACTTCCTTTCCTCCTTTGCAGCTGCCTGTCCTTCCATCGTGGCAGCACAGCTTAAATCTTCCACTTCCTCTCCTTTTCTCTTTCTTCCTCAAAGCCTGGGAAAGATCGATAAGTCGACACACACACACACACACACACACACACACACAGCTTGATGAGGCAACCTAAGAATTGCCTTCCGAGAACACAGTGAGGGGTAACTGACTCGCCACCGCGTACCTGCCATCCCAATAATTCCTGGAGTCGGCAGGGAATTAGGCGGAACATGGAGGGGATAGCTCACTCAGCTAAGGGGTTTCTTTGAAATTCACATCTATTTTTAGCTTCAGGAGGTAGTGGAGCCAGGTGAGAAGTGAATGAGAATGATTGATCATTACCAGATGGATTAGAGCAGTTGTATCCACCAAACCCTGTGCTGTTACAGCCCGCCAAACACACTGAACCCCCACTGAGTCAATAATGTACATGCATTTTATAGCAGCTGGTCCACAGGCCAGGCAGTTTATTTGTTTTGCTCCCTCACATTACTGTGATAAAATAGATGCCTTGCTCCCTGCTATCTAGTAGCTTTTATAAAGTGTAGAACTCTTTGGTATGCTTGACACAAAAGGCTGAACGAGATGGTTTCATCCAGAGTAAAGACTCAGGAGTCAGAATAAAACCACATGCTGGTAAAGGTCATGTGGAAATCGATAAATAATCTCAAATCATGAACAAAACATAGAGTAAGACCAACTATAGTATGGTGTGTTACATTGGCTGTTATCCAGTAAAGTAAAAAAAGGTTTCATCCAGCACTATTGTCTAATGTTGACCAAACCGTACCAAATTTTGAGTCTAATTGTATATTTTTATTTTATTTTTATTCATTTACTGAAGTTTTTACTTCATGCCTATGTACATGCATTCTAACCTGAATTCCCCCTCTGGAGATAAATCTTATTTTATCTTATATGCTCCATACACAGAAACCAACAACATGGAAAACATTGATTCTGAAGCTAATGTACAGTTTTGAATAATTATCAGCTGATGTATGTGTTTACAGTATCCCAGAATGGACAAACCCAACACTGGTTCGAGATAGAGACATTCACGTTTTTGTGTCGGCCACCGTAGTTCTGCTACACACTTGGCACACGGGAAGAACTTCACTTGGTTGCAATCTGCAGCTTCACCGCTAGATGTCGCCAAATCCAACACAGAAGAGAAGGTGGATTTCACGAATAACTACAGTCAATGGAGTGTCTAAAGTTAAATAACCAAGAACATGGTTTGCTGAATGAAACACAATACATTACAAATATTTTTTAAATATAAAGTCTAAAACCAGTCTTTGGTGGTCTTTTTGATTTTAATCAGAATGTCAAATCCTGCTTTCGTGTTACTCCTGGTTCAGTCTGCAGAATGTACAATAACATACACTGTATGTTACAGGGAACTCACAATTAAGATCAAACATTTAAAGGAAGTAACAGTAAGGAAAAAATGATATCAAGACACAACACATGCTCCCTCACTTTTACAGTGGACAGCAAGCATTTTCTCTCTAGAGAAATCATTTCCTACCTGTGATGGATCCCTTACAAGTTTACACACCCTCCTTTGCTCAGAGGTCTTAAATGGCATGGGACTCGAACCCAGCCTCAGGACTTTAACCTGAAAAAGACACGGACTCTAACCCTGTCTCGGACACGGGACTCTAACCCTGTCTCAGCCTCCACCCTTATAAGTCAACATACATATAGAATTCTACCCTAAATGCCTTTCTCTTTTAGGTTCCGCGAACCTAAGTATCAGCCAGTCCGCGACTGCTATCTTTGTTTACTAAGTCCCTTAGACTTTTTAATTTTTCTTTTACCTTAAATTATTATTATTATTATTATTATTATAGGTCCTCTTTGAAAATCACATATCTTCCTGAAAGCGGTCTTTTCTCAAACTTAACCTTATCTGAGAATCACACTTATAGGTCAACGATCTTTTTCCAATTTTACTGTACAGTTTACCAGGATCCTCCGTGGGTCTGCAATCAGTGAGTACAGTCTGCCTATCCAGCCAATCAGACATGTCCTCAGGCTCAGACTTACTTTGACCATTACCCATTTTCTCTAGTTACTGTTGATTCTGGTATCTTCGAATCAATCTGGTCCAATCAATCAACTTGAAAGGATACACCAAATATCTCTTCTTCAAATACTACAAGTTCACCAGGACACGTCTGTCCGCCACTCTCTAAAGTGCGAGAATACCTACGGCGCCAACTTCTCTCTAGTTACTGTCTCAGAATCTAAGTACAATCTGGTCCAATCAATCACTTGAAAGGATACACCAGACTTCTTTAAATTCTTCAAGTTACACTAGGACTTATGTCCAGCACCCGACTGCGAGATGAAGTTTACCCATCAAAGTGTCTGTTCCATCACAAAATAATTTCTCAACGGGTGGGATTCTTTTTCCGGTTCCTAGATCGGAGCGGCAATCTCGAACCCCACCTGACGACAGCCTCTCACCTTCAAGGAGGAATCAACTATTATTTGCGCTTCTGTCGTCTAACGGAGTCCTGATTACACGTCCGATCCCATCCTCGTCGCCATTTGTCGTGGAAAATAATCTTTTTAACCTCCCGGTGAGAAATAATCGAGATGAGAAAACTCTTAAAATATAAAAACAGATTTATTTAACAGACACTAATGATAATTCAGCTGAATGGATAGAGCTCTTTCCCCACAGATGGTTCGGAGGTCTAACAACAAGAAATAGACAAAAACAGAGTATATGCACGTTATCTCGTCTCCTCCCTTCACCCCCCCTTCGCAGATGTCGTCCTCCTCTGTCTGCCGCTGCACAGACCAAGGCCGGTTCCCAGCCTTTTCGTGGGAAGAGGGTTAGGTGGTGAAATAACACTACAGCAAGTCAGAAATGCTAAAATACCGATGAACTCATTTATCGTTAGGTTTTAAATGAGCCTGGTTGGCCTCATCTACATATATGCAGGTTTAAGCGATACAAGTTTTACCTAAAAGAACGATATTGTAGGAGCGTGGAAACAAAACGAGGAGGCGAGTATTCCCTTTGGCTGCACCTTGTGGCCGTTTATTTCCATCCATACACACCTTCCATTCATTCACTTCCTGCTACCTTTTAACCCCCTTGTCACCCGGGTTACGCCCCTTCTCTTAAAGGGGCCCCGTGAATTCGGTCCCTTCAGTCCCCTACAATATGATAAATTTCCACAACAGCTGTGATGGCAAATTTGTTGGTCTTTACACTGGATGCTTTCTAATTATTTTTTTTCACTTCCCAAGACATACAGCCAGTGTTATCTTTGTTTGGACACACATGCGTTTACTTAGGTCACTTATGGGGACATTATATTGACTTGTAGACTTACCCTAGCCCAGGGGTCGGCAACCTTTACTATCCAAAGAGCCATTTTGCCCTATTTTCCACCAAATAAAATGTGTCTGGAGCCGCAAAAGCTATTTGATGTCACATTTCTCGCCACATATCAAGCATTCAGGTAAGCCAGCATCGTTGGCAGTGAAAGCAAATTAACACGTCCACGCAGAATTAAACTCTCTATTTTCCTCCGTCACTTTTCTTCTTTTGGATTTATCCATCGATAGTTTACCGAGGGTGGAGGTCTGCAGATCATGATCAGCCACCTGCAAGGAAAGGCGCTTTATGACGCAAGATGGAAGTGGCAGATCGCGTAACGCGGCCGTTTTTGAATATATTACTATTTTGCTCGACAGGGTTCTAATCCAGGTTGATGCGATCTTTCCATAAATGTATTTTCTTCAATGTATTTCTTCATACGTGGCTGTGATGTAGTGCTCACTTATACAATCGTAATCCCCGCAATATATATGAGATGTGGCTTTTAGATCTCCAGCAATATGTTTGTGAATGTGTGACGAATCTGGCAACAGAGGCAGAAAACAGCTGCTGCTGTTACGCGAACACAACACACGGAAGGAAACCAGTAGGTTTGAAACCTGTAGGACGTAACACCGGCACCCACTGCATGCCCAGTGTACGCGAATAGTCACGTGATATTCATCTCGAAAACAATGCTTAAACGCCGTGTGGACGGAGGACTCAGGGAGCCGCAACAGAAGGGCCAAAGAGCCGCAGGTTGCCGACCCCTGCCCTAACCTAACCAATGACCCAAAAATTTGCTTTAACCCAAACGTGGACGTGGCCTTAGTCCCCAATTGCTGTGCCGAATTAACTGGTCTTCATTTTGAAATGTGTCCCCCAAAGGTAGCCTAAGTTAAGAACACCCACATACAGTCGTGTTTCACTGTCACTTTAGAGGACGTTACATTGACTTAGATTATTGTTCCGGAGACCTTAACCCTAACAGCTTGGCCCTACCTTAACCTCAACCTAACCTTCCCCTAACCATAAAGCAAGTCTTTAACCAAAAGTGTAATGATTTACATTGTTGGGAATTGCAGTTTGTCCCCAAAATGAAGGAGAGACCCCACAATGTGACTGTGTAAACAGATTGATGTCCCCACAACATGAGTAATTGTTATCTGAAAGGTGAGTTGGGCTAAGCTACAGTGTGCATTTGTAGACGTTTGGCTTTGGTGTGTGTGTGTGTGTGTGTGTGTGTGCGCGCTTGTGCACAGCAGGGAGCTCTAGCTTGTGGAACAGAATAAAGTGGTGCTCGGCAGGAGGTTGTTATCCGGCTTCTTGTCCATCACTCCTTCTTGGTTTCACACGAATGCTCCGTGGTTACTGTAGTTCCTTTTTAAATTTGTGTTAAGGAGAAAGGAAATCTTAATGTAGCACCTGTACTGCACGTCATCTGTTACATATATACTGTAAACGGTATACATATATTCGGGGGGTATCTCTCACTTTGAGAAAGTTGTGATAAGTATCTAGATATATGGTTATCATTGCTTTAATATATATATATATATCTGCTAAGTGTGTTATCACATCAGACATGAACACTGGTCTCCTGGGTGAAAGTCCTCTTTGTTTGACCCAATCATCCGCCATGTCGCACTTGCGTCCGAGCTGCTGTTGCATCATTTCAAATTAGCTGTCAGATATGCCTAATTATTGATGTATTTTTCGACGTAACTCCCGTTCGCATGTAAACGGAGACGCTGTCTGTGTCTCAAAATGGCGGCTGCTTCCATGTCCTCTCCACAGCCTAGAATAGCCAACGAGAGTCCGCGTTGAAGGAAAGTGCCTGCCCCTCTTCTTTCGTGTAAAGCTTGAGCCAATTGCAACCGATCGTTCTGATGACTGACGCTTCGTATAGCAAATGAAATTTCGAAAATAATGATATGCAGCTTCAGGGGTGGATTTAGAGGCAGAAGGTGGAAGTCACTTGTGAAA
This sequence comes from Pholis gunnellus, assembly GCF_910591455.1. NCBI lineage: Eukaryota > Metazoa > Chordata > Actinopteri > Perciformes > Pholidae > Pholis > Pholis gunnellus. The sequence goes on along the minus strand of NC_136541.1, from coordinate 22,492,833 downwards.
CCGCGAGTCAGGTCCCTGTGTCCGTGCAGTAAATACAAAGTGTGGTGTTTGAGAGTTATGGAAAGTAAATAATGGTGAAATAACTTTTAGATAACTGTATTTGGACATAAATAAGCTTTAGTTTGAATTATGAATATACATTTCTACACAGCCTAGATATGTTACTATGGGTCCCCAAATGTCCTTTTTTGGAAAGCTTGTTTTCCAGCTCATAAGTTTCAGCTATAGTCATCTGCAGGCATCTGTGTGCAAAGAAATATTCAGGCGGAAATAAAAACCTTCTCCTTCAGTGTGTTCAAACTCATATTACTCAATGCCAGTAGCACTTACAGTGATTCTGACTGTTGGGGAAAAAAACTCAAAGTGTTACCTTTCAAAAGAGACCAAAACCATGCACGTACTCCAAATGGTTCAAGAACAGCTTTCAATTTACTTTGGTTATGCCTTGGAGAGGCGTTATAGGCGAATTTTACAGGAGTGGTAACAGGTTAAAGATTACCATTTGTAGTTAGTGGAACCGTTTCCTTACACATCTAATGCTGATGCATGCTGTGAGCAAAGCTGCTTTGAGTTAAGAAAAAGAAAAGCCTTTGGTCCCTAGTGTCATTGTTTCCCCGGGCTGAGGTTCCCTGATAGAAGAGTACCACACTTCTCTCTACAGATATTATACTCACCACATCTAATCTACTACAGATCACAAAAATGTGATATTACAAACACGTTGTATTGATAGTATGCAGGGGTTGCATTCAAATTGTTTGAAATTAATTATCATGTTTGCTGGAACCATTTTCTGAGTGGAGGTTGTTTGCCATCTTTTCAGAAAATAATAACTCTTTATAACAAAGGTTTCATGTTAGGAAGTCAAATGAGTGAGGCAGGACCATTTTTTCTCAGATAACACATTTTTAGGGCCTTTATTATAAAATGAAATTTAGAGCAGCTATTCAGTGAACCAGAATCGGTCAGTGGGCTTTAATGTGAATATAACATTCTTGGATGCTTATGAATCTTCAACGTTATCCCTACAATTAGTCAATAGTGGGATGGATGTGTAATTGCTCCCTGGAAATAACATTGTAGCTTAATACTTGTTCTTAACACCACTTTCTTTCCTCCACTCAAGATCCATTGAACTGTGTTGTTCGTACTTGAGAGCCCATATTTACACTGGACTGAAATTAGACAATCAATGTGAACAAGTGTTGACAACATAATATTGACAACACTTTTTAGTTTTATTCCAAATACATGGTAGTTGATGAATTAACTTATTTGACTGAATTGATAGAAATGATTGACTGAATAACAAGGAGTGAACTCTACTGCTGCTGGTCGCAGCTAAATGTAAAGATATCAGTAGATTGAAGTTTTGAAGTTAGATGCGTGAAATAAGGTCTGTGGTTAACAACGGCTTAAGAGATTTTATAATTTTGTTCTACGATATAATATGTCAGTGAATACTCCTATCGTGAATTTTGAAGCTTTTACATGGCGGATGCTATCAAGTGGCTAAATGAGACTAAACATCACGCAGACTAGTCTGCCTTTAGCTTAGTGCTGGTGAGGTGAGGTCATGTGACCACCTAACGTTAGCTTATTACTTCTGCTTCAAAAATCAAAGTGGTGCTTTTTGTTGCATTTGTGAAGATTATCTTGCTGAACAAAACATGTAAATATCATAAATGTTTGCCACAGAGTTGATTTTGTGCAATAATCCAAAGGAAAATTTGCATCTTTTTTTGTCGAGGGAACCAGTATGATGCTAAATTACAGGTTTGGCCTACAAAAATACGTCATACCCTACAGATCCCACAGATAAATCCCAAATAAAAGACCTTTTTAACGTTCCAAAGATTCCTTAAAACTCACCTGTTTAGCATTCGTCTCAAAGTCCAGCTTCACAGAGCTGCTAGCACGGCTGTAGACTCTTTTGTAAATGTAAGGTTTGGCCACATTCCATCGCAGGGCTCGTGTGGACCCTAAAAAGATTTTCAGTGATTTGAGTTTGAAAAGATCACCCTCTGAGCCCCAGGTATGCACACCGCCTTTCACCTCGACCGATTTTAGTAATACTGTGCAAAAAGTACGGGATTTTTTGGCTTGAAGTGTCCCCACTTGACACTGAAATGTATCCTGGATTACATCAGTATGAGGATGCACTGCATATGATTTCTTAGAGCTGAGCAGGAGAAGTGTTTCCCCATTGTTTCCACAGGGGGATTAGTTGCCAGGAGTTACATTTTCATGCGAGAAGTATCTCCTCTGCTTTGAATCAGCTACTCAAACCACTCAGAGCCCCGCAGGGATTTACTCCTGAAGCACCAACACTCTGGGGAAGCAGCACTTGTGGGCCTTTTTTCTGTTTGGTCCAGACACAGCTAAGATTCTAAAAATTGGAATTCTTCGAGAATTTTTTTCACAATTGTCTGAACATGATAAACATGTCAGAAAGGTTGGTGAGGTGGTTGATTACCAGTGGGATGTTTAGTTTTAAAGGTGTTAAGATTTCAGACTTTTAAAAATTGCTTAAATTCTAAGCTCTTTTTATTGACTTGTAGAACTCTAAAAAGGTGCTATTAAAGTCAAACGTCTTTATCTTATTTGCACAATCATGCAGTCAGGGCGAAAACCTAATTAGGAGTAAAGGAGAAGCATAAGTGAAAGTTTCTGTTATTCTCTCTCTCGTCTTCTACTGCGGTGTCAAGGTTGACCTCTAATTAGCAGATGAGAAATGCATGTCCTTAATTGAAAGTTTGCTTTGGTTTTCTTAATAGGACAAGGCTGAATGAGCTATATCCATTACTTTTGCTCACATTTTCAGTATTTGTTAAACTCATCTTTTAGCTTTGAAATATCTTAATTAACACCTTCCATTTATCATAAATCTTGATGTGATTGACAGCACATACTGTATATTCATGAACAGTATTTCATGAACCTTTTGCAACAGTTACAAATTATTTTATAAGACCTAAAAAACAACCAATATCCACCACTTGTCTATGAAGTTACTCTGCAACTCTTCAGGCTGGTCTGGCATTCGTAGCTTTACCTACAAAAATGAATGCGCCGTAATTTGTAAATACGAAATAAATGAATATGTTATGCAAGTAATCATCAACGAGGAAGTATAAAGATCGCAGAAGCCCACACAGGGTGGGTGGGTTCAACAAACAGCGATCTTATTGGTCAAGAGGCCGCTGTTCATTCTTTGTGTTAAATGAGAACATATTGATGTTTGTCATGTAACTTGCGTATATCAGTAACGACACGTCTGTAGTTATTTTAACCCAAACAATCTTTTCCTGAACCCAACTAAGTACTTTTGTTGCCTAAGTATTTCACAATCTTCTCCTAAACTAGTTTTGTATGCGTTGCTGGCTTCATCGGAAATTGCACAAAAAAATTTGAAGTTACTTTTATTAGGATATTGTATGAACCGTTGAAAGAGGAATTTGTTGATTCATTGAGCTGGTACCAGTACAACAGCTTTCCTGCCTAGGGTCCACAGAACTGTTAAGCAAACTTTTTCTTTTAGCTATGAACAGACCTGGGGCAAGCGGTTTTCCCCTGTTTCCAGTCCTAATGCTAAGCTAAGCTAACCAGCTGCTGGCTGTAGCCTGACATTTACCAAAATAATATGAGAGTGATCGATCTTCTCATCTTCAATGTTGAACTTGTACTTATAAAGTAATGTTATGTGCCCATTTATGATAAAGTATAGTAAGTTATTCCAGTGAATGGCCAGCCTATTGTATATAGTTCTCTTTAAGGTGTTATTAAGCACCCAAGAATGTTATCAGGTCATTGATAATCCACTGATTAAACTTTGCCATCATGGTCTAGCCCTCACACACACAAACACACCGGTGTCATGGATATACAGTAGGTTCTGTACTGGGGAAGAGCGTTTTTAATTTCAAAGAACAGTGTGAGCACACGTGTGATAAAAATGAGCGATGAGAGCACCTGGGCAGCAGAGGTACAGCGGTTAGAGCATGAAGCCAGAGCGATGATTGAGCTGTGAACAGTGTTCATTCAGCTCTTGTAATCCAGGTCCCTTCTCTCATTACTGGATCAAAAATGAAACCACATTCCGAAATCATCCTCCCAGGTGACCTTGAGACGCCCACCGCTTCCCACCTCAATTTGTGTTTACCGGCAGTTGCGTCTAAGCCCGTCCAGCGGTGGCTCAGCACTACATCAAAATGGCACGCAGGGGCACAGCACCTCATGCCGCTGTTGTGGAGTAAAGAAGGGGAGGAGGTAAAACAGAGAGAGAGAGAGAGGTGGAAGGTGAACTAGCAGAGTATGAATATTGAATACATAATGTAATTTCCTTCATGTGCACGTGCGTCCACACTGTCAAAGGGATATTAGTTGCAGAAAAGATTCTCAAGGGGCACAGCTGCCTCCACTACTCCAGCATGGCCCCTGTACCTAATTCTGCCCACCTTACTGAATGAACTGATGCTGTACGTGTGCAGTGAATAATTACTACTGATTTCGCATCCAGTTTAAGACTCTGGTGCTAGCCTACAGGGCAGTGAAAGTAACAGCTCCTTCCTATCTCCAGGCCATGGTCAAGCCCTACACCCCCGCCCGACCACTTGGCTCTGCTGCATCGGGGCGATTGGTTCCCCATCGCTCAGAGGTCCCTGTAGATGGCAAGATCCGGGTGTGCCGCGTGAAGTCGATGCTTCATGTCCTAAATCTTGCATTCTCTTTGGGGCGACTCCTCTGGTTGTATAGAAGTCTATGAGAAAATGACTCTACTTCTCTCTTGATTTATTACCTCAGTAAACATTGTAAACATGAGTTTATGGTCTCAATCTCTAGTTTCAAGTCTTCTTCAATACAGCATGATGTACATTTAGTAAATGATGGTCCATTTAGAGTCAAACAGACCATAAAGCAGAGTATGCTTTAGGGCGGGGCTACTGTGATTGACAGGTCACTGCCGCTAATAGAGTTATATACGGCATCTCTACGTCACTCCTCCGAATTCCAAATATGGTAACCTCCGTTCATAGGTTGCGAAAAAAACAACATGGTGAAGATCGCAATCCAAGATGCAGACGGCAAATTCACCTAACTCGAGGCTTCAAAATAGCAGTCCACAAACCAATGGGTGACGTCACGATTACTACGTCCACTTATTATATACAGTCTATGGTTGGCAGGGAGGCGATTTGTGACCAGCCACGTCGGTATTGCTGGTATTGTTTCACCTGGTGAGTGAACAAAACGTGTTACTGGAGACACTGTAGCAGAACAACCACAGAGGAGGTTTTGAGTACTTTAGCAGCTGTTTGACATGTCTGTTAACAGATATTGTTACATCTATAACGTCGTAAACGTGCAGGATGCAGCCACAAAACTGGGGAGATGCATGGTTAAGATCAAAATGAAGGCAGATTCCAGAGATGGGTTCCCCCACTTTTCACACCTGGCCCAATTTGGCGTTGCGGCTGGTGTGATTCCTACTTAATTTTAACAGGAGGGACAACTACTGTGTGTTTCTTTTGGTTCTGTATTTTTTTTAGATCCAAGACGAAACTGACGGAAGGGGTTGGTAGTCACAAATCCGTCTTGGACAGCGCTATGGATTTGTTAATACACAGCAAAGTTACGCCTCTGATGTGTCAGAACCATGGTCGGGGCTCTAGGGATGGCAATGTCGGTCTGTCCACCACCTTTGCTCAGAGCGATATGTCTCAACAAGTAAAGGATCAATTGCCTGGTGAACTTTTCATTTATTGCAATTATTAGGTCAGCATTTTAATTTGTCCAATACTTTGGTTTATGAACGAATACATGGAAAACATTCCCATCAACCTCAGCTGTACTTTGTGTGTTGTGCTAATTAGTGAAAGTTAGCATGCTACTGGGATAAACTGAAAAAGTGAGCATGGTTAATGTTAATCTAGTTTAACATCAGCAGGGCAGCATTGTCATTGTGAGCGTGTTAGCACCCTAAAGTTTGCATTTAGCTCAACCACTGTGCTTATATACTAGGGGTGGGGGAAAAAATCGATACAGCATAGTATCGCGATATTTTATCGATACACGGAAGCCAAGTATTGATCTTTTATTCTATAAACTATAAACTTTTTAGTACTAGAAAAATAAAATCAATTACTTTTTCAGTCCACTAGATAGTGCTGAGTTGTTTTCTGGTGAGGCCAGAAGAGATCATGGGTCAGTATGATTGGTAGGAAGTTGGTCAAAACAAAGAGAGACATCGATCGGAGAAAGAAATTAGAAATGCGCCGTCCGCATTTGAATCAGACGTCTGGACTTATTTGGATTTTTATTTAACAAGGAAGGCCGTCGCGGCATTTTTTCACCGACACAGCCGTGCCCAAGCTCTACAGAGATTAAAGCAGCGTTAATCGCGTCATTCGCGCTGCCAGTCTCGCCGGGGACTATTCGTGTTCATTTGCATGAATCGCGCCGGAGAGGGGGCGTGGCTTATTGCCCTGAAAGCCGTTCAATTGTCCGCCATCAACCGTGGAAAAAATAACCTCTATTTCTGCCTAGTACATGTTGTGGAAGTCCCAGATATCATGGGAAACTAAACGCTGTCATGTCTGGTTCATAACATAGTCCAGAGGAGCTCCGTGGATTTCATCGAGCTCACTGTGTCTAGTGAGCCACACGTCGGCTGTTTACTACAGCTGTATGAACACAACATGAACTGATTTGGCTGTGATTTAACGGCAATAAACCGACAAAAAGGGACTCTGAAATAACTACGTAATGACGCCGATTTGTACTTGTTTTCTCAATGGAGCACGGATCGATCGGTGCTAGGCTATGCTAACATTGTAGCAGCTCCATCAACACTCACAATAACGTCATCTAGACGTAAATACGGCAGCGTCTATTCATTGTGTGCACCATATGGTGCATGTGCCTGGCTGCATGTGAAGTGTTTCACTCACCCGCATAATCTGGCCTCACAACGGGCGTTAAATCTGCCAACAGCAGCCAGGCTCATGGGGAGAGTGCAGCGCATAACTGGCTCTCTGCCCTCGACCTCCACGCATCGCAAGTTATACCAGTTATATAACTCTTATATCGTATGGAAGTTATAGACACGTTTGCATTCAGTTAAGTTTGTCAGGTGCATGCAACATTTATGACAGTGTTGGTCAGTCTATATAAAAATGATTGAAGTGAGATGAACAGACTGAAAACTTTATCTTATTAGATAAAACATGTTGACACAGTTTTCCTTTGGGGACATCATTTACAGTTGAAAAAAGGTAATAAATCGCAATATATATATTATCGCAATACTCAGCATATTGCAGTATCGTGATAATATCGCAGTATCGTAATAATATCATATCGTGACCTAAGTATCGTGATAATATCGTATCGCGGGATCTCTCGCGATTCCCACCCCTATTATATACATTCTCACAGAGCTGCTAGCATGGCTCCACTATTCATGTACCTACATGTATCAATGTGCTACTGCGATTGTTATGTCCATCCATTTGAATTAGCTTAAGCTAAGGAAGCATCATTTGTATGATATACAATGAGTGGTCCAAGGCAACTTCCTTGTCTATTATGTTGAATGATCTAACCAGCAAACACACAGAGTACCTGCAGAGTAAAAAGCAATCCAATACAAAGGCCTTGCAATATCATTGTCACTATGTCTTATCACTCATTAGGTTTAGTGTTGTTATCACTGTCTCAGAAGACTGTTCATTCAACTCTGTAGCAATTTTTGAGCCAGCAATGTCGTTACATTTATGTATTGATTGAGAAACGTTTTATAATATTCTGCAATCCCTAAACGGGGGTAAAGCCTGAGAAACACTTACTGACTCTTATATGCTTTCTGCATCACCAGTATGTTTAGCTCCATCGTCAGCTCAGTTTGTTTACAGACTGATCAACCGGTGCAACTGCTGTCTCGTGTTGTTCATTGCTGAAATGCTCCATGGGAGTGCACCAATGATGATGATAAAATGACTTGCGTCTGGCCCGAGTTAGACACCACCCCACAAAACATTCACACAAAACACAAATCAATTGCTACCCTTCAAGCATTTCTCTGTGCATTTATTGACTTGACCTTAAGGGTATACATTAGGATAAAGCAGCGAGGTAGCAGTAACCTTTTGCTTACCACAAATAACTACAAACTACATATATTTAGCCTTAAAGTACATCTTTGCATATGTTACACAGCTCAAATTGGATGGGAGAGAGACACTGCTGCAAGCAAAGTGACTTTTTTACAAGATGAACTACTTCCCCGAAGTTTTTATTCTGCATATCTGGCAGACAATTAAGTATCTTCAATAATGTTACTCATACAAGGAATGCACACTGTGGAACACAGATGTATTTTTGATGCTCTTAGCAAGCTCTCAGAAATGTGTTCACACAAACACGCACCCTCCGATGCCTCAGATGTTCTACGCCACAGGGCATGCATAGGTATTTCTGGACTGCGAGGTGATAATTACAATTTACACTCGGAGGGCTGCTGCAGAGATGCAAAGACCAGTAGGAGGCGTGATAGCAAACAAAATGCAAGTTGAGATAACCACAGGGTTCGTACGGAGGTCTGGGAGAGACAGAAGTGCACGGAAAAAGTTGTTTCACAAACATGAAATGCTACAGACTGTAAAAGACACATAATGAAAGAACTATTTAAACGTGAAAGAATATATGCCACTGTTTGTTTCCCATGTGAGCATACTGAGGTGAAATACAGCAGAAAAAGGTGCAGTGAGAAGGGGGTCGATGTGGTGCATTGTATTGTGTCACCCTCGTTCTGTTAAAACATCATCATGTCAATAGGTGTGCAGCCTCGCTAAAGACCAATAAAGAATCCAATATTCATTTCATCCCATAATATTAAATTGATGAAGGAACAAACCGAATACTGATTATTACCAACATTAGTATATCAGTTTAAGTGTGCGTATATTTAGAATACTTTCACCGACTTACCTTGCCGTCAGACGGCCCTTCACAACGCAGTTATGCATGTTCATGGCAGCGTTTCCTCGGACAATCACTAAACCCGTTTTCTCAAGTAGCTCCTCTTATGATTTTATTCAGACGATTCAATTTGAAACTTGATTATATTTTTTTTCAGATGAATCGCTATCTTATTTACAAGAGTTAAGTTTGTTGCTGTGACCTAGGTTCTCTGTTTTCAGATCATTTATTTAGACTAATTTCTAGTTTACAGTCATTGCACTGTAATCAAACACACACACACACACACACACATTCATATAAAAAAACAACTAGCAAGTTCTAAAATCAATTCCCAAATGTCTGGAAAGACTCAAGGAGTGGCTGAAGCCCAATGCAAGTAACGAAACCAAGGCATGCTGTCCTTATTGCAAGACAGATTTTTGTACCAAGTTATCTGTCATTAAAAACCACGTCAACTCAAACGCTAACTGGAAAATCACTTGGCAATGTCACAATCATTGGATGCTTTAGTAAGGACGGCAAAGGAGACGGAAGGAGTTCAGGCTTTTAAAGACGAACAGACTGACCTCCTTATACTGCTTGGATATACGAATAATTCAATGTTGACATCTCGTTACACGGACAACGGTCTTCTGGGTGAAAGATCGTTTTTTGTTTGACCTATCCTCCTCAACAACGACCCGCCCTGTGTGGGTTTATACTTTGTGGTTCATCATTACGTGGATCACATGCAAACTGATTTTGTGGGATATCTATGAATTACAGCCTGCGCTATAAGCCCACTCATACACAAATACAGCAATTTTAGCACAGTAGAGTTTTTAGCCTCTCTGTGAAACCCAGAGGAGTTTCTCCAGTGAAAAGCTCAGCAGCAGTTCATAAACTATAAATTGAAAAGATGAAGACTCAGACAGCATGAACTGAGCCGCTTTTGCTGGTTGGACTTTCACAAAAAAAAGACTGTTTTCCTCATCTCTCTTGCAGTCAAACACACACACACTCAGACAATAGGTCACCGCATAAGGCCTTTTGCTTTCACAAGTCATCTGTTCCTGACGGGTAACAGACCCCCAACTGTAGACTTCCTCCCTGCATCACGCCACGTCAGCGCGTAGCATTTATCAGTCAAATTGTTCCAGGTCAACGATTGCTTAATGACGGGTGTTAAAATATACACAGCACACATGGCCGCGCTCCGTACTCAAGATGAAGCCAGTGCAAAAGAGGGTGGTGTGTGTTTTTGCATGCATGTTTGCAGTTTTTTTGCCTTGGCTTGCATCCATAGAATATTGTATATTACGTATTGAGTCTGTAAGACTTCAGCACAACATTGGAACACTAATTATTGGGGACCCAGGTGTTTCACACACTGGACAGATAGATAGTTATCAAACATGGAGATAATGAAAGTGAAAGAAGAAGAGGTAAATGGACCTGGAATAAGTATGTGTCGTTGAAAAGAAGTTCTTGATGAAGTCTAAACTAGTGTTCTCCAACTCTATTCTTATTCTATACTTAATACCTATTGGAGTCCTGATGATCTTTGAAGAACGCACTGGAATCAGACAGTTTGATGCAATAGTTTATTCTTCAAACAAAGAACACAACCTGAGTCATTCTCTGGAAAATGACTTATATGATTTATTGTCGTTTTCCTTGAAAATCCCAGGTGTGTCTCTTTTCCTGTCATGTGGATGTGAGTTATGTTCGCATGGTTTCTAATGTGTCAATTGCATGTATCAATTTGTCATGGCCTTAGTAAAGATCTGACCCATTCACACTATTTATCAATATGCGGATGTCACATATTTGAGTTTAAAACAAATTAAACTCCAACAATGGCTTCTTCACAGAACCGAACACACACACACAAACCCAATCATGTGAGCACACACAAACTTTGTGCGTCGCTTTGCTGGAGAGGCTTTGATGAATAAAAATCAATTACTTTGTCCGAGTTTGTAATCAGCCTCTTCACACCAAATGACTTCAGACAAATTTCCCTTCAGACAGACAGAAGCCCAAAACAACAGAGGAATGAGAGACACTGGCTTTTAAGTTCTGTTCGCAGATGCAATAAAGAAAACACTGTGAATATTCTGTTTGATTTTAACAAATGGCTATTAATCACACATGGAAACACACACATATTTGGTGAACACCTTGTTTGATGAACTGATGACACTGTTCATGACAATCTGTTGCAAAGATTTTTGACTGCTTGACAGATGATTTGATCTGGATCCGTTTCTGCGGTAAAACCGCATTTCAAACTGAATTTTTTTCCTCCATAGCAGTGAAGCGCATTAAGTGTTCGCCTCCTCTGCCCTCCCTTCCCATCCGTATAGAGAACTGGTAAGGCCACAAACAACCCATAATGCAACATGCTAACTCTATAATACAGGGTCCAGTACCTCACAATACTGTGCACCCCATGTCATTTCAATATGATTTATGAAGGGGCTCTTGCGTCATTGTTGAAATTTTACACAAAGTGTAAAGGATGATTGAGTAATTGCTATTGTCAATAAAAATAAAAACTCATTTATTCCCCTCATTACTGAAAATCTAATTAAAAATAAAAATGAATGGAGCAAAAACATTAGGTGGTGAACAAAAATAGTCACACAATACAAAAGCCAATTAAAAGTTCACACCTGATGTTGAGCTTTTGGCCTCTCTTCATTTTAACTTGTTCAGCATTGGTTAATAAAAAAAGTTTAAATGAAAGAATTGTTTTCAGATTCATTGGTCCATAAAACAAAAGGCCACTGATGAACCTTGAAGATTATTTGTGCACTGATATGTACACATCTTAACAAATCTCACAAGTGTTAGTGTTATTATGCCATTACAATTATTCAAATAGTCCTTGTAGTTAGAGAGATGCACTCCTTTCTGTATGGGTGTGCAATTTTCGAGCGGAGGCCTAAAAATAGGGCTAGGTAGCAAGAGGTTAAAACTGATTTTTTTTTTTCTGAAATGAAGTCCTCCGACAGATTTAATCTACTCGACTTCATATTTGGTCAGTTCATTGTAAATCCGAATTCACTCATTCAACTTAAAGATTTATTGGAAACGACTTGCACACAAAAGAAATAGTTTGGTGCAGTACAGTACCATTAAAACAAAGGGAAAGCTCTGGCCAAAAGGTTTGGTTAGTTTAATAACATTTATTTTCATAACATGATGCTACATTTTAGAAAAAAGATTAAATCATAAATATATTGACAATATCATTTACATAGTAGATTGTAAGTATACATTGGCAAGCCACTTACAGGAAAAAAAGTGTATGCCAATAAAAAAAGAACATTTGATTCAGCTATGGGGAATTATATCAATGCCATCCAAACACATTGTGGTACAATGCCTAAAATATCATCGCATCTTGCACAGGTACAAAAACCAATATAAAGAACATGATTTTGTTATACGTCCAAATCTTCTTTTAAAACGCTTGGGGCCCTAGACCTATTTTTAGGCCTCTGCTCGAAAATTGCATACCCATACTAAAAAGTGTATTTCTGGAACTACAAGATCTATTTGAATAATTGATGTTATAATAAAGGTAACACTTGTGAGATTTGTTCAGATGTGTAAATATCAGTGTATATGTTACTGGTTAGTAAATTAAGATGGTACACAGCTCAAATTGAAAAGTTTCAGGTTCACCTGAAAAAAAAGCACTTTTATTGTTATTTCTTCTTTGGAATGATGCAGCTGAAAGTTGAAACCTCTCCCAAATCATAGCACAACATGTGACTTTGATAAAGTGAAGCAGAACACAATTAGAGAGGTTTTAGTACAGAGAGGTCAGGCGAGGTCACCCTAATTGTCATTTTGGAACCAGCTGTTCCATTGTAATTTTATATACTATATAACTATATATTTCACTTGTTTTATCACTAATAGTGTTCAATACATCCAAATACATCAGTTTGGCTTCATTTTGAGAGCCTGAATCCTATCTGAGCCTGTTAGTGTCTCTGATCCATGGGGTTTTCCTGTCTGAATTCCAGTTTCCCTGTGTCTATGTAGACCTAACTCAGCAGCCCATTGGTCAATTTCAGTCAATGAACCCTCCTTCGACGCGTCAGAGCCTATAGAATTGAGCTGGGACAATGTGGGATTGATTGACAGAATCGTTAGCCAGTCAGAATCAAAACCGTGCCATCCCTCGCAAAGCGTAAAATCCGATATGCCGAAAGTCAAACAGTCACCCCCTCGTATCCTGCCTTATAAAAGCCCCCTGTCATCACGGTAACAGTCACACAGATGCACAGGATACACGTAGAACAGTTTTTTAGCTCCAGAACCGGGAAATGATGTCTTTGTCTTCATGATACAGTGTAAAGGTGAGGAGCATTTATGATTATTAGCGGTAAAGCGGTTTGTTGTTCTGGTGCTTGTTGGGTGATATCTCTGTAATGGTTTCACAGAAAGACATTTTGAAGATATCTCTGGAATCTGTGTCGAATTCTCTTGCTTTCTGATATATTGGTTGTCTGTGTTAGCTTTGTGTTCGTAGCTTTGTCCGGAGTGCGTAGCTCGCGGACTCATGGCGAAAAATACGTGATATTGTGGTAAATCTTCTAGTTGAAATATTAGTTGTGTAGAATTGTGTTTGGAGTGTGTAAAAATGGCTTGCAGGATATTGTTGCCCAGACTTTGTGCATTGTACGACACGCTGTGCGCTAAACTTTCTCCGTAAAAGAGAGTGGGGGGCTCTCGGTACCAGAAGGTTCTTTTGAAAAAAATGCATTTCTGTAATGTTACCCAGCTTTAGGAAACGCACTATAACAATATAAACATACACCAGCTCCTGAGGCTAATATCATCTCGCTCAGAGCAAAAGTACAGAAAAAAAGATGCATTATGCAAATTACGTTGTTTAGTGTTCTTCATATGTGGCATATTAAGTTCGGTTTAGGCTGCTGAAATAGCCATTTTACCTGTTAATATATGATTATTAATCAGTGCATTTTTGCTTCATGGACAGACATACAAACTACTGGACATAAACATACGTGGTTTACAGTCACTATTCCCTAAGATAGACATGGGGGACTTCAGCAGGTTCATGCATACAAAATTCTCGCTGGAAATACGCAGCACATCATATTATTTTGTTTTGCATCATTAAATTGTGAATAAAAGACTTTCACACCACTCGGCCTTGAAGATAATTTAATACATGTTATGATACAACAGCCAGAGCACCAGAGAAATGAGGGATGTTCATTTTACATTCCTTGTGAATACAACATGTATTAGCCCTCTCTCGCGCTTTTGAAGCTAGAGCTCTTCAAGGGAAATTAAAACTTGGTTTTTTTACAGATAATGAATAGGACTTTTATTCCAAATCTTGACATTTTATTATTTCTTTGTGGATTTCACCCCTCTTGGCAGATCCCCTTTAAAACAGGAATATGGAAAATCAAACATGCCAATTTCAGTAGATTGTGCACTAGGGTGATGTCGCCCTCAGGCTTACTTTAAATATTTGAATAACTACTTGCACATCTCCAACTTCCCCAATATTAGGAAGTACAGCGAATTGAACGTAGTCTGCTTAAAGCTTTGAATCTAACACGGTGCTGCTGCTTTAGGCTTAAATTCAGATATCTAATGAACAAATGGTTACAGCAAAGGAAGTAGATTCACATAACATCTCAATGCAGTTATCTGAACACATTTTCCGTTGATAAATCAATGATTCCTGATTCAATGAGGAAGAGCAGAGGTAGATGAAATCAATGAGAAAAGCAGAAATATGACCACTAAAGTATTAGGAGTATTAGTTTGTGTGTTTTTGATTTGAGTGCCACCATCTTTGCAGATCTGGGCAATAAAATTAAAATCGATGCAGAAGAATGAGATGTTTTTATTAATTCATGCATTCTGCTTCCTTGTCAAAACAAAATTCTACACTACCCACAATGCAAGTTGATCGCTGGCAGTTCAGGATGAGATTCAGGTGTGTTTCGCTAGTAGCAGTTCCCTCTGGAGCCACAAAAGGCTTCGTACACCTGTAAACAAACAAATGTATTTGTAGGTATGCCATAACATTATTAAGGTCGATTTTGACTACCTATAAATGTAGAACATGGTAAATGAATAAATAAAAAGCTAATGATGAAAACATTGGTGGGTTACATGATCTGCATACTTCCATTCATGTCTTCCATTCATATCGACCTCATGCTGTTATTTGGGGCAAACGTGTGAACTTACCCTCGATTATATATTTCAATGTGCCTCAAAAAGGACCTCAGGCATGAATTGTATATCACCCCATCTTCAGAAAGGATTTTTATTTGATGTCACTGCTTCTATCATTTGCTTGTTTTTTCGTGAACCCTTAATCATCATAGTGCCCTTTAGCGAGTGATCAGCAGCACTTTACTGACCAAAGCAGAGTATTTCCTCAGGCTCCATCATAACAAAAGCATTTCCTGTGAATCCCTTGAAAACACAGCTATTCTTAGTTGTGATTCGCAGGTGATTATACACTAAAGAAAACGTATTTATTAATATTGCCATCCATTTCTGCCGATAGGTCCCCTGAAATGCTACACTGGCCCTTTAACAGCCCTAGCAAGTTGAAGTCATTTTCTAGGTACTGTATGCTTGAAAAGTCAGGTCCAAATAACATTGCCATGCACACTCAAACGCACACATATATACTCCGCAGACTAAACTACTACAGTTGTGTCTTGCTGTGTTTACTGAAGCCTCAAGCCTTCTGTATGAAGTATGATTGGTTTTAATTAGACAGGCTCATTTACTTCATTCATCTGCATCAGGGAGTCAAGTCATATGCGTCAGTAATGTCTGCTGACAGCAGGGTTTGGTCTCTAATATGCATTGATCTGTGTTAAAAGAAAAGAAAAAAAATCATGGAAAAAATGGATCATCCTCTGGCCGTGCCCGTCTCTCCCTGTGTTCCCCACTGTGTCCTCCATGTCCCTGGTTTGCCTCTCTGTATGTATGTGTGTGTTGTAGAAATATGCTAACAATATATAGAGGCATTGAACTTATAAGAATTATGTATGTGCTCAATTGCAATAGTGTTGCGTGGTCATTGAGCAAAGGTTTCAAGCGCTCCCGGCGAGGCACTTTTGCGCTCCCCGTACAAAGAAGAAGCTCTGACTCGCAGGTGGTTTAGCTTAAACTTATAACTAGTTGTGTTATGAAACGGATAAGTCCGTTGGATATTGTGTAGCAACAAATGGACGCAGGACCGACGCCTTGAGAATTCCCTCAGCAGGCAGAACTCCCACAGCAGGAAGACTCCCACACACACACACACACACACAGGGGCCTCTACCCTGGCGTGTGTGTGTGTGTGCGCGAAGATGATACATCCCTGTGCAGGACGAGGTCAAATCCTCATCGAAAAGTATAAAGAAACAAGGGAAATGTTAGAACAGGGCTCACAACCACTGAGAGGAGAGATACGTATACCGAGCCTTGACTTTGTCTGTTGCTAGGGATACTTAATTAATTCTGGTGTTCTGTGAAACCATAGATCTATGCATTATATGTTCTGATGCTTGACTTAATAAATAATACTTTTAGATCGTCTGTCATCTGTTGTTCATCAAAGTATTTCCAATTCAATCGATCTGCGCAGGGTCCTTCTGGAGGTGTAGTCTTTTGGAGTCAGATTATACAATGGGCTTTTGCCCGAGGTGGAATCCCCAACAGTGTGTATTCCCGTCTTGACGCTTACGTGTTTCCCGCCTACCAAGCACACCTGCCTGCAATCAGCTCATCAACTCGCCCAGCTCACCACACACCTGGCTTTAATCAGCTCATTAAAACGGTTGAACTATTTCATTGGAAATGCCACAGAAAGGTTATGAGAATGGGATTGTATTATTTTTTTTCTACTGAAAAATATATTTAAAAATATGTAATTGCCATTAGTTATTGACTGCTTGAATTGTGCCAGAGCAGCGTTTTTGAATAGATACCGTTACATACTAAGTCCTTATGGAAACTCAAGTGTTTGTTGATATAATTATAATCGATAAATGAAGATTGATTTTTATAAAATGGAATTGCTGTCATGTGTCACACAACGTAGCTTATCATGCACACTGAAACAGTATGTTACATCAAAATTCACCACTCACAGCATGTGTTTGTTGAGAAACAATAATGGGCAATAAAACGACACTTTAACAAAGCACTTCTGTCACTTTAAAGCCATTGATGCCTGTTTTTTATCTTGTATATATTTATTGAATGTCTTGTTTTGAATCAGAAATGTCTTGTCTTAATGTTTTTATACATTTACCTGTTGCTGCTGTACTGATTGATGAGTCGCCAACTTAATTTCGTTGTATGTTTTGACGATGACAATAAACATCCTTATCCTATGTTAACAGATTCTATTTCCTGCACTTGCTACCATCGCACGACCCCCCCATGCCAGATCAGGGCCAAAAGTCTGAACTGAAAAAAACTGATCTGAAAATGGAAAAACGATTTGAAACCGAAAAATATAAGACCTCAAATATCAAAGTATATATGAAAGTGAAAAATTAAAAAAAGAATGTATTAAAAAAAATGTTAGCATTGATGAGCTAGCAAACACTTGATTGGTCAAGTCTAGCTAGCTATCTTTGTTATATCGAATTCATTGTTCGGTCAGCAGTGGCGCGAAAGTGTGTAACGTTACCGTGTATGTGTTGAGCGTGTAGCTAGACCTTGACATTATGTCAAATTTGAGCAATGACAAGCTCTATCTCAATCATACAATATTTAGTAGGTGTGGTTTTGCTGATACTGTCATGTTCAGTGATAACATTTAATTACTTTTTAGACTTGTATAAGTTGTATTACAAATACATGTAATGCCTGTTTTGTTTTCAAAAGTTGACGATTTTAAGTGAAATCTTAAATAAAGGCTCATGATTGTATTCTTTATTTTTCATTATTATTGAAAGAAAAATGTTCATTACAGTCACCTGATACTTCCATTACACATTGATGAAACATAATGTGCAGAAATAACACTTATGTGTTTAGCTGGGTTACACACATTGTATAAAAATAACACACTATATGTCAGTGGTGGGCCATCAGGGCCTGCAAAGCCTTCTCTGCTGGCCTTAACAGAATCACAAAGTTAGAGCTATTTAATAATTTTTCTTAAATACACTACATGTATTATAATTTCTAAAAATATTTTTCCCATTATCTTATTTTCTCATTGCACAGCTGCTGTCTTCCTCAGTTGCTCTGCTTCCAGTGCAGCTTGTTTAAAGTAGAGCTTTTATCCAATCAGATTTCACCTCTGTGTCTCTAGGTAAGAAGAGAGGCCTGAGGCCTGCAGACTCACAAGTGCCTTCATGTGCAGTTTAAGTGAATGGGGACGATATTGTTGATTGTCATAGTGTTCGACCAATCAGATCTTTAGTTTGACATGTTTGACGTATTCTTTGACGTGTCAGAGCCTGCTAGCTGGCCTACACGTACGTGATTGGTCAGTGGGCTAACGTGACATGTTGGGCGGTGACAATCCCAATATCTGCTGCCTCTGTCGACATTTTCAGCCCTCAAACGCATTAAAACCAACTCAAGAAATACAACTGGGGAGGCTCGACTGTCTTCACTGGTTTCCATAAATCGAGAAGGACTTCTTACTGGAATTAAAACGCACAGATGTACTGAACAACTGAGATTAAACCCTTTATTAACAAAGAAAGGAGGAACAGCAGCTCTGGTAAGTCAACTGCTTTTGTTCGTACATCTGCCGTTTAGTTTATTAACTGGATCCCCATTAGCTGACGCCTTAGCGGCCGCTAATCTTCCTGGGGTCCACAGAAAAGGACAAAACGTAATACATACAAAACGTGCAAAAACATGACGTGAAACAAACAGTTAAAAATAGTACAATCAGAATAATA